>NW_026294480.1:75876551-76476551 GCF_007827085.1 Peromyscus californicus insignis | reverse complement strand
ACTCTCGGGAGGCTCCCAAAGAATTGGTTGGACACATGTTATGCACAGAGAAGCATATGGTGAAAAGTAGTCACAGGTTTTGTGGGGGATTGAGATGAGGGCAGCAGGGAGGAGTGCGGGCACAGAGAAAAATACACCTTCTTAATGCCCTGGGAGAGTACCTCAGATGTGGCCAGGAGGCCAGTAATACAGCCACCAGTAAAGACCCAGAAAGAAATTTCAAACTGAATGTGCCAGGAACTGCTCTCCAGACAGGTTCACAGGCAAGAAAGAGGCCAGCACCAGCATGGAGTGGGAGGCCCATCTGGGGAAAGCCAGATGTACAGGCAAGCACGGGGCCCAGGCTGACAGTGGAGAGAAATTCAGCCCTGCAAGATGGAGCGATAAGGTTGTGGGTTCTAAGGAAAGGGCATAGGAAGGAACGGAGTGGGAAGAAGGTAGGTCAGGGGTGTAAGAAGAGGAGCTTAGGCCCCAGCTGAAAAACAAAACAGACCTGGGGATAGGAAAGGCTGCAGGACAGTGGGCGGGGGGTCACCTCCAGGAACTGGACGTCTGGCAGGCACCTTGGGAGACCGCAGGCAAACCTACAGTTAAACAGTGATATTACACCACACACTGTCGGAGTTGAAGAAAAGAGAAGGTAGTGCCCAGGATAACTGAAGTGGTCTGCATGTCCCCTGAAGCCCTAGAAGGGAGTTTGTTTTCTCCCGTTTGTGTGGCCTTGGCTTCTGCCTGGTGTTTCCACAGGAAGTTTAGTTTTGCAGGGTGTTTAGAGTGGTCAGCTCACCTCTGTTTACATGTCAGTATCTTTCCAGATCTAAAATTACTTCACTGTCAACCCTCTACTTAGTTGATTATTTTTATTTTTTAATGTTGTTTATTTTAATTAAATACTAAAAGTCAGTGGCTTTGTTCTTAACTGTCCTTAATGCCTATTTCTGTCATCACTCATTTTTCCATTCTGGCATTTAAATTAATGGATCGGATCAATCACGTGTCTCTACTTTTCTAAATGTGAAGCCTGGTCGGTTAAATTAGCCTTAGAATTCCCATTCTCCAGAAAAACTGGTGATGGAAACAGTGGTATGCTGTGGGTGGGAGGGTTGAATAAGCTCATTTAGCACTTGTTTTGGATGCCGCCTTGTCCCTGGGTTGATCAGCCCCTGTCCTTAGTTGTGTCACTTAAGGGATACTTTTTTTTTTTAAGGAACGCTTGTTAAGAGGCTCGGAAAATGGAGTCTAACCTAGGGTGACGATGACAGACCTGTTGTAGGGAAATGGGGAGAAGATGCAGCACTGAAGGCTTCTTCTCACCACCACTTACTGCAGGCTTCTCTGAAATACAGAGCTTGAACCGCCCCTGGGCTTGCCTGGGTGTCTTTCTTGGTTCAGCCAGACCAGGGCTCCCCACATGGCACAGAAACAGTTGCTGGCAGCGGGCATCTGCTGACCCCTTTCCTCCGCCAGTGCAAGGGTATTTATTTGGTCTTTTTCACTTCCCATCCTAAGAAGTGACTGCTGTTTGAGACTGTTGGCTTGTGGTAGATAATGGAAAAGTTTGAGGGTAGTTAAGCTTATCATCTCTCTGGGCTAGGGGGTGATTTTTATTTCTTACATAAACTTGCTCCTGTACTAGTAGAGGAGGGTACTTGATGACAAATAGTTACCAAGAAGCTTTGACTTAATAAAAGGGATGATGAATTTTTTAATGACTTTCTAAGGGCCAACAGTGTTAACGACTTTATTTGCTAAATTAAGCGTCAAGAGTTCTTTTTGTCCATATTATTTTATCTGTTTGATTTGCTCTTCTAAATAATCCACTTGGCATGGGGCTCTACAGAAGTGGAGTTAGGAATTTAGAAGCTATGATTTAGGCAAGGTATATAATTCTATAGATATAATGAAGCACAAATTCTGGGTTCTCAGGGCTCATGGAAACAGAATCTGATAGAGATGCTGAAATCTTGGTTTTCACAGATCACAATTCTTCATTGTTTCATAACACGAAACTTCATTTGCCTTCATTATTCAAGTTTTCTATTTTCAAAGAAATTTGGAGAATGTGAATGGGCATGCTGGGAGTTGCAGGTGGAATGAATGGCTGCTGGAATATGGAACTAGTTTCAAAAGTGCTTATATATAAAATAATAACTGGAAGGTTATTATCATGATTTACAGAAAGAAATCAGATATTTTAATACAGATACCTAGATGTCAAGCTTTGTCTAAACTTAGATGACTTTGAATTAAAAGAACAAAGAACAAAATCATCATAAATTACAGCTTTATGGTCTGTGATTGTGTGGTCTGCCTGTGCTCAGCATATGTGAGAAGAGCTTATATTACTATTTTATATTTCCCCCAAATGTCAAACTATATATAAAATCAAAATACATTTTAGCTGACTTTCTTACTAATACAGCCTTCTTTCTTTTGACATTTTAATAATATACTTATATAATAAAAAAAGATCTCAAAACGCTGTTTTTAGAGTTTTGTTATTGCTGAGCCCATCAATTTGGTCTTTTTTTAGATTCCCGGGGCCTCACATTGAATGTAGGGCCTCACATGTGCTAGGCAAGCACTCTCTCTACCACTGAACTGTAGCCCCAACCCCTTTTGGAAAAAGAATCTCATGCATTCCAGGCTGGCCTAGAAAATGCTATATAGTTAAGGATGGCCTTGAACTTCTGATCCTCTTGCCTCCGCTTCCACTGTTTGAAGGAGTGTTGGTCTGCAAACATGGGGCTTCCTGTGTGCTAGGCCAAATACTCTACTCCCAACTGAGCTATGCTCTCCTGTTTCTTTCCTTGTTTTGAGACAGGGTCTTACTGAGTTGCTAGGGCTGGCCTTGAACTTCTCTATAACTCAGGCAAATCCCAGTGAGGTACTAGAACTGGCCTTGAATTTACTCAGTAGTTCAGGTACATCTTGAACTTGTAACTCCCTTCCCTCAGCCTTTTATAAAAATGTTTCCTTAAAGCTTCAAAAGGAAGCAAGGTGGTGATGGCGGCCCATGCCTTTAATCCCAGCACTCAGGAGGCAGGGGCAGGTGGATCTCTGTGAGTTCCAAGACAGCCTGGTCTACAGAGTGAATCCCAAGACAGCCAGGGTTACACAGAGAACCCTGCCTCAAAAAACAAGAAACAAAAGCCTTCAGAAGTAGTTGGCTCAAATAGTATTATGCTTTCCCAACTATAGCATAAATGTCTAACATGGCTGCCTTCGGGAGCATAGATATTCGTTTTGTGTCCCTGAAGATCAAATAGCAGCTGCCTTTTAGTAGGAATCATTTAATTCTTTTGTCAGCTCTATTGGCTTGAAATTATTATTATTATTATTATTATTATTATTATTATTATTATTATTTTGCTTTGATTATTGTCATTTAGAAAAATGTTAGTTTGAAACTTTTTTACAAGTGTACTTAATTTTGAGTGGAGTTCATTATCTGTATTTTTAAAATCATATATTATTTCTAGTTAGCCTGCTATGTCATTGTCCTTCATGGAAGCTCCAGACTGTGTGTCACTTGATCTTTTTTTTCTTTAGCCCTTGCTTCAGCAGGTGGTAGGACAAGCTTCCACCCTGAGGCTTTCTTCCAGATAAATTTTTCAGCAATTGATTCACTGTGGGTTAAGACGCAGAAAATAGGAGGCTGGAGAGATGGCTCAGCAGTTAAGAGCACTGGCTGCTCTTCCAGAGGACCCAGGTTCCATTCCCAGCACCCACATGGCGGCTCATAGCTGTGTGACTCCAGTTGTAGGGGATTGGACAGCATCACATAGACATGCCTGCAAACAAAACACCAATGTGCACAAAATAAAAAGAAATAAGTCATTTTTTAAAAGGCACAGAAAATAATCATCCCATGCTTCCTTCTTGTTCTCAAATAATTATGTCTATTACTTTTCAGCAGTCTGCTGTGTAAATCCAGCTGCCACCTTGGGGTCTAGACTTGTGCCACAGCAGTGCCAGTGTTGTCGGGTGTTACTGAGTAATACCGTGAGGTTTGCTGTAGATTCCATTTATTTGGCTTCAAAAATGTAGCTAGATTTCATTTAATTCAAATGTTCCTACTTCTAGACCCATTTTCAGTCAGCCCTTGAGCTTCACATGCTGTTATTTTTTAACCAAGGAAAGATAAGTTCATGCCCCAATTCTGTATTACTTGAAAAGTTTATCCAAATGCTCAGTTCTCAGTGCAAAGGAGAGTGCTCCTTCCTGAAGAAAAATAATAGCCAGATTGCCTAAAAAGATAGCCAGGGGACCTTGGCACCCAGATTGTGAAGAGAGAAAAGGATCATATGTGAAGGCTTGGAACATGTTCAAGAAAAGAATTTAAAAGGAGTATAGCATTCTTGGAATAGCTTCCAGGGAGGCTTACCAAGGACAGTCCTTAGGTTCAGCCTTTCCGTTTGCTCCTTTCACACTCAGGGAAGACTACAGAGGCTGTGCTGGAGCACTTGCCAGGCAGTTGGTGATAGGGCCAGATGAAGTCAGTGCTGGGTCATTTTTAGTAATTTGCAGTGAACCTTTTCTTTGCCATAAGGATGCTCTGGAGCTGGCGCCATCATCCAGCCATTTGAGGATAAATGTGGAATGTTTGAGAAGATAGCTCTAAAATATGGTATGATGGGCATTTCTGCTTTTACAATAAAGGGGAAAAAAGCATATAATAGAGCCCCACATTTGACTCCCTTACACACCACACAGCTGTATAGAACATTTCCTATGACCTAAGCAGAAATATAGAAAAGCCAGTCTGGAAGATAGTATAATTTAATGGTTGTGTTTCTACTGCCAAATTAAAGCTAAAAGACATGGCATAATTCAGGTCAGGTTCACCAGACAGAACTCCTTTCTCTGTCTTTGTTTTATTAATGTTTTTTCATCTTTTAAAAAACTGTCCTTTCATCTTCCCTAAATTTCTACCATCTGTAATTCCTGCTGTGGTGTTAGGGGTCTTGTGAATAAGTTAAAACTTCAGAAAGCACTGGTTTAAGAGTTTCTACTAGTACTTTGCCGTCATAGTCCAAACCTCTCTCAAATTGCTGTGGCTGTGTAATAGAAGACATGGGAAGATCGTATTAATCTACATGCTACTTAAAAACTCATGAGTCAGATCAGCACCTTGCATTGACCTCTGTTCTGCGGACATTTGGCTACTGGTTTCAGAGTAATTACATCATTAGGCTAGCATGGACTTCCTTGCTTCCTTCAGTCTTTTGTATTATTAGTTTAGAAATAAGCCTTGGGTATTAAAGGACTTGAGCATTAAGATTTGTGGTGACTAGAAACTGGTCTGGGGGACCACATCTCCATCATACCAAGTGTCATAGGTAAGTAAGGAACAGTGGTAGAAAAGCTGGAGCAGTTTCTGCTAATTGCCAGAAAGAACCTGTTTCTCTTAAGCCCAAGTGAGGGAGGAAAAAACAGCTGGGTTTAAGGGCACACCAGCAGGTTGGAGCAGGCTGATTATCTTACTGAGTTTGGACTTTGTTCTTCATTACTGTGGGGAGACTGAGTGGAAATTTAAGGTGCCCTGAGTGCTGCTTTAACATGCTGGGTTTGGTGTTCAGGACTATAATGTGAATCATCTGGAAGTAAGGAGATGAGTTAGGAAGGAGTGTGGTGGTCCAAGCCAGAGATGATTGTGCAGTCTATGCTAGGTCTGTTGGTGTTTATTAGAGATGAACAGAGTCACTAGACCTTAACAAGATTTTAAAGGAGGAAGAGCATGTTGGGATTTCTTGGCATTGATAATAATAAGGGTACCTTAGTCTTTAAAAAAAAAAGGAAAGTCAAAAACAGTTAGGAGCTTGAGATGGAAGTGGGTGGGAAGTAGGGGAGCTAAGGCAATAAGTGTCATTTTTGGTGAAAATTCATTCCATCTTGTTTGGTAATCAAAAGACATCGGTTGATTAGATAGTCTATATTTAAAATTAAAGATGAGAGCTGGGCGGCAGTGGCGCCCGCCTTTAATTCCAGCACTCGGAAGGCAGAGCCAGGTGGATCTTTGTGAGTTCAAGGCCAGCCTGGTCTACAGAGCGAGATCCAGGACAGGCACCAAAACTACACAGAGAAACCCTGTCTTGAAAAACCAAAAAAAAAAACCTAAATAGATAAAGTGAAATAAAGGTGAGAAGCCCAGTATGTTGGTGGACACCTTTATTCCCAGCACTCCAGAGGCAGAGGCAGGTGGATCTCTGTGAGTTCAAGGCCAGCCTGGTCTACAAAGTGAGTTCCAGGACAGGCAGGGCTACAGGAATTAGAGACCCTTTTGGGGGGGGGGGGGGACGAGAGAGGAGAGAGAGAGAGAGAGAGAGAGAGAGAGAGAGAGAGAGGAGAGAGAGGGAGAGAGAGAGAGAGAGGAGAGAGAAAAAATATGAGTCTGAGGCAGATAGGTTTGTTTAATATACCATGCCTGTTCCTTTATAGGATGGAAATTGTGGATGTTGTTGATATTTTAAGGAAAATTGAAGTTAGAAAAAAAATTGATTTGAATAGAGTTCTTACACTTTTGCTTGTATTTTTATAGACTTCCTTTATTTAATAACCTCTATAAATTGCCCTTAATATGGCTATCATAGGACATAGATAATATGAAAATCAAATTTGACTTTAGCATGAAATTCAGAACTTCCGTTGTTTCTGTCATTAGTGACTACTGAAATTAAGTAATTCTGTATAACATACCTGGGTTAACATTTTAAGTGTCATTCTTAAATATCCTAATTCCTGAAGGCTGAAGGCCCTGAATATGCCAGCACTACTTCCAGATTACCTCTCGCTGTTTGGGTGGGTTCTTTTGGTTTTGGCTCTGGGAGTAGAATTAAGTACTTACTTGCTGTACCATTGAGCTGTACCCCATGGAAACACTTACAGGGAAAAGAGAGGGGATAGGGGAATGGAGGGGAGAGGAGAGGGGAGGGGAGAGGAGAGGAGAGGAGACGTGAGAGAATATGTGTTGATTCCTTAATTGCTTGTCTCTGAGCATTAAACACTGATGAACAGATTCAGTGTTCTTGATTAATGGAGGTAACCTTGGCTTCAATAGCAAGCTTATTGAAGGGTGTAACACCACACTTGAACTTTTTCTTATAAGATTTGCCTTGAGCAGGGGTTTTCAAGCTTCCTAATGATGTGACCCTTTAATATAATTTCTCATGTTGTGGTGACCCCCCCACCATAAAATTATTTCATTGCTGCTATGTAACTGTAACTTTGCTACTGTTATGAATCATAATGTAAATATATGTGTTTTCCGATGGTCTTAGGTGACCCCAAAGGGATATCAACCCACAGGTTGAGAACTACTGGCCTAGATATTTTAATATTCTTAACTGGGTACCTAACTGTTAGTGTATCTTTAAAGTTTTTATTATATCTATTTATTTATTGTATGTTTGCCTGTGTATTTATGTGTGCATATGAGTGGGCAGGGCACACTTGCAGAGATCAGGGGACATTGTGTGAGTCAGTCCTCTCCTTCCACCATAAGGGTGCTAGGGATCAAATCTAGGTTGTCAGACTTGGTGGCAAGTACCTTTACTCAATGGGCCATCTCAGTAGCCTGTGTGTATCTTTAGGTAATAGTATCATTGCTTCTGGTTCCATGTGAGAAACCATGCTGCCTGAAGGGATCGGGAGAGGTACCCATGTCATAAAAACGCAGTTGTATTTTTTTTTTTCCTGTAATGAAAGATTAAGAGAGAGGAACAACAGGTACAACTACCAAATACAGATTTTTTTTTCATTCTGCAAACATTTTTATTCATCTTCTGACCTACCTAGACATAGAATGAGTTACTGAAGATATGAAACTAAGTAGGACATGGATAGCCCTTGCCATCACTAAAGTGGTTGTCATGTATGACCATATCTCTATATTAAAAACAGTCATAGGATTTTCCTCCCTCTCTTCTCTTTCCTCTGCTGTCCATTCTCTGCTTAGATTGCTCCTGCATGTCTTTGCAGGTCCCAGCTCTCCTGCCTATTCACTCTCACTAAGGTGAGTCCATCTAGGTCTGAGGATTTAAATAGCAGCTATATACTAATGAATTGCAGATCTCCAGATCACACCTTTTTAAGGTGGGTGTGGTGGTATATGGCTTTAATCCCAGCACACAAGAAGAGAGGCAAGAGGATCAACACAAACTTGACTCCAACCTTGTCTACATAGCAAGTTGCCTAGCTCAAAACTAACTATAACAACAAAACAACAACAAAAAACTTTATTGACCATGAACAGTGTTACACGCCTTTAACTCCAGTACTCAGGAGGCAGAGGCAGGCAGATCTCTGAGTTTGAGGTCAGCCTGGTCTACAACATAGTGAGTACCAGGACTGCCAGGGCTACATTGTGAGAATCTGTCTTCAAAAACAAACAAACAATAACAAAGAAAAAACCCAAAAAACAATGCTCTATTCAGCTTTAGGCATTTAATCATCAACATTTAATAGGCACTTAAAATTTGTAATCAAATACAGCTCTTGTACTGCTTGACAGTTCGATCATTCATGTAATTGATTTTAGTGATTTCACCACTCACCATCTTCCCTCTGACTTGATTTCACTTTTTGATCTGGTGCCACCTGAATGAGCCCCATTTCAGTTAATGACCACATTTTCCAGTTGTCTAGAACTTAACTCATAGCCCTTGATTTGTCTCTTCTTTTGGTATGTTTGATCTGTCATCAAGTCCTGACAGTTTTAAAATATCTGGAATCTGACCCCAGACATTATCACCGTTCCAGTGCTAGCCCCATCATCACTCTTCAGGGCCATATCCCTGGACTAGCAGCTGGCTTCTGGGTTTCCACTATTCTCCCCATGGTCTGTTAGACCTAGCCTCTAGAGTGGTCTTTAAAAACATAGAATATGATCACAAACTGTCCCGGTGTCAGCTCCTATAATGGCTCCCTTTGTGACTTAGCTGCTACAGATATTTTAACCTTGTTCTATTTCACTACTTCTATTCCAACAATCATGATTCCTGGGGACAGGCTCTATTTGCCTTTATTTACAAGTTATATTTGGCATTAAGCTTATTATACAGTTGTAAAGCCAACATTCGGTTCCTGGGGGGAAATGATGGGATTATGCTTCAAGTGTTGGAGAAGTATGGGTCACAGTAACTTTTTGGCTGGTTTTTCAGGTTAGACTCTTATCTTCCATGTTCAAAGAGCTGTTTCAAATCCTAAGATTTAAGACAATGTATTTTTTAAATCTGGCCTTCAATTTAAATTAAATTACATTTTATTTAAATTATTTAATTAAACCCAATTAAGTACAGTTTTTCAAAAGCTCTATTTCAAAACAAGGACTGCATTATGTAGATTGGGGGGGGGGGGCGGCCGTTGTCCTCTTCTTACTTGAAATTTAGTTATTTTACTCTTTTTTTTTTGTAATTTAGCTATAATAGCTAAAGAAATTACTACTTAAAATACTGTGTAATCTTGGTTCTCCCAAATCTGTAAAAAGAGGGTTTTTCTTCCTTCCCATCTGAGGTTGGATTGACTCACTAGACAGAACAGTAGATTGGATTTGTGAAGCTTAGTGACTCTAACATCTCTTGAGGATTTGAGGCAAAAAAGGGTGTGTGTGACTTTTTTATTCAGCTCCCAAGAAACCTGAGCTTTGCTTCTGTCTGTCCCCTGCAGGTCATGTCAGAACCCAGAGTTACACAGAAAGACTATTGCCACTTAGTATAATTTTGTAGTAAATGATAGAGTTCTTTTATGACTCTGATGTATTTTTGAGTACTTGGAACTATATGGACATACATGTCTTTGGTCATAAATCTTGTCGTAGCTTCAGCTTGAAATGGTAACAGGAAGAGTTACCCGGACTTCTAGTGTTTCAGTGTTGTCTACACCAGTGTTTCTTAAACCTTCTTCACTCATGACCCCTTTTTGTCCAAAAACCTTTTTACATGCCCCTAGTTTATAAATATTAAATTAGATATATAAATCGAACATTGATGATAAATTAAATTTGTTTTAAGACAGTTCTTTTGTGTACATATAATTAAATTTATTAAAACAAAATCATTTGTATTTATTAATGTATGGTTGGATGCTTGTTTTTACACAAAGAATTAAAATTTTAACAGAATCTTTGATACTGCAGGATGTAAACATCTTCAAAGTTTTTCAGAGTTGGTCAGTATTTTTAGTTTAAAATTGTCAGTGCTAAGAGCACATAGTATAAAATGATAGCAGTTATGTTACAGCCATTTTAGAAATTGTTGGAAATCCTAACCTAATCCCAAGTCAAGAGTCTTTGCTTTCTGTAACTAAACGTTTCCATTTCAGTAAGAGCAGAAACCTTTTTTTTGCTGTAGTATATTCACCAAAAAGCACTACAGTTCTTGGCATACAGCACTTTTGAATATGAGCTGAGATATTTCAAGTAGTATCCATTGACATTGTGTAAAGTGACAGCATGCACAGTGCATAAATGTATCTGTCATGTGTTCAGAGCCAAAGCTGCCATGCAGTCATGTATTCCAACACAGTGAGTTTGAGTCTCATAAATGAAAATAATTTTTATCATTGAACGATCAGAAACCTTTTACTATTGAAGATTTTTTGCACCCCTCCCCTGCATTCAATTGCACAACCCCGTATAAGAGATCATGACCCAGGTTTTAAGAAGCCAGGGTCTATTTCTGTTCTGTATTTAAGAGTCTCTTTTGTAAGTTGTGTACAGGCTTGGATTAAGGGATAAATTCAGTGAAACTACTAAAAGGTTAAGAGACTCTTTTCGACTAGTAACATCAAAAGTCATTTTCCTTGCTGTTTCCAATCTGCCCTTGTGCTTCTTGGCTGGATGTAGACATCAAATCGCTATCTTGCTTATCGCTCAGATGATGCTCAGTTAAACCCTAGAGCAGTGGTTCTCAACCTGTGGGTCTCAACCCCTTTGCACACCTCTGTCTACAAAAATATTTACATTACAATTCATAACAGCAAAATTACAGTTATGAAGTAGCAACTAAAATTTATGGTTGGGGGGATCACAACAGCATGAGGAAACTGTATTAAAGGGTCACAGCATTAGGAAAGTTGAGAATCACTGCCCTAGAGTTACTTGATTTTTTAAGAGCCACGTGCTGCAAATATTTAATTAAAGCTAAAGAGCAAAGAATGAAGCTCCAAAAAAGCCCATTCCAAAATGGGAACAGAATGAAAAAAGAAGTAAAAAGGAAAAGGAAACAAACGTGACTGCAACTAGGTGTGATGGAAGAGAAAGTTTATTATAGATATATGGGAGAGCATAGCTAGAGGCAGGGACATCTGAGAGAGTCCAGAGCGGACATGACCCTGAGCCATATAGGGAGATGGGGAGAGGAACCAGGTGCAGCAGCCTGGACGCCCAAAGATACAAGAAAGGGCAACCAAAATGTTTGTGTTATATGAGGAAGGACAGCCCGGCCCCCTGGGCTAGAGAGTAGTTCAGGGTAGGAGCAGTGGGGCAGGGGCATGCTAGCTAGGAGGGCCCTGTTAACAGGCAGAGTCTGAGGGATGCTGGGAGAACATGGCAGCCAGAGTCTGCTTTGATATGTTAAATAGGCACCTGGGCCCTTTGTCCTGGGTTTGAAACTTAACAGGAATGTGTTTAGTGAATTAAGCATTATTGTAAAGCATGCTGTATCATATTGGGCCACCTAGAATTATCTTTTGAAATTGACTTACACTTTATATTTTATTTATTTGATTATTATTTCAAGACAGTGTTCTCTGTATAGATCTGGCTGTCCTGGAACTCGCTGTGTAGACCAGGCTGGCCTCAAACTTGGAGATCCACCTGCCTCTGCCTCCTAAGGACTGTGATTAAAGGCATGTGGCTGCACCACCACCGCCACCTGGCTTTATATTTTATTTTAAATATGCAATGATTTGAGCATTATTCCTTTTCGTGTGTGTGTGTGTGTGTGTGTGTGTGTGTGTGTGTGCAGACACCCACACAACTCTCCCATGCAGGCATGTAAGAAGACCAGAGTTTGACATCAGATGTCTTCCTTAGTCGCTTTTCTATTTTATTTATTTATTTGGAGGCAGAAGTGCTTGCCAAACCTGGAGCTCAAGGTTACAGTTCATCAGGCTAGCCAGTCAGGCCCTGAGATCAGCTATCTCTGTCTCCAGTGCTGGGGTTACAGGCATGTACGACCATGCCTGGCTTTTTTGTGGGTGTTGGGTATCTGAATTCAGGCCCACATGTGTGCACAGTAAACACTTTACCCACTGAGCCATCTCCCCAGCCCTGAACATAGCTCTTTTAACAGTAACTAGGCAAAAAAACCAAACAAGCAAACAAAAAAATCCCACTGGGACAAAAAACTAACATGTTTGAAATATCTGCTTAGAGTACCTTTTTTGTTTTTGTTTAGTTTTTTTGTTTGTTTTTTGTTTTATGAGACGGGGTTTCTCTGTGTGTAGTAGCTCTGGCTGTCCTGGAACTCCCTTTGTAGACTAGGCTGGCCTCGAACTCTAGGAGATCCGTCTGCCTCTGCAGGGATTAAAGACCTGTGCCACCACCACCCAGCCAAGCAGCATTTACTTTAAGAACTTCAATTCCTGATAGCAAGCCTAGTTTGGAATGGTCATGTTAATAAGTATGTGTATGTCTGTAAAATTCACTTTGTTTTAGCAGGCAGTGGGACTATGGGACATATTCTAAGAGTGCTAACAGGGCTGGCTAGTCATCTACTTAGAGGTACAGAGGAAGGCCTTTATTTGGTTGCCAGGTAATAAATGCCTGAAATGGGCCATGAACCTCCAACGGAGACTAAAAGTTTAATTTGAGGGATTCTGGGGCAGACTGACTGGAGTGGATGACTGCTCGCCCTGGAACCACCTTATATCATTTTTCTCTGGTGACTGATACTCCAACTATCAATACACCTTATAATTCCACCTTGGGAATGTCTTCGGGTTCACCAGTTCCTGTTGGCTTCAAATGCAAGTCATACTAATTGAGTCATTTATCATCACTTCCAGAGTATTCTAAAGCATCCCCTTGGAGCTGTTTTCAAAGCCATTTTCCCAGCATTCCCCTACCCTATACCATCTCCCTTCCCATGTTTTAAAAGCTGCCTTCCTTAAAAAAATACTTCTTTCAACAACTTCCTTTCGTCCTTCCTTTTTTTCAGATCACTTTCTTACTCAGGAGAGTGCTAGGCTTTAATTGTTATCTCCTTGAAGACAGGCTCAGGCAGCATCAGAGAGGGAGTCAGGAGGGGTTGGAATAAGGTTACTCAACAGGGTGATACACTTTTTGAGCAGAGACCTTGAAGTCTGAAATTTAGGTTGTCTTACCTACTCTGTGGCAGACAGGAACTAAACACAAAGACATATCAAGGACAGGAGAACACAGGCAGGAGTTCTGTGCTGAAGACCTACCAACTGCCCACAGAGTGGCCATTGCTTTTTTTCCTTAAAAAAAAAAAAAAAACCTCTTTCCCTTGAGCATGTTTTTCTAATCAGCTACTCAAGATCTACCTTTCCCATAGTCCCTTTGGCTTTTCTAGTATCTGTTCTAAGTCATATGCTCTACTTCCTTAGAATTCTGACTCTGTTTCCTGGTAAACTTAAAACCTAGTGCTTGGTCATTCTCAGGTTTCTCCCTCCAAAAATGTGAACTCTGGCATGGAGAGTTAGGCCCCCGTGCTCTCATATCTCCTACAGCAGATGTGTGTGGATGAGAAAAGTAGGATGAAATAAGGCACTAAGTCCTAGGTTCTGTTACCAACTGAGTTATTAATGGAACACAGGACCAGGAATGGAGGAGAGGACATCAACTGTGATTTCTGGGTCTTCTGTATTTGGAATTCTGTGATTCTAATTGCAAGAAATTGACTAACAGAATATGATGTGGGAGAGTGAGAAGAACTTGTAAGTTAATTCTGGGGTTGTGAGCCTCGAGAGCCAAGATGCCATTGCCAGAAAAGTAGGAGGGTTGCCAGATTGGTCACAGAGTTATGTTAGTGCTTGTCAGTAGTGAACGCTTGCTGCCACTGGGTCTCTAATGACTGTCCTGTAGGCAGTAATAAGCAACCATCTTCTGGAAGACAGCTGAGGAATAGAAAAGAGATCCAGTTGTCATGGTACAAGTGTAGCAGGCCTGCAGGGTGGGGCTGATCTAGAATGAGGAAATGGCAGGTTCTAGCTTTTGAAATAAAGGCTGGTATCTCTTAGCACAAGAAGAGGGAATATGCAGTGGAGAAGTCAGCAATTTGAAAGTAGTTTGCATTTAAATGGCACAGAGCAGTTGATGAACTTGATGGAGAATTTTAGCTGCAGCAAGTGAGTCAGGAGTGCAAGCCTATCCTGATCCGCCTCCAAGGGAATGTTGAGTGCTGTAACTAGGGGAGTCCAGAAGGCGGGAGGGCCACCCCAATTCCACACATAGGGGCTCCACAGGCTCTGTGCCGCTCATGGTTTATTTACTTCAGGAAGTGTTAAGTTTAGCCATGGAAGATAGTTTGGGGTGAGATTATGAAAGAATCCCATGAAAGAAAAGTAGTCCATACTTTTCTGTTTTCATGAGAGCCTATGAATTAGAATGAGTCATCATTGACTTTTTTTTTTCCAAATCAACAATTATCTTTTAATCTTTCTTTTTTTAAAGAGCCTTACTTTTCCTACACCAAGAAGTAAATTTGTCACCTGGAAGCTTTATGATTCTTTCTCTAAGTCTGAAATTAAATATCACCTTATGGGGTAGAACTGAAATACCATTCTAGTGTAATGTTTCCCTAGGACATTATCCATTTTTATAAATAATAACACCACTTTATTTTATATTCTGATATTCCCATCATTACAGAAAACCCATTCTTTCTACCCTCTTTACTTTGTTAAAAGCCTGATAAACTCCAATCTGCAAAGGCTTTGGGAAGTAACAGAAGTGGTGTGTGCTGTGCTGCTGAGTGGGGACGCAGGGGTGGGAGGGGTGGGGTGAAGGGACACATAGATGCTTCTCTTTTTATTTCAGGCAGAAATGAGACAGACAGCACTTTTTATTTTTGTTCATTGGGTTTAAATATCAGGGAATGAAAGGTACTTAACAAGCTGATGTGTTCCTGTTAATAATATTCAAGTCTATAATTTCCCTGTGACTCTCTTAATAATTTGGAAAGCCTTCTCTTGGAACATAGACTGGGGATCCCTGGAAATGGTGCCGAATATTTGCCAATACAGCTGTTCCTCCAAATGTACAGCTCTGTGATAAAATGTTAGTTACCAAAATAAATAAATAAATAAATAATTTTTAAAAAATCGCCAAAGCAGTTCTCAAGAAATTATACTCTCCTAGTAAGGATTCTGTGAGCGAATTGGCAGCCTTTTTGACTCTTAAGTAAAAGCTAGTCTCTGACAAAATGGAGAGAGGGATGGAGAACTACAGTTGATTCCTGGATATTTAAAATTTTGCATTTATGTTGTTATGTTGTGTCTATGTTGTGACGTTCTGTTGTGTTCTTTTCAAAGTTCCTCCAATTATCCTTTCCCTTTATCCTCTCCTATTAAAAATGGGAAACTACGAATTTTTTTTATGAAAGATGAATTGTATTTTTTTTCTTGCAAATCATGTCAATCAGTTTGCAATCATGATTGCTATACTGCCAAAATCTACTTTTGGTTGTATTAACTATAGAAATGTAAGCAGCTCATTAAAACTTCTTAATGTGATTACATGCTGAAGTCAGCATGTAATAAAACGATTTCTTTTATATTGTGAGATGAAGAAAACACATAGATTTGAGGTTTAATTATTTAGTTCTGTGTCATAGTAACTAAAGTTTACTTTCTTTTTTTATAGAATTTAATTCCTTTTCGACCTTCAATTCAGTTCCAGGGACTCCAAGGGGTGAGTACTATCAATTTAGGAAAAACAATCTAATTGTCGTATTTCCATAAAGCTTTAAAATTTTGCTTTCACTTTTACTGTCAATATAATCAATCACACATTTTGTGAGCTTCATGTCGTGGTAGAAAACAATTCAGGGCCAGTTACAGAGTTTCTTGTATTTGAACCTTTTCATTGAGGATTAAATATCACGATTTTATGGAAATATATTGTATTTACCACAACTAAACAAAGAATTTCATGCAAGTTAGTACTACAGTGTGGGAGCCCACAGAGGTTTCCTAGTGAGATCTGAGCTTGCTTTACCCAGCAGGACTACATAAGAGAATGATTGGACCATGGGCCTGGGTACCACGTGTTTGGTAGGGTCTACACTTGGCTGTATCTAGCAAGGGGGGAGGTCCTTTGCCTCGCCCCTTGGCATTGTTATAAAAAGCCCTTTTGAATAAAGTTCTGGGCTGGTGGAATTGATCCAGGCCCTCCCAAAACTATCCTGTGTTTCTGTCTTTCCTCTCGCCATCTAGGTCTCTTATTCTATCTGATAATTCCTCACTCCTCTCTCCTCCACCTAAGAACCCTTTAATAGGTGGGAGCAGGTTGGAACTGGACTCCCACACTACAGTTGTTCATGTTAATAAAATGTAGCTGTGTGCTTAATCTCTTAATTTTACACGGTAGGGAATTAAATGTATAAGTAGAGAATGAGCTTTGCTAATATAGGCAGTTTTGTATGTCTGTTTTATTCTACACCCAGGGTGTAGCTTGGAGGTGGATGTACCAAAGCCAATAAGCTTAATATATAACTTTTAATTAAGTGGACCTGTGAATTTTGTGTTTTTAATAGGTATAGCATTGGTGTTACTTTTTTTGTTTTAGATTTATTACTTTTATTTTACGTGTATAAATGTTTTACTTGTGTGTAAATATGCGCATCACATGCATGCTTAGTGCACTTGGAGGTGAGAAGAGGGTGGCTGGAGTTATGGATGGTTGTGAGATACCATGTAAGTAAGTGCCTGGAATGGAACCTGGGTTCTCTTCAGAAGCAGCAATCCATCTCTTCAGTCCTAGTATTATTTTTTAATTGTTGCTATTGATATTTAACATTAACAAACTAAATAGATGTTTAGTTTGCTTCCTTGCTTGAATTAATAAGTATTTTTATTCCTATATGCTAGCTATAGCATATAAGTGGACTTTAGGGCTTCTAGAGAAAAGATGAGCTCAAGGAGGAGGGTCATGAGCTTGATCACTGTAAGTCTACTTAATTGTGACATTTTGTAACATCAGGAATATGAAAATGTGCCTGTATGAATAAATGCAGTCTTTCCAAACATTAGAATTTGAAAATCTTTGGAGCCCGATTAATTATATCATTCAGTGGACTAAAAGTCCAGTATTTCTGATTCTTTTGTGTAATGCTAACTTGAAGGAGATGTTTGTGTGGATGTCAGCTTTACAATGAAGTCCTTTTTTTCCTCTTAGTAACTAAGTGTTCATGGATAGGATCCTATTGAAACAAGCATTCTTCTGAATCTGTTGTACAGCCTTCTAGGTGGTGATTACTTACTGCATGCTGATTCTGTACTTGAGGGGTTCAATTGCTGTTTTTAAGGCTTCTGGACTTTTCTGCACATTTTAATGACATCAGTAATATTTGGAGGAAAGCTCCAACGGCAGACCTGAGTCCTAGAGTCCTGGAAAGCTCTGGGCTCTCAGGAAACGGGGGGAGCAACACATCAGGCAAGAAACTAAGGTCTGAGCTGTGCTTCTCAGAGCTGGCAGGGCCACTGCTGTTCTGGAACTGCCACATCTCCTAATTTTCTCTTTAACTTGGTTAAGATCTCAGGCTAAGAAACTGCAAATAAAGGACATTTTTTTAGGAGGCACCAAGTTAGACTCAATGGCCAAATGATAGGGAATAAATACTTGGGGTTACCAAACTCTGATTCTGATTCTGACATGCAGTCTCCACAGAGGCATGGGTTTCTGCAGTCTACTCCTTACTCTCCTAGGTCCTGGGTACAACAAAGCAACTCACAGTTGAGACATTGTGCTTTCTTTTCTGAATACCTTACCTCTCTGCACAGCTATCCTTGAGCCCATGTGTCCAGCCCTCTCCCCAATACTTACCTTTGCTTTGTGCCTGTATCTCTTGCCCGAATATAGTTTGCCACCAAAGGTAATTTAGTTATAAAATGACAGATTAACAGGTAAGCTTTGAGCCCAAATAAATTGGAATTCTTTGTGTAGTAAAGGAGGCTTAGATACACTATAGACTGGAAGAGTGGAATGCTTGGCTCTACCTTGCTTGCTGTCTGTCTATCTCATCAATGCCCTGGCCCTTTTATTATTCTCCTGGGAACAAAATTATGGACTCAGCATTGTTTTAGAGCCTGCAGCTGCATTCCATCTGCCCTTCCCCCTTCCCTTTGCAGAGCTCTCCCTAGCCCGTTGGGACTTAGTAAAAACAAAGACTCATTACAGGGGAGAGAGTGGGTTGGCACAGCCTACAGGGAATATGCAGAGCCATAACTGTGAGGGTCTTCTATACAGTGCTCCTCTGTTTTTCTTTAGAGCCATGATAAGTTAACATTGCCTGTGCTGATTGCTTTTAAAACCCTTCAGAAGTATGCTTACAGAGTTTTCCTGTTTGGAAAATGTTTAGCGTTTTAAATTGGAAGGTTTAAATTTAGAATTCCCCCAAAAGATACTGTTCCTTAGTGAGAGATATTGTCTTTTTATATCAAATGTAATTGGAAATGTACCTTAACTCCATGATAGTGCCATATGTAAGCAAATTTGAAGTGTAACTGAAGCATTGTTAAGTATCCTTTTAAAAGTGAACATATTGTGTTACAGATATTTCCTGTTTGCCTGATGAGATTCATGCTAAGTTTGCATGGTTATGCTATTCCTCATTGCTAATTATAGGATTTTCCCCCACTTGGGTAATGTCTATAGGTCAGAATTTAGGGCTTGGCAGATTAGCTTTTAAGCCTATTTGCTTTTCCGTTTGAACATGTTCTGTTAGGTTGATGTTAACTTCTACATAAATACAGACTGAAACATGAAAGTATGGCAATATACTGTAAGAGTGGAATTCTGAGAGTCATTGATTATTTCAGTTTCACCTCTATAGCTGGGCAGGAGTTTTCTTAGCAGAAAATGAAAACTATGTCTTTCAGAGTCATCTCAGCCTTTTCCCATAGTGTGAAAGGGCACATAGGAAACTGGATGCTCACTGAAGGTGTTTTCTGTAGGGAAGCAGTTGGTTCTGATTGCTGACCTCATGAATGCTAGGAACTGAGTATGTCAACTAAAAATATCCTCATTTATTCTCGAGTGTGGGTCAGCCAGTTATCTTCTAACTTCAGGGTTACTTGAGATCTTTAAGTTAGAATATTCAGAGGAAAATGACACCACAGTATACCAGTTTCCAAAAGCTGCATCTTCAAAGTCAAGCAAACTTTATGAAGAATAAATAGCACCGTTCTTTCTTCCTGTTAAACAGTGAAAGTGAGGCAGGTGACTTTCCAAGGATGTCAAGTGAAGTTTGAAAAACCAACCTGTATAGGTTTGTGGGGACTAGGTGTTTCTAGCACACAGTTGGTAGAGGCCAACTATACTGCGGGGGGGGGGGGGGGGGGGGGGGGGGGGGGGGGGGACACGGGACAGGACATGACACGGAGGGACGACACTCTTCCCACTGTTTTGGAGAGTTCCAAAAGAGTGTATCTGGGAAGTTCACTCAGGGTTTAATGAAGTCAGCTGTTGATAAAATTGACAACTAACAGTTATTTCACAAACTAGGACCTAGTTGACATAGTTAATACGATAAGTTATTAATTACTCTGCTTGCTTCTTGGTTTTATGGTATTTTTTTAGTTTTGTTGGTTTGTTTGTTTGAGTTTGGCTTTCTCAGATGTGGCCTGTCTGTGTTGCTCAGGCTAGCCTGGAACTTTCAGTGTGGGCCAGACTGACCTTAAACTTGAAAGAGTCAAAGCTCCGACCTCTCCCTGCCAGTGCTGGAATTATAGGCATTCAGTTACCTGCTCAGCTGACACTTTTATTTTGTGAGCTCTCCCCATATTTCCTAGGCTCGCATGGACCTTGAGATCCTTTGTTTTGGCTTCCCAAACACTAAGATTACAGGCATGTGCTAGCATGCCCAAGCTTTGCATTACTATGAAAGAACTAGACAAGACATGGTCTTCACTCTTACAGAATTTCTAGCTGACAAATACATGGCAGACTAACATTTAGGAAAGAATTAATAATAAATAAAGAATTTAGCTAGAACCCTCACACAGCACTTCTATAGAACTATTCTGTAGGGACTATCAATAACAAGGCTTTGTGTGTATTTCTGACTGCTGTGAATCAACATTTTAATCAAAAGTTTTTGTGACTTCAAAAATGTTATATATTAGCTATGCATGATGCTGTATGCCTGTAATGCCAGCATTTGGGATGCTGAGGCAGGAAAATTTAGAGTTCAGGGTCAGCATGGTATTGTATTTAAAAAGAAAAAGGAGCCAGGCGGCGGTGGTGCATGCCTTTAATCCCACCACTCAGGAGGCAGAGCTAGGCAGCCTCGAAATCTCTGTGAGTTCGAGGCCAGCCTGGTCTACAGTGCGAGATCCAGGAAAGACACTAAAACTACACAGAGAGACCCTGTCTCAAAAAACCAAAAAAAGAAAAAGGAAAGTTCTACTTTGGCAATAAATGTATAAAATTCTAAATGCCTAATTAAGAACTGTGTATACACACAACATTTTACACACACAAATAGATGTGAGAAATGTGATAATTGGGGTAAAATCTGAAATAGCAAGATTTTCAATAGCAAATAATGGCCACATTTGCTGGCAAGTGGTGCCCTTGCAATTGATTTGCTTGTGGCCCCAAGGACTAATGCCCAGAGAGTGATTGCCCCAAGAAAATGAGAAATAATGTTAACATTGTCACCGTAAAAGATTGTGGAACCCATATTAACTCAGTATTTATCATGAGATTGCTAAAAGGCCTTTTTAGTTGCTTACTTTCAGACTGAGCAATTCCAAAGGCTATAACTAATAGTAGTTTTGCATGTACAATTTTTAGAAACTATCTTAAGGCTGTTGAAAATAAAAATAAAAATAAAAAATTTCTATATACTATATATTTTGTATACAGAATGAAACACAGTCACACATCACTTTTTCAAGACA
Organism: Peromyscus californicus insignis; assembly: GCF_007827085.1. Classification (NCBI taxonomy): domain Eukaryota; kingdom Metazoa; phylum Chordata; class Mammalia; order Rodentia; family Cricetidae; genus Peromyscus; species Peromyscus californicus. Next base: position 76,455,461 of record NW_026294480.1, on the reverse strand, counting down.
GAACAAGCCAGCCAAACAAAGTTCTAAATGTATGCCTTCCAAAAAGGCATAGTGTGACCTCCTGAATCCATTTAACTGGTAGCTTTAACAGCTTGAATAGTGCTATAAATTCTTGCAGTAGAGTCATTAACTCCAAAGCACAGAATTTAGATTTTGCTTTAAATTTTTTTATTTAAGCTCTGAATTTAGCATATCATTCAGAAATACTTTGCTAATTATTTATTTTACTTTGTAGGGACTGGGGAGAAGATTGGATCTAAAAGACTAAATTATACAGCATTTGAAATTAGTAGGCAATTTCAACCCACCCTGAATATGCTTCCCGCAGACTGCCCTTCCCTTCCCGACTTGGTACCTGGAAAGCAACGATAACTATCAGCTTGGAACAAGCAGCAAAGACAAAAATAAATCCCCAGCACTGCCTTTCCTCTTAGATGATATGCCTTCCTCTGGCTTCTTTCCCCTGCTGTTTCTGGTTTGGCTAGCCCACTAGTTTTGCCAACAATTGTGTCTAGTCCATCTGCTCAAAAGTTGCTGATTAGGGGTTGATACTCTTTTCTCTGAATGTGACTAATACTAAAAGACTGTTAAAGTTATATTCTCCTATAATGATATTTTGTTTTAACATTTTGAATGTTATAGTGGTTAATAGAGACATTCATTTTAATATTTATATTGAATTACAATTCTTTGCATCTTAATTAGTCTAAGGTGCTAGTTAATTATTTAACTTTTATATGCACACAAACATTTTTTTAAATCTCATTTAGCTAAGGATATGAGCTGCCCGCAGACACTCATTATCTCCAACGAACGAACGAAATCATACTCTGAAGCTACTGTAAATTAACCAGCTTCTCTAAGTTTATATTGTCACTCATGTCTGCCCTTCTTTTCTTTCTGGATAAGGACTAGCCTCTGGGCTTTCTAAATGAGCAGAGGCAATGAGCTAACTTCAGTATCTTCACAGCGTTAGTGGGTATCGTTGCAGGCCCTGAGACACAGAGAACCGAGCCGAGCCCTTGCCTCTCAGGAGTTGAGAATGGCGGAAAGTGGGAAGATGACTGTCTGTTTGCAGGGCCTCAGGGAACTGCCTGACAGTAGTTTCTGACTATAACTTTGCAGAGACCCCAATAAGGGGTACAGTAAGATAGGTCCCCAAAGCTGAGTGTGGAGAGGAGTGCTCACCCCACTCTGCTCTTCACTTTGAGAAGTGACTGGAACTTTTGACTGATTGGAAGGGTCACAGATACTATAAATTGCTAATTCCAGTCTTCACTCAGCAACATCCAGGCACCAGGGTGGACAGTGCAGATGACAAAGGCAATCGGGACCTTCAGATCTAGCTCTTACTCCTAGCTGACATGTAGTACACTGTTTATGATCAAATTTGTCATTGACAGGTTTGGGGGTTTTGTTAGTTATTTCCCATTAAAAACTAAAATTTGTGCTTCTGCAGGCATCAGGCACACACACAGTACACACCTAAATAAATAAAAGTAGAAAGAATCCCAATCACAGTCCACTGAACTAAAGTCGTTATCTCCCAGTAGGCTACAACCAGTGTCTTTCAAACACTGCAGGAGACCATCATCTAAGTTTTAGTCTAAGAGTCATGTGGTCAGATTGCATTTGAACATGCTTTGCCAATAGCTGCCTGACAAGATTACCAGGCTTTGTTTGGGTGATGAGAGAAGAGGTGAATGGGAAAGTTGAAATGGGAAAGTCAAGGATAGCTCTGCGTGTATTGCTTGAGTGTTTGGTTGGATGGAGATACCTTACTCAGGATTGAAGTGGATGAAATGAGAGGGTGATTGTTTGGGTCATGCTGTGTAGGAGTTGTTTCAGTTAGCTCTTCCATAGCTCTACCAGTCTTCTTTTGTCAAAATGGAGCTGTCTCATTGCCATCAGCACCAGAAATTTGTACCAAAAGGGTTTTCAAAAAGCAACTTCAAAGTAGGTTTTTTTTTCTAGTAAAAGGAGGAGGCAGCTTTATAGAGAAGATTCTGAAGTGAAACTGCACTTACAGACTGTTTTTCAGCTGTGGAGAATACTCCTTTACTTATGAATACTTAAATAAGCATTGCTACTAAGAACAGCAACAGATTAGAGAGGGCTGTGTCCTAACTCCGTGGTAGAAAACACAACAGCTATGCACATCATTATAGCTCTGCAACATGGCGGTGAAATTGTCAGGTGAGCAGAAGACCACATAGGGTAATGTCTTTTTATCAAATGAGTATAGTCTTGAGTAGCCATTCAGGCAAAAGGTATATGGTGTGGTTTTCATATGATAAAATTATTAAAAAGCAAGCACAGTGGTAACTGCAGAAGCTCCAGTACTGGTCACGTTTGGGAGGGAAAGGCAGCGGAGCCTCAGAGGAGGAGACCCGGTTGCTGCCATGGTGCTGGGACAGGTGTCAAGCTTTGTAAATACAACTTGGTCAAGTTGTATTTATTTATAGAATTAAATATGTAAATTAAAGTTTGCCCTTGCTATTACTAATTTTAAATATAATTACTTATCTTCATGGGTTAAATGTAAAAGAAATCTAGAACATATTTCAATAGACGTCTCCAAAAAGCAATTTGTTAACTGTATTTTCTAAATGTACATAAACAAACACAAAAGAAATTTTCTAAGATGTCAGAAAATATAGGTAAAAGGCTGAATATTAAAAGTTTTTTTAAAAAAAGAAGCTGACAAGGAGGATGGAGAAGGCAGGTCTTGAGAACTTATCTGTAGTTAGACACAGCTGACTATTGTGCTTCTCAGCTACTCGATAGAGCTGCCTTGTCATCTATCAGTGGAGAAAGCCTCCTTTCTGCTCTCTCCCCAGGCGAAGTTGCTAGCGTTATCAAAGGTGTGGGAGGAGAGGTGTGTGCCTTCTGAGTTAAGGCTTCAGGGCAGTGGTATTGTGAAGGCTGCTGAGGGGTGGGGTATTCAGTCTGGAAAAGACAGATTAGGGAATAAACTGCAGCAGTTGGTTGGATTTGCAGAGATGATGTGCTGGCAGAGTTAGGCTAACAAAACTCAATTCAGTAGAAAGTGATTAAAAGTTAAATTGGGTCTGTGCCAGTAGGCTAACAGCTCAGCCCCCCTAGAAGAAGAGCAGTCTGAAATATTTCAAAAGCTGATAGTCCTGTGTTGTGTTGAGGATATATCAGAGTGGAAACAGAAATCATAGCCACATTATGAACATAGTAATACTCGACTAACCAATACTGAGCACTTCTGTACAGCTCAGGTGGATGCTTTTGGTTTTCTCAATCAAGTTGAGAAAAACTTGATTAAAGTTTTTTTAACTTTAGTTTAGTGATTAAACTTCACTAAAGTCTGTCTTCAAAGATTAGGAAGGGAGGTCCCATTTCCATTGGACAGTGAGCAAGTACTGACTTGTCTCGCCACAGCTGTCTGAAAGTTCTGTATTTGGCTATTAAAGAAAAACAGTTCTAGGGATACTTGCAGTTTTGTTTCTTGTTTTTCGGGGAAGGTAGTGTTCTGTGTCTTCCTTGGAGAACTTGAAGAAAATAGACTTACAAGTCCAAGGTTGATGTTGGAGAAACATTTTACAGTTGAAGACACTTTTTTTTAATGCAGTTTTCAAACTATTTAAGCTGATTGAGTCATGAACAGTAAGTTTCATAGTGATAGCCTAGAATCTAATTCATTTTTATTTATCCTTTATTGTTTCTGTTTGAGAAACAAAGTGAATGGACGTTTTAGGACTGTGTAAAGCATAGACAAGATGAGACAAGCGTTGTCTTGACCAGTCAAAAGCAATTCTGTTGGATTTCTTCTAGTTTTTTTTTTCCATTCTCACTCACATTTTTAAAAGTTGCAGAGCCACCTGGATACAGCGGTGATAGTCTGTAATCCCAGAATTTGGGGTTGATAGCAGGAAGATCAGGAGTTCAAGACCAACCTCAGCTACATAGTGAGTTTGGGACTAGATAGAGCTACATGAAACCTCATCTTAAAAAACAAAACAAACCAAAAACCTAAATAAATGAAGTTTTAAAATTACATAGGCAGTGTATTTATTGATTACTTTTTAAATGTTCTACTTTTAAAGCTATAAATTAGGAACATTTTTCTATAGTAAAGATTACATTGAAATAGCTGCCCAACATTTTATTGTATGAATATACTGTCACCCATTCAGCTATTCTTTGATTACTTATAAAATAACAGTATATGGAACATCATTGGGCATTCATTTTGTTTTCATCTCTGTTTCCGTAGGATAGATTCAGAGATGTGGAACACACTAGATCAGAAAGGATGCTGTTTTCTGTTACCACAGCTTTTCTAAGTGCTCTCAGGAGATGTTTCCCCTGGCCAATATTGAATGCATGTTTGTTTTTTTGTTTTGTTTTGTTTTCAAAGTAATCATTTGATAATGTTTAAAAACTACCAGGTGGGCTGGAGAGACAACTCAGTGGTTAGGGTACATGCTGCTCTTTCAGAGAACCTGAGTTTAGTTCCCAGCACCCATGTCAGATGGCTCCTGACTGCCTATAACTCTAGGGGATCCAACATCCTCTTCTAGCTTCTGCAGGCACAACACAGAGAGAGATACATACATATAAATACAAATAAAAGATGTCTTTTTTAAAAACTGACAGTGTGACCTGTGTAATAACATCTGATATATGCTAAGTACTGCACGGTGTTTTTAGATGCCGTGAAGTATCACCAGATATTTGCCTGTCTCTATCTGATAATGCCAGAAGGAGTGTATTTGATTTCTTTTCTATTTATATTATGCATGTTTCCCCCAACATAGTGGAGATAGTCTTTATGTTCATAATGTAAGCAACTCTTTGAGATAATTACCTATGAGATAATTATAGTACTTATGTACCCTTTTACATAGTTTACTGTTTTGACATTTCAGCACACCATTGTTTATAGTCCTAATAATTTAACATGCTTGGTTTTCTGCACTCTCCTTTTGATGGCTGTCTCCTGTAAAGGAACATTACAAACTTACAAAGCTTACCTCCTCACATGTCTGCACACTGTAGGAATTCAGTGAGTTATTGGCTGTTGATGAAGAGGTAAAAACGATTTACTACTTCACACAGCACTGTTGTCCTGGAGTGCTTGCATGGTGAGTGGTGCTGCTATGCCCTGCTAGAAGTATGTGCCTGTCCAGAGGATAATCACCTACATGTTTCATCGTATGCATTGTCCACAAGCAATATTGCTTTTTTGTTGATGTGTAAGTATTCGCCCTTTGACAGCATCTCTTCTTGTGTGTGGAGACATTGGCTTAATGATTCTCCCAATAGACCAGCCATACCATCCCTAGACATCTTTTAACCCTTTGTTCTTACAGTCATAAATCAATTTATCTGGAGGTTTGACAGGTTCTCCTCTTTACATCTCCTATATGACATCAAGCTGCCTTGTCTCTTTAGGAATCAAAACTATGGTCTCTCATTTAGCACTTGATGTTCTGTATCAGTAGCTGTGAAATCAGAAATAGTTTTTATTCCTTTATAGGTTTAGCATGTGATTTTTGACTTATGAAAATTAAATAGAAATACATTTTGTAGAATTATGTATGTATAGTCTACCACAGGAATTATTTTCAGAGCAGGAGAAAGGTTTATAAAAATTCAAGTACTAGCGGCTCATTCATCTTTAGGACTGTGTTTTGATACAAGAAGTGTGAAAAACAAAAAAGGAAGCCCAAGTAGTCAACCTCCTTTAAAATATTTATTAAAATAGTAATAATAATTAAACAACTAACTGACCTCATTCTTTTACATTTATTTTAATTTAAAAGGCCAGCTGGTCGACCTGCTTCTAGGAGTCAAGTCGGAAGGAAGGAGAGAATAATGACAGGAGAGTAGAAACAACCAACTAACTCCATTACACAACCAGGGAGGATGCATGCTGGAGTCAGAGACGTGTGCCACCTCACGCACACAGCTCGCTGAAAATTAATTAAAAAAAAATATCTAGATAGCTTTAAAAAGAAAAAAAGTCCAAGAAAAAAGTCTTGAGATTGAAAGTAGAACACAGAATTAAGAGCTTGCCACTCCTCTGTTTCAATTTGGAAATATCCTTCTTCAAACCCAAGAGTTGTTTATGTTAGTGAGCATACAAGTTTTCATGGTGATGTTGATTGAATTGGACTAAAACCATGCATTTTGCAAAATCTCGGGCCTAGGCCAACCTTTCTGTTGATCTTGAGGGCAGCTCCCACCTGTCAGGTCTCGGTCTCTCCACTAGATTTACACCACTGCTGGTGACTGCCAGGCACAAACCCTAGGTCTGCCAGCATTTGCCTACAGTTCCTCTTGGCATGGTGTGCTTTCCTCAGAACCACAGGGGAGCAGGAAGAGAGGAGACCTGCAGGGATTTGGAACTTGTCGATCACATGTAACTTTTTTTTCCTTGTAGAACTCAGATTTGAGCTTTGTTTCAGAGAAACAAACCATCTTTTCAACAGACAAATTTCTGCTTTATGATTGACCAGGAGAATGCTTCATTTGAGAAGTTTTTAGTCTCTCCTTGAGTTCTTTAAGATGCAGTGTTTTTTTAAGAGGTTGGGGAGTGTTTTCAAACGGAATTGGTGAGGACAAGAGTTTCTGCATTTATGTAAAGATGAACTACACTTTTTTTTTTAATAAAAAGACAAGGGTGCAATATAAATCTAAGTACCACAAACCCGAGCAGCCACTTCAACCAGAGTTTTGGGCTAAACATAGCACAAGAGGTTAGAAACTTCCTCATCCTGACATTTGTGCCTCACAGCAGGCAACTCTACCCTCCTCCCTCTGTGTCTTCTCTGGGGCATCCTGGTTTTCCAAAGACCCTTAAGTGAGCTATTTCAAATTCATTTGTGATTTTTTTTTTAAATCACTGGCATGTTTTTTATTTTTATTTTTCAGATAAATCCTGCAAGTATTTATGAGGCATCTACAGTGTCCCAAACATAAATAAAAGTTAATAAGACCTTGGCCCTTGATTCTAAACAACTCAGTCTGGTGAGAGAGAAAGACATAAGTCAGTACTCAGTGTTCAAGTTAGCAAAGACAGCAGTAACGGGTGAGGAGACTGTGGGGATCTAGAAAAGGAGAAACTAAGCCCACCTCACCACGGAAGGCAAGGCTCCCTCAAGGAGAAAAGGACCTGCACTGAGTCATAAGTAAAAAAAAAAAAAATGTTACCACAAGGTAAACAAGAAGTAGGAACATAGCCCAGTGCTTTCTGGTGACATGGTGCTGCCTCAGGGACAAAGGACACAATGAGAGTGAGGTCCAGTTGAGCTGGTTTAGTGGAAGAGAATTGTGTGTGTCTATAAAGCAGCTCTGATCTACCACTCTTGGATAGGAGGGAGCTGAATGAAAAAAAAATCAGTAGTATATGGACTGATGTGTTCAGACTTACATGTGAGAGTAGTTTTAATTTAAAAGTTGAGTTATTTAGGGGATAAGAGCTGAATAGTTTAAGGATGGGATTGGGAAGGGATCAGAATGGAAGCTGAAAGACATTGCCAAAGGCACAAGAGGATTTGAACCAAAGCAAGGGAGATAGATGAGAACACACATTTAAGAAATAATCAGGGAGGAGAAGCAGCATGTGTGAATGTTTTGAGTTGGGACATCAAGGGTGTTCGAGGAGGAGAGGGGTGGAGACTGTGTCGCCAGGAAAACGGTGGCCTCGGTATCTAAACCAGGTACTGTAGTAGGAGATTATTCAGGGATGTGAAGATAATTTAGTTCTTTTCTATGTCAGCATCAATTCTGTGTGATGTTTTAGATTTTTTAAATGATTTCTAAAATAAGTATGTTGAGGGTTGCTGAACTCACTGGGAGGTTTGAGTTTTTGCTCTCAAAGACTTTAGTCTAGCCATGACTGCATTTTGAACAAACTACTTAGATTTTTTTTCCCATGGCTCTCTCACTTTTCTTTCAAAAGCTCCTTTAGCATGCAGTTCAATTTTCCATTCATTTTTAAATATAAATTTTTATTCTCTCATGCTCCTTAGGGCATATAGCTTTCCTGTGGTGTATCTCTAATATCTATTATTTGCATCTTTCCTCTGACAATAACTGCCCACCCTACCCCACCCCCAGTTTTTCCTGGAAATACCCATCTACTAGCCAACTTACTCCTAGCCACCTGGTGTCTTCTAAGTAATTTTAGCCATGAAGCTGCAAAGTGAGTCATAGCAGAACTCATATTGAAGCCCTTTTTAGCTGGTGAAACCAACTATGGTCAATTGTATTTAAGATATGTGCCCAGCTTGTTAATGGGCTCAGTTACATTAAGGTATTGATCATCACTTTCAAGATGAAAGATGGCTGGAAGGAGAGAAAAGAAGGAGGTGGTAGGACATTCCTATGTATGCACACATTCAAGCAATTCCGTTCTTTCAGACAGAACACCATGTCATCATTTAGTTCCTCCTCTCCCTCACATTTATTAGTCTAGGAGTCCTGCTGCCTGTTGTTGCTCCCTATCTCTTACTCCTAGCCACCATTATCACACTGCTAGATATCTGTACATATACACAGTGGCAGAGATCTTAGTCAGTTTTATTCAATAGTATACCATAGAAATTCAAACAGTGCCCAGCATAATAGCATTGACTGAATATTTGTGGAATAGATGAGTGAAACTGTAGTTTTACAAATAATGCCAGTTGTAAATACTGCCATCAGTGTTTCCTCTAAAGTGGTGATGAATTGAAAAGAACACATTAAAGGGGTGAGAGTGTTAAGCTAGGCAATCATTTTTCTAGTCAATCTCTACCCCACCAAAATAGCAACAGCAGCAAAGGTATAGCTCAGTTTGGGGCTGCTACACTTTTTAACCCCAAACTACTTCAGAAAGGCTATGCTGGGTCCAGGTGAGGTCTATGGAGACTAGGAAAGAAAGCTATTCTCTGCCCTATTTTCCTTCCTTAGCATGCAGCTTGCTAAGGAAGAAATCAAAGAAGCAAATGAATTTATATTATCCTGAATTATTTATGTAAATTGCTACATGACATGACTTTTTGGAGAATTTCCAGGATTTCTCTTTGTGCTGGTTGCATTTGACATTTTACACTACTCTCATCAACAAAGTATCTGTCATGAACTTCCAGATATTTCTAGCATGTATTAGAATCTCTCCAGCCTCTGCCCTTAGTTTTTTCTTGTGTTTCTGTACTTAATTTTTTTCTGCTGTCATCAGTGGGTACCTCTACTTCCTGCTTCTCTGCCCCCACATTGGTTTGTACATCTGGGTTGTTCTGAGGCCATTTCTTTACTTCCCTAAACCTATCATGTTGGGCCTAGAGCAGCTCTCATTGTTCTGGCTTTCAGGTTGAGGTTTCTATTTTCTGTCCTGATTCTGGGTTATCTATTCTGCCCCAGTACTGTGGGACCTGTATCGTGCATGCAAATAGACATCTCTAAACCATTTTCTAGGTTGTTAGGAAATCAGAATCATTAAAAATCTGTGAAGAATTTGAAAGCCATAGAGAATTAGAATGCTTTCATGCTTACAGCAAGTTTCACCTATATCTAAGCTTAGTGTACAGTCTACATGCTGTAGAGTTGAGTGGTAAGTATACCAGTCAGATGATACTAAGATACATGCTGGCTTTCTGAGATACTAGAGGGATGGAAGAGGTAGATTTCTAGGTCACACTAATTGGGAAGCGACTCTTTGGTTCAAATCTACAGTCATTTTGTTTAACTGGGCATTCCCAAACTTATTTGAGGATAGAATACCCTTTTTAAATAAAACTTTTCAACATATTTTGGAAATACTGGGGGAAAGAAAGCAGACATCAATTCTAGTTCTGCCTGAGACATTAATCAACATTTTTACTCATTCAGCAAATACATAGTGAGTGACTACTTTGTGCTCTGCACCATTTAAGATGCTGGCAGTACATTCACAAGCACACAAAGGTGTCTGTCTTTGAACAGCTTATATTCTAGTGGGGGAAGAAATGCTATAAACATAATATCTTAGTATTACAAGGTAATGAGTGTTTCAGACAGCCATGGAACAGAGAAAGTGGTCTGAGAGTATAGGGGTGGCAATTTTAAGTGTGAATATAACCTCAAACAGCTCACTGAGCCTCTTTGTCTCTAATTTATAAAATGAAGAAATGTGAAAAAATGACCTGGACTCCCCTTGTCCTGTGGTTCAGCTTCAACCCCAAGAGCTGCCATATCAAACTGTAGCACTGCTGGTTCATAAATGTCTTATTGAGCATTTACAGTCAATGTAGCAGAAAAGGTTAGGTATTAACGCTCATATAATTACTGCCAAAGAAGAGCACTGCCATTTAAGTCTTTTGTAATATCCACAATACAAAACATTTAATTAAATGAGAAGGCCTTACTGGTTTTGTTTTTAATGTAGCATATACTTTGATCCAATATGGAGTGGAAAGTATTTTACTTAACAGTAGGGGACCTCTGCTGCACAGGTACCAACCACTGTTATGCAGATATCAGTGTGCATGCATGTGAAAGTTTCAGCAGTGTGTGCATGCACTTCTGCCCTAGATCCTTGAGGTAGCAGGTCTGTGACTGATGTTGAAATGACCTTTCGACAGTACTCCATTGCCACATGCCTGAGCCTGTATCTGAATAATTAGAAGCCTTGACTTACACACCATGGTATACAGTGCCTATGTTAATTATAAATGTCTGAAAGTTTCCTGGAACTTTTTCATAGCTTTTTATCGAGGGCAGACTGCTGTTGGCGAAGAAGGTTGTGGATTGTGGACCTGAGCCTTTGATGTTTAGTCTCGTTTTTGTAATGAAAATTAATAACTACTTTTCCAATTATGTGGATATGGTGATACATTTCTATACCCTTAATCCTAAATAAGAAACTGAAACCAGCAATCTTTAATACTTTCTAAATAATATTTCATTCTCAAGATAGAAATTGGATGCAGTTTATTTGTTAGATATTTAAGTAGGCCTTCAAGAATGAAATGGCCGTATAAAGTAACACTTAGGTCTCCAGCTGGCATCTCTGTCTAGCACCTTAGCCCCTGAGCAGAAAAACTGACATACTGGAAAAGACAGGTTGTATATGTCAATTAGAGCAGGTGGGGGACAAAAGACTAAACTAGGAGAATCCAGTGAAGGCCATATCTGGGGTGGGTCTGAGACCTTAATTCAGAGCCATTAGAGAGCTAGAATTTCAGTAGAACTGACAGTATGCACCATTCTGCTGTGACGTAGGGATCTTGTCCTATCATCTATCTAGATAGCACCTTATTTTCATTTAAGTACCAGCCTTCAGATGTATGGTGCACAGGAAGCAGTGGGGTGTGGGAGGACACGTACTGTTCTGCATGGACCTGGGCTCAGCCGTGAGGACTGGGCTAACTACCGTGGGAAATCAGCTCTGGGGCCTGATTTAGAAGCAATCTTGCAAGAACGTCCCTTGGTGAGAGAGGAACTTCTCCATTTTAATTTTGAGTATTTTAAGCTTCTCCTCTAGTCAGGGGAATGTCTTTAAGGACTCATGATCTATTTGAAACTTTTAGCTAAATACCTTAAGTTTTGTGACTTCCAATTAGAGAAAGAAAAGCAAATAAATGTGCATAAGCCATATTCAAAGAATAGTTAGCTATTCCGTGGCTCATATGTTCTTACTAATCTTTCCTGCTCTTCAATTTTCTCACTGGAAGTTATAAGACTGAACTAAGGACTCAAAGTAAAATGGCTCCTTTTGTTTGAAATAGGTACTTTATTTCTTTAAAAACATAGTTTTCTCTTATATAGAAGTCAGTGGACTATGAATTCCAACTTCTTTTTAAAGGCATCAACTTAAACCTGTTTCTAACCCAAAGTTTCCGTATGATCTTTGGCTTTTCAGTCTGGGCAATTCGGAGGCTGTGCACTGTATTTCATCAGTATCTCTGATTTCCCACTAGGTGCCAGAAATATCTTCCCAGACCTCTTAGAGGGGTGGCCAAATCACCCCTTGTTCCATTTGAACCTGTGTGTAATAAATTTCAAACCCTTCAGTGAGGGCATTGAGCCAGTTATACAAACATATTTTTCATTGTGATTCTCTCCTATTCTGGTAATGATCATATTTTTCAAATGAGCATAGCTTTTTCCACCACTCAAAGAGACTTTTAAAGAATGAGAATATGAAAGTCTCCTGTAATCTACCTTAGGCCAGATCTGAACATGGTGAGTAGTGTACACAGTGATTACTTCAAGCAAAATATATTTGTGATGGGATTCTCCAATTTGAGATAATAGCCTAATTACATGCATGCATGTTAAATAAGTAAATGTTTAAGAAGATAATTGTCTCATCTTTAAGACTCTCAGTGTTACTTTAGAAATTTGGAAGATAAGAAAGGAAAAATATATACTTCGTATAAAAGACTGCAGGGTATTTGGGGAAATGGCTCAGTGGGTAAAGTGCTTGCAGAGAAGCATGAGGACAGGAGTTTGGATACCCAAAACTTACATAAAACGCTGGGTGGACTTGGCTGCACATGTAATCCCAGCACGTGCGAGGTAGAAACAGGGAAGCCCCAAAGCAAACTGGCTGAAACAGTCAGCTCCAAGTCCAGTGAGAGGCCCTTCCTCAATATATAAAGTGGGGAGCAGTCAAAGAAGCCACCATCATCAACCTCAGGCCTGTGTGTGTGTGGTTTTTAAAAGACATAGAGCTATTCTGTGAAGCTCTGTTTATTAGACATCTGAGCTAAAGATGTGAGTTAGCTAAAACTTTTTGGTGAAAGAGTAATATACATTTGTAAAATTTATGTATGTCTACTCTCTTTAAAAAATGAAAAATATAAATATGATTCTAGTTTTTTAAATGTAGGCTAAAATCTAATAAGTAGGATAAATCTTCTGTACTCTCAGCAGAAAAGTGGTATTGTATTTCCAAGTCTGAGATTCACAAAAGGAAAAACTTTAGGCCACAGCCTGACAATGAGACCTCAACCATTAGGAAAAATCTCCCCAACAGTCAGTTTCTGCAAACTGAAATGGAGGGTTAGGCTTGAGAGTGGATATAAGTTAAGAATCATGGTTGAGGAGGATTTCATTCAGAAGTCCATACCTTTCCAACCTTTTCACTTCCTCTCCCAGGCCTTAGGAAGGCATTAGGCTGTGGTACTCCTTTGTCAGCAGGACCCTGCTCCTCTCAGGGAAAAGAAACAAATGAACACTGTGTGAGTATGTGCATGCACTAGCACAAAGGTGGAATTTATGTACTCCTGTGTTCAGTGATAGCATCCTTTTGACTCTTGCATTCCTCAGAAATAAAGGATTGAGATGTTGCATATATACCAACTAGGGATGGCATTTGTACACCTGCTAAGTAAGCTTGATAAGTACCTATAAACATAGTAAATTAAGACATGTTCACAAAGGTAATGCATTTTAGAACTGGTAGAAATATAAGGGAAATAGAGAGTAACTATAGCAACCTTCCCCCCCCCACCCAGATATTTATAGAGTAAATAATAAGTGGACACTTGGTTCTTCAGGAATTGGGACTAATTCACAATAAAGAGACAAAGATCATTGAAACTGATGGATAATAAAAGCTGTATGGATTATCTGATATTCAACAATCTTTCTAGCTCTACACAATCTTTTGAACCTCTGTGGAAAACATGCGTCTCTTCAAGTTCTCATTCCTTGAGCAGTTAATTATTACATGATTACCATTTCCAGACAACAGACATTAGTCCATTCTTAGCTTTCCTTCCTTTCTTCTGGGAGTTGGAGATGGTGGCTGCAAGACCATCTTAGCTTGAACTTCCCTATATGGCCTGAGTCAGGGGTGTCCTCTGCTCAGACAGGGATGACACAGGGATGCACTCACTAGCACATCTGTGGTTGCGACACATGTGTAGAGCCAGTTAACTCTTTGTGATCAGTCACAAAGAGAGGATGTATTTTTGAGCAGAATGGCTGTTGCTGAACATGATGTCCCTTCCTACTTGCCTGCTATGTTACTGAGATCCAGTATGTTTTGCATACCTACATATCCTTTTTTATAACCATCACTAAACATGGTGGCAGCCCTGTAAACCAAAGAGAAGAAAAGCTTCAGGTGCTGAGAAAGGAGAAGCAATTGATAGAAGATTCTAATTCCTTGACACAAGTTTACTGAGCACAGGAAGTATATCTGATTCAGACCCAGAGCATCAAAAGGAATCCTTGCTGATAGGCATTCTAGTCTCACCTAGTAGGGAAACAAGAATTGAGCAAGGCCTCAGAAAAAAAAAAAAAAAACCTGGCCAGATATCTCTAATTCCAGCACTTGGGAGGGTAGAAGCAGGAAGACAGGAGTACAAGGCCTGCCTCGACTTCTATGAGTTGAAGACCAGCCTTGTCTCAAAAACAACTAGAAAGAAAACCATGCCTGCCCATTTCCGAGTGTTGCGCAGAGCTCAGCTGGGGCAGGACTTGCAGTATGTCTTCTGGGGGCTGTTGACCCTGTTGCATAAACATGAGAGTGGATGAGGGAACCATGGGACATCAAGACACACCCCAAACTGCACTTATGCTTTGTGTTGCTAGTTATTATTCTTCAAAAGTACTATTCAAAAAAGTAAGGAATAAAGATATGAAATATGTATTAAGACAGCAAAAGATTGGATTGTGGAATATACCTCAGAGACCATTATATCATCTAGAAGCTGTTCAGCAGCTCTCATGTCTGAACAGGAGTGATACCCACACTTAAGGGTAGAAATGAAGAAAGATTGTGATGAGTTATAAGCATGTCAGATTGCTTGAACTATTTGGTCATTTAAATGCTATGAAGATGGATGATTGACTTGGACAACCAGTGAGGCAGAACTTCATAAGCACTGAAGTGTTTCTCTCTCTCTCCCACCTTTTAGCTTGTCAAAATTCCCAAGAATGATCCCCTCAGTGAAGTCCACAACTTTAACTTCTACCTGTCAAACGTGGGGAAAGATAACCCTCAGGGCAGCTTTGACTGCATCCAGCAAACACTCTCCAGGTGAGTACTTCCCAGGACGTGCTGAAGGGGGTGTCTTCCAGTTCAGAGTGCTTGCTTTTAATTAACAAAATTAACTAGTCCCTCGATGTTTATTGATTTAATTACACAGCTCATTTATTTAAACATATTAACCACCTATCATATACTAGTAATTGTGTGTGTCACTGGAGTATAATCACAAAAGTTATAAAATTCAAAAATACTATAAAATGAGTTTTTAAATTAAAATAAATTTTGAAGATTTTTTTAAAATGTTTGCTGTATTTAAGTAAGGTTGTCTTACATTGTACCCAAGGCTTTCTGTAAAGATAAGGAGGAAAAATATGTATCCTGCGTGCCTTCTTCCTACACCTCTGCTCTATCAAGTCTTCTTGCCTAGGGGGACTTCTTTTAGTTTTATTGACCAGCCTGCTGGACACTAGACATTTAACTCCGACAAAAAAAAATGTAAGAAAAAATTTAAGATAAAATAAAAAAAGGGCAAAAGACTAGACACCTCCCCGGGTGCCATGACCTCCTCACTGGCTTTGACTCAGGAAACTATGAACCATTTGCTTGTTTTGCTGTGGTTGTCTGTGGTAAAGTGGGAACCCGTGAGCAGGAGTTTATATTCTGCCCCGATGAAGATGGAAGGTTGTGAGTATCAGTCCCCCAGTGTAAGGCTTTGACACTGAAGCACAGTACGAACACTGGTCCGTGTTTGTGGCTCATCCACATAGTACTTGAATCTGTAAGAACCACCATGAGAAAGAAAGCTGAAACAGGAGACAAAGACACCTTCCTGAAAGTTCCAAGTTACTCTTTCCATGTGATTTAAACTGCCTGAGTCCATATTGGTGTTGATTTAAAACAACCTCCCCTAAAACTTGGGTATGAACTGCATACGTTATAGATTAGATAGCCTTTTACATTCCCTTCACTTTAGTATCTACTGGCTACATGTGGTTGTGATATTCAGTTGTTCAAAATTACATAAAACTTAAAATTTCATTGTTTACTCACACGAACATTTCACAGTCTCAAAATGCACATGTGGTTACCACAGTTACATCAAAGATACAGGATATTTCTACCATTGCAGGAGGTTCCTGGATAGCATTGCAATAGAATGTGGAATCACCAACTCTCAGGGTCTTCATTTAACAGGTGACTTATCTGTAGTTATGTAACTATTAGCTTGTGGCTGAGCAAGACGAGTTGTTCTCCAGACGTCTAGCCCAGGGTTCCCTATGCAGCAGAGGCATACCAGTGTCTGACTATGGTGCTTGACTATATGATGATATACTTTTGTTTTCATGGCGATAAATTTCAGTTTATACCTATACCACATTGTTTTATAAAGTACCCTGGATTATACTGAAGGACTTGAATTGAACTTTATCCCCTGAGAAATCTTATGAAAAATTTGTTCTTCCTTCAAAACCATAGCACATCATAATCCTATGTTCTATCATAAAAGTAATATATATTTGGCTCAGTGGGTAAAAGTGCTGTCAGCAAGCCTGACCACCTGAGCTTCATCTCCTGAGCCTGGTTAAGGAGAGAGCTGACTCCTACAAGTTCTTCTCTGACTTACACACACTGGGGCACGCATGCACCCACATGTGCACACACAAAATGAAAATTTTAATGTAAAACATATTTAAATAAGTAATGTGGGTTATCGTTACATGACATATGCACTGTGTATTTATTTGTATTGTACTTACTTAGAGAAAGATTTAAGGTTGATTATATGCAGAACTGTCTATGATGCAGCAAGAGAAGAGAAACGGAAAATTTTGTGAGAACATTCAGACAAATACATTAGTGGTTTTTTTCCACCAGAAAACAAAAGCACTAAAAAATTTTAGTTCTCAGCTGCGTGTGATGGTACACACCTTTAATCCCATAATTTGGAAGTAGAGGCAGGCTGATCTCTGTGAGTTCCAGAACAGCCAGGGCTATGTATAGAAACCCTGTCTCAAAAAAACAAACAAACAAAAACCTTTTAATTCTCAGTCTGATAAGTAAGTTATCTGTCATCTAGCTCCATCTTTTCTAGTCTGGACTCTAGTAGTGCCATGTCTTCAATGGCCCAGGCTTTCTCATTACAGGCTGAGCTCTACATAGAAACTCAATAAATGGATATTTAGCAAATATTAACTGGTCTCCTTTGATTTCTCTCTACGCCTTCAAAACTTTCTCACATATAAAATGGAGGAAATCTCAAGTCAAAATTACCTTTCAGAGATTCCTTAAAGAAGGTACTTATGCACAAGCTTATTGAAAATGTGCAAAGATATAGTGATGCCCTCTCAAGTGTGGAGAACAGTGATCCAGGCCCAAGAGAAACAAAAGGAACACCTGTACGGGTGAACTGAAATCTTCCCATAACTAAGCTGAAAAACACAAAGAATTCTGTGGAGCAAAGTTTCCGACCTCCCCAGATGAGCACTGTTTAAGATCTTTAGTTCATCATGACTGACATGAATTCAGCTTATTCTCACCCTGTGTGTGTTCCTTTTTTAGAAAAAGGGAGAGATGCTAAAACTCAGACTCCCTTATACCAGACTTTGACTTCATTAAGTCATTTTTTCCCCCTCTCTTCCAGGAGTTAAACTTCCTTCCTGGTCCTCTTTGATTGGTTTATCAGTATTCAGAGATACTCAAGTCTTTATTTAAAAAAAAAAAAAAAAAAAAAAAAAGTAAACAAGAAACAAAAACAACTTTCCTTTCATTCACTTCTCCACCCAGAGTCTGGCTTCTGTCCCCACCATTTCACTATAACTGCTCCCTTGAGTGGGCAGTGCCTTTCCTTGTCCCTAAAGCCAGTGCATACTTGTAGATGCTTTATAATTCTCTGCTCTGGGCCACTTGACGATGCATATCACTCCCTGCTTTGTGAAGCAGCTCCTTGAAGGAGGGACCACTTCTGCCTTGTCCTTGTCCTGGGTTTTGTTCTGCCGAATATTTATGAGATGAATTAACTGTTTTTAAAGAATAATATTTGTAAAGAGAGTTATTAGCAAAATTTACAAAATTTTAATCAACTTTTTAGTTTCCAATTCAGTTTGGAAATAGAGGAGCAGGAGTGCCAATTCTCTTTACATATTTTCCCATTTGCTTTAAGGCTATGTAGTATTTTCTTTTAAATATTAGTTGTGACTTTACCATGATCTCTAAACAAATAATGACATAAACATTTTTAAAAATCACTACATTTAAAAATTAATATTAGTGATTTTAGGATTGCAAACTTATTCAAACTTACATGATACTTTAAAGCAAGGCCATTTCAAAGTCTTATGTTAATATCCAGGGTACTTCAGTGTTTTGTTTTGTTTTGTTTTGTTTTGTTTAATGTTTCAGGAAGAACCACTTGCCCCAAATTTTTCAGTATTTGCTATGTAGAGATTTAAGGAAGTGGTAAATACAGATTCTACAAATTTTAGCTGTACTACTGATACATTATTGGAAATAAAAAGAATCATGGGCAAGGTCTTATGTTGTTCTTTCTAAAATATGTACATTGTTTTCTCTAAAAAAGTAAGGTTTTAAGCATTTCTCAGGCAAAAAAGTTTAAAAACAGTTGACTAATAAGTGAAAGTGGAACTACAGGGCTTGCTGGGATCCTGCTCTCCGCTCCTGCACTGTGTTTAAAAGTTCGATTTGGTCTCCAGGAGCTCATTTTACTCATTCTGTTCAGGATGTTTTAAAAAAAAAAATAATAAGGGCATAAACATTTTAAATAATCATATTTTAAAATTAGCATCAGTTATTTTAGGATTGCTAACTTATTTAAGCTACCGATTTTAGGATAATAAAATTCTTGTTTGCCTTTATTGTAAAAACGATAGTCATCTCTAACAAAGCCACAATCTCACCTGACAGCTCTGGAGCCTCCCAGCTCAATTGCCTGGGATTTATACAAGATAAAATTACAGTGTGTGCAACAAATGACTCCTATCAGATGACCCGAGAAAGAATGACCCAGGCAGAGGAGGAATCCCGTAATCGAAGCACCAAAGTTATCAAACCCGGTGGACCATATGTAGGTTTGTATGGACATATTTCTCCTTCACACTGCTTGATTGGACTAATTCAGGATGGGTGTAGGTAAATACTGGTAATACTAAGAATGAAAACACAGAAATTAATTTTCAGGACATCAAAGAGTCATTTCTTTTTTCTTCAGGTTGCTGGTAAGTTGGACATATTTTAAAGTTTTATGACTTTTACAATTCTTGAACCTTCTGTTGGCTACTTATTATTACTTACCAATACTCATACTACATGAGGTTGTAACAGTGGTCCTTTGTGTTTTTTTTGTCATTGGATGATGTGAGTTCAGTGATGGACAGTGTGGTTCCTGTTTGTACTTTTACAGAGCTATTCTTATAATCAAAATCTATTAGACAAAAGTAAGTTGATAACCTCCTTATTACAGATTTTGCTTGTGTTTTCAGAAGACTATTACACAATTTTTATTGTAGAAGTATAAAGTGTGCTTATGGCAGAGTATCACAGCCAAGCAGCAGGATGATGATTCTCTAGTTACAATTATGATCCCCATCCTCATCTATCCCTTAATTAAGACCCTAACCCACACCCATTGTCTTTATCATCAACTCACTCAAATATGCATCAGATGGAAGGGAAGTAAGACCAGATCAGCAAGGTGAGTGTCTCTTTTGTGAGCAGTGTCCTGAACAGCTTTAATAGATCAATTCATAGTGATTAGCAAGGACAGAATGATAGAGTAAAGATGAACTGTTCAAGTCCCTGGTTGGTTTTGTAACTCAAATCACCAAAGTGTGAATGATGAATAGATATTAATTTGGAAAAGTAAATGTTTCCAAAAACAGTTTCTTAATAGACCCAAATCCCTTATCAGCGCCTCTCCAGGTTTGGTGTAACTCTGCTCTGGTTTTGTATTGCTGACCCAGCTATGTTACATTCAACTTTGAAAGCCTCCACCAGTGCCTTTAATAAGTGTCTCTGGAACAAAGCCAATGCTCCTGGGACTTGGTGCTCAGCTTAGATACATTTAGTTTGGTTTAACAACAATTCCTGGCTTCCCCAGGCATCTGTACCCACAGGACCCAGTACACTGACTTGTACGTTACCAACAATGAGATTTCTCACCTTCCCTTTCCTGTGGAGTGAAGTAACAATTCTCAGCCTTCTTTCTTCTCCTTTCTTCTTATTAAATAACTTAATTGGCTGAATTATTTTTAAATCCATAAGATATTCTTCCACTTAACATTTTAACTATAAAATGTGAATTATCTGTCACTATTTTTAAAAGTGTTTTAATCTAATACCATCATTTTATAAACAATAAAGCAGTTACTGTAGGGACTCGAATCATCAGAATGATTTTTTTCCCCTAATATAACTAGCTGAGAACTCTTACCTAGATTTATTCTAAAGTTTGAAAATCAGCAAAGACTAATATACTTTTCCTATGATTGGTACTTAAATTTCCCTTGTGTTGGTGATGAATTTTGTATGTTTCGATAATGTGGGGACTGAGTCAGTTCACTTATAGTTTATACATCTAGCTTATAAGGTGGGTAGGCTGACTGGCTGGCTTGCTTGTTTGCTTGCTTGCTTCCTTGCAAGAATCTCACACCATGGTCCAGGGTACTCTGGACTTTACTGTGTCAAACAGGCTGGCTTCAAATTTGCAAACCTCCTGCCTCATGACCTCTCAAGAGCTAGGATTACAGGCATGAGCCCCCATATCCAGTTCGTATGACAAACATTTCAGCATCTGGAATCCCTCCACTAGTGGTTCCAGAAATTTTAGAGTTTGCAAGTTTTCTTATAGGGATTATAATTTACATGTACTTTAGGAGTAACCTATCTTATCAATCCTAAAAACCTAAACTTATCAAAGTATAAATTGACAAAATGTTGTCTCCCTCATCTCATGAGAGCCCTGCAGGTATCTCTGCCGTCCTGTGTGTCCTCTTTCTCACTCTCCTCCCAGTTCTGTCCTCAGTTCTTGACCGCTCAGCTATCCCAGTGCCCTTCTCTGCTCATCAGTCTCGTTCATTAACCTCCGCAGGCGTTTTCTCTGAGTCACATAACCCAGGCTCCTTTTAACTCCCCTTAATATGGCCTGTGTCACAACCTTCTAGTTATTTGTATTGTAATATCTGGACTGCCTCCAGTTCCTCACCTCAAAGTTGAGAACCAAATAGTACTGTTAGTCAAAGCCAGATCAACTCTGAAGACGCTAGGGTCCCATTGGACTTTCTTTTGTTTACTTTGAGTTTTACTCTACCTGGATAAGTTGCATTTGAGCTTTTTATCATCTGTTCTTTACAACATGATCCTTCCCTGCTGAGCAGCTCAATTTGTATTTTCCTACTTTTTGTAATGCCTAGCTCATTCAGTTCTTTAAAATGTTAGTCAATCAACCTATAGTACTAATACTACCCAGTATTTACTGGGTGTTCATTATATACAATGTACATGTTAGTACTTTGTATGTAGTTCCTCATCTTAATCTCATGATTATTCTATGAAGTAGGTTATGACTATCTCCCCATTTTACACATCAAGTTGTCGGGCTCAGAAAAAAATAATAATGATGATATAGGCATGTACTCATGAACAAGTTGTGTTCTCATTCTGAAATACTCAGCTTATAATTGACTGTGCCATGTAAAATGACACCAGACGCTCACCTATGCCAGCCTAAGGTACCTGCAGAACAAGGTTCCTTTCAGTGGTGTGAGCCTGGGTGGAGGCAGACTAGAGTCCTGCTGGTCCTGCTGTGGTGTGGTGTGGCACAGTGCCAGGCTGGGCCTCTGCCAGCTGAGCTAGGCCACAAGCCAAGCTTAAGGGATGAAGTCCGCACTGCTAGGAGTCTAGGGGTCACCTGCCTAGTTTTCTGAGCTGTGAGCTTCTGAAAACTGGGGGGGAACAGAGCAAACCCTGTTTACCTGGAGAGGAACTAGGGATGCTTTTACTTACACAGCATGATGGCAACTTGTTTTGTAACACTTCCACTTCTGCTCTTGATGTTTACATCAGTAGTGAACGTTATCATATTTTTCATAAGGAAAAGTCCCTAATCCCCACCACTTTGTTCCCTAATATGCTAAATCAACCTCTTGACTCCTATCTAAATTCTGGAATTTCATTAAACTACCAATCTTTGTATATATTGATACTTATGCAGGTGTATAAAATAACCCAGCAGCTCTAATATCTATGATTCTCTTCTTATTTTTTCCATCTTCCTTATTTTTGATGAGTTAGCATATATCTAAGTGATGGAACTAGTCACTGACTACCTTAATTTTCTCAGATATTAGATAAGGAATATCTGAATGAGAGATCATCTGAGATCTGTTGTAGTTCTGTTGTTTTTGTGCCTGTTGGAGACCTGTGTGTGTGCATGTACTGAAACTTTGAAAAAGTACCACAGGTGCCCAATGGTACTAGCAGAGACCGTTGTATAGATTATATAATGAACCAGAGTCCAAGCCATCCTTCCTACCCTGCGATAGTATCTGCAGCCTTAGGTCTTTGTTGCTAAAGGTGCTGGCCAGTTTCCGGAAGTCAAGCAGAAAAACAATTACAGAAGATGGCTATAGTTGCTAATTTCTTTCTGATAGCTGTGTTAACAATTTTCTTTCACATTGTTGACTCAGAGCCATTGGCTGAAGGATAATTTTACCATCTAGTATTAAATGGAGGAACCAGAGATGGACTCATAAATGTAACAGTGACTCAGATACAGTCCCAGATTAGCCAACTCTGTTGGTACCACTGCTGCTGTATATAAAAGAGCCTGGGGAATTGATTAGCAGTTGAGTCTGGGAAGAGAATTAGGTTTTCCCACAGGCTTTATTAAAGGGCCTTTCTGAGGCAAATATTAAAAATAAAAATACACCTGCCTCCTTTGAACCTAATGCCTTTCCTCTTTACTTTCTTTTTCTTTAGCATCACAATCCTATTACTGTTTACATGACTAGGTTTTCTTCATCTGTTGCCTCTCTTTCCTTAGTCTTGGGTCTCCATCCTGATTGAATAAGCACAAAAGGCTTGGAGAGACTGAAGCAAGTGGTGTTTAAATGTAATTCAGTGCCAGTGTTGTTGGGTTATTCTTTCAATCATTGGTCACCCATCGACCAGACGACTGCAGGAATGGTGACTCAGGTGGTATATTGAGAGCAGTTATCAGAGGGCCCAGCACCAGGCCTCAGTTAAGACCTTGCCTTCATCAGAGGCCATTTTCCTCTCCAACATCATACTCGTTTCCCTCTTCCGGCGAAGGTAGCCTCCTTGGTTTTCCTTGAGCTTCCTTCTGGGAGGGTGAGAGCAAACCGAGCAATCCCTGGGAGCCATTTTGAGAGCAAGGGTCTGAGATAGATCAGATAGAAACAGAGTGACAGGCTGAGTGACTTCTGAGTGACAGCTTGGTTGAGTTAAGCAGGTTCTTTGCTACGGGAATTGATGGAAGTGTGGAATTTAGGGAAGTTCCTAAATTTTCATGACACTAACCCTATTTTTTCCCCAGAAATTTCCATTGAATGGTCAAAGAATGTGACATTAATACTGTCACAGCTGAGAAATGATAGACTAGAGGGTTTGCATTGTAGATTTCTGTGTGTCTTTGGACTGGCAGTCTGGCAGTGTGGGAAAGTTCAGGCTGTGTTGACTCCTGCCTCTGCTCGCTGGCCTGCTGCTGCTGTCGTTTGCAGTCCTTAGGACTGACTCATTCTGCGGTGGAAAGCAGCCATGGCCTTGCCCTCACAGAGCTTCCAGCCCAACAGGAAACGACAGGAAAGCATTAGGCATTTGTTCATAAATCCGTTCCCACGAAGAGGTACAAGTGAGGAGATTTGGGCGTAACCACAGACCTTCCCACCTTGCTAAGTAAGCACTTTACTATTTTGAGCATCTCCCACTGAAAAACTCAGATTTCTCAACTGTGAAATGGAAATAAGGCTCACCTTGAAGAAATTACTGGCATGAATCCCTTAGCATACGTAGCCTTCCCTTCACTACACCATAATTGGTACATGATAAGCATTAGTCCTTTTCCATCTGATCCAGCTTTTTCTAAATTATAAAATATATAGAAAACAGCTTTAAGTCTATCTCTTAAAACTTTATATAGCTAGTTTTGTTTTTTTTTTTATCATGAGGCAGTATCCCTTTAGTGTTGTGTTCCTTCACTGTACAGTAATTTAATCTGATACTTACCATCACTTATGTCCAAATTGCAAAGAAGTGTACCGACTGACTGAAGTTTCCCAGAAATGAAGTAGGATGGTATCTAAGTTTTATCTGGACCCAGCTGAACAGAAACACTAATAAGCAGAGTCCCTGAAGCCAGTTTATCTCTAGACCCAGCTCGTGAGAATTGCTTTTCTTGTCTGTCCTTCCTCCTTGTTAGTCTCCCTCCTAGTGCAGTCCCCCCGTTTAATGCATCGTCTCCAGTTCTCCCCTCTCCTTAACAGAGGGGACGGAGTTGGACATAATGTGTAGTAAGTGAGCTAAGAGATTCTACTTCCGAAACAATGAAAAGAGATTGTGTACTACTTTCTGTCCCTTGCTAAAGAACAGTTACTAGAGGCTGATTGGGGTGCTCTATCTGGATAGATTTGAATATAGAGAGTTCTAACGTCACTTGTGACACACACTTGGCAACTGTCAGCCTTCTGTCCAAGCAGAAAGTGTTAGTGACACAAATGACACTGGCCTTGAGGGAGTGGTGTGTCTTCTTGTACCATTGTCCATACCACCGTCTGGTCCGCCTGTATAGTTTATAAAGACAGATCTATTTGTCTTGTCTTCTGAGAGTGTGTGCTTGGTTGGTGTTATTGCCTACCAAATATGTTATTGCCTATCAAAAAAGACCATCTTGAGTCTGGTCGATGTTCTCTACTTCTTTTGATGTCTGTGTCTATGAATTTATCACAGTCTGGGTTAGTCAAGTGTGTTTTCTTATGAAGTCTGACGTGTATTTCTCCATGTTATTGTGAGACAATGTCTCCTTAGTATATGAGTTCCTGTTTCTTCTCACTTTTTCATAAGTGATGTATTACACACAGATTTAAGTGAAGTAACGCAGGAAATTACTTTATTTCTACCTGTCATCAAATAGTCAACAATCTAGAATTTCCTATTCTGTTGTTTGTATCACTAATTATTGTCCACATGTAGCTAAATGGCAAAAGTACATCTATAATACGTACTTACTTTAAGAAATAATCTTATTAAAAATTCCTACTCCATATTATAGGCAACTTCATTAGAATGCTTTCTCATCTTCCTTTAAAGTAAAAATTGAAATAAAATGACCTTTATTTCTTCTAGAAATAAAAAATTAGCTAAATTGGGTTATGGAAGCTAAAGGGCTCATTATATTATAACGCCCAGATTTGTAACCGTGTCTTTTTCACTGGACTGTAGGGAAAAGAGTGCAAATTCGGAAAGCGCCTCAAGCCATCTCAGATGCAGTGCCTGAGAGGAAAAGGTCAACCCCCATGAACCCTGCAAATACAATTCGAAAGACACACGGTGGCAGCAGTGTTTCTCAGAGGCCGTACAGGGACAGGGTTATTCACTTACTGGCACTAAAAGCCTACAAGAAACCTGAGCTGCTTGCTCGCCTGCAGAAAGATGGTGTCAATCAAAAAGACAAGAACTCCTTGGGAGCAATTCTGCAACAGGTGAGGACAACTAGAAAGAGGCGTCTGTGTGCCTTCTGGGGGGCTGGCTCTCTTAAGAGCACGTGATGGGTTGTGGGGTAGCTTAGTTGATAGAGTGTGCTCGATCCCTTGGACCTCAAAAGCAGGACATGCCTATATGACAGCACTCAGGAGGCAGAGGCAGGAGAATCATTACAAGTTTAGGATAATCCTGAGCTATAGAGTGAGTTCTGGACTGTGTAGGATCCTGTCTGAAAAACAGCAAATAAAACCTCTGCTTGCTCTCATTAATATTGTCCACTATTTTTGAGATAGGGAAAATTCATGTATAAATATAACTCTTTGATATTACAGGACATCTTGGGCTGTTTTTTTGGTTTTGTTTTTTTTTTTAAGATGGAGGATTGCTAAGTTTCTCAGGCTTGCTTTGAACTCAGTGATCATCCTGCCTCAGCCTCCTGAATGCTGATGGTACTGGTATGCACCACTATTCCTAGCTTAAGTCATCTTTTCTTTAGAGCATTTCATTAAAAACTGGTTGAAATGTGAGCATTGTCCTCTTTTGGCTAAAACCAATTTTGCCCAAAATTTCATTAAGTGGGGAAGTTTTTATTTGTTTTCATCTTAAGTCACCTAAACTGTCACCTATGTTTCACTGTTTATAGAGGCAAAGTTGTATAATGTCATATGTTGGTCTTCAGGTGGTGTAAGGCATAATACTTTTGCCTAGTGAATCGTTTAGAATGTGTTGTTACTTCCATATTCTTTGAAGCTCTTATTACTTAGTATTTTTTGGCCATTGTGTATGCTAAGCTCGGTCACTTGTTTTTATTAAGGGATAAGAGTGTTTCAAGAGCAACTGTGATCAGTTACTTTATAATCACAAGTTATAGTGTGAAGTAGTCTTACAGGCTTTTTGTTTTTCATTAAAGAAATATCAGATAGTGATTTCCTATATTTTTCATACTTCAGGTAATAAATGTAAATTAACATTCAGATCCATCATAAACAGAATTCTATTATTTTTTCTAAAAAAGTAATGACATTTTCAAAGTTGTTCTTAAATTTCATCATTTTTTAAAATTACATATTTTATCTGATACTAAAGAAATAATCGTTTTAAGTTTATTTTCAGTCATATCTTACATTCAAAACATAGTACTATGATGTTATAAGAGAAAAAAACCATCATCGTGGCACATAGCCCTTATTAAAACTAAAGAGAAAGGATAAAAGGGAAATTAATATGAAAGTGAGACAGAGTGTGTGTTGGTTCAGTATTCTGTTGGGGAAAGAGAGTCAGGTTGCATATCACAAAATACATGGTAAATGCATTTACAGAAAGTCTATGAATTACCTTCTAAGATAGAAGAGAAATAGGGAAAAGAGATGGAGAGTAGCCTCATAGAAGCTACTACTGTACCTGGCAGTAGTTCTGTGGTGTTGTGAGTATAGATAGCTGTATCTTAAAATGAATAAACTTGACCCTGAACAATTGGATATGAGAGTTAGTGATTGGGTTGTTTTGAAGAATCATTGAGTATAGTTTTCCTAGCTGTATATTTGAATATCCCAAATATTGAAATATCTTTTTGAGAAGTGCTTATGCCAGAATCGACTCCACACAAATCAGTGAAGCATCTGAAAGAAGGATGTGAGCACCAAATTGTATAAAGTCCTTGAGTAATTTGGGTGTTTGATATGAGCTGAACCACTAGCCTAGTGAAAACAGATAGAGAAGCCAGTAACACCTACCATTTTGGAAGCTTATACTATGTGCCAGGCACAGTATGGCTAGGCATTTCGTGCACATATCATTTCATCTTTAGAAGGAAGAAAACAGACACATACTAAGAACTTGGACTTAAGCCAGTTACCCATACATTCCTTATCTGAACATTCCTAGCAGCTAATACAACTTCTGCTTCATGAACTGACCAAAACTGACATTAAAAGGAGTAGAGTAACAGAATAAGCAGATGATCAAAAAATTGGTTATTTTGTCACCAGCTAGTTAACAAACATACTAGATAAAATGATCAGTTCTGTTTTGCCAGTGCCACTAGATGTTTTTGCTGATTTGTTACTTACATTGTAGTTTTCTTTGAGCACCTTGTGAGTGTTATTAATTAGAATATACTTAATAATGTACTAGATGTGATTTAAAACTGTTACCATGAAGTTAGTATACGAATATATAGCTTCCTTTTCCTTAGAATGACTTTTCCTGGAAAACCTTTTTAAAAAAATCAAAAAACTCAGTAAACGTGAATCTTAATCTTAGGATGTTTTAGTCAAGCTCACATTCATTGCTCATTCATTCTGTTTATTTAGTACAGCTGATTCTCTGTATCAACAGGCTGTCCACCTATGAACTCAACTAATTGAAGACCACAGTTTTTTAATTGCATCTATTCTGACCATACATAGACTTTATTCTTTGTCGTTATTCCTCAAACAACAGCATATAAGAACCCTGTAGATAATATTTATATTTTCTTGGTTGTTGTAAGTAACCTTGAGGTTATTTATAGTATATGGAAAGATACATTAAATCTACATAATTAAATGGGGTCATCCTTTTTTTTTTTTGGTTTTTTCGAGACAGGGTTTCTTTGTGTAGCTTTGTGCCTTTCCTGGAATTCGCTTTGGAGACCAGGCTGGCCTCGAACTCACAGAGATCCACCTGCCTCTGCCTCTCGAGTGCTGGGATTAAAGGCGTGCACCACCACCGCCCGGCTGGGGTCATCCCTTTGAACACAAGGGATGACTGTCCCTGGACTATACCAGATAACATTGTAGGTGTGGAGTCTCATGGTTCTCATGGAGTCTCAAGAGATTTGCTTATAAAGGGGAAGTTTAGAGAACCTCTATCTCTTAGTTGAAATAAAAAGCAAAAGACAAGAAGAGTCATCATTTCTGGAAGCCTGGTAGAAGGGATGGAGACTACTAAATTTCAGAAGGCATTGCAGATCAGATAAGGAGATTATGTTGAGTGAGATGGGAAGTAGCAGTGGAGTTTAAGCAGCAATATACTATAATCTGATTTATACTTTCAATAAGACCACTCACTTTGTGTCAAGGATGGCTTTGGGGGTTGAGAATGGAAGAGAACAACTACTTAAATAAATCTACTGCAGAAGTCAAGGTATGATGTGTTGGCAGCTTGGTCTGGTAGAATTGGTTTCATAGATTAGAGATACGTTTTTGAGAAAACCTTCTAACAGAGATGAAGAAAAGAAAGGGGCCTGCAGTTGTAGCTGGAGTTTTCTCTCCGGGTCCCGCTGAGTCCCGGCAGTCCGACAGCCCACTTATAAAATAAACACACAGACGCTTATATTATTTACAAACTGTATGGCCATGGCAGGCTTCTTGTTAACTGTTCTTACAGCTTAAATTAACCCATTTCTATAAATCTATACCTTGCCATGTGGCTCGTGGCTAACCGGCATCTTCACATGCTGCTTGTCATGGCGGCGGCTGACAGTGTCTCCCTCACTCAGCCTTCCACTTCCCAGAATTCTCCTCTCTCCTTGCCCCGCCTACTTCTTGCCTAGCCACTGGCCAATCGGTGTTTTATTTATACAGAACGATATCCACAGCACTTCCCCTTTTCTTTTCTTTTTTTCAAAAAGGAAGGTTTTAACTTTTACATAGTAAAATTACAGATAACAAAACAATTACCAAGCAAGAATTACAGTAATAATATCTAGTGTACTTATAATAACTAGTTTATTTGGCAAAATTAAAGAAGATATCCTATCTATCTTATATTTGTGAGTCTAAGGTTTTATATCTAACTTATCTTTTATCGTAACTAAGGAAAATTGTAGCTATCTAGCTTCAACTACATCAAAGACCTCAGAAGGATATACTATTACTTGAGAAATGGGAGAAGGATGCAAGCAACTTTTGGGAGTCTTGCAGTGTAGAAAGAGACAGCTGGCAGCCTGGACAGTCATCCAAAATTCTCTTGTAAAGTTGGGGCATCTGTCTTTAGCCCACAGGCCTAGAGTCTCTCAGTCACTTTTTTTAATGTCCTGTAGAATGTCTGGCAGTTTCCTCTGCAAAGCAGGAACCTGAAGGACCATTTTGTCTAGCAAAGTTCAGTGGTCACCTTTTTATGGGTCTTGTATGTCCAGTCGATCAAGCAATCCTGGCAAGAACAGTTTCTTGCCCAAATGGCTATTTTTGCCAAGGTGAAGATAAACTCCATATGGAGTGTCTTCGATGCCCATCCTCCTCTCTGAAGTAAGTCAGTGCTGTCAGAAGCAGACATGTTTCACTGTCCAGATAGTCTAAATTTTTAAAATATTTTAAATGCCATATTCTGTAGGTCTTTGAAGTATTTGAAGATTACCTATCTATCTGAAATATATCTATGTATACCTAGAAGACTTAACTAACATGGCTACGAGTATGATTATCATAGATAACTAATTATTAATCTATTTTTAATTCTCCATTACAATTTTAAATGAGCTGTACAAACATAACACCTTCAACAAGAGTAGAAATATACACACAGTATAACAAAATTAACTTTAAGTTTGTATCAATAAACTAAAATCTATACCAATGTAAAACATTTTAAACAAGTTACTCTTTAAAAGTAGGTTCATTAATCTATCCTTTCATCCTATCATATCTATATCATATCCCCTTTTCTTCTTTAGAAAGAGATTGCATTTATAATCAACCAGATTTAAATAAAATACTGGTTTTTCTCTGTCCCACACCAGAGGGCTCTTCTGATTTGGGACATAAGAATCTCTTAACCTTTTTTTTTTAGCAATATGTCTGGGTTTAGAAGGGGAGTGAGCCAATTCCATCTCCAAAGCCAGCTTGGTATATCTGGGAATTTGGGCGTAGCATCTCTTACTACTTCCTGCTGGAGGGGGGCGCTGTATCTTATGGGGACACAAAGAAAATTTTAGGCTTATGGGGTAGTCCGTGAGGCTGTATTGTCTGAGCCAGTTGCCTTGAAACCATTTTGGATGTTGGATCATCTGGGCCATGGTGTCATTGGAGACCTTTCAGGGGGTCTTGGTTGGTCAAACCTGATGTATCTTAATCTGGAATAAATCCATAGCCTCTTGCTTTCTGTGGAAACAAAAGCAGAGCCTCCTTTCCAAAGCAGCATATCCTTACATCCAAATTTTGAAGTCAAGGTACCTTTAAAGTATACATTTTAGCATAACTCAACAGCTTTTACAATCAAATGTTTTTCTTCAGTTATGAATATCAAAGACAACATAATCCAGATTCTCTGTGTGATAGCCATCTTTACGTGGCTTATTACCTTTACTGTTTCTTTAAAGACTTTATTTTTAAAAACTATTTGTTTATATAACTATATATTCCTTTTTCTCTCTCTTTCAAGCCTACGTACATTCTTACATACATTGTAAACTATTCCATCTGAATCAGTCTTATTGTGAACCTATTGCTTTAAACTGCAGCATTCTAAGACTGAAACAGTGTTGTGGCTGCTGGCTCCACCCACTTCAACTTCCCAAAATGGCGGTGGTACATTTTCCATCAGCTCTGGGAGCCATCAACTCTCAGAAATAGTGGGTCTATGCTTCTATCAAAGCAGCGTGTAGCCCAGAATATATATATATTAGTAAAGACTAATCTACCACACAGCGTAATGTGCCGCTAGCAGATGCCTCATTCCCACCATACTGCAGGTCAAGCGCAAACACCAGGAACCCACCAGTAGCTCAAACCCGCGTTTTGTGGCCTCTAGCTGCCCATATGAGACATGAAGCAGGAACTTGGTTTTGGCTCTGTTTAGAATTGCTTATTAAATATTCTCAGGTTTAAGGTGGAAACTCGAGCCGTTGGGCGCCATTTGTTATGAATAGGTTCTGACTAGAGCAGTTCAGTGGATGTTGAGCTACTGATTAGAGAAGTGCAGGAAAGGGACAGGTGTAAGGGTTGTGGTGGGTTTGGAAATGTTGATTAGACATGTCCAATAGATATCAGTAGGTAATCGCACATAAGTATTCAGAGGACATTTGGAGCTGGAGCCATTCATCTAGGAATTAGTGTATAGATCGGGCATTGTAAATTTTACCGTTGAGCGAACTCGGGAAGGAGAAGAATGAAGAAAATAGAGCAGAAGACAGTTACTGAACACATCCCCATATAAGGCATGAGCACTGGAGACTTAAGAAAGGTCCTGAGGGAAGGGTAATGACCAGGAGACTGTCCATACACAAACCTCAAGAGGTGGTTGTGGTGGGGATGTGGTGTTACTTTTGTACATTGTCAGAGATAACAGAAAAAGAAAACCATTGTTGTGTATATTCCACTTCAAAGGAAGTCTGGTTTGCATCTTGTATTCATTTATTTACAAGATTGAAAGGCTGCTTTATGACAACGTTAATACTAAATTAGTGCTCATATGAGACAAACTATTAAATCTGATAGTACGTTTTAAAGGCACAACAGGAAGTCAAATTACTGAAAAGACCATTCCCAAATTTATGGGATTTTCTAGGCTTAAGAAGTATTTTTGGTGTTTAGGAGGGATACTTGTTGAGAGGGATAAGAAAGGAGAATACGGGATCAAAATGACTAAAATTCATTATATAAAATATGAAACTGTCAATAAAAAAATTTTTAAGTACTTTTAGTTTGGCCTAAGTCCATAGATTTGTGTAGCGAGTAGATTATTGACCTGGACATTCTAGAAATTGTAGTTAAGGGGTAGGAAAAGATTTCACTTGGGAATAAACCCTCTAACAGATATCTGAGGAGCCTTTAGTTTGTGATTTACTTTATTGGTTTGAGGGGACTTCAAGGACCTTGAATAAATAGTTCTTCAGGAAAGTTGGCAGATAAAAGAAATAAACTTGATTATCATAAAAGAAGTAAAGAGCAGGATTATCAAAATTGGTAGTATTTGTAGAGATACTTTGTGCTGCTGGCTGAGAAGCTATAACTTGCCATTAGGGTCCTGTTCATTTTCTGCTTAAATAGAAATGGCCAAGGATTTTTATTGTGACTCAGCAGCATTGAAAATGACTCAGTGGGTCAAAGTGCGTCTCTGCAAGCCTGGTTATTAGAGTTGATCCTCAGAGCCCACACAAAGCTGTACAAGAGAACTGACTCCACATAGCTGTCCTCCTATGGGTGCCATGCTTGTGTTAGCTTACAACATTATGTACATACAAACATCAAATGTTCAAGTAGACAGATAAGAAAGAACATGAGGATTTTTGTCCTCTTGAGACTAGATTCCTTCACTCCATATAGTGTTTTCCAGTTCCATCTATTTTCCTGCAAATTTCATTTTTCTTAACAGCTGAATAAAATTCCACTGTGTGTATGTGTGTGTATGTGTGTGTGTACCACATTTTCATTATCCATTCTTCAACAGAAGGCGGACAACTAGGCTGGCTTCATTTCCTTTCTTATATGAGTACAGTAGTAATGAACATTTTGCACAAGTGTCTCTGTGGTAGGATGTAGGGTCCTCTGGATATATTCCCAGGAGGATCATAAAAAAGATTTATATAGTCAACGAAAATAGCTAATGCTCTGTTTGCATCCTGTGTTCCAGGTGGCCAATCTGAATCCTAAGGACCTCTCCTATACCTTAAAGGATTATGTGTTTAAGGAGCTCCAGCGAGACTGGCCGGGTTACAGTGAGACAGACAGACGGTCATTGGAGTCAGTGCTCTCTAGGTAAGCTCCTTTTTTCTTCCCCTTTTGTCTTTAAAATTGGTATAGATATTACTATATCCGGTCAGTGGTATTTAGTGTTGAGGTGGGAAAGAGAAGCAGGGGTAGTTTTCTGTTCCGTGTGTTTCAGAGTCCTCTTTATTACCTGGAAAATGTGTTTCCTTTACAGAAAACTAAATCCATCTCAGAATGCTGGCACTAGCCGATCAGAGTCTCCCATGTGTTCCAGCAAAGATGCTGCCTCATCTCCGCAGGTATGTCAGGAAGTTACAAAATCCTAGGCCTGCCCTGCAGCTCAGCACTCAGTCACTCTCTAATTTGTAAGTGAGGGAAACTACATAGGACCTGCCCAAAGCCCAGAACTCATTCACGGCCAGGCTTTCAGTTTTGACCTCAGTCTAGAATAGAGTGTAAAGACAGTGCTGCACTGCTTGAGGGCTTAAAGCGAACGTTGCTTGTCACTTTCAAAATTTATTGTAAAATTTTCTGCTTTTTAGTTTGGTCACTAATCCAATTCTCAAGTTATATGGAAAATTGAAGATATTTGATTTTATCAGAAATGTGTCTGGAAGAACATTCTTGTGGAAAATACGTTTGGGGCAAATTAAAAAATGGTGGCACGTTTTAAATGTATTTTCTTAATTTTTTTTTCAATTTGATCATAATCAGAATCATCTCAATGGGACATTTCAGAGAGTTCCCCTATCCTGAGTGTTCTGGGCCAATGTTGTCAGACCCCTCCCTACCACACCAGGATTACTAACACAGTACCTCCTCTCTCTGTATCCTCCTGAAGAACTAGGGGAAAGCAGACAGATGTGTAGGGAACACAAGCAAGAGGCCAACTATGTGTCCACTCAGAGGAACGCAGCCAGAGGACAGCTAAGTAGGCCCATCTTCAGGTGTCAGTTGTCTGTGGAGACTTAGTTTTAATGCCAACTACTGTGTAGCTATTTCTACTCTGACCAAATCACATACAGGATGCTAAAGTGAAAACAGAAATGAATTAATGGGTTGATTAACTATTATTTTCTTATAAGCCACAATACAAAAACATTTTAACTGGTTTGCAATTTTATACTTTTCAATTGTTCATTTTCCTTTGTAACTTGTATAGTGTTATTGTGAGTACTGGATTGAGCTAATACAACAAGATTTTTAAAGTATATCTACCCCATTTTAATGAGCCAGTCTTCATAGACTTAGTTTACAACATTGTGAACATATATGTGCTGTGAAAACGTAAAATGGCATATCAATACCTAGCTGTACTTAGAGAAATTAATGTAAAGAGAGCTAGTTCACATTGTGATGTGGGCACACTGCCCTTTACCAACCTTACTAGTACAGAGTCAGATGGTGCAAACTGCACCATCTCCATTCACTTGCTAGAACTAGGCCAGCTGCAGCTAGCGTTGAGGATGGTACTTCTATTTAGTACTGTACGAGTGGCCTAATGCACATAAATCAGAATAGTCTCTGGCAATTAGGGTAGCCTGCCTGCAAGACCTAAAAGCACCATTTGGCTCTGTTCCCCATTCTGCTTTTGACAGAACTAAAATTGGATTTCTTATTTGGTTGGGGGTTCTTAGAGGGAGTGTGTATGTGTGTGTGTGTGTGTGTGTGTGTGTGTGTGTGTGTGTGTGTGTGTGTGTGTGTGTGTTGGGAGAGGTTCATTTTTGAGTAAGCTTAGAGTAATAGTATGATGAATAAGGCTGCTCAGCTGTCAAATCTCTCCCTTTTCTCTCCCCACCCACAGAAACGACCTTTGGATTCAGATTTCATTGATCCTTTGATGAACAAAAAAGCTCGAATATCTCACCTGACTAACAGAGTCCCACCAACATTAAATGGCCATTTGAACCCCACCAGTGAAAAATCTTCTGCAGGCCTCCTACCGCCCCCTGCAGCTGCTGCCATCCCCACACCCTCACCGCTGCCTTCAACCCACCTGCCTGTCTCAAATCCTCCTCAGACTGTAAATTCCAACTCCAATTCCCCTAGCACTCCAGAAGGCCGGGGGACTCAAGACCTACCTGTTGACAGTTTTAGTCAAAATGGTAGCATCTTTGAGGACCAGCAAGACAAATATACCTCTAGGACTTGTCTGGAAACATTACCCCCTGGCTCAGTTCTGCTAAAGTGTCCAAAGCCTATGGAAGAAAACCACCCAGTGTCTCACAAGAAGTCCAAAAAGAAGTCTAAAAAACACAAGGAAAAGGACCAAATAAAAAAGCATGACATTGAGACAGTGGAAGAAAAGGAGGAAGACCTTCAGAGAGAAGAAACTGCCAAGTTGAGGAACTCCAATCCGAATCCCAGTGAAGGTATTTTACATTTGTTTAAAAGAAACATCAAAAAATGCTTTCTGTGTTACATGAACTGGAGGAGCATGAGCTGTAGGTGGCGTTCTGTCGAACAGTGCTTTTTAAGCAAATGACCTTCTATTGAATTAATCTTAATATTGTGCTTTTGTAGCACATTGTTTTCCTCCACCTTGTAGCTATCTTGTCAATCTCTCTTTAGCCAAGTATTAAACATGATTTCTTTATGTAGATTTATAATGGCATTTTAAAATGACTTTACCATTCTCCAAAGACTCCCCTTTGGTGCTTTTTCCTTCTCCGTCATATTGTGTAACCTCAGTGTAACAGGTACATGCCATTCTTGAACTAATTTAAACAGATACACAATAGGCAATAGAATTATCCATTTCCTCCTTTTTGAAAAGCCAGAGGTACCCCTGCTGTAGTTAATATTAGCACAGAAAGACTGTCAAATTCTTTGTAAAACAGGCAAGCTCACATCATCGTCATTTGCAATGAAACTAATTTACTTCACAAGGTTCCTGGCTATTATTAGCTTGATAGAGATTGAGTATTTTTGTTAGTAAATTAACATCACTTGTTACTCCATATCCTGCTCATAACACTGAAGACCTGAAATCCTGAGGTTTAACTGACCATCTCTGCTGAATGGAAAGAGCTGTCATTATTTTCTCTTAGTGAAATTTGCAGAGGACTTACAGTAAGATACAGTTGACCTGGATTGGGTGTATTGCATAGCAAAGCATATCTCTTGAAGTGTGTAGATCAGCATAATAGTAGATAATGGCCCAAGTATAAGATGTTTCCCCCCACCTACACCACTCTTTGTACTTGAGTTTGTCAAGTCAGGATAAACCCTGAAGTAAAATTTCATGTTTACATTTAATAAGCCAGATTCCAGAGTACCTCTCCTTCCCACACTTACATCCTTATAGGGTGATCTGAGTCATTCTAGTACCAAGAGAACTGGATCCAGTGTGCTGAGACTACCACAGAAAGTTGTATGTTCTCAGGGTTAGAGATCTGGATAAACAGACCTACTGTCTTTAGATCCTTCTTTTGTGTATGTAGGAAACGTTTCAGAACCAAGTATGATCATCACAAGTGGAAGACAGGTCCAGACCCACGTCCTTTGTACCCGTTAGAACTGGTCAGCCATTTATGGCAAAGAAGGATTCTATACTTGATGCTCTGCCTTGAAGACTCAGGCTCTTGTGGCCCACCTGAGTCAAATTTGTATAAGTGAACAATAAGCCCACTGAGGCTATGTAATTTATTTAGTGTATTTTATCTTTCAAAAGACTGAGAAATTGTCAGATATTCGCATTTGTTTTATAGTGGACATATGTTTTGCCAGCAAATTAAAAGTTTGAGTTATTAAGTGTGCTTTGAATTAAAAAAAGTTACATTAATAAAAATATTTAAACATAGCCCCTGGAAGTTGTATGTTAAGCAGTGTAATACTGAGAATTTACCCACTTTTAACAGCATTGCCATGAGTAACTAAACATTTTTTGTTGTTTTCCCTAAACTCTGTCTAGTACTGTGAGAGCCAAAGGTAAGAGAAGTATGAATCCACATTCATTAATGCCTTGTTGTGAATTGATAGGAAAATGTCCTATCTGGTCCCACTACCTAAAAATACACTGACTCAAACAGGCTGCTACCTGACTTATTATTTCTTCTGCCCTGTTTGAATCTCATGAAGAGTAGATGTTGCTGTAAAATTTGTATCTCTCATTGTCTGGCTGCATCTGCCACCACAGTCTTTGAATTGCCAGGCAGATGCCACAACTGTTGATGAAAGAATAGCAGCTTGACCTTGGGTTAAGATGGAATTCCTTTGCTGTGCAGAGACTGCAGTAGCCGGGGTGCGTGCAAAGCCTGGCGTCAGCTCTGCTGGCTCTGCTCACAGGCCTCCATTGTTGTGTTCCATTGTGTTCCTTGTTGCTCTTGCCTATTGAGGTGGAAGAAAAGAATTTGAGGAAAAGTGTTCCAGATGTTTCTAATCTATTTGAAAGTTAGAGGCATTTGATAACCATTCTGGTTGATGAACGCTCTGATTTTTTTTCCCCTTCATAGGAGTTAAAGAAGGTTGCACTGCCTCCATGGAGCCTTCTTCAACAATTGAACTCCCAGATTATTTGATGTAAGTTTTCCATCTGCCAATGGACAGAGCTGTTTAATTTTAGAAAGTTTGCAAATTCTTTTCCCATAATTTGCAAATCAAAAAAGTAAGAAATTCCAGAAATATGAGTCCTGAAGCCACCTCTGCAATGGAAGACTGCCACTAAGCCTGCTGACTCCAGGGCACCGCTGTCTTCAGGGGCAGGTTGTGCCTCCTGCTCAGAGCAGTGTCCGTTGGTTTGTAAGTACAGGGAAGCTTGTCTTTGTTCCAGGGCCAGGCTGAGCATCATAACCTCCAAAGCTGACAGTTAGTCCATCAACGCACAGCCCCTAGAGGGGCCCAGAGTGCTGTAGAGTGCTTGACTTGTGCGCTGAACAATACAGAGCAGGCATAGGTTCATTTTTATGTAAATAAAAGTCTTTTTCTCAAATTAATTTTAAGGGGAAAAACTAATAAGTTAGCTCATTTCACTCTAGTACCAGGTATAAGTTTTTCTTGTGACAACAAGTTGCTAAATGCTGAGCTGGGAATGTTTTTGTAAGTGCTTATCACAGAAATTATAACTTGGACATATAATTCTAGCTTTTTCATACAATAAAAGACTTGTGTAAGAAGAAAATAATTAAGTTGCTAGTGCCTGGAAAGGGGAGCATGGCAAAGCAAAAATCTCTGATAGCAGATAGCTTTCAAAATGAAACGAATTTGCAAACTAGGTACAGCATAGAGCATGAAGATATGATCGAGCTATCTGCACATTTTTTTTCTTTTCGTGCCATCTCACAGTAGGCAAAGTTAGGAGATACTTTGAACCTTGCTTCTTGCAGAGGAGAGAACAATGTAGCTGGACAAAGCTGTCACTTCTACATACCACCAATAGAAAGCTACAGTTGCTGGAGAATGAGAAAACATGGTGCTAATTATCACCCCTCAGCTAACCGGGGCCTGAGGAACCTTCCTCAGTACTCTGCCTTAGGTGAGCAGCCAGCCTGCCATCACAGACCCACAGACCCACTGCTGAGGGCTTTCACCCTCTCACCCACCTGCTTCTCCTTAGACTTGTGAAAGTTGAGCCCTGGAGTAGCACAGCATTCTCCTGTGATAGATTTTAAATCCTTTTATTAGTAGTGATATATATAAAATAGTGTATCCTAAAACTTCTGCCATGGATTCAAAGCTCTTGCCATGTTTGCCAGCCTAACTGGCTGACTGTTTTTAAGAAGTGTTTTAGGTTAGTCCTGATGTGTTTATGTAGGCTTTCAGCAGGAAAGTATAATCACTAAGAAGTGTTGGTCCTCCGCCTGAGTGAAGCCTTGTATATTTGTCACATTTCTAAGGCTTTTCTTGTGTGCTTAATTTGCTTAAATAAAAGCACTATCTTCTACCCAAACTAAAAGCTTAAGTTTTATACCAACCAGTACAGCTAATTTCTAAAATAGCAGGAACATTTCCAGAACACAGAACTTATCTCATAAGAAAACCAAAAGGAGACTCAATAGAACCTCCATCCATGGTCAGTCTTTGAATAATTCATATGTAACTGCAATATTACTAACTTTTATATACCAAGAGTGCTTTTGTTGCTTGTATTTGTGCATTTTTACTCTGTCACCTCATTGAAAACCAACTGCAAAATCCTAAGAATTTGTTAAAAATATTGGTTGTTAAAATGCCAGTATCAAACAGCAACACAATTGTTGGCCTAGTTGGTATTTTTCCTTAACAAAGTTGTTAAATAAAATACTAAAGGTCAGATTTTAACTCAAGTTTAGATTTAGATAAAATACTAAAGGTGAAATAAATGTGTTACACAATGACTTAAACCTGAGTTTCAAGATTGGCTTAGTCTTTATTTGTACATGCTTATTCCCAGGATCCTCATTCACCCTCAGGGCTTCCTCCATTGTGTTATAAGACAGCATGTCTGGGGAGGACCACTCCCCGTGTGGCTGGCAGCATTCCTTTGCAGCTGAGACCAGCCGGCAGCTTAAATCAGCACACTACCACTGTCTCAGTTACACTTAGAAGACCCAACCTCCACACTGTCTTAACTCAGCAGAAATAAAAATATTAATGAGGCCGCTCAGTTTGCACACTGCGCGTCACTTTTCTCACTTTCCCAGCAAGGCATCTGTGATACAGCAACTTAAATAAAACTGGTAGGATTATATAAACCATCTGGAAAGGCCCCAGTTCCAAGATGTACCACCAGAAGGCCCAAGTGTGCACCTCAGGATGGATCCTGCAGTGCTCACCAGCTGCCCGATCTCAGTTTTTACCCAGAATAATCAAGGAAATTGGGCCTTCCCTGGCAGGAAAACAGAGGGCAAAAAAGAAGGCAGAATGTGCACTAATGATACTGCTTGTTTTACTGTTAAAATGATCTTGTAACTGATTTCCTCTGAATCACCCAGCATATGGTGAAGATGGCCTTTACTTACTGGATTCTAAGAACTAGTCGCAGCTTTGCGGCATCCTCTTAAGACAGTGAATTAGACTCAGCAGCACAGTGCTGGCCTTCTGTTGTGTAAGTGTAACTTAGTGTTAGAAAGTGCTGGAGGGATCCTCTGCTTTTGGCAGTGCACACTTGTAATCTTAGCACTCAGAAAATAGAGGTAGGAGGATGGGGATTTCAAGGCCAGCCTCAACTACATGGTAAAATGGAGGCCAACCTGGACAATATGAGGCTATCTCTCCAAAAACCCAACAGGGAGGTCTAGAGAGATGAGTCCATGGTTAAGAGAGCATTTACTGCTCTTCAAGAACTAAGGTTCAGTTCCCAGCATTCATATTCAGTGGCTTATAGCTGTCTATGAGTCCAGTTGAAGAGGATCCAGTGCCCTGTTCTAGATTCCATGCGATACCAGGCACACATGTGGTACACACACATACATGCAGGCACCCAGATTAAATAAATCTTTCTTTATCTGAAGGGGGGTATATATAAAACTAGAGAAACTTTCTTTGGTAGAGGGCCCCACTCTCTGTCAAAAATGTTTTCTTTAATTTGCCTAGTTAGAAATGTCAAGAAAGGAATGGAGAGAGTAAAGCCCAGGATCCTGGCCCAGCCTTGACTTGAGTGCTCAGTGGCAGTGTGGCATTCTCTTGTTGCACTTCCGTGACGGCTAACAGATGGCTCGGTCTCCTCCGCTGTGGTAGTAAAGTCTGAAAGAACACTTTTCATTTTCCGTGGTTCCCTTTGAACTCCATTGCCGCTAGGATCTTTTCCACATTCCTTCTCCATGGACACTCTTGAGGGCTGCTCTCTGGGTGCCCTGGCAACAAACCAGAGCAGAGTGGCATTCAGTCACTGGAGACACATGCAAGAAGACGGCGTCCCAGATCCCTGCCTCCATGCCTGTTCTTTCCGTTTATCCTGTTTCTCTCTCTTTTATTAGAAAATACATTGCTATTGTCTCCTATGAGCAACGCCAGAACTACAAGGATGACTTCAATGCGGAGTATGACGAGTACAGAGCTTTGCATGCCAGGATGGAGACTGTAGCCAGGAGGTTTATTAAACTGGATGCACAGCGAAAACGCCTTTCTCCAGGTTCAAAAGAGTACCAGGTAGGTGGAATGTTCTTGGACTGGTTTTCATTTCTCACCATCCCATTAGCCTTAGAGCAAGCTGTCTTGCTTTAGGAAACAAATGTACTTGAAATAGTTCTTAAGTAAGCACAATAGGGGGGAAAATGTATTCCATTATAATATATAATGTATTGTGAAGCATACAAAACACAACTAAGTAGAGTATGTTTTCTGCAATTGTAAGAGACGCCAATGTGTTACATTCTAGTAACTTAAATCGTTATTGTGTTTCCTGCTCTCATTAAATTTAGAAGAAATCTTAAGTTATTGAATAATTAAAATATAGTACTGTGTCTTGCTTTTAATGATAGTATCAAACTACCCATATTATTTTGTACTTTGATTTTTCTTTCTACTGGTACAATGCTTCATAGAGAATTTTTACATCAGCCCAGAAAGCACTTTTTGTTTGCTTGCTTGTTTGTTTGTTTTCACTGTCCTCTTGATATCCCTTGTGTAGCCAGAGTGGCATTCCCATAGTGTGTATTGTCCTTTGCTAGGCAGAGCTGCTAGCCTTGTGTCTGTCTGCATCATAAGCTCAGGCAGATAGACCTGCAGAACTTGTAGAACTGCTGAGTCAATTTTGCATTTGCTATTTTGATAGCTTCTGCCAAATTGCCTTCCATAAAAATGTCCCAAGTTACATCTCCTCATCAATATTTCCCATACCTTGCCAGATGCCGGTTAGATACTGTACTGCCCCTCAAAGGTCTTCTCTTCTCATTTCTAATTTTTAATTTTGCAGAATGTTCATGAAGAAGTCTTACAAGAATATCAGAAGATCAAACAGGTGGGTATCACCACTGTGCCACCTGGCCTGCAGTGAGAAGCACTATAGATTCTGTGACCTAATTCCTCACTGTTTTCTTTGTCTGCAGTCCAGTCCCAATTACCATGAAGAAAAATACAGATGCGAGTATCTTCATAACAAGCTGGCTCACATCAAAAGACTAATAGGTGAATTTGACCAACAGCAAGCAGAGTCATGGCACTAGAACTCTGTTTGGACCAGAAGATGTGAATAAACTTAAACTTATTTATTTAAAATTCCAGATGAGTTGCTCTAGATCTAAAAGATGAAACTTTGCTTATGGGAAGTTTCAGTATTAGTAAACTTGAGTTACTTTTTGTCTCTTCATTCTACTTTGCTTCCTTGAATTTTGAAGCTGCTTTCTTTTTCTGGGCCTCTCCCCCACCCCCAAATTTGTTTTAATAGAAGCAATTTTTTTAGATATTGGGGATCCAGTGTCTATACTTTAAATCAATTTTTCCTTGAAAACTTGTGTTTGTCATTAGATATGATTTTTTAGGTATCAGGGATGCAATGTCCACACTTAAGAGTTGCTTGTGTTTAAAACAAAACAAAACAAAACAGTAATGTGCAAGGTGAAATGCTTTTCATAAGCCTATTTTCTGACCTTTCTTAATGCAAACTCTTTGCCTTAAATGGTAGAATATTTAGACATATGCACAAAATTCAAAAAAATCAAAACATTGTTTTGGAGGGTTGAAAAATAGAAAGTTGTGTGAATATGTGTGTAGTTTCCTATGCACATACATACATACATACATACATACATACATATGGGCTGACTGGCTCTAGAGTGTTAAATCTGCCCTGCAAGTAAAACCCCCCATTGCAATGACTGCCTTAAGGTGTTTGCTAGTGTGTACATCGTGTGGTTAATCAATAGCTACACTGCTTCCCTGTGCTAACAGCCACAGGAAGCACACTGTGGCCTACCAGCGTCAGAATGCGTGTTGTGTTCAGCTTGTATGTCTGCAGAACCGATGTGGATGTGAGCTGTATGAAGGTAAAAGGCTGCTCCTCAGTAGGCCGGACGCTCAGGTTAAACAACTGATGAGTGTTACAGTAGGTTGTTGGTGTTTGTTTGTTTGTTTGTTTGT
Organism: Peromyscus californicus insignis; assembly: GCF_007827085.1. Lineage (NCBI taxonomy): Eukaryota > Metazoa > Chordata > Mammalia > Rodentia > Cricetidae > Peromyscus > Peromyscus californicus. The sequence continues at coordinate 76,412,162 of NW_026294480.1, read as the reverse complement.
TTGTTTCTGTCAAATTGCTCCTTCTATTGTAGAAGACAAAGCATTTCCATTTCAACAGTTTGTCAGCTTTATTAATGTTGGGCAAAAAAATTGATATGTTATAAAAATGAAACAGATCTATAGTTTTGGGGCAAAATGATAAAATTAAATGTGTAGGTAACCTATTTATATACTGCTATAAAGTATTTTTTGAAGAGAGATATGCAAAGAAGCTATTACCTACATCAGATGTATATTTAAGAGATTTTTTTTCATCCTGGATACCAGGACTATAAAAAAAGAGTAGATATATTTAACCATAACATACTGTGATTCATCAAACAGCACAAACTTTCATTTCATGGAGTTTATCTGTTAACGTTGATTTAAACTATCTCGTCTTATCATGTGGGAACATAAGTTATGTGGTCAGAATATAAGGATTTTGAACTAATGTTGATTCAGGTTGTGTTGTCTTGTATTGTCTTTTCAAAGTGCTGCCGGTTGAAAAGGGAAGCATTATGTTTACAAATCTGTTTTGAAATGTTTGCCAAAATTTTGGTAGTATCTTTAATAAAGATGTTTGTCTCCAGCATCCAAAAAAAAGTGAGTAACTGTGTTGTGTATCACTGTAAACTAAAAAATGTTAGTATTGAGGTCATGTGACAGAATACGTTGATTAACTTTCTTCTCTGGAGTTTTTCTGAAACATTAACTGGGACTGGAGAGAAATCTCAGAGGTTGAGGTTGAGAGCACTAACTGCTCTTCCAGAGGACCCGGGTTCAATTCCTAGCACCCACATGACAGCTCACAACTGTCTGACTTCAGTCCAGGAGCACACAATGGTGTACTGTAGCTAGAGTTTTCCTGCCTGGCCCACAGGCAGGACAAATCTCTCTCACCCGCCAGTCCCACAGCCGCTCAAACCGGAACAAGTAAACACAGAGACTTATATTGGTTACAAACTGTATGGCCGTGGAAGGCTTCTTGCTAACTGTTCTTACAGCTTAAATTAATCCATTTCTATTAATCTATACCTTGCCACGTGGCTTGTGGCTTACCAGTACTTTACATCTTCCTTGTCCTGACGGCGGCTGGCAGTGTCTCCCTCACCCAGCTTCCTGTTCTCTCAATTCTCCTCTCTGTTAGTCCCGCCTATACTTCCTGCCTGGCCACTGGCCAAATCAGTGATTTATTTATTGACCAATCAGCAACACATTTGCCATACAGAACATCCCACAGCAGTGTACAGACATACACACAGGCAAAATTATCTTTTACATAAAGTAAATTTTTTTAAAAATTGGCTCATGTATTAAAAGTGCAGAGGCCTTCTAACTCCTAAGACAAGATCACGTTCACTCTGTAACTCAAGACGCCACTACACAAACTTCATCTCTGTGTAGCATGGTCCTTCTAGAGAATTCCATTGAGATCCCTGGTGCTCTTTGACCTCAATATTGGTACACCATTATTAAATGGACATATATCTCGAACTTTCGAGTTTACAAAGAAAAGCTGAGTTGTGGCTAAATTAGGGCCTCATGTTACCACAGCAGTCTCCTGAGGGACATACAGAGTCTATAGGTAATGACTTCAATGGGATACTCTAGTGACATGTTTGCCTTTTAACCAGAGATTGCTGCTGCTATTTGCTATGTTTCTCAAAAGGGGGCTTCTTAGATGGCTTACGATACCCACACTAGAGTCCCTTGGGAGGGCCCAGGTATCTGCATTTTCACAAGGTTCCTGCAGTGACATTTGCAAGCTGGTGTATAACAAGTCCGTTGCCTTGGGTGTGTAGCTCTAAATTTTAAGTCCCTTAATCATGAAATCTTGAATTTATAGACTCCAGCTTTAACAGATGTCCAGTTTGGATTAGGTATAAGACTACCCCAGTTTAATCTATACTCTAGTTTCTAAACGTTTTCTGAGGAAATAATACAGAAGAAAGGAAAGGCCTCAGTTCAGCACTGACATTAACATCCGCAGCTGTTGGGTCAGCAGTGACTCTGAGTTTACAAGGTTCCTCAGAGAGAAATGAGGGTCCTGAAGTCATCCTTTTGTCAGCAACCCTTCACCATCAGACATCTTTGTGTCCTCAACCCTAAAGTAAAGCTGTGGTGGAAGTTTCATTACATAAAACTTTGGAGAATTCAGTGAAAAGTAGCCACCTAAATTAGGTTATTGAATATCTGCCCAATACAGAGAATGTTTGTGGAAACATTGCTTTTCATACAAGAGTCAATCCATTTTGACTGACTGCAGAGGGGGCAAGGCAGATAGACTTGAAGTTGGGAGGTGGAGTGTTGGGGTTTATTGAATGCTAGGCCTATCCTTACCTGTGCTTCTGGTTTCACTTCTCAGAGGTTGTACTGGGAGGACAGCAGGTAGCTCTGACATTTTATGATTGCCTAATTCTCAAGTTGGGAATCCAAGACATGTCATTTTCAACTTCTGCCTGCCTGATTCAACTGACCCACCAGGCTACTTTTTCCTACTATGATTAGATTATTATTACAACATGGGGCTTGTAAGTGGACAATAAGTACTCCCTGTCTAGGTCCCTGAAATGCAAGAGAGAGCTTCCTGAAAATGAGCCCACATGATTAGCTGGCTTGCTTGCATTAGCCGGCCTAGGACTTGTTGCCTGGCCTTCAGACTTGGTATTTCCCCAATGGGCATACAGCTAATTGTGTTTGTTACATGGTCGCCCTGCTCTGCCTCACCACTCTCACTTCCTGCTGTCCAGTACTAATTGTTCTTCCCATCCCAAGGCCTTCCTAAAAGGCTAAGAACAACCATTGGACCACTAGCTCTATGCTCCACTTCCTCACTCTGCTGAATCCTTATCCTGACTCTCTCTGCTTGACCTTCCACACTGATATATGCTCTCTTGATTCTGTTTCTCCTTCATGGCACTTGTCACAATTATAACTGGATACTAGTTGTATTCTTAAGTTCCAACAGAAAGGACACTGTCTTGTTCATTACAGTATCTGCAGCCTCTGGCTTAGGGCATGACATAGAAATGGTGCTCACTAATGCTGTATTGGAAGAATGAGCAAGGCAGACTCTTCACAGAGGTCGTGTTTAACACTGAAGTGGAAAAGGTAAGGATTATTGCCAAGAGTCCATGGTCATCCAGGAGGCTATGCCCTACTGCTGCCTTCTCAAAGTCAGGATGTAGGGATGTAGGCATTGGTCACAGTGGCAGGTTGCTGCCTGTGGCCCTTCCTTTTGTTGTGATTAACTGGATATTTTCAAAGGGGGCATTTCTTTCCATTTATACTTTCCATTCATTCAGTTTCCTTTGGAATCTGAAATGAAATGGTTTGGGGCTATTTTTTCATTGGCCACACTTGCAACTTGCATATAGGTTCTGATTTTATTTTCCAAATTTTTAATTTTTTTTTAACATTTATGTGTGTGTGCACATGTGTGTGCTCCCACAGGTGCACATGTAGCAGTCAAAGGACAACTTTGAAGAGTCATTTCTCTCTTTTCACTATGTGGGTCCCAGACATTGAACTTAGGTCATCAGGCATGGCAGCTAGCACCTTAACCTGCTGAACTATCTAGTTGGCCCAATGGTTTTTCTCAGTAGCTTTCTCTCATCTCTCAAGGTCGTGGTAAAAGATAACAGTCTAAAGTTGGTATGCTAATTTTCCAGCATAATCCCAGCATCTCTAGCAATGTTTCTTTAAATTCAACACATGATTTTATTGACATTTATTTTACATTTAGCACTTGCTCAGCCTTCCAAATGGTAGACACTCTGAGGATAATAGGAGGACTCTGGTGTTTCTGTAAGGCTAAAGATAGTGAAACCCGTCAGTCACATTCACCAAAAACTGCCTTCAACTTGTAATTGATGAAGCTTAGTGACAGCCCATGGCAGAGCAAGATGTGGCCCCAGGTAGGGGAACGGCTGCCACTGGAAGCTGACACACACACAGGAGGTATCCCAGACAAGCACAGGCATTTGGCTGCAGTGGTGCAGAGCATGGAGTTAAGTTAGACAGGGCGGCTGAGAATCCAGGCTCTGCTACTCACAAACTACAGATTGTGATCCAGTGGAACAGGCACTCACAGGTACACATAAATCTTTTTTTAAAGTCATTTTTTTCTAAGTGACTTGTTGCGTGTGATTCTCGTTGTACTAATGGTCAAAAAGAATTCCCAACTTGCACAAAAAGGACAGAGTTTAAAAAGCCTTTTTATTTATAAGCACAGTGCTTCTTACCACCTCCTTGTAGAGGGTCCTTAAGAGGGTTCATGGCAGGTGAGATGCCTTGGGGCAAGGCTGCTGGGAAAAGGACTCCTTGTATCTGTAGTCTTCTCTCACAAAAGGAGTTCATTTACATCAGACTTGCCTAGGAGAATCAAGAGGGTCTCCAGGGGTCTATGGACACCTAGACTATAGACTGCATCTAAGAACAGCTGTGAGGGACACTAGGGACTGCTGGCATGCCACTGCAGCATCCCCCCTCATCCTTCCCTTCTGTGCTGTTGACAAGCCTCTATCGCTGCAGGAACCAATTACCACCTCCCACCTGCTCCTCCCTTCTCTTGCTTGAATGAACAACTCTGCTCCTCCACTCTGTCCATATGCATAGCTTAACATTATTTATTTGTCTTTGACTAAAGATAAAGGCTTACAGATAGTAAGAAGGCCACCAGCTCAGAAACAGGGACTGCAAAGCAATACACCAAAAGCTTAGGTAGCAATTGGAATGCTTTGTAGGCCTACATCCTGCCATGAACCTTAATTCTGGAATTGTCAACAAGTGACCCAGGGCAATTTGCCTCAACTCTGGCCTTTCTGGCAACATAGGATATGATGATTTGGGATGGATTAGCAAACACTGTTGAACTGAACTAGAGTGACTGAATACTGTAATCCTAAAGCAACTTTGCTTGGTCTCACGTGCCCCACTGTAAGCTGCCTTCAGAGAGAAAATTGTGGCAGGTCCCATAATTTCTCCAGAGCAGCTACCTAGTCTCTTATAGTATGGGTCTCATTTCAGTACCTTATAAGTCCAGTCTTGTATAATAGCCAGAACTTTTATAGTGTGTTTAAAATAGAGCCTCTCCTCTCTTCCAACTCCAGCTTGCTTTAGGCTAACAGCCAAGCACTACTTGCCATGCCCTCTCCTCTTCCCATTCAGCTTGCAGCAGGGTGAAAGGAAGGGGCAGGTGGAAGCCATGGGGCAGGAGAGGTCTTGGATGGCAGCTATGAAATTGCCCTTGGTTTCATCCAAATACTGTCAAGTTCTTGGGCATTTCAGACCTTTCTGTTGCCTCTGGCTGCTGGCCAAGCCCCTCCTTTGGCCATCCTTGGCAGTCCCCATTCCCTCCTCCCCCAACACCCTGCATCTTCCTCTCATAGGCTATCTTTGGCTTTGGGGGGCAGGAAACTAGACATCTAAGACCTCTTTTTAAATAACTAGACCATCGTGTAAACTAGAGAAATGATATCTAGGTTCTCACCCTTAGATAAGTACTTTGGCCCTCACTAAGGATGCAGTAACTTCTCAGATGCATCACTACTGTGCTATAGACTTACATCAAAGCATGAGTCGCACACCAAACTTCAGAGTCCCTCACCCAACTTGAGGAGTCACCAATCATTCTTAGAGGCCATCATGAAGCTTTTCCATTCTTAAGAAAGAGCATGCCTTCCACTGTCTGTGGAAACCTTTAGGAAGTCTTTAGTATTCACTGACTTTTCAGCTCTGTTCCTTAGACCAATGAGAGGAACCAGAAGTGAAAGGGAGGGATACACCCTCTGCCAAGTCCTCTAAATGTGCAGAGTCTAGCTTCTATTATGGAGTTAGACAGAGATAGATGCTGTCATCTTGGGACATCAACAAAAACTGTCAGGAAGTCCTCTGATAAGCCTTGTTGCATAATTTTTTAGTTTAGTCTGTGTTTCAAATATTTATGTGGTCCTCAGTTTTGTGTTTGGGAACAGGAAAACATCACTGGACAAGACAAATGTGAATTCTGCAAAATTATTCCGACTGTAGTAAATGTGACACAATCGGGTTCGGCTTTGAGAATAGAAATAAGGGGCTGAGCAATGAAGGAACATGCACACCAGGCAAAGGAAGCGGCATGAAGCTAATGGCAGGAGCTTGGGAAGGGAGAACCAGGAAGAAAGAGACCACTTGGAAAAGCTGTTAGCACCCAGTGTCTGTCTACAAGCCATGGCAGGCTTTTCCTCCTGCTGTTGGTTTGTTCCTCTAGAGCTGCTTCACCTCTGTTCAGCCTTTCTGGAGAGGTAAAGCCAGAGACATGAATGCTGCTCTCCTGAGGGCCAGACACTTCATTTTCTGGCCTGATCAGAGGTGTTTGGGTACTTCAGCTTCTTATCAGGTGGCCTTCTTGTGTTGCTAATTCCTGCAGAGGAAAGCTTCCAAAATGGACTGCTATCATTTTAATGGGCCAATGAACCTCAGCTGGCCCAAGAGGCTTCACATAGAAAGATGTGGGCAGGGGAAGGCTGGTGACTTCCTTTCCCAGGGATGGTCATGATGCCTGTCTTCCACGAGGTGAGAGCCTGGTGCATAATGAGCACACAACAGCCAGCTCTGCTGCTGCCTTCTCTAGGTAGATGCTTCTGGAGTTAGAGCAAGAAATCTAGGCCACACAGAAAAAGAGAATGCCTGCATCATTAAAACTGTCACCGATTCTCTCTATTGTCAGGAGCTGGGCCATCTGTGTGATTATGTTATTGGTGGGAATATAGGATACCAGTAACCAAGCAAGAAGAAAATGCCAAAGGCTTGGAAGAGGGGAATGGCAGTATTTATTTACCACTTTGACAGTGCTCCTCGGACATCAATTGATTCTTGCTTTAAACCATCTTTAGTGTGAGGTGGAATGACCTACGAAGAAGAAATGGGCCCCAAAGGGTTATATTGGATGAGACAGGCAAGAATACAGGCCAAGTGTCTCTACTAGACCCCAATTCCTGTAAGCCTGCTTTCAGGGTTTGTCCTCTGACTCGGTGCCAGTCCCCAAGGTGGGACCCACTAACACCTCACAGGCCACCAACATTCTTCCTCTATGAAGTTTAGTTTTTCCTGAGGAAAACTGAAGTACACCGTTTCGGCAGGAGGTAAACTTTCTGGGGCACGTCCTCCCCACTGCTCTGTCCCCTCTCGGAGGATGAACACCTGCCTCTTCTGGACTGCAGCCCTCTTCTGCTTCCCAACCCTTCCCCTGAGGCCATTCCACAGGTCACTGACAGCCCTCTAGGACTCCTGCTAGTGAGTAACCACATCCACCTCCCTCACCCCACCTGGTCGTGCCCTGCCTAGAAGTGAGATGCCACCCTCCATGGCCGGCTGGTTTTTTACCTGTTGGTGCCAAGTATGGCCACTGCTGCTGGCGTTTGTTGCATTATATATTGGAACCCCTTCTGCCCGAAGCAGAACTCTCCACTGCTGCTCCTTTGCCTTGATGGTTGCTCTGCGTTCAGTTACAGCGTAGCTGACCGCCATACTCAAATAAGTGGCATACTCTTCTCACCCCACAACTGTAGTCCATGAAGTCTTCATTTTGTTAACTTTCTTACTTGGCAGTATTCATTGTTAGCTATTCTAAACCCTAGGTAGGAGATTAAAGATATATAGCTTTCATGTAATTTTTTTAAAAAAAAAAATTTTGTACTTTTTTGGGTTTCCTTTCTCTAAAAAGAAAAAAGGAAAAGTTGCATCACAGAGAAACTCCAGAATGATCAGTTGCACCATTTCCTGTGTCCTATGAGGTCTGGCGTGGTGGTGACCTAAAATTTGCAATGGCTGTATATGATGGTGATTACAAGGGTTTTTCTGAAATTGCCTCTTCGTTATCATTGAGTGTTCTCCACAAATGCCTAGTTACTTACAAACACATGGCTGTGGTTAAATAGTTCGCATCTATTGTCCCATGTGGTTTCTGAGCATCCGGACTCGAGAAACAGCTTAGCTGGTTGGCTCCAGCTTAATGTCCCTAGAAAGGTGTGAGGCAGGCTGTTGGCTGAAGCTGCAGTTGTTTCTGGCCTTAACCTGTCCAGAGAATCTGCTTCCCAACTGACTCCACAGCTGCAACCATGTGTAACTGTCCCTAGGCTGAGAAATTGTCTTCATATTGAAAGGGTGATAGAGTGAAAGAAGAGAGAGAGAGGACCAAGATGAAAGGACCCAAAGCCAGTGGTTTATAACCTAATACATGGGATACAGACTCAGGTTAAATCACATGCCGAGCATTTCTCTGCTGGATCCACTGTAGCCCTTCAGCTACACTCTCTTTAGGACTGGGATGGCAGCCCTATGCCCACATGTTTTGTTTTTAATTAAAAAATAAATAGTAGACTTGAACTCTTATTTCTGAAGAGTTTTCCTTATTTCTTCAGAATTCTTATTTTCTTCAGATCTCTTATTTCTGAAGAAAGTATGAAGCTGTGGACTGAATACCCTACAGCAGCAATCTATAATATGCCTAGTCAGGGTCCTGCCTCTGATTGCCTGCCCGAGGCCAAAAGGAAGGAAACAAGACAAGTAATCAGCTTTGAGAAGTATGACAGCTTGCCTCTAGGACTCTTGCCTTAGTGGAGAGAATCATTCGTCCATTGAAACATGACACATTTGCCCTATGGCCGCACTGACACACACAGCATAATCACTGCCTTCAAAAGGCCTGCAATCCCAAAGGCAGTGCCAAGCAAAAACAACTACCAGGTATCAAAACCGAATGCCAAGGTAAATAAAGCATATGCTAGAAATCAAATAATGAGGCTGGAGGCCTATCAGGTCAGAGCACCCCATGACAGCAAAAGCAGGCCAGGGCAAAAGGGTCAGATTTGGACAACAGGTCCTGAGTATCTCCCAGCAACTCGGTCAGGATGGGGACAGGAAATGTGCTAACAGAGCTCTTAAGCAAAGTGGTTTGACCTGATTGCCTTTCTAACTCCCAGCCCATGACTTAATGGTGATCTAGAATAAAATGAAAACATAGCCTTTGCCTTCTTTAGTCTGTTGATAGAAGTGTGCTCTGGACTGGATCTGACCCAAAACTTCCTCCCTAGGACTAGCTTTCACAGTATGGGAAAGTGCTGTGCATCTGCTTAGAGATGGGGGATCGGTTCTCCCAGCTGTTGATGCTCGTGAAGCACAGCAGTAGCCAGCATGGGGATATCCCTGAGTGCAGTAGTAGCACTTCTATCTTGGAGGTGACCAAGAGCCGCTAATGGATGTAAGCCATGCTCAACAGGAGGGAAATCATTATGGTACTGGAAACCTAGCCAACTATCCAGGGCTAATGAGATCATGAATCTTAGAGAAGAGCCTAGCACTACTTCACTAAACTAGTATAATTCCTAACTGTATCATAAATATGTATCCTTACACCCACAGATGAGTCTAGCTTATCAAAAGAGTCCTCATCAAAAAAGCTTCTCTTTGCTGCAGATAAAAACAACAACTGCTTAAATGCAGAGAGCAACTGGTCCTAGGGTGCCCAGCCCCAGTTGCTACAGCTATAACACAGCCCCATGCCTAAGGCTCGGGAAACATCACAAAAGACTGAATGGAAAGATTTTAGGAGCCAGAGGATTAAGAAGTCTACTTCAAAATTGTGTCTCCTAGAATGACATGGAAGGTATACCCATGATACCTCAACAATATGATGCCTAAATAGACCTGAACAATAACACATGCTAACATGAAAGGTGGAACTCTCATGGTGCCCCCCCCTAAACAGAACTACAGGTAACTAATGGGAGGGAGAACAAGTCATCCCAGGATGAGCCCCTAATACTAAATGGTTAACCCTGAAATCAGATGCATACATGTAATAGTAAACAGACCCAGCAGGTGGTATTTTTAGGTTTGTGCACATATATATGTAACAATAAAAAAAGGCCATGAACATGAAAAAGATCAAAGAATATGGTTGGGGAGAGGAGAGGGAGAAAAAAATATGTGATTATACTTCAAAATTTTAAAAAATTGCAAGAAATGAAAATCTGGATAAGGAAAAAGAGTAGCCAACATAATCTTTAAGAATTGAGGGGTTGGGTGGGATGTGGTGGTACATGCCTTTAATCCCAGCACTTGGGAGGCAAAAGCAGGTGGATCTCTATAATTCAAGCCCAGCCTAGTCTGCATTGTGAGTTCCAGGCCGTCCAGATATTGAGAGACCCTGTCTCAAACAAACAAAAGGAAAGAATTAGAATAAACAGAAAAGGAAAGGCAAGGCACTGTGCAAAATCCCAAACAGTAAACACTGGGCATAGTAAAAGTAGAAATTCCCCACTCCAATGCACCGGAGTCAAATGCTAGAAGTAACTACAGGAACACATATCCATGAAGTTTCCTTTCTATTGTCAAAATAGGATATCAAATGTAAGCTTTTACTTAACAATGCCTGAACATTATTCTGTGATATTCCCTCATGACCTGGTTTATTCTTTTAACAGCTGCATGTTTTTTCATGATTTATAGCCTATTTTAATATTATAATCATTCCTGAGATTTAGACTATTTAGTCCTAATTATGAAAATCTGGAATTCTCAGCAACAATATCCAGAGGAATTCTCATGTATCTAAGTGTATTACATTTAATAGCTGACCCCTTGTACAGTCTCTGCCCTACTTTGCCTCATAAAATCTCTTAAAAACCTAAAATTATGAAGATTATTTAATGAATACTCAAATCTTCCAAATTAAAAAAAAACTTTTAATACAGCATTGTTAATTTCTAGATGTGAGAAATTAAGATTGTTTCTTGAATTCGGCAACTTCAGAGGCAGCTATGGCTCCACACAGTGAATTGGGAGGAAGAAATGGAGGCTGCTTCATTTCCCTACCCAGGCTTTGGGTCTCTACACTGTACTACATAACATGTCCATATTACATGGTGTTTATAGGTCTAGGGTTTCTAGTAATATGTTTGGTTCTTTAACCAAGACTCTGGATGCGGTTGTTTTGCCCTGTGTTTCAAATGTCCCAAGGCTCTGCCTTTACAGTCCCCTTCCCTGAGACTGTATTTTAACTCATTATTTACCAAAGTTTTGTTATATCCCTCCCCCTCACTTGACTAATTGACTGTTTCTGTTGAAAAACCCAAGATCAAGCTGTTCTTCTTCCCCTTATATGAAGCTTGCTTTTTCCGAGTTATTCACAACATCCTTATATTGTTTCTGTGCATCAGAGCTTACTGGTGTTAGTTAGTATGTGCCTCCCTGTTGGGTATCTCAGTCAGGGCTTTGACGCCTAAGACCTCTTATGTGCACAGTTGCATCATACTTGACTTCAGTGGAGTTTTGACTTTACTTCAGCCATTCTTCCCTGCTTCCTTATCCTGTTCTCTATTTCAAAGATAACCATTATTCCTGGTTGGCAGGTGATTGTATGTAACAGCTGTCATCTTCTTTTTGCTTAATTTCATTTTTTGCCCCCTGCTTAAAAGCTATTTTATCCTCTGCAGTCTGACTCCAGCCATTGAGTGCATTTTCCATAAAATCTGTTCTAATGTGATTTCATTACATTGATGGTTTCATTATCTTCAATTTCATCATTCTTTTACCTTACTTATCTTTTCTCTATTTTCCTTTCACTGTATTTCTCATATATTTCTTTACTTCTGTGTTTCATTTAATTTCATTTAACCCATTAGCAATTTAAAGCCCAACTTAATACAAGAGAAAAGCACTCAAAAACTAAGGGAAAATGCAATGTACAAACCCGGGTGTTATCGTATTTTCATTAAAAATTGTTTTTAAATCCCTAGTGTATTCAGAGTAAGATAAGATGAAAATCACTCCAGAGGTGAACAGAACTCAGGCTGGTAGAAAACATTTACCTAAGTAATTACCTGAAGGTGGGGGAAATGGGCCAGTGATAGAGGGCTTTTTTTCTTTCTTTCTTTCTTTTGAGAACATAGACAAATATGCAAAAGAAACTCTGGTTTTCTGGAACAGTCTTTCCTAAGATTTTATTTGGGCTTGCAAGATAGCTCAGTCATGGCTATTTACTGCTAAGCCTAATGACCCAAGTTCAAGGCCCTCTGATGGCCACACAAGCACTGGGGCACATGTATCACCTCCCCAATAAATAAATGTAATAAAAAAGTTTAAGAGTTTATCCTTCATCCTTTGAAGCACAGAGTGTCTACATCAGTGTTCGGGGACTCTGCATTCATTTGAGGTTGGCGTTCCTGACATCTGTGAGTACATGTGAAGCATTGCTGAGTTCTACAGGAGAGAGGTCCTCCTGGCTTGCTAGGTTGAAACACTGTGGAGATGAGTCAGCAGGGCAAACTGGGCTGCAGTCTGCAGATTGGCTCTTACTGCCCACAAAATGGTTAGCAGTATGTGCTACACTCTCTGACCCTGCAGAGGAGTGCCTACCCAGGCAGGCTGTCAGTCAGTAAGGATCATGATGGACAGACACACCAGCTGTACATCTTTGTTGTTTTTGTTTAGTTTGCTTGTGGTTTGAATCTGCTCAGCCGGTGCAAAGCTGTCTGCTGTTCCGCTTTTTATACTCCCATTAACCTTCTAAATAGGCTGTCTATTTTCAGAGAAAATAAACATATCTTGCCCAATAACTTCCTGCCATCTGTCTGGCCATCCTTTCCTTCTGTGCAAAACAGAACCAGGTCCCAGGGGAGGCTCTGCATTCCTCCTGTGTCTATCTGTGTCCCTGGTCCCTGTATTAAAGAAGGGCATCCTGGGGCCCTTGTCACCCTTCAGATGAGTCTGTAGGTAGGTCCTAGTTCTCACGCCTCCCTCATCTTTCTGCATGTTCACCATATTGGACAGATTATGTGGTTAGACATTTAGGTATTTCCTAGTTTTCTTGTAGATGGACTTTTTAAATCAAAATTTCATATTTTAGAAATCATTGTGGGTGCTGGGAATGTAGCTCAGTTGGAAGAGACCCTGCCAAGCATTAGTCAAACCCTGGGTTCATGCAGAGCACCACATAACTAGAATGAAACACACCTGTAATCCCAGCACTCAGAAAGTACAGGCAAGAGGACTAGTAGTTTAAGGACATCCCTGACTACATAGCAAGTTTGAGGCCAGCCTGAGCTACATGAGACCCTGTATCAAAAAAGAGAAAGAGACAGACAGACACACATATGGAGGGAGGGAGGGAGAGAAAGAGGACCCTGTGATGGGTTTTGTACGAGTAAAGTAGACATACTCTATGCTGCCTCCTCCTCCTCCTCCTCTTAGGTAGAATAATCTTTTTTCTAGGCTTTCCAGCTCATAAAATCCGTGAATTATAAGAAATTATCTTCTCTTCAAAACACTTATTGAAGAGAGAAATACATACAGAGTACTGCGGGGCGGGGAGAGGGGAGAATGATGCTAAAGATGAAAAATGAGTAAAGACTTAAGACCTACTTTCAAAGAACATATGGTAACATCAGTAAGGAGAAAAATTTACAAGTCACCGTAATAAGATACAGTAAGTGGGTCAGTGAAGGATCAATCTCCACTGTTGGGACAGTGATTGTGAAGATAATGACGGCATGGTAAAAGGATCTACGGAAAGTTAGACACGGGGTGACCCCATTAAGCTGAGGGATTTTAAAAGACAGAAGAAATCATGAGTAGTATTTATTCATCATGTAGTCTGATATAAGGTCATATGATGGCAAGAGGGCAGGTTTGGAGGATATATAAACCCTGGACTTGCCTCTCAGGTCATACCATTAATCATGGGCCCTAGGTAAAACCACTGCCAACCTGATTTACAGATCAAGGAAACAATGCATGTCAAAATCCCTGTGCAGTGCCAGGCTCATAGTAGTCAGGTATTTTTTAACTATTATTAATTTTGGATTGTCATACAAAAAATCAGCTTCATTGCGGCATTTGCACACACACACACACACACACACACACACACACACACACACACATCATTAGACTTTCTTCTTATTCACTGCTCCCCCCCCTTTAGAGCCCCCTTTCTCCTTGCTTAGCCACTTGATCCCCCAAACAGTACCCCTTCTGCTTTCATGTCACACGGACTCTATGGCCCTTTCCTTCTCCCTCCCTTCTGGTAGTCTACTTTGTACTTCCATGTTCTATATACAGACATGTACATGTGTATAATTTAAATCTGCATTCTCTAAATAAGAGAATGTAGCCGATGTTTATCTTTCTGAGTCTAATTTTTAGAGTTCTAATTTTTAAACTCTGAATATTAATCCCAGCTCAGAAGTAGCTGCAAAGGATTTTCTCCCATTCTGTGGGTTTCTGCTGATGAGAGCTTTTTGATTTCCCTGTCCGTCCTTGTGATTCCTTCCAGTGCTGTTGTAGCATCCTTGCCTCTGCCTATATCTTGAAGTATGTTGCTTGTATTTTCCTCGATAAATTTTAGAATTTAGTTTAGAAGATAAGTCTTCCATTAAGGTTTTTGATCCATTTTGGGTGGATCTGGTTTCACCATTTTGCCTGTGGACACCCACTTTCCCCACACGATCTGTAGAAGAGGCTTTGTTTCTTCCTATCTGTGTTCTTGGCACCTTTGGCAACGATTAGGTGGCTGTGACTTGGTGTGCTCTTCTGTGGGTCCTATCCTCTACTCCATTGGTCTATGTGTCTGTTTCATACCAGTTCACAGCACAGCGGATATTTTTAAATGTTCATTTCTTTTGACTTGTGTAACATGATCCATCCCTTAATTGTCAGGTTATTTTATTAACTATTTGATATATACATGGTTTTTTGAAAAAGGAGTGCTCTCCTGTGTTAATTACGTTATGTAATTGTGTAGCACCTAAGTGTCATATTGCTCTGTAAGCTTCTGTCTGAAGGCTCAAATGACACTACTGTAAAAGTGTTCTTCCAGCTATCAAGTGCTCCCCAGTGTAAGAAAAAGGTATTATCAGCATGTCAGCACATTAGTTTATGTCCCCTCTTTCTAAAGGACATCAAGCCCCACTCTGAACAGGGGACGCCGTCCGCAGACTTTAGCTGGGTTCTCCCCTGGACTTTACATAACTAGACCAGTCTGCTGAGAATTCTAAGGACCTGCCCAAGGCTGGCATGGGATTGTGCCCGTGTTTTCCACAGAGGTGCAACATGATACACATGAAAAGAAAATAGGTCAGAATCTTCTGGAGTTGTGCTGCCTCACTCACCAGCTAAAGGTCATTCTTAATCCTCCCACAGTTCCCAGAACGCTGTGTGCAGTGTTTTGTTTTTTATGTTCCAGGAAGGAAATGACTTCTATAAAGCAAAGCAGGGAACACGTTCTTCATGAGAGCAAAAAATCCTAAATGTTTTACAGTTCCATTGACAACGTTACAAAGACGAGATCTAGCGAAATTTGATGATGCTGTATTTCCCATGTTCAAAATGGGAAATTGTGTCTCTGTATAGAGCCATGGCTGGGGCTTTAATCATAAACCTCTGTGAAAGGGGTAGCAGCAACTCCAGGATCAGGCTCAGCACATGTGAATGGACAGGATGGCACTAAGCAGAGCTAGGGAGTTTCCACAAGATGCCGTGACCATCAAGCTCAGAACGAACGAGAACATACTGCTCCTCAGAAGGATAGACATCACAAGAAAGTGATAGGACACACTCACACGCCTTTGAAGCACATGGCATCCAGGAAACATGCTAACAGTTGCAGTAGTCCATGAGACCCACTATCCAGAGCCAGTGGCCAACGCTTCATATGTTCTTCTCCAGTTCAGAGAAGGGCTTCTTTCCAAAGTAGATTTGTTGTTCTCTGGACATGCTTTCCTTTCCACATTTCCTAAACCTTCTGGTCCCTTGTGTAGCTTTGACTCGGCCTCTATCAGAGCCTTGTAGCTCCCTCGGATATTTATCTAGAAAGAACGTGCTCATGACTCAGAGACAAACAAGGAAGCATGAGCACTCTGATATCATGCCTTCCATTTAGTACCCTTTCATCCATTTTCTAAAGTGATGTTTATCTAGCTTCTTTTTATATGGACCTATGAACATGCTCACAGAAATAACCATAAAGTATGTGTATGATACATATTTTGCATACATACCTATCTTTGTGCATTAAAGTTAGCTAATGACAATATAATTTACTGACAAAGTTAGACATATTTTAAAAAGACATTGATAACAATCTCTCCTAAGAACTATGCCAAAATTAAAACTCTGCCACTAAACAGGTTAAAGCGTGTGATTTCTGGAAGCCATTAAGTCCTTTTGCTTTTATTTGAGTTGAGTTGCCTAATGTAAAAATCAGTTTCTCCTTTGCCTCATTTGAGTCCTCAGAATAAAGCCATCCCTTGTAGACTTGTTTATTTACTTTAAGGATGTCTCCACCTTGTGGTCATAGCACCCTGACACCCATGTCAGTCATGCTGCCTCAGCCTCAGAGGTGCTGGGGTCACAGGTATGAGCTACCACTCTTGCATTTTTAAATTTGCATTTCTACCACGTGATATCTCCTTGCTGGTAAGGTAGTTTTTCATCAAGCCCACACTCTCCCCAGGTCAAGGACGTGGGGCTGAAGTTATGCAAAAGTCTATCCAAGCTGGGTTCATGCCTGAGCCCAGACATTTCGCATCTCTTCCTTCCCCCACTCTCACAGCACCCATGGATGTGAACCTCAGCTGACTTTCAGCTGGCTATTGGCCCACTTTTGTGCCAACCTTCTCGGCTTCCTTTAAAAAGCCTGGATGCCCTCATAGTCAAGAGGTTGTGAAAATAATGTCAAACTTTGCTCGTCGGTTTTGGATATCTGGTCATCTTAGCAAAGCCCTGGTCCAAGTGCCATGTGCATTCCAGCTTTGCCAGTTCTTGCCATTAAACTGTTTTACAAAAGCCGGCCCGTTGAGGATAAACTGTGAAAGCTGGTATGTGTATGTGTTCCAGGAACCCGCCTATCTCCATATCCCTTAAAATAGGATTACCAGGGTGTCCCACCAGGCCTGACTTACATGGGTTTGAGGGGTTAAACCTGGGTCCTCAAACTTACATAGCAAGAATATTACTGAGTGACCCTCACCCCCAACCTTGAAACCTCGGTTTTAAAAGTAGATATATCAAGAAGACATAAGCAGTGCTGTCCGTGTGATTGTGCTTTGGACGGGCAGCAAGGAAGCCACTGTGGTTGGGTGCTTACCCTAGTACCTATAGCTATGAAAGAGAACTATGAGGAAGAAGTCTGAAAGTCCATAACTCTGGAGATGGAAAGGACCTAAATGTCTTTACTAGCTGTAGATGAAGCTTAGAACCACTTTCAGTCTCAAACTACCATAGTTATTGGTGCTAACAGCTGCTACCAACACCTTAAAGTAACTATGTAAAACAATTCCTTCGATATTTTGAATATGAAATACTTATCAAACATACCAGTAGACCAGTATATATACGTACTTGGTTTTCTTGAGGTCTTGTGTGTTTTGCCTTGTTCTTTTAAGCATACAACATCATCATTCTGCAAGGGAGCCAAAGGCTACATCATATTTAAAATGAGTCCATGGTTCCAAACCAAAGATTGAGAGTCTCAGTACCAGTTAGACTTCACAGATGAATTTGAACGGCTGGTTTATAAATACATCAGTCACAATAGAAACAAGACAGGTAATAATGACCAATGCTTAAGGAATTCAGTTTAGAAATGGGCCTTGAACAGAGATTCAACCCTCCTGGGCCAAGAAACTTCAATGAAAGGGTGGAGAGAGAGAGCGCACCTATTGTCAGCAAGCTTTCCAAACTGCAAGGCTAGCCATTGCGTAACCATAGGTCTGATTCACTGGTTGGCTTCTTTTGTTCAGCTGAGATGATGATCCTCTTGTCTTCAAGGATGATTATAGGTTGCCAGGCCTGAAGGTTCAAAGTTGCCCTCTGCATCTGTTCTAGATGTTTCTGACTTTGAAGGGGCTGTCCATGTAGTTCGCTAGCTATATACCCTAGTATCTTGTGCTTATAACTTCAGCTCGGGGTTTCATTTAGCACTTTACAATGAAGCAAGACTCTTTGTCTCCACCAAGCACTGACTGTATAGAGTCTGATCCTAGGGGATTTGAGGCAATTCTGGCCCAAGTTTCAGCTGATCCTTGTTCTCAATGGCTGACTCAGCTCTGACTCAATAATGACAGAAGCATTTAAACTTATAAAAATTCTAAGAGAACCATGTACAAAAATAGAAAGGGGAAGCATGTTAAATAAATGTCAAGAATAGGAAGAAAACATACCAAATGAGTGACTACCAATGTCCTTTGTCCTGGTAGAAAATAGAAACTTTACCAATAATAACACATAATTTAGGTTTGAGCAGTGTTTTGACAGCCATTCCTTTGTTTGATGTCCATAGCAACTCTGTAAGGTAAGCAGCTGCAAAAGCTGAGTCTCGGAGAACCCAAAGGACCATCCACAGAAGAGAAAGTGGGACAGGAGCGAGCATGGCGTGAGGTCATCCACTCTTTGGTATGGTCTCCTTACAGCATCCAGTCTAGAGCCCAGAGCCCAGAGCCCTTGGTGCTGTGCTCTAATAAAACTAAGTTGCTTGAGCAAAACAAGAACTGTGTACTGATTGACAACTCAGTGAGACCAAGGAGCAAAACTGTAAGCATCGACACAGTGCCTGGGTTTTCTGAGACCATTTATAATACAGAAGATAGGAAAGAACACAAAAGCATCGCTGTCCGTTTTCTAGAAAAGAAAAAACAATACTATGCATTGAAGGTATGAGCTACCAAGAGAAACTGGAGGTCAAAATAAATAAGATTCTGTAAGTTAAGTTTTACTTCAAATTTGACCAAGTTTAATGGTGATCTATTCATATGTCTGTTTTGGTTAGAGATGATAGGCAGGCAGGCAGACAGACAGACAGAGTTTGAAATTTTGTTAGAAGCCCGTGAATAAATATGTATTATATATATTATTCTGTACTCTAAAGCACTCCTTTTACTACTTCCACATAGTATAATCTATAATAGAAACAAAATGCATTAGTTTAAAAATATATTTCCTATATAGTTTGTTGAAAACACCTAACAAAAAATATTATCTACCATGTTTCATTTTGTGTATATAAGCCAATAACTTTTATATTTTATATTGCAATTGGGAGATTTCATTTTATTTTAAACGATCTTTCCTAGCAATAGGGAAACCATAGAGCTCGTAAAGAGAAAGGTAGTATCAGTGGGGCGGAGGTGGGCGGGGTAGAGCGGGCAAACTCTGGCTTGTCTCTAAGCATTATGCAGGTGGTTGCTACACAAGTTTCCAGATCCTGATTTGAATCTCAGGGGCCAGAGCTCTGTGTGTTCCACAAAAGGTCCTTTGAAACTTCCTCCCTTCCTGGTTTGACAAAGCCCTGGATAGCTGGTCTCAGAGACACACACACACACTGGTTTGGCTTGGGCTCTGGTCTCCTGTGAGCCATTCTTGTCTGCCCAGGTTCTGCCTAGCCTACTTCCTCTATTATATTTAGCTCTTTGGTTATTTTCCTAATGAGCTGTCTGTTTGCCTGCAGCCATCCAGCCAGAAGACAAATGTGTAAAATCATAAACTGCGCACCAACACTCAGAGACTGAGAGGAACTCTTCTCTATGCTTTGAAATAGCATAGAGAAGCTCCACACGGGAGCTTTTGCTGTAACAGTTCCTTTTTTCTCTTTGGCCCTTGGCTAAGCGGGCTAGCTAGAGCTGTCCCCAGCTGTGGGCACACGTCCTCTCCAATGTCACCTCCGCAGCCGCCTTGCCTACTATGCTAAGCTAGCAAGCCAAGTGCAGGCTCAAGATGGCGACACATGGGAGCAAAGTTGGAAATATTTCATCAACCAAGTAACCACCACTGAAGAACTTAATATTTATCTGTGGCTTTGAATAGCCTTTGTTTCTGAGTTGTGATTGGAAGGGAAGTAGAAAATGAACCTTGATAGTTTTGATTTGTGAGAACTCTCAGATCCTTCTAGAGTCTGGTGGGCTTTTGCTCTCTGAGCTCCCCGGGGAAACTGACTAACACCGATAGGACTGAGTTAAATCCTGCTGGAGACCTGTCCTTGACCTTGTCAAGCCTCAGTCTGCCTCAACACAAACCATTAGGTTCCTATTATTCCACCCTTGAAGGACTCCAAATAATTAAGAAAATTATGGCCAGGCGCCGGGGGCCCACACCTTTAATCCCTGCACTTGGGAGGCAGAGCCAGGAGAATCTCTGTGAGTTCAAGGCCAGCCTGGTCTACAGAGTGAGATCCAGGACAGGCACCAAAACTACACAGAGAAACCCTGTCTCGAAAAAAAAAAATAGAAGAAGAAAATAAAATAAAATGATGAGTCCAGTACTTTGAGAGTCCTGAAATCCAATTAATGAAGTTCTTTCTTCAGTTTGAGGACAACCTGGAATCCTGATTTTCATAGAATCAGTGGACACCAAATACATATGTAGTTATGGTTCACATATGTAAAACCTTGTATGACCCCACTTCTGTGTCTTCTAAAAGCCATACATACATATTCTAATTGGGTCCTACATAGAAGTACTATATAAGATGAACAGTGACATTTTTGTTTAAGACCTAGTAGTTACTATGTAACAGAATTCTCCATCAGCTATAAGAAGCAGTATACGCCGGGCGGTGGTGGCGCACGCCTTTAATCCCAGCACTCGGGAGGCAGAGCCAGGCGGATCTCTGTGAGTTCGAGGCCAGCCTGGGCTACCAAGTGAGTCCCAGGAAAGGCGCAAAGCTACACAGAGAAACCCTGTCTCGAAAAACCAAAAAAAAAAAAAAAAAAGAAGAAGCAGTATACACTAAAAGATGGAGGAGCTTATGGGCAAGACCTGCAGCGGGGTTGACAGGGTGGCAACATGGTGACTGTATATAAATGGCGGGACCATTGTCATCCTAAGCAGTGCCACATGGTCAGAAAATGATAGAGAAATTGGAGATCAATTTATCAGCTATTAGCAGCTAATGACAAAGAAATATATCACAAAAATGAGATCTACTGGGCACCTTATACGTACCCATCTTTCTCTACACTCACAAGAAGATGCCATAGAACCTTGGATTTTATAAACATGAGGTCCATGCTCACTGCTCTCAGGAAGGAAAGCCCCAGAAAGGATTCCCTCCCATTGGACAGGCAGGTCTCAGTTGGCCTCGCTTGCACCAAAGCAGGCCTGGATGATTAGTCACCTGGTGCCTCCAGCGAATCAAAACAGGCACGTGATCTGGGCCCATTGCCCTGGCAATGTTTAAATAAAAATGAGAGTGGGCAGAAAGGCTGGAGGCATTTCAACCCCTTGTCCTCAAGGTCTTTGGCACTTTGTAGGGCCCAAGAAGATAAACTGTCCACCCCACAGCTTGGGAATTAGTTATGGAAAGGGAGTTTGTCTAGCTTCACACATGCCTGATGAGCATATGGAGAGAGAAACCTTGTTCACCACTTCCCCAAGCAGTCTCCCTCCCACACCCCAGATGGAAGGCCCTACAAAGAAGAAATCAATCTTCTACCCTCTCAGCCTGCCTTCTGTCGAAGCCATAGAGGGACTCCTGTCACAGAGCAAACAGGGCCTTAGCAGCCAGAGAGAGACTGCTCTTTAATAGCTTGTGACTGCTGTTATATTTCTAAAGCCACTTACCAAAGAGGTGAGTTATCTTCTACTCCTCCTTCCCCAGAAGCACATAACCATTAAGGTTACCTGGAAACCTGGCCAGGAAGCAGGTGGCAAATAGCAACCATGCAATAGAAGCATCCGGATTTGTCATCTAATAGGAGATGAACCAGCAAGTCATGTTTCGGTAGAGGTCAAATGTGAAATTTAATTAGTTTGCATATCCTGGCTATTCTAGGGGCCATTGGCATAGGCTTCGGAGGAAGGGGTTTTGTTCTGAGTTCATTCAAAGGGCATTTGGTTGCCACAAGCAAGAAGTGAGTGTGATCTCAGATCAGAGACTCCCTGTACTGCAGATCACCCATGGGCAGGAAAATGTGAGGTGAGGGACATAAGACATTTGAAGGCATTGTTTCTACTTGAAAGAACCTCGGGTCAGAGACATGATGTACCAAGAGAATGACCTGAGGACACTGTGTGTACAGTTCAGAAGGAAAGTAAGATACTCTGAAGGACAAGAATTGAAGCAGAAAGAAACTGGTGATGCAAGCTCATAACCCCAGCACTTGGGAGGTAGAGGCAGGAGGACCAGAAATTCAAGGTCATCCTTGTTTACATAAAGAGTTCAAGGCAAGCCTGGGCGACATGAGTGCCTGTCTGTAAAAATTAAAAATAAAAGGCGCAGAGATGACCAGCAGAGAAGCTGTGAGAAAAGAAGAGCAGGAGTGTGCTGGGCTGCCCAGAACAACATAAAGCACAGCACCTAGAAGGCGCGAGAGACTGCCCGTGTGTGAGACCCTCCGCTCTTTGCCTTTCCTCACAGGAAGGGGCTCTCCTGTCTTTAAAATCAGCCCAGACTTTTTCAAAGGAGCCCTCATCTCATGAAAGCAGTTGTCCTGGAACCAAAGAGCTTATTTCTACTGTGTGTCTCATGTCCCGCCCACCCCCTTTCAGTGTCAGATGAGGTGATAACACGTATAATTGTAGAGAAGCTGCAAAGTTGTGACTCAGCTATTTCCTGGGAAGCCTCTGCAGTGACAGGGCTTTAGGGAGCCAGCTGGCGCAGAGCTGAAAGCCTGGCTCTAGGAAGGTTTGACACAACCACTGCCATTGGCTGTACCCTGTGACATATCTTTTTCTCTGTTCCACATGAGGAAGAATGGCCAGTGGGACTATCAATTCTAAAGTTTACTGTTAGCAACTTATTCTGAAGATTCAGCAGGAGCCCATGGGGCAGGCTGAGGGACAAGTCCTGGGGTTTCCTTGCTGACTTCTTTTCATTCTGCAGTCATCAGTTTTACCACTGGCATCTGGGCATGAGTCAGTAAAGCATGGCCACAAATGCTTGAGCAACCAAGAGAATTAGACATTGAAGATGCAGACAGGAAATCTCCATTATGCAAACAGTCCTCAGGAAGGGAAGGGGCATGCGTAATAAAAAGTCTGGCTGGCATTCTACAATCCTCTAATTACATAAACCCAATCAGCCTGAGAACATGGAGCAATTTCTAATCATTCTCTTGGCTGTATTGCAGGAGAGTGGGATTCTTTGGGCAGACTCATTCAGGGGTATAACCTTCACCTGAGAGCTGGAGAATGTGGTCACAGCCCTTCTGGCAAGACCTTCTTGATCATGAGTGGTACCTGACCTTGTTGACTCTAGAAAAGGCAATGAATCACTTTTCAGCCTCGAAACTAGTTTTCTCTGTTAGTTCACAAAGGTTTGGGAGGCAGAGATTTGAAGTCATTTTTCAAAGTGACCGTAGTCACGTAGCTGATACACACACAAGCGCTCAGGAAATTCCCTCAAGCTTGCTGATGTCACTCAAATCCACCTTGCCCTCCATACCAAAGTCAGATTAAAAAGCAACACATGGGGCTGGAGAGATGGCTCAGTGGCTAAGGGCACTTGCTACTCTTCCAGCCTTCCAGCGAGGCTAAATTCAGTTCTGAGCACCCACATCAGGCATTTCACAACTGCCCATGGTTCCATCTTTAAGGGATCCAAAGTCCTCTTCTGGCCTCTGAGAGGAACTGCAGTCATGTGTGCTCACACAGACACATACACATAAATCAAATAAATAATTTTTTCAAACAAAAACTCTTTAAAAGTGGTTCACAACCTTCCTGATGCTGCAACCCTTTACAGTTCCTCATGTCATGGTGACCTCCCAATCATAAAATTATTTTTGTTGCTGCTTCATAACTATAACTATAATTTTGCTACTGTTATGAATCGTAAATGTCTGTGTTTTCTGATGGTCTTTTGGGGACACAACCACTACTTTAAAAAGTGACAGATGAACCATGGATATACATGTGGAAGTATGTATGCACTGATCATGGTTGTTTTCTCCACTGCCCCATGTCTGGGTCAGTCATAACTTAGTGTTAGTTTTAGTCTGCATTTGTCCCTGCTCACACAGAGGACATACCAACACAAACTCAGAGAGAACCAGAGATCTTTCATTTCCTTCAAACCCAATGTTTCTCTTGTGAGGAAGAAAGGGGTAGAGGAGCCTACCTCTTCACAGTCCTGCATTCATGCCCAGCAACTAGTGTACATGTGGGCGTTATTTTTCCTGTGTACTGTGGGGCAAAGAGGAGTTCAGTTGGACAACGTGAAATCTATTGGACTTGTTTTTGCAAAGTGTTTGCTTTCTCTTTTTTGCTTATGTGTTTACTTGTTTAGTTGCTCACATGAGATATCATATTCTTGTGTCTGTAAGGTACCCAGCATGTGCACTCACCCCTGCCCTCAGCCCTCATCCAACTCCTCCATTAAAGCCAAAGTAAAACAGGTTCCCTGCAGAGCCCACACCAGTGAGGCCAAGAAGAGAAAAGAGAAGGCCCAAGAGAGACTGCAAGAAGGTTCCCACTTTATTCTGTCCCAAAGAGTATCCTTTTCCTAAGTGCAAACCTTAAAAAACCAAAACCTGTATAACAAGCGCATGTTATCCACATAGACAATGTACATAAAGATTTCTGTAAAGAGAATGTTTGAAGGTAAATGAGATGGGGTTTCACAAGCCAAAAAATGGCTCTAAGATGAGCAGAAAACTGAGGGACAAGTTAAACAGAATTAGACTTGGAGTTTGGGGAACTTGCTGGGGGTGTATTTCCCCTTAAATATGAGTAGAGAAACTTCAGGAACAGAGAGAACTCTAGAGGGAAGCACCTGAGGGAAGCACTGACCACACGATCCTGGGAAGCTGTCAACTCCTTCCTGAGCCCAACCCCCATCGCAGAGCCCCAAAGCTAGTCTCCTGGGGTGCTCCTGTCACCCAGCCTTCTTCTGGGTCGTGAACATTTCCAGCCCTGCTAGCTTTGCTGCTCCTCTACCTCTAGCCATGTCCTGGGTCTTTCCCACATTTATCCAGTCCCGCCAGACTCTTTGGAGCAGATGGACACCAGTCAATAGCACACCTGGCCCAGTCATCACTGTCCTCGTGAGCCATCCCCTCTAGGGCTTCCTGCTACAAGAATATTTTGTAGAGATTCACATGAATTTCTCTACAAGTACATATACATTAGACAGTAGATGTTCATTTCCCTCTTAGTCCTTGTTTCATTTGTATTGTTTCAGTTAGTCTCACAGTCAACAATATTCCAAGAGTCAAACAGAAAATTCTAAAAACATACACTTCAGTTTTAAAACACATACCCACACCATTGAGTATTGTGATGAAATCTCATCCTGTCTCACACAGTCCAGCCTCTGGTCTGAATCATCTAGTCCCTGTATAGACACTGTATATGCTACCCACCCATTAGTCAGAATGACTACTATATTGCGGTGCTTGACTGTGTCCAACTCAGCTTTACTCAATTACAGTCCACAAAGTGTAAGAGGATGACGCCTACAATTCAGATACACCAAAGAAGAGCTATAAAATGTCTAAGACAGGATAAAAATCTCCACTAATAAGGAAAGAAATAAATGTATGCTGGGGCTGCTAAGATCTACTGTAAGGACGGCAGATCTTCTAGCCATCGAATTGTGAAGAAAGAAAAAGTCTGCACTAGTTTTTCTTTGGCTTCTCAAACTACAAAAGACACAGCCACATACATGATAAGGCATATATGTATATTAAAATAAGTGTATACAGGGTTTAATACCATCAAAAGTTTCAGGCATTATGGAGGTCACTCCCCTGCCCTCAAGGCCAAGGCAGAGCAATGTGATTTTTGAGACTAACCCATTTTTGAAGGGCTGAGTGCTAAAAATTTCATACTACAGATCTGTGCCAAGTGTTGCTGGGGGTGTCGGGGGAGGGATAAAACGTGGGGGTGGTGAGGCACGCCTTTAATCTCAGCACTCTGGGAGAGAGAGGCAGGTGGATCTGGAGGTCAGGCTGGTCTACATAGCCAGTTCCAAGTCATACAGACTGAGATCTTATCTCAAAATAATTTTTTTTAAAGAAGAAGGAAAGAAATGTTACTTACAAAATACTCAAAAGCCTTCAGTAAGCACCAGAACAACTGGTTAGCTAAAAGTTCAAATAATGGCCCAAGTGAAGGGAAGTGGAATGTTGACCCTAGTTTACAGAAAGTAAATCTGAGTCACAGCAAGGTTCTGAAATTCCACATGAACTCATGCTGCCTGTAAAAGCCAGACATCAGCGGTGAGCAACCACGGTCTCTGGCCAGCCGGGCAGAAGCACTTTGTTTTCCACTGGGTGGTGACGCCAGATCCCCTTGCTCTGACAAAGGCCTCATCAAGCCTGTGTGTCATCGTTTGCGTATGCCAGGGCTGCTCCGCAGCACGCGCGGACCCACTTCCCGACCCACAGTAACGCTTTGGCTTCCTGACAGCCAATGCGGTCCAGGGCGTCCGTGCGAGTGCAGCGCCATCTCCTGGACACTCTGGGATAAGCAGCAGCCTGGATGCATAGACCAACAGTTTCTGAATTCTGTGAGCTTTGAGATTTGCTAGCAGTCAGGCCTGGCTGCAAGGCCTGCAAGGAACACTAGAATGTGATGTGGCAGGTGCATTGGTGTGTGTGTGTGTGTGTGTGTGTGTGTGTGTGTGTGTGTGTGTGTGTGTGTGTGTGTGTGTGTGTGTGTGTGTGTGTGTGTGTGTGTGTGTGTGTGTACATGTGTTTGCAAGTGTATGGACACATATATGTGTGTGCTATGCTTGTACACATGTATATATAGGGTGTATATACGTGTGTGTGTGTGTGTGTGTGTGTGTGTGTGTGTGTGTGTGTGTGTGTGTGTGTGTGTGTTGTGTGTAAAGGGTGCAAGACTGGACATGACCTTTCAAAAGGTAGGAAAAGTGACCATCACCTCTCATTACTGGATTTGTATGAAATTTTACAGCTGACAGAAACTCATGCTTAAGTAATCCCTTATAATTTCTCACTGCTCTGCATAAGCAGAAAGGTTTCGGAGGCGCATGGGGGAGGCACCGGATACTGGCTCTGCTAGGAGAGTTACTCATGGCTTAGCCACATCTGAGATGGCAGCTAACTAACTAGGCTCCTTCTTTCTTTACCAAACTCTTCGCCCACCTGCCAAAAAAAAAGCAGGCTGACCAAGGATGAGGAGGAAATGAAGTAAAACCCAGTCGGCTCTGAGGAGTCTGAGCTCAAACCTCAATTATTTCTGGGTCTGGAAGTGGGTCTCAGAAAACTCTGGCCAGCAACAGGTTTGGGTTTTTGCCAGGTCCTCTAGCAGATCAGAGATGCACTTACGTCACGATCACAAGGCACAATCATGCTACTGAGAAGGTTTCTAAGGTGAGACTGGACATTTGTTGGAGAGGGGCCGCAAAAGGCCTCGGCATTCATAGCTCTGCTGTTCTGGCCATGTGGAGGTCTGGGGCTGTTCTGTGAACATGGGCAAGTGTGGTGTTATTGTGTTCCCCAAAATATTGTGCACCCTAATAAACTCATCTGGGGTCAAAGAACAGAACAGCCACTAGATACAGAAGCCAGAAAATGGTGGCACTCACGCCTTTAATCCTAGCATTCCAGAGGCAGAAATCCCTCTGGATCTCTGTGAGTTCAAGGCCACAGTGGAAACAGCCAGGCATGGTGACACATGACTTTAATCCCAGGAAGTGAGCCTTTAATCCTAGGGAGTGATGGCAAAAAAGTATATAAGGCGTGGAGACCAGAAACTAGAAGCTTTTGGCTGGTTAAGCTTCAGGCTTTCGAGCAGCAGTTCAGCTGAGATTCACTCTGGATGAGGACTCAGAGGCTTCCAGTCTGAGGAAACAGGATCAGCTGAGGAATTGGCAAGGTGAGGTAGCTGTGGCTTGTTCTGCTTCTCTGATCTTCCAGCATTTCACCCCAATAACTGGTCTCAGGTTTGATTTTATTAATAAGACCTTCTAAGATTCCTGCTACAGGTAAGCCCACAAATGAGCTATGCTATAATCTCCGGCTGCTAACTGAGCTGGAGGCTGGGGTGTTTGGAGCTTTCCTCTGGTTCTCCCCTGGAATCCTTGAAACTGTTCTGAGACATACACTGTGACCAGTTCAGAGAAGGAACTGGGAGGGAGAGTCAGCTGCCTGAGCACACACAGCCTATGAGGAGGAAGGAAGGGCCATGGCCGGCCCTCGGGTCTCTTGCTCCTTGCAGTTTCCTGCTACTGGTGACCTGCCAGCCTCTGTACTTCAGTATATTTTGCTACTTGCTTCAAGGCCCTCTCCACCGTGTAGGAACCGTAGTAACCATAATGGTAACAGGCTCCCACTGATCCCCGAGTGATCGAAGAGAGAGCTTTCCCTCACTTTGTTTTCAACTAGAGTGCCAGACTGAGAAATGGCTGGAACAAAGAGTTCTGGGTTAGAGGTCAGGGGACAGACTGGACTCTAGGGCAAAACAAACAAGGCCTCTCACAGTAGCTTGCAGGCCTGCGCTCACAAACCTGCCCTCAGTGAACAGACTTGGAATGCTGCCTGGCTCATCCTTAGGCAGCCAGAGCAAGCCAGGAAAGCATGTCCTGTATGAGCCATGTGAGGCTGCATCAGCCTTGACAACTTGAGTCCCAGGCTTCTGACATTAAAGAAGCAGCAATGATCCCACAGCACAGGAATGACTCTTCGATGTAGACCAGGCGCTGCTGTGGAAAGACGGGCCCTCTGGGGCTCTAGGCCACTCAGCTTTGCCCCTATCAGTCCCACAACACACAGGTGTTGTTATCATCACACGGTCTGTGGACCATGTTCATGAGAAGTGGCAAAGGGGTATTATGCTTGTAATCATTTGCCCTCTGGTAGAACCTCCTGGACAGACTGGCATCATTTGCAAATTCCAGGATGCAGTTTGAACTTGCTGGGTAATCACAGTGATGTATTTTGTCAAAATCTTTCTTCACAGCTCCAACTCACTTCTGCCAACACTGTGTCTGGTTTCCCCATGAAGCCAACAGTCCCTAACAGCAGGAAAACAAACAGGTGCCAGGCACCAGGTGTGGGTCTAAACTTTAGACTTTAGAGCAGTGGTTCTCAAACTTCCTAATGCTTTGGCCCTTTAATACAGTTCCTCATGTTGTGGTGACCCCACCAACCATAAAATTATTTCATTGCTACTTCATAACTATAATTTTGCTATTATGACTCACAATGTAAATATCTGATAGGCAGCATATCTAATATGTGACCCCAAGGTGGTCACAAACCACAGGTTGAGAACCACTGCTGTAAAGAGCTTTGTGGGGTGGGAGTTTGGTGGGGGATGGGGCACTGAGGGATGGAGGGACGGTCCCTGGATGGCTGAGAGAGAGGAATGAATGCTCTGGCCAGCAAGGAAGAGTTGGCCCTAGCCACCTCCAGGCGCCAAGGCCATGCAGAAACAAGAAACTGGCTCTCCCTCCGGGCAGCACAGGCCTTCAGCCTTCAGACAAAAGCCTTTTGTCCAGGAGATAGCTTCCAGGAGGCCATCCCACATCACTTCCATCCAAACTAACCCCCAGTGCTACCAAGAACCTGGAAAGCTATTTCCAGGAACTAATTTTAAAAATTCTTGCATGATAAGTGAAAATCTGAATGTCCAACATTAGGGCAATGGTCTATCCCAGTTTGTGGGTGTTTATAAACAGATAGGAAAGAGGGCAAGGAAACAAAAGCAGGCTTCTTTTAGGCTCATGAAAAATAAAACAACAAAAACCATCGCACGCAGGTGAGTGCTACTACACACAGTACTGAAGTGCTGAAACTATCACACCTTGACATAAACTCTCGAGTGGGCTTTGTGTGCCACCACACCTGGTTTATTCAGTGTTGGGGCTCCATCCCTGGCCTCCCGCACACTAGACAAGCATCCACTAGACAGAGCTACACTCCCACCCACAATGATGGTGTCTTCATGTTGGGTTGTAAGGTAACTAGTATACCCCACTCTTAGCCATTCAATTTTACTATAAATCTAAGATTTTCTACAAAGATGTTTTTAAAACTTTTTTACCTAAAAGTAACCAAATTTTTTGATTGTAGAGATTTTCTTATTCATTTCTTTGCTATTCTATTTTTCTATATGCTACTTTTATTTGTGTATCACTTTATCAATCAGGTAAAAAAAATAGTTTTAAAATCCTATTTGGTGACAAATCTCTGAGGCAGGAACAGACTCAAGTTTCATCATCTGCTTTCTTAAACACAACAAGAACTTACTCAGTCAGTCTTTTTTTATTAATATTAATTAAATTTCTTTATTTATTTTATATCCCCACTAAAGTTTCCCCTCCCTCCTCTCCTAACACTGCCTCCCATGGATATCAACAAAACATGGCTTATCAAGTTGCAGTAGTACTAAGCACTTTCCCAAGAGCCAGCCAAAGCATTAAAGACAGCCCCTGCTCCCAGTGTTAGGAGTCTCACAAGTAGACCAAACTACACAACTGTCTCATCTATGAAGAGGGCCTAGTCGGTCCCAGGTAGGCTCCCTGGTTGTCAGCTCAGACTCT
Organism: Peromyscus californicus insignis; assembly: GCF_007827085.1. Taxonomy (NCBI): domain Eukaryota; kingdom Metazoa; phylum Chordata; class Mammalia; order Rodentia; family Cricetidae; genus Peromyscus; species Peromyscus californicus. Next base: position 76,381,693 of record NW_026294480.1, on the reverse strand, counting down.
GTGAGCCCCTGTGAGCTCAGGTTAGCTGTTGATGTGGGTTTTCTTGTGATGTCCTTGGCCCCTCTGGCTCCTACAATTGCTGTGGGATGTCTTTCTGTATGCTGTGAATATGAGTTGCTCTGATTGGTTGATAAATAAACCTGCATTGGCCTATGGCAGGGCAGGATGGAGCCAGGGGGGCAAATCCAAGAGAGATAGTGAGAGGAGAAAGGAGAGTAAGGGGAGCCGACTGCCCAAGGAGCAGCAAGATGCAGCCAGCAGACAGGTAATGCCACGGCCACACGGCAAAACATAGATTAATAGGAATGGGTTAATTTAAAATGAAAGAACTAGCTAGCAAGAAGCCTGGGCCATAGGCCATACAGTTGGTAATTAATATAAGCCTCTAAGTGATTATTTTATAAGAAGCTGCAGTACCTCAGGGCTGGGTGGGACACAGGAGAACTACTGACTACATTTTGGCTCCCAATGTGGTAGCAAGAATTTCCACCCAAAACCTAAGAAAGCTTTAAAAATATATATTCTAAAATGGAGCTAAAAACAGCTTCCTAGTTGTGTCTCTCAGGCAAGCCCTGATACAGAGATTCTGTGGCATGCAGGCTTGAGCTATAGTATGGCAGATTCCTGCTGAGGTACACAGAGGTGTCTCCAAGCTGTGCAGTGCACTGCACAGTGGATTTAGCTTTTGCTCGTACAGACAAAAGAAAAAAAAAAGGTTTCTGGGCTACACGTTGCTGGATGGAGTCATAGACCCACTGCTTCCCAGAGTCAGTGGCAGTGAGATTGGCTCCCAGAGTTGGTAGTAAACACACCTCTGTAGCTAGAGTTTTCCTGCCTGGCCCACAGTCAGGACAAATCTCTCTCACCCACCAGTCCCACAGCCTCTCAGACCCAACCAAATAAACACAGAGACTTATATTGCTTACAAACTGTATGGCCGTGGCAGGCTTCTTGCTAACTGTTCTTACAGCTTAAATTAATCCATTTCTATAAATCTATACCTTGCCACATGGCTCGTGGCTTACCGGCATTTTCACATGCTGTTTGTCATCATGGCGGCTGGCAGTGTCTCTCTGACTCAGCCTTCCACTTCCCAGCTTTATTCTCCTCCTTGTCCCGCCTACACTTCCTGCCTAGCCAATGGCCAATCAGTGTTTTATTTATTGACTAATCAGCAACACATTTGCCATACAGAACATCCCACAGCACACCTCTGCCATGGGAAGCTGAGGTGGGCGGAGCCATCAGCCAAGGCTGCCTCTTCAGTCCTAGCCACACTGCAGTTTAAATCAATGGTCAGAAAATGATTACAGATTCACAATAAGACAGATTCAGATGGAATAAAATTCTAAACAGTTTACTGTGTGTGTAAAAATGTACATAGGCTTGGAAGAGAGGAAAAGGAATATAGATAGTTATATAAAGAAATAAGTAGTTTTAAAATATAAAGTCTTTAAAGACAATAAGAATAATATGAAAGTTAAGCCAGGTAAAGATAGAAATTACACAAAGAATCTGGATACTACATATTATTATGTTATTTTGGAGATTTTTAACTGCAGAGAGACATTTGATTGTAAAGGCTACTCAGTTAAACCAATATGTATATTTTAAAGGTATCTTGACTTCAAAATTTACGTCTAAGGATACATTGCTTTGGAAAAGAGGTTCTGCTTTTGTTTCCACAGAAGTTGAGAACCTATGGGTTGCTTCCAGGCTAATATGGTTTGATCAACCAAGACCCCCTGAAAGACGGATACAGCCTCACAGACTACTACAGTCAAGATTTAACTATATAGTTCTTAATTTTCTCAGGATCCCCATAAAATCCCAACCAGCAGGAAGTAGTATGAGATGCTATGTCCAAATTCCCAAAATATTGTTTATAAATGTTTATTTTTATTTAAAGGAGGTTGATTATAAATGCAATTTCTTTCTAAAGAAGAAAAAGGGATATTACAGATATGATAGGATGAAAGGGTAGATTATTGAATCTACTTTTAAAGAGCAACAACTTGTTTAAAATGTTTTACATTGCTATAGATTTTGGTTTATTGATGCAAATTTGAAGTTGATTTTGTTATACTGTATATATTTCCCCTTCTGTTTGGTGTATTGTGTTTGTGAAGCTCATTTGAAATTGTAGTATATAGTTGAGAAATATAGATTAATGATTAGTCAGCTATGATAATCAAACTTGTAGTCATGTTAGTTAAGTTTTTTAGATATATTTTACATAGATATATTTCAATTAAGTAGGTAATCTTCAAAGACTTACAGAATATGACATTTAAAATGTTTTAAAAACTTAGACTTTTCTGAACAATGAGACATGTCTGCTCCTGGCAGCACTGATTTACTTCAAAGAGGAAGATGGGTGATGAAGACACTTTATATGGAGTTTATCTTCTTGGTAAAACTGGTCATTTGGGCAAGAAACTGCTCTTGCCTGGACTGAGGACAATATGTTGTATGGACTGGACATGCAGGACCCTTGGGAAAGTGACCACTAAACTTTGCCTAAACAGGGCAAGATGCTCTTTCAGGTTCCTGCCTCATAGAGGAGACTGCCAGACATTCTGCAGGACACAGGGAGAAGTGAGTTTGCCAATAGGCAAGACAATTGTTCAGATTTCCTGCTTCACTAAAAAGTCTACCAGAGCCTCTAGGCTTGTAGGCTGAAAATAGATGCCCCAACAGTGCTGAGAAACTTTAGGTGACTGTGAAGGCAGCCAGACGTTTCTGTCATTTCTAGAACTTTGGAAGTTATTTAAAATGTACTTCCTGTTTACTTAGATATTATTATGTTCCTTCTGGGGTCTTTGATGGAGTTGAAGACTAGATGGTTACAATTATAGCTTTCCTTAGTCATGATAAAAGATAAATTAGGCCGGGCGGTGGTGGCACACGCCTTTAATCCCAGCACTTGGGAGGCAGAGCCAGGCGGATCTCTGTGAATTCGAGGCCAGCCTGGACTACCAAGTGAGTTCCAGGAAAGGCGCAAAGCTACACAGAGAAACCCTGTCTCGAAAAAAAAATAAATAAATAAAATAAATTAGATAAAAACTTTAGACTTACAAAAATAGCATACATGGTGGAATATTTTCTTTAATTTTGCCAAATACAAATAGACTAGATATTGTAACTGCAATTCTTGCTTGATAACTGTTTTGTTATATGTAATTTTACTATGTTAAAGCTAAAACATTTCTTTTTGATTAGACAGAAAAGGGGAAGTGCTATGGGATGTCTTTCTGTATGCTGTGAATATGTGTTGCTCTGATTGGTTGATAAATAAACCTGTATTGGCATATGTCAGGGCAGGATGGAGCCTGGTGGGAAAATCCAAGAGAGATAATGAAAGGAGAAAGGAGAGTAAGAGGAGACGTGAGCCGACTGCCCAAGAAGCAACAAGATGCAGCCAGCAGACCAGTAATGCCACGGCCACATGGCAAAACATAGATTAATAGAAATGGGTTAATTTAAGAGAGAAGAGCTAGCTAGCAAGAAGTATGCCATAGGCCATATAGTTGGTAATTAATATAAGCCTCTGAGTGGTTATTTTATAAGTGGCTCTGGGACTGCAGGGCCAGGAAGGACACAGGAAAACTTCCAGCTCCATACAATGCTTCCTCCCTCTCTTCTGCAGGATTCCCCAAGCTCTGCCTAATGTTTGGCTGTGGGTATCTGTATCTGTTTCCATCAGTTACTAGATGAAGCCTCTCTGATGACAATTGGGATAGTCACTGATCTATGAATACAACAGAATATCATTAGGCGTCATTACTCTGACTTTTTTCTTTCTATTCTATGTCTCTGAGCCATCCAGCCTGAGTCCTGGCACTCCAGGCAGTGTCAGGGGTGAACTCACTCTTGTGGCATGGGTCTCAGGCTGGACCAGTTATTGGTTGACCACTCCCACAATCTCTGTGCCACCCTTACCTCACCACATCCCATAGGCAGGACAGACTGTAGGTTGAAGGTTATATGGGTGGGTTGGTGTCTTAATCCCTCCACTAGAAGACTTGCCTGGTCACAGGAGATGGCCAGTTTAGGCTACATATCACTGTTGCTAGGTCTGTTTTTATGCTAATACCATGCTGGGGTTTTTTATTACTATAGCTCTATAACAGATCTTGAAATCAGGGATGATAATACCTCTGGAAGTTCATTTATTGTACAGGATTGCTTTAGCTGTTCTGGGTTTTTTGTTTTTCCATATAAAGTTGAATGTTGTTCTTTCAAGGTCTATAAAGAATTGTGTTGGGATTTTAATGGAGATTGTATTAAATATATAGATTGCTTTTGGTAAGATGGCCATTGTTACTGTATTAATCCTACTGATCCATAAACATGGGAAATCTTTCCATCTTCTGATAAAAACAAAACAAAGACAGCTTTAAACACATCACTTCAATCCTCCTGTAGCCTACAAACCTATAGTTGCCTCATAGCCCAAGAAAAGGCACCAGAAATTTAACTAAAGAAATGAGTCAAGAGGAACAGTTCAGGGCATCTAATGTTGGGTTGACGTGCTCTCTGTCCATCACTAAAGGCCTCTCGTGAAGCATCTATGAAATGGTTTATATCAGTAAATAGGGGCAGGTGTTGAGACATGACTGACCCCAAGGAATTATGTGATCAAATAAGAAGCATGGAGAAGATTCTAGTGTATGGAGGCTGCTGCAGTGAAGCTGGTATGAGAATCAGCAATGAGGCTAACAGAACTCGGCCTGATTCTTAGCAAACCTGGCAATTCACAGTAACTGACACAGGACACTGGTGGGGTGGGGTGGGATGAAACCCTGGATTTACAGCTCCCCAGTTTCAGAGCTGTGGACACTGTTGGGGTGGGGTGGGATGGAACTCTGGATTTACATCTCCCTGGTTTCAGAGCTGTGGACACTCTTGGGGTGGGGTGAGGTGGGACCCTGGATTTACAGCCCCCCGTTTTCAGAACTGCCTGTTGAGATTGTTTAGCTTGTGGTACTGCTTCACACTGGCCCTCCTGCTCTGACCCCTTCGCTCATTTTGTGACCTGTGTGAACTCCCCAGGGCAGGGTTGTGTTCTATTCGGTTTTTGCTCCTCTTTTGTTCATATAAGCTATGGCTGTATGGTATAGCCAGGGTGGTCTGGAACTCTGCCTCCTCCTGCATCAGCCTCTGAAGTGCTGGAATTACAGATGTGTTTGGTTTTGCATTGAGGAATCCTAACACTGTTCCTGACACACAGGTGGTCGTTACCAAGGATTGACGGCAGCTACAAACTTTTGACACCTCCACCAGGAAGTGGAATCTGTTTCTCTTCCTCTGAACCTGGGCTGGTATATATGACAGCTTTGGCCAATTGAGTATTCTATTCACTACTTTCCTTGTTATGATGGCAAAATACCTGAAAAACAAAAGCAACTTAAGGAAGGAAGGGTTTCCTTGGGCACACCGTTCAAGGTGCAGTCCGCCATGGTGGGAAGGAATGGCAACAGAAACTGGTCATTTGTACTTGTGAAGCAGAGAGAGATGTGTGCCAGCAATCCACACACTTTCTTCTCTTTACTTATTGTAGAATCCCGCACCTAGGCTGGTACTGCCCACATTTAGAGTGAATCATCCCATCCCAATTTCCCCAATCTACAAACACTGCCATAGACATGCCCAGAGGTTTCTCTAATAGATGATCCTAGATCCTGTCAATTTAACCACCAAAGTACGGTAGAGGTGGAATTCTTTTAGCTCCAAGCTTAGTCTTAAAAAGAATGTATCTCACGTGGTTTGCCACCTTCTCTGACTCCCTAGTCATCCAGAAGTCTACCTCTTGGCTTAGTTTGTGTGTCCAAGAAACTGCATGTGTCCGTTGACATCCCAGAGGACTAGATATCTACCAGTTGAGGGACACACAGCAAAAGCCTAGAGAGGGGGAGTGCCTGACATTGCCCCAGCCCTGATCACTTCAGTTGAACCGATAGCACCCATGCTGGATGGATGACTCAGTCATCACACAGTTGGTGGAAATAGACTTCCCTATGGATGCCTATACAAGTGTAGCCACCGATCCCCCACCAGAGGACTGTGTGACCACCATTGTCTCTACGGGCTTCTCACTAGATCAGGGCCTGAAAGCTCTGTGGGACATGAACAATAGTTTAGAATGGGCTGTAGACTGAATCTTCCGTCACATTGATGACCTAGATACAGAAGCCACCATGGACATCTCAGAGGGATGCTCAGCTGAGTCTGTGCTATGAGACCCAAAGTCCAGGATGGTCCTGGAAAGTATCAGCTCTCAGCCTTCATTAGTCACATGGGTGCCTCTTCCATGTGTACTCACTGTGTCTGTCACATCAAAAAGGAAGGCAGATGGGGGATCCACAATAACCAGAAGTGTGTGCCTCCAAAAAGCCACCAAGGACCTGGGCCACATCTACTTCTACTTGCTCTTACCCTTTACCACGTCACGCAGGGGACAGACAATCCAACATGAGGGACAAGGACTAAGGGGTGGACTTTAGCCTTCTGCTTTGTGCCCTTTGTCTTTTTGTCCCTGGCAGCAGGAAAGAGCTGGAGGTCACGGGAGAATGGCCACACAAAGAGGAGGGGTGCTCAATGGACTTTGGGCACAGAGTAGGGATGGGACAGGAAGGGGACAACTGCCTATCCACAGCAGGGCATTGTTGCTTCCTTCTCCTGCCCCTTGAATCCACCCCTGAAATGGGGAGGGCCTTATCTGTGTGCATGAGTGCAGCTTTATACATCCTTCCAGGGGAGGGATGATTGTGCCTCCCCTGACCCTCCAACACCATATGTTTGCTCCCCTGTGGTTGGGCCAGAATGGGTTACAGGGGAACTAGGGACCCCCCCCCCCCGCCCTTGTGCCCCAGCCTCCCAATCTGTCTCTTCCTGATCCTCTGGAGAAATGCCAAAACACACAATGTGAATAAAAATACAATGACAACAACAACAAAAAAAAACTTGGTCTCTTAAAACCCTGAACAAGTCCAGCTAACCTGCCAGGGAGCCTTGCAGAAGAGCCTGCAGCCAAGTGAGAGAGAAAGGAGCCCAACCCAGTTGAGACTTGCAGCCTTCCCCTGGTGAAGCCATTTTGATCCTCCATACCTCCAGAGCTGTGGGGAGATATGTGATGCTTTTAGGTACAGCCTTTTCTTCTTTGCTTGAAGCTAGGAACCCAGTCAGGTGGTCACATCTTGGGTTTTAAGTGCTGGAATACAGGCTCTACATGATGCCTTCACAGGGGTCTTCACAGGGGAATTAGGAGGCAGGATAGTAGAGCTCACGGCCCTTATCTTCACTTTAGCCAAAACGGTCCTACTTTCATGTCTTTAATACTCTGACCATCGATCCTGTTTTGAGATTATCACTTACACATGTAAAACACTAATCCATACTATGGATTATGGGGTTAAAAAAAATGAGATGTTCACATAAATGTCATGCTAAGCCCTTCAAACAGATATGCTAGCTCCAGGTATTTCTCTGCGTCCCTCCAATACAGCAGTTCTCAACCTGTGGGTCATGATCCCTTGAACGTCAAATACCCTTTTCACAGGGGTTACCAAAAACCATCACAAAACACAGTTATTTACATTATGATTGATAATAGTAGCAAAATTACAATCATGACGTAGCAACAAAAATAGTTTTATGTTTGAGGTCACAACATGAGGAACTGTGTTAAAGGTCACAGTGGAGTGGGAAAGGGTTGAGAACCACTGCTCTAACAGAAGAGTAAAACAAGGCAGCTGAGCTGTGGCAACAGAGGAAATAGAACAGAGAAGGTACAATGCAGTCCCTGACCCCAGTCCTCTGAAAGACAAGGTTGTTGAAACATTGAGTGGGGCAGTTAAGAGCCTCGGACAGGGCAGCAGACAGGCAGCATGACCAGGGAACAGTTGTGGGGACAGCCTAGTCCAGGCCTGTGATTCAACCTGTGGACTCAAGGACGGAAATAGCTCCTGGCCAGGCTACTTTGAGTTAGAGGCTCCCCCCTGGGAATGAGGTGTGAGGTGTGTAGCCCTCAGTGAGGTACACACACACACACACACACACAGAGAGAGAGAGAGAGAGAGAGAGAGAGAGAGAGAGAGAGAGAGAGAGAGAGAGAGAGCATGAATTTTCTGGATATGAAATGTACACAAATCTGCAAACTCTTGTGTAAAGTGTTGCTGATAAGAGGTTCTACAATGGTTGTGTCAGTGAACACTGTGCTACAGATCCTTTAACTGAGGATGTTCCATGTCCCTGAATTGTAGGAACATTATCTCCCTCACTTCAAAAATTTCCAAGTCTCAGCTTTGCCATTCTTTTTTCTGACTCCTATTACCAGGAAATCGACACTTCTGGCCTCCTCATATGCTGGTTTTCTCTTGTATTTTATCTCTTTTCTTTTCCTTCTCTCTATTGCTGTTTATTTTTGCTCTTTTGGGGGGGCACTACCCAGCTCCCAAATAAATCACACACAGAGGCTTACTTTTAATTATAAATGCCCAGCCTTAGCTTGGCTTCTCACCAGCTTTCCTTAAATTATCCCATCTACCTTTTGCCTCTGGGCTTTTCCCATCCTCTCACTTCTGTAAATCTTACTCTTACTCCATGGTTGGCTGTGTAGTTGGGTGGGTGGCCCCTCATGTCCTCCTCCTTCTCTCTTGTTCCTTCTTCCTCCTCCTCCCAGATTTCTCCTTCTGTATCTTCTCTCTGCCTTCCAATCCCACCTATCCTTTCTCCTGCCTTGCTGTTGGCCGTTCAGTTCTTTATTAAACTATCAGGTGTTTTAGACAGGCACAGTAACACAGCTTCACAGAATTAAAGAAATGTAACATAGTCGGGCGGTGGTGGTGCATGCCTTTAATCCCAGCACTCGGGAGGCAGAGGCAGGCGGATCTCTGTGAGTTCGAGGCTAGCCTGGACTACCAAGTGAGTTCCAGGAAAGGTGCAAAGCTACACAGAGAAACCCTGCCTCGAAAAACCAAAAAAAAAAAAAAGAAATGTAACATAAACAAAAGTAACACACCTTAAAATAATATTCTAGAACATCTCTCTCCCAGGAAAAAAAAGTCCCTTAATCTTGTCTTCCAATTCATGAATTCATTCTTAAAGTTCTCTATCACATTTTTCTCCTATATTGTATTCTTTGTTTTAATGACATCAATATTTCCACATACTGCTTTTTATAGTCTTCTATGCCTTAAATTGCTAACATGTTCTTCTCTCTTATCTGTAGGTAGAAGTTTCTGTCCCACCAGCAAGTCCCAAATACCCAACAACTGCTTCCCAAATAATTGACTCAGAGGCTTAATATTATTTATAAATGCTTGGCCAGTAGCTCAGGCTTATTACTAACTAGCTCTTACACTTAAATTAACCCATAATTCTTATCTATGTTTAACCACATGCCTTGGTACCCTTTCTTGGTACAACATTCTCATCTTGCTTCCTCTGTATCTGGCTGGTGACTGCTGACTCTGCCCTTCCTCTTCCTGGCATACTTAGTTTGGCTTTTCCACATAACTTCCGGCCCAACTAATAGCCTGTCAGGTTTTTATTAACTGATGAGAGTAGTATATATTATAGTGTAAAAAAAGGATTGTTCTACAGAACTTATCCTCTCTGCTCTGGTTTTGGATTATATGTAACATGTGGTTTTTCTTTTAATATAATTTTACTCCTCCAGGATGGAGGGATTTGCTTTGTAAGCTAAGGGAGACTTTGATACTTATCAGTATTCTGAACCAGGAACAAAATTTAAGATGCGGATGATGACCAGACATCATGGCTGATGTCTCTTCCCATAATGCCACCACTCGATCCTCCTCCCTTCAGGATTTACCTCCAGCCTTAAGGAGAAGAGCAACAGGCCTGTGCTATGCCATCAACTGTGAGAATCCATGTTTCTTTCTTGCTTCTATAGATCCTTCAGCATGGCTTTGAGAGAATGTGCTGCAGCCATGTCAGACAACTAGTAGAAAGAGGAGCTTCTAAATAAATGAGTCATTGACTTCCAATAAAGCGACAATTATAAGAGGAATGTGTAGCCAGAGTTTTCCTGCCTGGCCCACAGTCAGGACAAATCTCTCTCACCTGCCAGTCCCACAGCCGCTCAGACCCAACCAAATAAACATAGAGACTTATATTGGTTACAAACTGTATGGCCATGGCAGGCTTCTTGCTAACTGTTCTTACAGCTTAAATTAATCCATTTCTATAAATCTATACCTTGCCACATGGCTCGTGGCTTACCAGCATCTTCACGTGCTGTTTGTCATCATGGCAGCTGGCAGTGTCTCTGACTCAGCCTTCCACTTCCCAGCTTTATTCTCCTCCTTGTCCCGCCTATACTTCCTGCCTGGCCACTGGCCAATCAGTGATTTATTTATTGACCAGTCAGCAACACACTTGACATACAGACCATCCCACAGCAGGAATGACTAACAGGTAAAGCAGAGTTGGGACTTATTTTTGATAACCTGGACTGTGGGCTGGAGATGACCCTACCATGAATCCCAGGAATCCTTCACTTTACCTCCAGAACCACAAGGCAAGGACATCTAGAGTCTTTCACTAACCTCAGTGACCCCACTATTGAGATGCTTAAAGTTTCTGTAGAACTAGGAGCCTTGCTCAGAATACATTGAGAGTCTCTTAAATAGTCAGTTTCAACAAGTGCCACATGCTTAAGCAATGGACGGAAGTGAGTGTTAGCAAAAGCTCAGCTCCACAAGGAAAGCCTGGATTGACTGCTGCCACTTTAGGAGTAATTGTTTGGTCATGTAGTCAGGAACAGGACCTAGAGCTCCAGGTTACACAGAACAACGGGTCTAGGAAACTACAGTTTTGTTCTGTACCTTTAAGAAATGTCCCCAATGCCTCCTCTGAGAAATGGCCAGTTCCTCATCAACAAAACCCTGCACTGTGTTGTGTTAGGAGTTCAGAGTCCAAGTATAAGGCTTAGTACCTGGGTATACGTGTGTGTGTGTGTGTGTGTGTGTGTGTGTGTGTGTGTGTGTGTGTGTGTTGAACTTTTGAAACAAGGCTTGCAGATGAACATCTGTAAACAATCTTCCTTTTAACTGTTTCCTTAAAGAGTTCAGACATATAATTTGCAAAATATCTGAAGTTGAGGCCAGAGAGATGGCTCAGCAGTTAAGAGCAGTGGCTGCTCTTCCACAGGACCCACATGGCAGCTCACAACTGTGTGTAACTCCACTTCTAGGGGATCTGACGCCTCTTCTGGCCTTTGAAGACACCGCATGCACAGACATGTACGGGTAAACACCCACACATTTCCTATGGTCCTAGAAAAACAGCAGCAACCAGAAGGGTCTATAATCATCACCCTCCCATGTACTAGAGGAACACATAATATGTGATAATCTGTGACTAAGAATGTTAGCTGCATTATGCAATGCAGCTTAGTTCCAATGTGGCAGTGTGTGCATGTGTGCGTGTGTGTGTGTGTGTGTGTGTGTGTGTGTGTGTGTGTGTGTGTGTGTGTGTACATATATCTGTATGTATTCATATGCTTGGTCAAAAAGTCAGCATATCCATAGTATATTGTGTCTCATGTTTACGTTAAATTCAAACATGTAAATGACTTCATGGTTTCCTCTGTTGCCCAAGTCTAAACAGGCACTGAAATAAATACAATCCTAATATAAGTGGCAAAATAAAATCTTTTTTTAACTTTCTTTTAATTACTGTGTCTTTTACATCATGTCTCCATATTATATCTCCCAGTCTCACCCATCTGCCTCCCCCCAAAAAATAAAATCTTATAAATAGAAGAGTTATTAGTTAGCGAAGGAAACGCTAATCATAGGACTGGAATGTCTTTAAGACTTTCTACAACATTAACATTCAACATATCAAAAGACATCCTGGCAGTCTGATTTACTTCTCAGTAGTGAATCATCACTGAATTCGCCACATTATTTCTCCTAGGTTTCCCTGAATCAGGGCAATCATTTAATAACTAGTGCTGGGAATTCTATTACTCGAAGCAACACCCATGTGTGAAATGTCATGTAGTGTTCATTATTTTGTACAGTTAATATACAATAACACAAAAGGAAGAAAAAGGAGTAAAAATCTATAAGACTAAATAGAATATATTTTGTTATTGAATTAAATTTATATTATTTTAATATTTTTCTTTTATTTTTGAGGTTTAATATAATTGCATCATTTCTCACTTACTCTTTCTCCCTCCAAACCTTGCCATAGATCCCACCCACATTAGTAGGGCAAGGAGAAGGCTCAGCTGGTAGAGGCATCTGTTTCAAGCTGAGGACCTGAGTTTGACGCCAAAAACCCATGTAGTGGAAGGCAAGATTCAAGTCTTATGAGTTACCCACACGGACGTGGAGGCGTACCGCACCACCCTCCCCAACAACACGCATTAAATGAGTGGGAAGAGCATGTTTTTAAGAATCAACATAGAGAACCAGGTAGTGGTGGCGCACGCCTTTAATCACAGTGCTTGGGAGGCAGAGGCAGGTGGACCTCAGTGAGTTCCAGGTCAGCCAGGACTGTTACACAGAGAAATCCTGTCTCGAAAAACCAAAAAAAGAAAAAGAATAACACAGAGAACTCTTTTTAATGTTAACATGCCTTTGAAATAATTAGTTTAAAAAATTAGCAGAATTAAGTACAGGTTTGGCGCTCTTTGCGTGGCACTCTTGTTGATAGACAGTCCCTGAGTGCTGTTAACCTGAGTTCTTACCTTCCAGTGCCAAGAGACCGTTCCTCTGGCGCATGCACTCTTCTTTTCTACCACTAGATGGCGCTCCAACCACATGAGCCTTAGAAACATTTTGGCCGTAAATGCTAGGGCAAGCATCCCTGAACAAGACCAGCCTTGGACAAATCACGTACTGCATAAGGTAGGTGTTTCTCTCCACCCCTAAAGTTTTCACAGCGCTCCCCAAGCGAAGATGATAGTAAAAAGTTACTTCAATCAGGGAAGTAAAGCTCTGCCCAAAGAGGTAAGAAAATTACTAAGACAAGTGGGGAGTTGGCAGTGAGCCCAGGGTTTCACCGGGGGTATCTTCAACAATAATTTAATCCCGCATTGCAGGAGCTGGTCCCAAACACCAAATGTTGAGGCCATGGTGAGCTCATGCAGACATCTTCCACAACCTTCTATCTACTGGAACCTGTAGCCCTGTGTAGCCCTGGCAGTCCTGGAACTTACTTTGTAGACCAGGCTGGCCTCAAACCCAGAAATCCACCTGCCTCTGCCTCCCAAATGTGGGTTGAAAGGCCTGTGCCACCACTGCCTGGCTACTGCAGACTGTTTTAAGCTTCAATCAATCGTGCACACTTGTGTATGTGTACACACATGTACACACACACACACACACACACACACACACACACACACACACACCTCTAAATCAGTGTAGATATAGGCCAGAGTGTGTGATATATCCGTGCATGCTAAGCAGTGCAGAAAAAGAAAGAGCCAGCATGATTAAAAGGCTTCACTAGGACCGGGAAAGATGGATCATTGGTCAAGAGCATGTGTTGCTCTTGCAGAGAACACAGGTTCGATTCCCAGCAACCACATGGTAGTTCATAACCATCCTTAACTCCATTCCAGAGAATCTGATGTCCTTCTCTAATCTTCTTGGACACCAGGCATGCATATGCAAGTAAAACATTCGTGAACATAAAATAAAAGAAATACATCTTAGGGAAAAAAGAAAGGCTTCCTGGAGGTACTCCAAGGAACACAATGGTTGACTTTCAAGTGTCTGGTCTGGGGCTCTCAAGCAGTTCCTCCAGGTTCTACAAGTCCATGAAGGTACTCAGATGTCATCCTGAAAGCCATCCAAAGTCGACTCCTAGCTCACCATACCCACCTCAACTAAACCAATCCAGACTGATTAATGATTGGGGTTCTATGGACACTTTGTTTGGACATGAACATAAAATCCTACTCCTTGTGGGTGTTTATTTCTTTGCTTCTTGTGTTTCATTTGTTTGCTTTACTTTGTTTCCAAAGTTAATCTAGCCCAAAAGCTCACATCACAGACGAGATCTCTAAAGCACACTGGGGACTGCTCAAGGCTGTCTATGGCTTGAATTGAGTCCTTTTTTAGAAATTATTTTTATGTCTTTGGGCATTCTGCTTGCATATATATACCATGAGAAAATCTTGTGCCCAAGGAGACTGGAAGAGGGCATCACCTGGGATTACAGACTGTGTTTAGCCACCAAATGGGTGCAGGGAACCAAACCTTCCTAGGTCCTCTGCAAGAGCAATAAGTGCTCTTAACCGTTGAGCCCTACACCTCAAATTGAATCTTTTTTTTAACTTTCTTTTTATTTATTCTTTGTGGCTTTCACATCATGCATCTCTATTCTATTCATCTCCCTATCACTTTGTATCCACTTTCTGCCCTTGCAACACACCCCCAAAATAAAACAAAGTAAAATGTAAGAGAAAAGATAAAAAAAAAAAAAAAGAAAGAGAAATCTCATCGTAGTGGCTGTAGTGTGACAAAATGAGTCATGCAGTAAACCCTTTTATCCATATATCTTTACGTGTTCATTGCAAAGAGTCATTTGTCTGGTTCAAGGCCTTTGGTTTCTGCTACACCATCAACACTGGGACTTCTCTTTCATATATTGTTGTTTCCCTGTGTCGTGGAGATCCTGAAGCTTTGATTCTGCAGGTCAGACCCCTTCACATGCTCTAGCAGATCATAGATGGACTGGATGTTGGGGTAGGCCAAATCATAACCCTGGTTCTGGGCCTGGGTAGTTGCTGGATTGATCTGCCCACAAGCTCTCCTCAGTCCTCACCACCAGGGTGAGCTCTCCAGCACTGCCCCAGCTAGTTCACCCCTTATAGCCATGAGCAAGAGCAGGACCTGTTCTCCTACTTTCATGCCCTCACGGTTGGCTTTCCCACACCTACACCATCAGAGCCAGCTCTATTGTGCTGCCCAGGCAAGGCACAGGAGCCACTCTCCTGAGTGCTGCAGCTGGTGAGGGGCAGGGACAGCCCTCCCACCTTCCATAGGCAGGTGAGGACTGGGAGGGAGGAGGGCATCTCTCCCTCACTCCTACCACCTGCAGCCAGAAGTTTCTCTGTCCTGCCTAGCCCCACAGTCCAGATGAAACTCTCCCACCGGAGCACTCGTCGCTGCTTATGAAATAATCACAGAGGCTTGTATTAATTACAAACTACATGGCTTCAGCTTCTTGCTAGCTAGCTTTTTTATCTTAAATTAAACCATTTCTACAAATCTGTATGTTGCCACGTGGCCGTGGCATTACGGGTCTGCTGACATCTTGTTGTTCCTTTGGCTGCAGGCTCGTGTCTCTCCCAACTCTGGCTTTCTTCCCTCTCTGTCTCTGCTTGGATTTCCCACCTGGTTGTAAGCTTTCTTGCCATAGTCCAAAACAACTTTACTCATTATCCAATGGGAACCACACATATTCACAGCGTACAGAAAGACATCCCACAGCACTTCCCCTTTTCTGTCTAATCAAAAAGGAAGGTTTTTAACTTTAACATGGTAAAATTATATACAACAAAACAGTTATCTAGCAAGAATTACAGTTACAATATCTAGTCTATTTGTATTTGGCAAAATTAAAGAAAATAATCTATCATCTATACTATTTTGTGGCTCTAAAGTTTTATATCTAATTTATCTTCTATCATGACTAAGAAAGCTATAATTATAACTATCTAGCCTTCAACTCTATTAAAGACCCCAGAAGGATTTAATATTACCTGAGTAAACAGGAAGTGCTTACAATGGTAAACAACTTCCAAAATTCTAGAAATGACAGAGACATTTGGCTGCCTGGACAGTCACCCAAACTTCCTCTGCAACATTGGGGCATCCATCTTCAGCCTATAGGTCTAGAATCTCTCAGTCACTTTTCCCTGTATCCTGTAGAATGTCTGGCAGTCTCCTCTGTGAAGCAGGAATCTGAAGGACCATCACAGCCTTGCAAAGTTCAATGATCACCTTCCTATGGGTTCTTCATGTCCAGTTTAGACAACATCCTCTCAAGCAGTCAAGGCAAGGGCACTTTTTTGCCCAGTGGTTAACTTTTGCCACAAAGAAAGCAAACTCCATAATGAGTTTCTTCGATGCCCATCATCCTCTTTAAAGTAATTGGTGCTACCAGGAGCAGACATGTCTCACTGTCCAGGAAAGTCTAAGTTCTTAAAACATTTTAAATGCCATATTCTGTAGGTCTTTGAAGTGTTTGAAGATTACCCACCTAATTGAAATGTCTATGTATACCTAGAAAACTTAACTAACATGACTATATGTTTGATTATCATAGATGACTAATTATTAATCTGTATTTCTTAATCATACATTATAATTTTAAATGAATTGCATAAACATAGTACCTTAAACAAGAGTAAATATATACATACAGTGTAACAAAATTAACTTTAAATTTGTATCAATAAACTAAAATCCATAGCAATGTAAAACATTTTAAACAAGTTGTTGCTCTTTAAAAGTAGATTCATATAATCTACCCTTTTATCCTATCATATCTATATTCTATATTTCTATATCATATCCCCCTTCCTCCTTTAAAAAGAGATTTACTATAACCAATAACAATTTGTAACCAAACCCCTAAACAAAGACAAACATCCATAATCTATTTTTTAGTGGGGGGATGTGGGTGTAGTCCTCTAGGCTACTTTCTGCTGATTGTGGGTACTGGTAGTCTTATGGTGATCCTGAGAAAATTCAAGATAATGGTCAAGTCCTGGGAGGACTGGCTATAACCTTTGTTGATAGATACCATCTGTCAAGGTTCAGGAGGTCTCACTTGATCAAATCTAATCCATCTTAACCTGGAACAAATCCACAGCCTCTTGCTTCCTGTGGAAACAAAAGCAGAACCTCCTTTCCAAAGCAATATATCCTTAGAACCAAATTTTGAAGTCAAGATACCTTTAAAATATATATATTGGTTTAACTCGGCAGCCTTTACAATCAAATGTCTCTCTCCAGTTAAAAAACTCCAAAACAATATAATGATATACAGTATCCAGACTCTTTGTGTGATTTCCATCCTTACGTGGCTTAACTTTTATATTATTCTTATTGTCTCTTCAAAGACTTTATTTTTAAAAACTATTTATTTCTTTATATAACTGTCTATATTCATTTTCCTCTCTCTTCCAAGCCTACATATATTTTTACAATACTGTAAACCATTTAAAGTTGTATTTCATGTGAATCTGCCTTATTGTGAATCTCTAATCCTTTTTTGGCCAGGAGAGATTTTAAACTGTTAAACTGTGTGGCTAGCACCAACACTGCTGACTCCACCCCCTTCGCTTCCCAACATGGCAGAGGTGCGTTTACTGCCATCGATGCTCACTTCCGACTTAGGAAGTGGTGGGTCTGTGCCTCCATCAGGCATCATGTAGCCAAAACCTTTTTTTTTTTTTTTTTGGACTAGCAAAAAACTAAATCCATCTCATGTTGCATGGCTTGGAGACACCTCAGACATCCCACAGCCTCCACCACATATCAGATGAGGGGCAGGGCCAGGTCTCCCACACTCACATTCTTGGGACCAGCTCACCAACACTCACACATCCCTCTACTCTGCTGCCCAGGTGAGGCGAAGGGCCCATTCCCCCAGTGCTGCCACTGGTGAGGGGTTGGGGCAGGGTGCCACAGGTGAGGAGGGGCAAGGGGAGGGGTCCTCTTTCCCTCACCCATGCCACCACCTGGCAGATTAGGGAGGCAGGACCCACTCTCCCACTCTCATGCCCTCAGGGCCAGCTCACCCATGCCACCTCAAACACGATCAGCTCTACTGTGCTGCCCAGGTGAAGTGCAGGACCTGCTCTCCCAAATATTGCTGCCAGTGAGGGGCAAGGCCAACTCTGTGCAGGAGTTGGTATCAGGAGTCGTGGACATTAACACAGACTGCAGCTGCAATAGGGCCATGAACCCAGACGTGGGCCCTGGCAGCAGCCCAGGCCCGGATATCACCATGGCCCTGGTTGGCAATCAAGTCATGGCCCTGGTTGGCAATCAAGTCACCTACTTCAGCCTGCTCCTCACCACTTTCATCTCTTCAGATCTGCCTCTCTCTCTCTCTCTCTCTCTCTCTCTCTCTCTCTCTCTCTCTCTCCCTTCCTTATCACACCATACATCTTCTCACTGTAATAGTGCCCGACTGCCCAGTGTACTGTCCTGGGCATGTGTGTGGGTCTCCTTGTCTCCCTCAGTCCCTGATGGTGCTGGGCAGGGCCATGCTTTCTCCTTGGAGCCCAGGGTGCGTCCTCAAACTGAATCTTAAGGATAGAGAATGCTGTGGATATCGCTCTATATAAATAAAGCACTGATTGGCCAGTGACCAGGCAGGAAGTATAGGCGGGACAAGGAGAGAGGAGAATTGAGAAAGGAGGAAGGAAAGAGAGACCGGCTGGAGCCACCGCCAAGACAAGGAAGATGTAAAGTACCGGTAAGCCATGAGCCACGTGGCAAAGTAAAGATTAATAGAAATGGGCTGAATATAAGAGTGAGAGCTAGACAATGATAGGCCTGAGCTAATGGCCAAGCAGTTTAAATAATGTAAGAGTCTGTGTGTTTGTTTTATAAGTGGGCTCTGGGACTGGCGGGACTTGGTGGTGGGAATTTTTCTCCAGCTACAAATGGCGCCCAACGGCTCGAGTTTCCACCTTAAACCTGAGAATATTTAATAACCAATTCTAAATACAGCCAAAACCAGGTTCCTGCTTCATGTGTCATACGGACAGCTAGACTCCGCAAAACGCAGGTTTAAACTACTGGCGGGTTTCTGACGGGCAGTATGGCGGAAATAAGGCGTCTGCCAGCAGCACATTACACTGTGTGGTAAATGTAGTCTTTACTAGTATATATATAAAGAGGTTTCTGGGCTACACGCTACTTCGATAAAAGCGTAGACCCACTATTTCTGAGAGTTACAGCTCCCAGAGCTGGCGGAAAACGGACCACCACCATGTTGGGAAGCTAAAGTGGGCGGAGCCAGCAGCCACAGTGCTGTTTCAGTCTTAGAAGGCTGCAGTTTAAAGCAATAGGTTCACAATAAGACTGATTCAGATGGAATAGTTTACAATGTGTGTAAAATGTACGTAGGCTTAAAAGAGAGAAAAAAAGAAATATATACAGTTATATAAACAAATAGATAGTTTTTAAAAATAAAGTCTTGCCGGGCGGTGGTGGCGCACGCCTTTAATCCCAGCACTCGGGAGGCAGAGCCAGGCGGATCTCTGTGAGTTCGAGGCCAGCCTGGACTACCAAGTGAGTTCCAGGAAAGGCGCAAAGCTACACAGAGAAACCCTGTCTCGAAAAACCAAAAAAAAAAAAAAATAAAAAAAAATAAAAAAAAAAAAAATAAAAATAAAAAAAAAAAAATAAAATAAAAATAAAAATAAAGTCTTTAAAGAAATATTAAAGGTAATAAGCCACGTAAAGATGGCTATCACACAGAGAATCTGGATTATGTTGTCTTTGATATTCATAACTGAAGAAAAACATTTGATTGTAAAAGCTGTTGAGTTATGCCAAAATGTAAATTTTAAAGGTACCTTGACTTCAAAATTTGGATGTAAGGATATGTTGCTTTGGAAAAGAGTCTCTGCTTTTGTTTCCACAGAAAGCAAGAGGCTATGGATTTATTCCAGATTAAGATACATCAGGTTTGACCAGCCAAGACCCCCTGAAAGGTCTCCGATGACACCATGGCCCAGATGATCCAACATCCAAAATGGTTTCAGGCAACTAGCTCAGATGATACACCCTCATGGACTACTCCATAATCCTAAAATTTTCTTTGTGTCCCCATAAGATACAGCGCCCCCCTCCAGCAGGAAGTAGTAAGAGAAGCTACGCCCAAATTCCCAAATATACCAAGCTGGCTTTAGAGATGGAATTGGCTCACTCCCCCTCTAAACCCAGACATATTGCTTAAAAAAAAAAAAATGGTTAAAAGATTCTTGTGTCCCAAATCAGAAGAGCCCTCTGATGTGGGACAGAGAAAAACCAATATTTTTATTTAAAGCAGGTTGATTATAAATACAATCTCTTTCTAAAGAAAAAAAGGGGATAGTTTAGATATGATAGGATGAAAAGGTAGATTAAGGAACCTACTTTTAAAGAATAACAACTTGTTTAAGATGTTTTACATTGCTATAGATTTTAGTTTATTGATACAAATTTAAACTTAATTTTGTTATACTGTATATATCTATTCTTGCTTGAGGTATTATGTTTATGTAACTCATTTAAAATTGTAATGGATAATTAAAAATAGATTAATAGTTAGTCATCTATGATAATCATATTTGTAGCCATGTTAGTTAAGTCTTCTAGGTATACATAGATATATTTCAGATAGATAGGTAGTCTTCAAACACTTCAAAGACCTACAGAATATGGCATTTAAAATGTTTTAAAAATTTAGACTTTCTGGACAGTGAGACATGTCTGCTCCTGACAGCACCAATTTACTTCAGAGAAGAGTAGGGGCATCAAAGACACTCCATATGGAGTGTCTTTTTTTTTGCCTGGACTTCTTGATCAACTTGACATACAGGACCCATAGAAAGGTAACCACTGAACTTTGCTTGACAAAATGGTCCTTCAGGTTCCTGATTTACAGAGAAAACTGCAAGACATTCTACAGGACACAAAAAAAAGTAAATGAGAGACTCTAGGCCTGTGGACTGAAGACTGATGCCCCAACTTTACAAGAGAACTTTAAATGACTGTCCAGGCTGTCAGCTGTCTCTGTCTACCCTATAAGACTCCCAAAAGTTGCTTGCATCCTTCTCCCATTTCTCAGGTAATATTATATCCTTCTGAGGTCTTTGATGTGGTTAAAGACTAGATACTTACAATTTTCCTTAGTTATGATAAAAGATAAGTTAGATATAAAACCTTAAACTCACAAATTTAAGATAGATATCTTCTTTTATATTGTAACTATAATTCTTACTCGATAATTATTTTGTTATATGCAATATTACTATGTTGAAGTTAAAACTTTCCTTTTTGAAAAAGAAAAAAAAGGGAAGTGCTGTGGATATCACTTTATATAAATAAAGCACTGATTGGCCAGTGACCAGGCAGGAAGTATAGGCGGGACAAGGAGAGAGGAGAATTGAGGAAGGAGGAAGGAAAGAGAGACCGGCTGGAGCCACTGCCAAGACAAGGAAGATGTAAAGTACCGGTAAGCCACGAGCCACGTGGCAAAGTATAGATTAATAGAAATGGGCTGAATATAAGAGTGAGAGCTAGACAATGATAGGCCTGAGCTAATGGCCAAGCAGTTTAAATAATGTAAGAGTCTGTGTGTTTGTTTTATAAGTGGGCTCCGGGACTGGCGGGACTTGGTGGTGGGAGCTGGAGAAAAATTCTCCAGCTATAAGAGAACATATTAAGTGCTGAAGGAGGGAGATCAGTGTGCCCACAGGGAGTAAGTGAGCTGAAATCTCCAGGAAAAAAAAAGCCATGTCTGTGTTAGTGAGTCCACCAGCTGGCACATTTGAATGCAGTGAATATAGAGAATTGGAATGCTGCAGATCCAGACCAATTATCTTGAGCAATCATTAGTCCCTGAATAGCAATTCACTGCCCACCCCTGCATCTGACCTAGCACCACTGACTGTCACCTGAAACCTTTTGGAATGTGTTAACTAAACAGATCACTAGCTTCTAGCAACCCAAAAGCTAAGAATATTGTGAGCATCTTAAACCTATAGCAGAGATTCTCCCACTTTTCTATAACCTGCCTGCCTAATGCTAATGTTTCTACCGATGTTTTAGGTTGGGCTGTTTAGTTTTGGCCTTTTTCCCCCCTTGTGTCCTGGCTGATTTTACCTCAACGTGACACAAGCTAGAGTTATCTAAGGGGAGTGGGGAACCATAAGATCCAGCTACAAGGCATTTTCTTAATTCATGCTTAATGGGGGGGGGGGGGGCAGCCCAGGTGGGTGGTGCTATCCCTGGGCTAGTGGTCCTGGGTTCTGTAAGAAAGCAGGCTGAGCAAGCCATGGGGAGCAAGCTAGTAAGTACCCCTCCTCCATGGCCTCTGCCTCAGTTCCTGCCTCCAGGTTTCTGCTCTGTTTGAATTCCTGTCCTGACTTTTTTCAATGATGAATGGTGCTTTGGAAGTGTAAGTAAGCCCCAAGTTTCTTTGGTTATGGTGTTTTGTCACAGCAATAGAAACACTAAGACAAGTTAATACCAGGATAGTGGAGTATTACTGTGACAGATGCTGACCATGCTGCTTGGGGGAGGATTGTGGAAGGACTTTGGGACTTTGGACTAAAAGAGTCATGGAGTGTTAAGAGCTCAGTGGTATGTTCTTTAGGAGCTTGGAATATAAGAACCTTGAGGGCAGTACAGACAATGGAGGCCTGGTTTGTGAAGTTTCAGAGGGATGTTTAAAGACTCTATCTGGGTCACTCATTATTTTGAATTATGATGTGGTGGTTCTGGTCAGCTGGGGCTGAAACATCAGTTGTGATTAACAAGGGACCAGCACCATAAAACCTTCATGTTACTGGGACAATTGATGCTGATTCGCTGGAGCTAAGAAATTAGCGGTGATTGAGACCAGAAACAGAGGCAAAATCTTCTGAGAAGTACTTCCCCGGGGTCATCACACACAAGCTGTGTTCCAGAAGCAGCTGAGGACGTCCTTTGTGCTGACAGCTAAACTTTGTAGTGTAAGAGTCACCCAGCTAGTGCTGGTTTTGAAGACATGAAGGGGTCATGGAGAGCAGCTGAGGCTCGGCACTGGGAGAGGCCAGGAGAGGCCATTGGAGAAGGTGCAACCTCAGTGGCAGTTGAAGGCCCAGGGCTGAAGGGGTAATGCAGAGAAGTTGAGGCTTGGCACCATGAAGAGGGCCTAGGAGAGGCTATTGGTGAAGGTACAGCCCAGTTGCAGCAGAAGACCCAGCATTTTGGAGACCCCAGCACCATGGGAGGACCATCATGGACAGCAGCAGTCGTGGAGGAGCCTGCCAGAGCCTAGCAGACAAGCTGTGTGCGCTGCAGAGGACAGAGCTGCAGACCTGACCAAGCCCCTCGGAGGAGCCCAGAAGATCCTAAGTGAATTCTAGATACCGGACACTGAGTTAGTTACAGTTTTGGAGTTTGGATTTGCTCTAGTTTGATGGTGACTCTGCCCTGGTTCTTCCCTCTTAGTAAAGTATTCGATGTATTTTTTATTTCACAGGAGCCCACAGTGAAGAGACTGAATGTTTAAAGAGAGTTTTAGGTTTTGAAAGAGACTTTTTTTATTATTTACATTGGTGCTTTGCCTGCATGCATGTCTGTGTGAGGGTGTAGGATCCCCTAGAACTGGAGTTACTAGACAGTTCTGACCTGCCATGTGGGTGCTGGGAATTGAACCTGGGTTTTTTAGAAGAGAAGCCGGTTATCTTAACCACTAAGCTCTCTCTCCAGCCCAGAGATTTTGTATTTTTAAAGATACTGAATTTTGAAGTGTTCGAATTTGTGAAAACTGTGGGACTATTAAAGTTTGTAAATTATTCTATGTTGTGATGTTGATGTTAATGTGAGATCTTGGGGATGAAGAAGAAAAGAATGGTTGTAGCTTAACAATGATGTATTTGTGTGTCAAGTTGACAAGGGGTCAATTGTCCTGGCTGGTTTTATGTCATATTGACACAAGCTAGAGTCATCTGAAAGGGGGGACCCAATTGAGGAAATGCTTCCATAAGATTCAGCTGTAAAGTGGCTTTTTTTTTTTTTAATTAGATGGGGGGAGGTTCCAGCCCATGGTAGGTGGTGCTATCCCTGAGCTGGTGGCCCTGGGTTCTGTAAAACAGCAGGCTGAGCAAGCCATGGGGAGCAAGCCAGTAAGTAGCACATCTCTATGGCTTCTGCATCAGCTCCTGCCTCCATATTGCTTCCCTGTTTGAGTTCCCGTTCTGACTTCCTTTGATGATGAACAATGATATAGAAGTGTAAGCCAAATAAACCCTTTCCAAGTTTCTTTAGTCATGGTGTTTCAACACAGTAATAGAAACCCTAAATAAGACATCTTGATAGGCTGGGGAGATAGTTCAGCCATAAAGTACTTGCTGTTCTAGCCTGAGAACCTGAGTTAAGAATCCCCAGGACTTACATAAAATATCAGGTGAGGCAGCACACACCTGTAATCCCAGGACCACCCTAGCTGAATCAGCAAGTTCCATGTAAAATCGAAAACTCCTGTCTCACAATCCAAGGTTGGTGGTGTTCTGAGGGACTGACCTCACTTCATATGCATGCATACACATACACACAAACACACATATACACAAATAAGGAATATGCATTGATTTATGCAATCATAATAGCCTTATGAAGCCATTCCACATTAGAACATTTATGTGGGATAACCTGAATGTGTTTCCAGGCCATAGTCATTCACATTTGGTTCAAGAATAAATTCTAATCCTCTTTGAGATTAGAACTGTGTGTTTACACCCATACAAGGAAGAGACACACTTCCCTCCAACCCAGAGAGTAATAAAACATGTTTGTCAAACACATGAACCTAAAGGAAGTTTACATTTGCTATCCAGGTGTTATTAAGGGACATGCATTCTCTTACCAAGTACAGGCAAACAATACTAAGCCATACCTACAGAGTCAGTCCCAGTATTAGGCATTTCCTCTCACTGGCTTTAACCACCTCAGCTGTCCCTCCTAGAACACACTGTTTTGAAGCTATTTGGTCAACCTGCATCACGTGCTTTCTGCTGGGACTGAGAACCATGGATATACCAGAGGTTATGTCCAGGTAGATCTAAGTCTTAAAAGATGGAACCAAAGCCATGAGGTCAGTAGGAGGTGGCCCCCACCTGAAGAGGTGCTTCAGGAAGAAATGACACTGAGCAGGAAAACCATGTGTTCCTGTGTGTTCCCTGAGCCCTGCTCAGCCTGCTCCTGTCTGTGCAGGTGGAGTGAGGCACACCTGACAGCCTAGAGGGGACTGGAGCAGCTGAACAGTAGGAAGCAGTGCTATGCTCACTAAACACTTCCTGGAAGTGTGCTACTTCTAAATTAACTGGCTTTGTTTCTGCTACTGTCCACATGTCTCTCTCTCTCTCCAATTCCTTGTTCTAGGACACAGACCTGGAGGTCCCGGGATGTGCCCACCCGACTCCAATATCACTGGGGACTGTAATGCTCTCAAGTCGGAGTCTGATTTGTCTTCTCAGTCATTCCCGATCAACTTAGATCCCCCAAGTTCGGGGCTTCCTGGTTTTAGTGCTGTGTTCTCTCCTCTATCGTGGCTGAAGTGGAAGAAAAGCTCACAGAATCTCACTTTATGAGTTGGCAAGGCAGCTCCCATTACCATTTGGCAGCTAGCGAGAAATTAGAAGACGTGAAGGTCATTGAGAATGGATCCCTTCCTCATGGACAGCTTTGGGTCTCACCTCCTGTGCCCTGGAAAACACATTAACTTTACAATGAAACAGTGGTAGATAAAGGAAGATGGAAGTATGGAAACTGCTCCCCTCTAAGACTTAACTCAGTATCATATAAAAGGATAGCTACAGATTAGACCAAAGGGGAGAAGTTGGAGCTAAGAGGGATTTGTTGAGCCAGCAAGGGGAGGCTGGTTTCTCATGGTAAGCATGGCTATTTTTATAGATTTTTTTTTAAGTTATTTTAACTGTACTCTATAATGTGGAAAGAATGGGTTCTGAGTGGTGTCTTTGGCCCTGGGTGGAGACAGGAGTTAGCTGACAGCAGGATTAAAAGCTTAATAGGAGCTTAGTGCATTCTGTAGCAGAGGCTTTCTAGTAAAGGACAAAAGCGTACCACCGCCCCTCTCCTAAGAGTTAATCCAAGCGGGCCTGCCAGTTCCCTAAATAGGAAGCCACACTTGCTCCAGAGAGTAGGAAATAGTAAAAAGCCTGCCCGAAGTGTCGGAATGTTGACCATTGCCCTTTCCTACCCCCTATAATAAGTGCTGTTGTAACACTATGCTGTCTTACTGAACGCTTTCAAAGCTGATCACAAGGACTGGGAAGCTAAGGGGAGGCCAGAGCACTTCAGTCATGCTTTGTGGAAAGTGAATTAGAATTCTCACCTCACACAATCCTCACCACCCTAGAGCAGGACCCTGAGGCCCAGACAGATTACTGTCACTTGCCTGTATTCACACAGCCATAGAGTGGCAACCACAGTCTCAGAACCAAGTCAGCCTGGCTGTGCTTTTGACTGTCACACACTGTCCCCTGAGGCTTCTGCTGCAGGAAGTCTTTTTTCAGCACTGGACCCTGAAGCTACAAAGGAGTTCCACATTCTTCCAGTTCCCCACCAAGACAAGAAGCAGGAGCTACAGTCTATCTGAATGGGACAGAGAAAGCCTCCCAAACAGTGAACAACACTGAGCTTGTGGATTACAAACACACCACTCTGATACACAAGTGTGTACTGGAACACACTCAGCCAGAAGCTTTTAAAGTCCACACAGCTAAGTGACTGTAGTCTCAGTGTTATGATACAGTGTGAGGGAGGCCCTGGCCGGTGTAGCCAAATGAGAGACAGAGATGCTGTCTGCATGGCCATGCAGACAGTGCTCAGGAGAGGGGGAGAGGGAGCGGGAGGGAGAGAGAGGGAGAGGGAGAGAGAGGGAGAGAGGAAGCAAGAGAGGGAGAGAGGGAGGGAGAGAGAGAGAGAGAGGGAGAGAGAGAGAGAGAGAGAGAGAGAGAGAGAGAGAGAGAGAGAGGGAGGGAGAGAGGGAGGGAGAGGGAGGGAGGGAGGGAGAGGGAGGGAGAGAGGGTGCACACCTCCGTGGGAATAGAGAGAAAGAGAGGGAGGGGGAGGGGGAGTTTTCTCTTTAAAGGGAACCTTCAGGAGGAAGGGCAGGGCAGGTTCCTAAGGGGTGGACCAGAATGCCAACACTCAGTATCTGATGTACTTACACGCAGGCACACGCATGCACACGCATGCACACGCATGCACTCACACACTGCACGCAGGAGAGGTTGTGCTGAGCGTTTTCCTCATTACCTCCCAGCTAGTGCCAAGCAAGAACCATGTCTGTTTTATACAGCTGAGCACTTCTCAAATGGGTTTCATCGGTAGCCCTCAGACAAGGGCGGCCTTTTCCCACCACCTCTTTCTTGTCTTTCACACTCTATAGTCGGCAGTTCCCTGTGTCACCAGCCAAGGAGTTTCTCCCGAGGTCCAGACCAAGTCCAGGTTTGAATTAAAACAACAACAGAAATACCTCTTATTTTCTATATATGAGATTATCACGAAATATTTTTGGATGTGGTTTTCAGAATATATCCAGACATATTTAAAACATGGAATGCTTCCAATATTCTGGAACCCAAAAAAATCAGAACTACTGCTCATGTCTACCACACACTGCAGCACTTCCTGAGGGCGTCTCTCCCATACCCACAGTTAAGAAGAGTGAAGCCTCCTCTCTCTGCCAGGGATGCAGTACAGCTCCCTAGAAACGCAAATGAGGATTGTGTAACTCTCTTCCTCTTTTGAGAAAACCTCTTCCAACCAGTCCCTCCATTGTCATGGAGCTGACCCTTCTCTGAGTACAACAGGAGTAATTACCAAAGCTGAGTAACAACAGGTAGGTGTGTTACTGTGTCAGAATGAGGCCCTACAGTCCAATGTGTTTCTGGATGGTTCTGCCCAGCTGCTCACTTCAAACTTCAGTTATGAGGAAACTCAACAGATGCCAACATGGCAGCTCCCCACTTATTCCTACCAAAGGAATTCTATTTACTTTTTAAGTCATGAGAAGATGATTCCATTCTTGAACACAAACATAAAAACTCAGACAAGGTTCTTACCTGTGGGTATCTCATGAGTACAAGATCAAATGCAGACCCTCCAGGTGAGAAACTTACCCTACTCTTGGGTGTGGACTCTTTCTCCATCTACCACTTTTTCTCTTAATCCTGTGCTTAAGTCTCTGTCAGCACCTCTTCTTGGGCTGCTGAGAAGGACCACTGGGTAAAGGCATTTGCAGACAAGTTTGATGACCCACGCTTGATACCTGAAACCCACAGGGTGGAAAGAGGGAACCAGCTCCCTCAAGTTGTCCTCTTACCTCCATACATAGCCATAAGTGAAAACAAAAGGTAAATGTCAAAAGAATAATCTATTGTTAAACTCCGACTCTGCTTTAATTTTTTTCAGAAAAAAAAGTCATCTATATACTAAAATGTACTGAAGTTTTTCCTTTTCAATATCCTATAAATAACACAGTATGGCATTTAACTTACATAGCATTTTCATTGTACTGGATATCATAAGTAATTCTAGGTTTAGAGGCTATGGTAGGACAGATCTTATATGCAAAGGCCACACCACTTTACATAGGGACTCAAGTATCTCAGGAGTTTTGGTATCCCCACAGAGACCAAGGTACATTGTCTGTTCACTGGGATTTGATGGCAGGCCTACAGGTAATGCTGCTGGGAGCGTGAACTTGAGTTTCTTCCTCCTGACACTCATACAGACAACGTTAGGGAAGTTCGCCGAAGTGTTTCTAGGATCTATGGAATTTGTGGCATTCTAAAACATTAGCTCTTGAAGTCTCTTTTGGGTCTTCTCAAATCTTCAATGGCTTTCTTCAGAGTTCCCCAGTAGTAATAGAGGCTTCCCCTCCCCCCACAACCCCAGGCTGTGATGTCTCCTGGCCCTCTGACTTCAAACAGCACAGGCTGGTTTCTCCAGCTATCTCTGCAAAGCAAGGCTCACCATCCTTCCATGTTCTCTGAATCAACCAAAACACACACACACACACACACACACACACACACACACACACACACACACACACAAACACACATTGTCGGAATGCTGCTAGAGTGAAAAGCAAACCTCCTTTGACTGGAAACGGGATCTGTGTGCTATAGTATATTTGTTAAATGAAATACTAAATTGCTTGAGATGCATCAGGGCTACATCTAGTCAAGATAAATGATAGTGGGCAAAACAAGGAAAAAAACAGGGAGCTGACATGAGGCTGCTAAAGAAAAATACAAAGACACACAAGAAACTACTAACAGTTTCATTGAAAAGAAGAATCAACTGTAGGATGGGGTTGGGAAGCGGTCCTTTTCTGTGTATATTTCCAAACATACAGCCATACTTTAACAATATTTCTTAGAGGAAGGAGCTGGGAGGGAGTGTCACCTGCCTAAGAGCGTCAGAAAACAAGCTTTAGCTACCCTGAAGCTGTCCTGGAGGAGTTCAGGAGAAAAGGAAGAAGAGAGGTAGGGTGGAAGGAGAGGGAGGGAAGAGAGAACCCAGTTCCTGTCCCATACACACCTGGCTACTGGCCCATTCAAAAGCACAAAGGAGTTCCACATTCTTCCAATTCCCCAAGAAGAGGGAGCTAAGAAGCTACAGTCTATCTGAACGGGGCGGAGGAAGCCTCCCACACAGTGAACAACACCTAGCTTATGGATCACTAACACACCACTCTGCTACCCCTAAAGCTTTGAGCTTCCTACCATAGAAAGTTCTCATAAATGGGTTATTATCCCAAAGAAATGCTAAAGAAAAAAGACATATTCAACGGTGGTAGTTAAAACACAATAGGGAAGGCTTTCTTGGGAACAAGATTATATAACCATGGCAAGGCGGGTGTTGAAGCAAGGGAGAGACGAGACTCAACTCCAAATCAGAAAGGACAGTTGGGACTCCTAACCAAGGAGCAAAGGATAGACAGTAACTATGTGGAAACATCAGGAGAAAGAAGAATCTAGGCTAAATTAACCAGATCCCTGCTGAAGCCAGGCCAGGGTAAACAGACATCACCTGGGAGAGGGTGGGGAGAGACAGGGAGACCGGGCGTGGAGAGTCCTGTGAGGCTTACTAGGATTCTCTACTGATCTTGGAGTCTGACCAAAGTTTGTCTAAGCGAAGAACCTCTGCAGAGCCAAGTGCAGTTCTCAGTTCAGTTCACTATGCGTAGGTTTCTACTTTAGTTCATAGGAGAGCAACTATCTCCATCAAGCAGCACTTATAGGGTACATGTAAGTGCCCCAAGATTTGGCCATAAATCTTAGAACTCAGACCCTTGCTACCAGCACAGACAGCCTGCTTCAAGTAGGGCTTCCTCTGAGAAAGTTGAGAGTGTAAATCTAAAAGGACCCCGGGGTTTCTAATTGAACTGGCAGAGAGAGGGTACCTGTGTTTCAAACTGTCCAGGAGGACCTCCTGTGTGGCCAGGACTGATAGCTTTACATTTTCTCTGTGCTTTTTCCTGTGTGGGTGTTTCACAGCCCCATCTCTGTCTGCACTGTGGATCCTCAGCGTTTTCCGTGCTCTCTTTTCCCTACCTGTAGGGCCCTCTCTCACCTGCAGAGTCCTTCCTCCTCCTGCTGGGTCCCACTTAAACATCCCAAATGTTAAAAGCAGAGCTCCCTCCCGTGACCCACTATTCACTGGAGAAGGACAGTGGCTTATACTTCCACAAGCAAAATATGTATAAACTAGAAGCCATTAGAGACCATTCTGTCACACACAAACTTCTCATCTGTATGAGAATTATATTAATTCCCTTGTTCTTTAGGTTTGTTGGTTTGGTTTGGGTTTTTGTTGTTGTTGTTCTTGCTGGGTTTGGGGGTGTTTTGATTTGCTTTTGGGGTAGAGGAGGTTTCTTAGTGATGGTGGTGCTGGGGACCAAACCAAGGGTTTTGCACTTGCCAGGGAAATACTCTGCCGCTGAGCTAAATCCCCACCCCCCCCACCCCCCCCACCCCCCACCCCCCGCGCCCAAACCTGTGTTCTGTGGAAAAGCAGAGAAACATCCAAGTTACCACATGGGGAAAAGAGGTCCCAGGAGAAATGGGAGGGGATCTGGACACGGAGGGGCTTGCAGCAGCTGCTCTTCCTCTGGATCAGCATCCACAGCCTAAATCATCCGAGGCTGATTGGTGGTTATCAGTAGCTTGGGTTTCTGATTTACTGGTGTCTGATTTTCTTGTATTTTACCCTAGGCTCTTTGGTCAAGTCATTTTGGGTAACAGGTTCACATGTGCACATGTGCCCTGTGATTGTTTCTGGGTAGCACAAGTCGCCCCCTCTAATTAAAGATGCTTTGTCCCTAAGTGATTCACTTCCTTTCAGCATCTCAGCTCACGCTTAAGGAATTTAGTTTTGCAACCAGATGTAGCTATGACATCTGTGATTGCACATCTGCTCTTAACAAACACAAAAAGAATGTTTGACGCATTGGCAGCTCAGTATCCTAGACTGTTTGCTTTCTTCTAAAACTGCTGGCCTCCTGGTGCCAGAGGCCTCATTTAGTTCTGGTGCACTTTTCGACAGTTGTTTCCAAAGAAAAGCTTTTGACTCTGCCTGTCTTTCACTCCTGAGACTTGAGACTCAGGACTTCCCACATGCTGGGTTAGCTAATGACGAAGCTGTTTCCCCTGTTTTACAGCCTCTCACTAAGTTGCCCATGATGGCCTTGAATTCACTCTGTAATCTATGCGGGCCTTGAGTCTGTACTCCTCCGCTCTTCGAGGTATCTGGGGTTGTAGGCCAGCACCACCAGGTCTAGCTTTGACACTGCTTTGTAAAAATTTCAGTTTCACCCTCTCTGATATTGCTACATATATTTAGTTATGTGTCAAGCTGCTACCAGGCTTCTTGTGGTCCTGGCTTTCCTGTCATGGAGCAGAGTTTTCTTTTCTTGCTTTTTTAATGTTTGCAGTGAACCAGTATTCCTATCTTCACTTTTTTCTTTAATGTCTCTGTGTTCTACATTCACCATTCCCCCCTGGCTCCTTTGACCTCCCTCCTATGCTGGACACCACAATTGGTAATTTGGACAAACACAGAAGGCTAGACTTCTTTGTCCCCTGGGGCTTACATTGTGGCCTCTTGTCCTGCCTATTTTTAGCCCTGTTAACATCTTTCCTACCTAGGTACCCCCTCAAGCTATGTGTTGCTCCTCTGGCCACTAGGTTTAATTAGGCAGAGTAACACTGCCACTAGGTCTCATACCCCATTCCAGTTCTCCAAGCCATCCCTGCTCCATCAGCCACCTTCCCCACAACTGACTGCTCTCTGCCAAAAACCAACCAAACAACAACAACCAAACCCATAGGCAAGCCCCCTCAGGGGAGTCGTCCTTTTCCACCATCCTTTTGTGTCCTGGTATCTCTTTAAGATATTGTTCTATTTTGTCCCCTACTCTGTCAAGTTCCCTAAAGACTAATCATGTCAGGTGTGGTGGGGCACATCTTTAATTCCAGAAAAAGTAAGGCAGAGGCAGGCAGAGCTCCATGAATTCAAGGTCTACCTGGCCATCCAGGACTACGTAATCAGACTTTGGCTCAAAAACAAAACAAACAAACAAAAGACTAATCTGAACTGGTTTCAATTCCCCACTTCCCCAAACACTACCTTCAATAAGAAAAAACAAACAAAAATGAAGTGAAATATGCATATGGAAAATATTCAAAGACAGAGAATGGAAAAGAAAACATTCCTATTCCATCTGTCTGCTGGGGAAATGTATTAATTGACTAATTAGTTTCAGGATTTCAAGTCTCTCTTCAGAAAAAAATACATTGATTTTATATATTGCGTGGATATATATGTGTGTTATATCATATTATATACGTTTAACACATTCCCAAACCTATAAATGTACATAAACATTGTCAATTTTATACATTCCTGTGTTTGTAGGCATATGTGTGTGGCATATGCACATGTATGTGCAGGTGTATGTACATCAGTGGAGGTATATGAGTGCAGTGTGTTGGGGTGTTCTTCTCTATCACTCTCCCCTTTATTCCTTTGAGGTAGGGTCTCTCCTTGAACCTAGCTCTAGTGATCCTTCTGTCTACCCCACTCATTGCTAGGGCTATAGGCATTTGAGGGACTATACTTGACTTTTTATATGAACTTTTTACAGAGTTCTAGGACTTGAATTCTGGTCATTATATCTGTATATCAAGTTTTTTTTAACCACTAAGCCATCTCTCTATCCACCTACATAGTTTATGTTATAAATAGATTGCTTAAAATTTTATATCTTAAATAGCTTTCATAGTAAGCATATTTAGACACAATTCATTTTTTCTAATGTCTTCAAAGTAGCCAGTCACATTGATTTGCCCTGACTTGTGTAATCAATTTCATACTCACAGATGTTTGGATCAACCTCAAGCTGTGTCCTTCAAAATTCCTGCTTTACAAAAAGGATTATCAGATATTCTAGGCTTATAGGCTGAACATGGATGTCCCAACATTACAGAGGAAACTTGGGTGACTGTCCAGGCAGCCAGATGGCTCTATCATTTCTATAGTTTTGGAAGTTGCTTTCTCTGCACTTCCTGTTTACTCAGGTAATATTTTATCCTTCTTGGTTCTCTGATGGGGATTGAAGACTATATAGTTATAGTTTTACAGTTTTCCTTGTTACCAAATTCAGAAAAGAAACTTACATAAGAAATGTAAAGTTTATAAGGTTGAGAAACATAAATGCTTAAGTTGTTTATCTAAAAAGATGTTTTAAGGTCTAAAAAGATATTTTTTAGGATGGTAATACAAGTTATGACAGAAAGTGGTTTAGGTATAAAACTTTGTACGAACATAGGATAGAAAATACAGTGCTTTCTCTGAATTTGCCAAATACAAATGAACTGGATATTCAAAATGTAATCTTTACTTGATAATTGTTTTTATTGTATATAGTTTTACTAAGTCAAAGTTAAACCTTTTCTTTTTTTTTTTTTTTTTTCTTTTTTTTTTTTTGGTTTTTCGAGACAGGGTTTCTCTGTGTAGCTTTGCGCCTTTCCTGGAACTCACTTGGTAGTCCAGGCTGGCCTCGAACTCACAGAGATCCGCCTGGCTCTGCCTCCCGAGTGCTGGGATTAAAGGCGTGCGCCACCACCGCCCGGCTTTTTTTTTTTTTTCCTTTTCTTTTTATTTAGACAAAAAGGGGGAAATGTTGCAGAATATTTGTACACTGTGTAAAGATGTGTTGCTATGACTGTGTAATAAAAAGCTGAATGTCCAATAGCTTGGCAGGAGAGATAGGTGGGCATTCTAGGCAGGGAGAAAAGAAGATATGAATCTAGAAGCAGGAGAGACACCAGAGAACATGGAGAGGAAACAGTAGGTGAAAGATGGAAGAGAGGTAAAAAGCTACAAGGCAAAATGTAGATTAATAGGAATGGGTTAATTTAAGTTATAAGAGCTAGTGGGCAGCTGGGCGGTGGTGGCGCATGCCTTAATCCCAGCACTCGGGAGGCAGAGGCAGGCAGATCTTTGTGAGTTCGAGGCCAGCCTCGGCTACCAAGTGAGTTCCAGGAAAGGCGCAAAGCTACACAGAGAAACCCTGTCTCGAAAAACCAAAAAAAAAAAAAAAAAAAAAAAAAAAAAATGATTCAAGAGCTAGTGGGACAAGCCTAAGCTATAGGCTGAACTTTCATAATTAATAAGTCTCCTTATCATTTTTTGTGAGCTGGTAGCCCAAAGAAATTCTGCTCATAGGTCTCATGGTGGTACCTATTTGATTACTCAGCCTTATAGGGATGAGTTTCCCTGAACAAAACTTTTCAGGAGGTCTGAGAAGAAGGCCAAGGTGATATGGATTCACAACACGCCCCCACGGTTGGGCATGGTTGCTCATGCCTGGTGGACCTAGTCACTTCTGCCTAGCCATTTCCAGGTCAAAACATCTCGTGTGACCAGGACCCCATGGCTTTGTGATCTACATGCATGCATGGAATAGCCACATGGGCCTGTGTGTGCAGGTGTGGCCCAGAGTTTATAAGCCGGTGCCATATTCCTGGCTCCATCTTTACTCACGTGTCTTTTGCACAGGCCTGTGCACATCTGTCTCTCTCCCTTATCTTAATAAAACTCTTGTTAGTGGATTCTGTCGTATTTTGTGACGTGGTCTTCAGGATCCCAGTCTTCTGGACATTGCCATGATTCAAGATGTAGGTAAGAGATACCATTCAGCAGCAAGACTAGCATGCAGAGGGCAAAAGACAGCTCAAGGCTGCGACCCTTCATGGCAACCACTCACCCCACGGGAACTTCACTGTCTCTCTAAGTCATTTTCTCCAGGGCCCTCCACCCCTGGTCAGCAGGCATAGGGCAGATGGGAGGGTCAGCTACCCGATGGGCTGAGCCATTGGAAAATGAGATATGCTCCCCTTCTTGTAGGTACTCTTCAAGAATCTTACTCTTTGAACTCTTCTTACTGGGCAAGAGGCAAAAGCACAAATTTCAATGCTTTTTCCCAGGCCCAATAGGGCAGGAAGATGGAAAAGTGAGCTAAGGGGTACAGGGTCAGTTCTGTTATCTTGTAGTTAGCCAGAGGGAACTCTAACCAGCTGACTGTGGTTTTCAATGCAAGATGCAGAATTTACCCTTCCTTGTCCTCTGTTTTAAAAAGTTTCTGCACCCCAATAAGCCTCTCTGCCGACGCAGCAACCCAAATCAGACCAAATCAAACTGAATTAGAAAAAGCCTGGGTTTAATGGGTAAAGTGCTCCCAGATGATTTTCCAGCCCCACAGAGAGGAGACAGGGAAGAGAGACTGAAAACCCATGTGTCTGTTTTCTTGGGTGCAGTTTAAATACTCTGTGTCAGTGGTCTTTGGCATCTCTGGGGGAGGAGTGGTGTTTGGCAGGCTGGAGACAGGGCAGGATTTGGGGAGAGAGAGATGGGGTGTGGGGGAGTTGAGGTGGAGCTTCCACCAGAACAGCTGATGGGAACATTACAAATAGATTTTGAACAGAAATGTGCCCAGGGATATTTTCAGAAAAGTCTAGCAATGCGACTTTATCTTCACACCTGCTTGAAATCACTTTAAAAAAACAAACAAAAAAACCACATGCGCCGGGCGGTGGTGGCGCACGCCTTTAATCCCAGCACTCAGGAGGCAGAGCCAGGCGGATCTCTGTGAGTTCGAGGCCAGCCTGGTCTCCAAAGTGAGTTCCAGGAAAGGCGCAAAGCTACAGAGAAACCCTGTCTCGAAAAACCAAAAAAAAAAAAAAAAAAAAAATACCACATGCATAAGCAAGATAGCAATTTTATCTTCTGTGGTATCTTTGCACACATGAGCTGTTCCTTCCTGACTCTAGATCTACAATCTTGAAAGAATGGATAAAATGTCCCTTTTTACTTAAAGGTTGTGCTTGTGTTCAGTCTGAGCACTCAGTTCCCCAGGAGCAGCCTCAGCCACCCCGAGAGACAGCCATTCACTGACTTACTTCCTCCTGCTGTAGGGCCTGAAGGACAGGCTGGGCAAGCAGCCAGCAGAAAAACGACAAGCTCTGCATTTGGAGCTCAGAGTCGGTGCCTCTCTGGGACCTCTGGCAACCTCCAGTCACTCTCCCTTCGAGACCTTGCGATGCTCTGAAGAAAAGTGCAGGAAGCAGCTGCTTTGAACTCACACTGAGATCAAATCCATGTCTACCATGTCTCTGCTGGCAAGTCTTAGTCTCCTAACCTCCCAGTCAGCTTTCTTAGCTACAAATGGTTAAGATGCTCAACAGCAGTTGCCTCCCCCTTGATTTCAGGGCCTTTACCTTACTTGCTCAGCAAGAGCCTGTTGGTGACACTAGCACTAAGAAGTTATCCTAGGGAGAGGTGTGAGCACTGTTGGTGCTTCCCCACACCCACCTCCCCTTTCTTCCTTCCTGGAGAATCCACTTCTCCCCACCCCTCCCCCTTCCTTAAGGAGAAACTGAAGTTATTTCCACTCTGAAAGGAGCAAGCATTCCTTCCCACCCCACCCCACCCCAACCCCTAGTATTTGGGTCAAGAATGAGCCTGTGAAGCAATTCAAACCAACTACTAAAGGTGAGGTTTGCTGTGGAATAATTTCAGAACAGCCCATTGATTCCTCTGCTGTGGCTGTTCCCAGAGATGCGGCACCCCACCACCAGGCACCCCAGGAAAAGGGCTGCAGCTACCAATGGTACAGACCTTCAAACCAGCTACTTCAGATTTTTGTTCTTTATGAGCATTTTAAAGTATTATTATTTAATGCAGTTAACTTAGTGTTTCTTGCCTTTATAGCCAAAGGCACCGTAAGAGTTAAGGAATGATTTGCTATTCCCAGAACTTCTTTGTTTCCGATAAAGCTACCTGGGGCAGCACGCACCACTGAAAAGCAGCCCCACCCCCAGCCCCAGCCCTGAGGGTGAGATGAGAAGGTGATACAATCTGAATTTGTGTGGCTTATTATCAGTGAGCCATTTTGTTTTTCTTAATGAGCCAGAAAATTCAGTACTGTTTCAGTCAATAATGGAATCTCTAGTCCCACCTCTTATTAGAGGTGCTTCTGTGTGTAGTGGACAGCTGTCAGTGCAGGAACCACAAAAAGTCAAAACACAGAGAATGAGTGTCAGAGTGTCCAGCCACAAATGGGACACTTCCTATGCCGAGGCTCAGAACATTGAGGAGGGGGCAGCGACCAGAGTGAACATGACAGGACCACTGTACTCACGAACTCCAACTGCACAAAACCAAGCCAGTCAGCATTCCAGTATGGAGTGGGGATGGACTCCTGAGCTTCCATCCCCAGCTGTTGGCTTCTGGGGAAGGGAGAATCAGTTTTCTTTAAGGGTGTGGCCCCTTCCTGCAATGTGGCTGCTCTCAGCCCCACGCTGGCTTAGCTCATGGGCTTTCCCCTTCTCTCCCGCGCTCTCTTGTGCAGCTGCCTAGATTTCCAGCTTGCTGCCCAGAGGTTTCCTTTTGAACTTCACTAACACTGTCCTTCAGTTTCCTTTCGAGTTCCTTCTTAAATTCTTTTATTAGCAAAACTAAGAACTCCAAGAGGGACCCCAATTTTCCTGGTAAATGTGATTACTCTTGTGGGATCCCCCCTCAAATTTCCAATATTAGTAGGAAGTTCAACACGATGTTTAGGGAACAGAAACTGTTTTTGAGGTGGGTATGCGAACCAGTTTTCACTTGAGATGTAAAGAAGTCAATAACGGAAATCAAGTAGTGGAAAATGCCTGTCTATCATGTTGAATGTGGTCTGGGGTCCGGGAACCCTGACTGGGAGCACTCAGGGAAGGAAGAAAGGACAGATACATAGATACATGTACAGAAAAGTGGGGTGTGTTCTCTGATGGAGTGGCACCTACTACCAACCCAACCCAGAACCTCAAGGTTTGTTTATTATGTATAACACGGGGGAGGGGCTGAAAGGCCTCCATAGGAGGTCTCTGTAGGGGAGGAGTCTCAGTTGCTAGTTAACATGCACACCGATCAACTAATCATACTTGGACAGGAAAAGGCTTTGCTTTTCTGAGACTGACCCAGATAGGAAAAAGCTTTGCCAATTTCCCATGGGTCCGAGATCTTGGTCTTTGTCATGGCTGCATCTATGTCAACAATACACACTCCAGGCTTTCTCTACTCTACTCTACACATCTGTCTATGCCCCTGCTACTGCCTACCACCAAACACAGATGTGTGGAAGAAGGCCAGATGTGTAGCTCTGTTGTAATCAAGTGGGGTAGACCAAGAGAACCTCAGAGATAGCAACCCTGAACTCTGGGATCTCTGTTAATGTGAGCCAACTTTTTGTCCATGAACTCCTGCAGATGAGAAAAATGAACCCTCTAATTAAAACTGATTTTAATTGGGCCCGTTATTTCATACCAGAAATAACCCAATTAACCCCATTAGTGACTGTAGCTACAAGAGCTGAGGCATTAAATTCTTGTTCAAGATAACATTGTAAGATCTGAATCTATCTGCTTTGCCCCCAAAACTTGTTAGAAGGAATCCAAATCACCAAATGAGTCATTCACACTGCAACCCCAGCACGCCATCTCAGAGGAGACAGGTTGAACCACGGCTTATATTCCTGGCTCCCTATTTGCGTTCCCTTGACTGTTGTCTGTCATAAAAGTTGGGTGAAGTCTGTTTACTCTCATGATTGGAGTTTGGCGATCAGCAAGACAGATGGCCTTGGGGAATGTCACAAGCTATGTGTGGGCAAACCAATCAGTGATATGAATATCCTGAAATAATAATGCTCATCCTTGAGTTATGCAGATCACCAGTAATTAGGATCAAAATTCCATGACTTGATCATAAACCCTGACCTGAGTGACAGTGCCCACCAGTCTGTTATCCCTATCTTGTATATAGGCTGTTGTGCACGTGTCATGAGACCCCTAAGCAAGACCACGCCTATACCCAATGCAAAACACACAGGGGTTTATTGATTACAAGCCCCAGCTTGGTCCGCATTCCAGCACTCCCACACAGCGGGTGGAGGAAGAGGGCCCTGAGCTCTCAGAATGAGGGGTTTTTAAAGGGAAAAACCTCAAGCAGGTTGGTACAAGCCTTTGCATCATAGGATTGGTTGAGGGTATGTAACCTTTAAATTTACTGGTTGGGGGTTACAGTTATCATTTTTGGGCAGGCCTGGACAAGTCCCAGGCTTTGTCTTTGAGCTGCCATGGAGGCTGGCTGGCCTAGCACGTACTGACTGTGGGGGCTGACTCAGAGGCCCACGCTTTCACGTTAATTCATGCACAAAGTTCTGAGTTGGTGAGGGGTCCCAGACAGTAAACAACTGACTGAACCTTGAGCAGTCAGAGTACATGCAGAAAGGGAGCTACTGTAAGGACTGTGTCTTTTGTTCACTGCCCTCCCAGAAACTGCTTGCTCAAGTCTCAGGAAACTGGTAACTTAAGATTCCATGTCCAAACTGAAATTGAGGCCTGATCTCTGAGAGAAGACTGAGCAGCCTGTTATGGGATCTGCTTGGTCCTTTCATAGGCCACCCCAATAATAGCCTTTCAGGCAAGATAACTTAGGATAAGGACCTCTCCCACCTTCTGAGCAGCTAGCTCATTGTAGGGAAGTTCTTTCTATTTCATAATCTTACATGCCAACCGCCTGGTTTTAGTTTCGAGATGAGCAGACTGATTCCATGGTAACCTTTACTTGTTTTTTTTCCCCTCTCTTTTGCTCTTTGGGGGGCCTGCCACCCAGCTCCCAAATAAATACACAGAGAGACTTTTTCTTACTTATAAATGCTTTGCCTTAGCTTGGCTTGTTTCTAGCCAGCTTTTCTTAAATTATCCCATCCACCTTATGCCTCTGGGCTTTTACCTTTCTCTGTTTCTATATAACTTTTCTTTCTTTCTTATTCTATGTCTGGCTGGTTGGCTGGGTGGCTGGGTGGCTGGGTGGCTGGGTGGCTGGGTGGCTGGGTGGCTGGGTGACTGGCCCCTGATATCCTCCCTCCTCCTCTCACTCCTCGATCTTTCTTCCCATATTTCTCCTCCCATTTATTCTCTCTGCTTGCCAGCCCTGCCTATCCTTTCTCCTGCCTACCTATTGGCCATTCAGCTATTTATTAGACGAAGAAGGTATTCTCTATCTAGAAGGCTTTAGATTGTTTTGTCTGGTATGATTGTGTTTGGGACTACTCCCTTCCCTGAACTCAACAGCAATGATAAGACACAAAGTGTTTGGAAACACCCACAAAGACTGCAGATACAGGGCCTCTAACTTACATGGAAGCAAAAAACCCACACTAGAGCCCAGGGTCATGGGTGGTAACTTAAGATTCCATGTCCAAACTGAACTTGGATCTTAGAAACTGTGGCAGGAGAAACTGTTTAAATGTGAGGCAGAGCCTATTGGGAAGCAGCGGGTGCCCCTGACCTTCGCTGAATTTCACATGCTGCAAGTCAAGGGCCCTTTCACTCTCCAGTCAGTTTTGGACCTACCTTTCAAAGTTGCTGTGACGATGAAAATCGCTTTTATTAAGTTCCTATCAGTAAGTGTGGCCCACATAGTAAGAGGTGGCTGTCAATGTGACTGATTTCAGCGAACAGGTAGAAGGTGAAGAAGTGCTCTGAGAGACTTTGGGACAAAGTTAACAATCATCTATAGTCAGACCTGTGGAGAGCCAAAGAGCATTCCACAGAGGGCACAGCCACAAACCCAAACCTTCCTGCATCTGGTAACATGTTTACTCACCTGACGCCTCCAGCAGCATTCCTAAAGGTCAACTGTGGTTAGAAAGTAAGCCATGGATCCCTCCAGCCTCTGAAGTGCCCTTTAGTGCCAGTTCAGCCAGGGAGAGTCCAGAGTGGTTCCAGAGTGAGCTTGGATAGACTCTGTAAGGTTTTCTTGCCCCAAAGCATTCCTGTCACTCCTTAGAGCTTATCGGTGCTCACTAATTTACTGTGTTTCCTGAGATGTAGCCTTACAGTTACACAGGTAAATATTTATAAATGACTCTTTTATGTTAGGGGCCCTTTCCCTAACCACTCTCCTGGTGGACCAGCTGCTCTCATTTGGCACCCTTATATACCTCTATTGTACCATCTCACATACTTGATAATATCTGTTTCCATTTTCCATGTCTGTATGTCCCACTTTCCTATGAATACTTAAGGACAGAATTACATATGAGGATGTATGTGTCTGGCCCAGGGTAGGGTAATTAATAAACATTGGCTGCATGAATTCAATAAGGACCCGTGTGCACCTGCTCACTTGTGGGACTCTAATAATGCGAGAATGAATGCATTTTTCTTCCTGTTCTTCAGGGACTTTAGAGACGACGGAAAATTATTTTAAAAGAACAGTGATGAGGCTGGACAGATGGCTCACAGGATAAGAGCGCTGGCTGTTTTTCCAGAGGACCCAGGTTTGATTCCCTGCATCCACATGGTGACTCACAACAGTCTATAACTCCAGTTTTATAGGATCCCACACCCACTTCTGGCTTCTATTGGCACCAGGTATGCATGTGGTGTATAAACATACATGTAGGCAAAATATCTGTACACATAAAAAATTAACTTTAAATTAAAAAACAAAAGGCACTGACATATGATCAGGGCAGAACTTATCATGTGGGCTTAGCTGGGAGGCCTTCTAGTGGGAAGGAGGTGTCTGCTCTGGGGCATTTCCCAGAAGAGCTAATACATAATCTGAATTTGGGACTCACTGGACTAGTAAAAGTCAACTGCAAAGAAAATGGGAATGTGGGGCCCTCTGAGGGTGGGAGAGGCAGAGCACACGGTGAAAAGGGACAGAGCACAGGGATGGCTCGGAGCCCAGGGAGCTGGAGAAAGCAGAAATAGGGGAAAGGCGGGAGGCCACTGGACACAGGGAGGGCCAGCGTGCAAAGTATCTCCGCAGGGAATCCGAAGAAACCCACATGGTAGTGCTAGCATTCTAAAGACTGTCCAGCAGCACCACAGCAGTCTGGGAGGCCATGGTAAGGAGATCAAGTGAGGTAACAGGAGGGCTGGGCCCCCAAGAATGGTGTGGCATTCGGCAGAGGTGTTCAGACCCAGATGAGACCTGGGAGGCAGACCTAGGACAGCTTGGATATTTTGTGTAAGAAAAAGCAGAAGGCAGTAAAGATGCCTCCAACTGCCTGCCCTAGCCACAAGAAGGATGACAACACTTAGAGGGGGTTAAGCAGGTACCAGAGAAAGTTGGGTATAGTCGGATTTTCCTTTGGGCTGCCAGCTCACAAATGATGATACAGACTTATTATTAATTATAAAAGCTTGACCTTAGCTTAGGCTTGTTTCTAACTAGTTCTTATAACTTAACTAATATTTTTAAATCTATTATTATTATTATTATTTTAATCTACTATTATGTTCTTCCATGAGGCTCATTACCTCATCTCCACACTGTCCATCCTGCTTCCTCCTGACCTGGCTCTCTCTGCCCAGAAGTCCCACCTATACTCTCCTGCCTAGCTATTGGCCATTCAGTTTTTTATTACACAATCACAGCAATACATTTTCACACAGTGTATAAATATCCCACAACAGCTGATTGCTTGAGCACTAACCCAGTGAGGCTGGGAGGCTGAAGGAAGCTTCAGGTGGGTCTCCTCAGCAGCTGCATTCTTGAGGCTTGGAAGAGAGGTCCAGACAAGGAAAACAAATGCAATATTCGTCATCAAACAGTGGTAGCTGGAACCACATGTGGGAAAGATCCTACCGGGGGATATCATATG
Source organism: Peromyscus californicus insignis (assembly GCF_007827085.1). Taxonomy (NCBI): domain Eukaryota; kingdom Metazoa; phylum Chordata; class Mammalia; order Rodentia; family Cricetidae; genus Peromyscus; species Peromyscus californicus. Next base: position 76,338,664 of record NW_026294480.1, on the reverse strand, counting down.
CACAGGTAAAGTTCTCAAACAAGGAGTTAGGCCAGAACATTCAGATGTACCAGAAGGAAAAACAGACCATGCTCCAATTAGCATTGGGAAGGAGAGGGCTTCTAGAGGGGCTACTGATCAAAATAAAATCCTGCCAATCAAGCAAGAATGGGAAAAAGCCTGACAAATGTTCATTAGTGGCCCATTTTTTCGTCCCTCACAAGCCCGTGGTCACAACCACTGCAATAGCACATATTTCCATAGAGGACGAGCTTCTTGTCATCATCTGCACAGGAACGTGACCTCTCCCCGGAAGAGTGTCTTCATGCCCCACTGTTCCAGAAGAGCCCTGGTGTCTCATAAGGGCCAAAGAGAGTCCATATCTGCTCCTCTGCACATACATACCCTCTCAGGGCCCCCGGCTCTTGAGGAAAGGCCTCACTTTGGGGCCCTACCAGGTCCTCACTGAAACACCCGTGGTCTCTACAAGTCTGCACTGATCCGCAATGCCAACGCCAACACAGCAGAGGATCCTGTAGGCACATTTTCCCCACTGAGCTGCAGCCACAAGTTCTCTGAGAAATCGAGTACACCCTCTGCCACATTATCTGTTGTCTCCATGTCTCCTCCTGTGTCTCACCAAAACACATTCTTCAGCTTGTGCTCTAACCCCATTTGTCCGTGGCTTCAGATATTAGACTCGGGTTGAGCTTCGGGACAGACAACAGAGGTCCCCATATCCAGGTGAAATATGGTGAACTCCAACCCAGACACTGTAAAATTAGAGCTACAGCACTGACAGAAAAAGGCCCTCATCTGTCTGGAGTTTGGAGTTAGGGGAGTTAGCCCCACGTGACTCTGTGCAGACAGGTCTCTTGGGAGGTTTCGTGGTTCTGCAGATGCTAAATTCACACTCAGACTTCCGGGTTAGGCTGGTCTGAACACCTGGTTCCAGAACTGAGTAAGCAAGCTGAGACAATTTGGCAGAAGGTGATAAGGAGGGTCAGACTGCAAGGTGATTAGGAGAGAGGAGGCAAGGAAAACACAGGCAGCGAATGTCGGGGAAGGGTACAGGGTGGACACGCAAGAGATGGAAGGCCATCGTGTCCTCAACCATGAGCTGGGAGAGACCAGACCAGTCAAATTCTTAGGAAATGGGGGCTGCAGGAAGGGGAAGACCAGAGAGAGAGGTGCTGAAGGAGACAGACTCTAAAAATCCGCCTGCACCATGTCCAGGCCTCAGGAGGCCTCTGGGAGAGGCTGGCATCAGGAGGCTAAGGTGAGGAAAATGAGCAGGATATGACTTTACCCCAGGCTTGTTCTGGAGGGCTGGGAGGTCCCCAGCCCTGCCATGGACCAGTCACCTCAGCCATGCAGCCCTGCCACACCTGTTGGGTGTGACAGAGCTTCCTCTGAACACCTGCCTTGCCTCCTAAAGATACTCTGGTTCAGTGTGAAACTTGCCGCTGGCTTGGAAACCTGATTTAGTCTGATAATTTTCTCTTTGAATGGCTTTCCTAACTCAGCCCATGCCTCCTGGAGCACCTTGGCTCACTGTGAAAACAAGTCAGGCAGAAAAAGATCCTCATTCTGTCTGGAGCTTGAGGTCAGGGGTTATGTGAGAATTTGTTTCCTCACTGAACTGCTTGCTGTTCAAAGGTTACCAAAACTAAGGCTTTTGGGATGAGACAGGTGTATCAAAGGCATAGCTTGCCAGGTAGGTCCTGTGGCAAAGTGCAGTCACAATCTATGGTGTGGAAAGGGGCACACTGTTCAGTGTGGCATCGGTACTGTACACTCACTTTTCACACACGCAAGTCCAGATGGCTTTGCTACCATACATATTCTTACATGCCAAGAGCCAGTTCCACTGATCACACAACACCCACCTTATAAGTCAAACAAATGCCGGGGCAACCCCCAGCAGTCTAGTCACCATTTCCACCCCACTTCCTATGAATGCCAAAGCTTTCCTGAGTGATTGTGTTTACATGTTTAATACAACCATGTCTCCAAAAGAGAAAAGAATTTCCTCTAAGAGGTCCCAGCCTCCTCCAGAAGCTGTCAGTGCAGTCCTGCCACCTTCAAGGGTGACTGAGCTCCGATCCCTACTATTGGACAGACATTGCCAAAGGCGGAGAGCACAAAGACAGCCTGGCCTATGTATTATGGATTAAACAGCAAGTGTGCATTCCTAGGCCTAGCAACTGGTGAATCATACCAGAATGAATTGACTTTGGGGCTGGCCCTTTAAAACTGAATCATCCTGCTGGTTGACTCCTCCTCCAAGGAGGTTCCTTATTAAATGAGAGCTGTGGCTAAGCCACGTTTTACACCCGACCAGTACCTTCAACTGAGCGGTCCTCCTGGGGAAGCTGCACCCTGTCAGTATGGCTCAGGAGTTTGTGAACCGCAAGATCCAGCCTGGGAAGGTGGTCGTGTTCATCAAGCCCACCTGCCCCTACTGCCAGGAGACACAAGAAATCCTCAGGCAATTGCCTTTCAAACAAGGGTTTCTGGAATTTGTGGATATCACAGCTACCAACAACACCAATGAGATTCAAGATTATTTACAGCAGCTCACCGGAGCGAGAACAGTGAGTGTGTTCAAACACTAAGGAAAGGCTCGAGGGTTGCTGTTTCCTTTCAGAGATGTGCAGACATCTGTGCCTTTTCTAGGTTGCCACTACCGGGACTCTGTCCTTCAAAGCATCCAGAGGGCTCTCCAGGGCCTGGGGGAGGGACCTGAGGGAAGACACTGGTCAGCTGAGCAGGCAGCAGGACTGGCTGCCTTGCAGGACCAGGAGGCAGCACAGGGATGTATGGTGCCCGGTCAGTGGGCCTGGCAGCCGAGCTGGAGGGTTCACTGTGCGGCTGAAGGCTTTGTTTGAAGCACTGTTTTGAATGACAGGGCAGGGACCAGCTGCGAGGCTGGTGTGACCTTCAGCTTCTCTGTCAAGGAACACATGTCTGCCCTCTGTTTGCATGTGTCTTGGTGGGCTTTGTGAGCTTGCATTTCCTTTTCTCTAGGCTTTCTTTCTTTATCACCTGGTTTGTTGATTCTTATCTAGCTCCACCCACTAGAAAAAGAAGCCTCTGCTCCCCCATTTGCCCCTTTTGCTGCCTTAATTATAGGATATTTCAGGCCCGCTGCTGTTCAGGCCTGGTTATCACACTAACTTTCTGAAGGATCTGACAGTTTCTTGCCTCAGTGACCCGGGCTGCGTGACGAGAGGGCACTTCAGAATCCTGTTCTGCAAATACACTGTGTGGCTCTCTAAGAACCTCTTCTTCCCCCAGAGAAGGCTTCCTTTGTGCCGGAGCTGCTGGTGGGATGCCCAGCCTAACGGACTCTGGTGCTGGAAGGGCGAGCTTGTCTCACTGTTACTGGAGTGGGGGACAAAGCCTAGGATCTGGCAGCCCCAACAAGCCAAGAACCTTGGCCACCTGCCTCCAATACCAATTAAAGAGACACGTGACAGTGAAAAGCAGAGAGAAGAAACTTATTCAGTGAGGCTTCCCTGGGAAGATGAATAGAGAGGTCCAGTGACTCCCAAGTCTATAAAGTTTAGGGGGGGGGGGTGTGTACCCACGTTTGTGAGACAGCCCAGAGGCTATCTTTGGGTGACTTCTTCTATCACTCACAATCATCAAATTTTTGAGAGTGGGTCCTTCACTGAATATGGAGTTCACAGGTTGGGCTGCATTGGCTGCAGCCAGAGAATCCCTAGGGTCCTTCTATCTGGGCCTCCCTAATACTGTGACTTGCACCCAGCCTTTTCTGTGGAATCTGGGGGATAAAACTAAGGTCCTCGCTCTCATGGGCGAGCACTTTACCAACTAGCCATCTGCCCAGCCTAAGGTATAGGTTCAAATAGAAGGCTGGAGGTTTATAGGCCCAAGGTGAGGTCCTCACCCACTATTGACTAATCCTTGTTATCTCAGGTCCAGCTGGTCCTGGAAGGGCCTCAGAACTGTGAAATCTCTTCCAGTCAGGCAGGTTCCTACACTAGCTGGTATCAGGACTTCCGCCCTTCCCAGCACAGGGTTTCTGGGGAAATTAGTTTTGAGGCCCATCGTTTAGACAGTCTGATAGCCAAAGGGAGAGGCACAGGGTCTTAAGTCCCTTTTGGGGCACCTTGTAGGACAGTGTTGTCAGAAACACATTTCCTACTTGGGGTTTAGTGTAACTTTCATGATTTTCTCTGTGATCTGGGTATAAAGCCTTGGAATTGTCTCATTCAAAAATCTGTATGCTAGTGCAGATCAAGAGTGTGCTTATTTTACAGCTGTAGGATGAGGTCTTGGAGCAGAGACGAAAGCAGAGAGTGGGAAGAACAGAGAAGTGTGAACACGCTACAGGCCCCTGCACTGGCTCCCACAGGGGCCTTCTGGACAGTGGTTCCCAAACTTCGCTAGCCAACGGAATCACCTGGGAACTTTTCAGACAATCCCATGCTCAGGTCATACTCCGAAGTAGCCTCCTAAGAGCAGAGGTGGGGGCCAGCCATCAATAATAGTGTGAAAGATCTGTAGGTGGTTCCATCTACAACAGGATTAATGATAATGCTGTCTTAGCCTAGCAGCACCTCTTCTGGAGGGAAAAAAAACCCTTCATTTAACAGATGTTTGCACGGATTTGAAAAATCAACACTCTTTTGTGGTGGCCTTTTAAGTCTAAAATTTCAAAAGAGGTAGGGGTGTGTGTGTGTGTGTGTGTGTGTGTGTGTGTGTGTGTGTGTGTGTGTTATATTCATGTGTGTATATATGAATGTGTGGCAACCAGAGGTAGACCTCAGGATTTGTTTTTCAATTACATCTCCACATTAGTTTTTTTGAGGCAAGGTCTTGCTGAACCTGCACCCTTGCAGTTTTGGTTAGACTGGCTAGCCTGTGCGCCCGTGGGATCTACTGTCTCTGCACCCCACTCCCAGGATTGTGCACCGCCATGCCTGGCTTTTACAAGGCTGCTGAGAATCTGAACTCAGGGCCCTCATGCTGTTTTTGAGCCATATCCCTGATCCTGTAGATATACTCCCACCCTCACCCCCAACCCCCTCTAATAGGTTTTTGAGTCAAAATTCAAATGCATGAAAAACCTCCTACCTTTTAAAATGTGCACTTTTGTATAGGAGACAATACAATGAATTGTATATTTGGGAGGTGGCAGTGATGTGCTTACAAAGAAAGTTGACTAGGAAAGGTGAGGCAGGATGTGGGCAGCAGGTCACTGTTTTAAATGGAACCATCAGGGCCTCACTAAGGTGAAGGAAAAAGCAGACAAATAGTAAGGGCTAGCATGTGTGCCAGAGTGTGACTGGTGTCCCATGGAGTCAGGAGGCTGGCATGACAGGACACTAGGGGTTAGAGTAAGAAGAGTTAGATCTGAGGCCTTAAGAAGACCTCTAACCTCTGGTTAACCAGCTTGTGCTGCATGTGAGCAAGGCCGCTGCTGGATTTTCAGAGTGACTTGATTTGACTCTTGGAAGGGTCATTCTGGTCACCGTATGTCATCAATGCAAAAACTGCTCTCACCTCAAAGGAGATCAGTTATTCTAGAGTCAAGTGAAAGGTCACGGTCTGAGCCGATGGAGCTGGGTTGTTACCTCAGCATCCACGTTCCAGGGCAGAAGTAGTTAAGTTTTATAGTAGCAGAATAAAGAGAGCCAGATGAAGCACTTTTTAAAAAGCTTGGAAGGAACATCAAAAGCAGCAAGTTATAGCCGTGCAGATAGATGTTGTGTGATAGCATTCTTACCCTTCTGGCTGATAGCTGAAGGGTTTTGTTAAGTTACTACATTCCGAAGATGCTTATGTGTTCATCAAGTCTGACACTGAGGTCGGCAAATGTGGTAGTTTGGAAGAAAATGGCCCTCAAAGGGAGTGGCATTAGGAGGTATGGCTTTGCTGGAATAGGTGTGGTCTTGTTGGAGGAAGTGTGTCAATGTGAGGCAGGCTTTGAGGTAGGTCTCTTCTCAAGCTTTACTCAGTGTGGCAGTCAACTCAACTTCCTGTTGCCCATAAGATGTAGCACTTTGAGCTCCAGCACCACGTTTGCCTGCAGGCCATGCTCCCCACCATGATGATAACTGACTGACCCTGTGAACTGTAAGGCAGTCATTCCAATTAAATGTTTTCCTTATAAGAGTTGGCATGATCCTAGTATCTCTTCACAGCAATCAAAAAGCCCAGCTGAGACAGAAAAGTAGGCTAGAGATCATTCAAGATTGTAAAGTTGGCCCTGAAACATCCACAGTCCACAGGCTTCAGTCATGGAAGCTCTAATCGGTCTTCCGCCTCTGCCTACTGGGGTACTTTCCAGGAATCTTTCACAGGAACAAGAGACTGTAGGAGGAACAGGGTCTGGCCTGACACTGAAAGACAGTCTGAGGCTACACAGAATCCAGGCGAGAATGGCAGAAGGGGAAAGTTGAAGGAGCGTTGAGTAGCTGCGTCTGAGGAAACCTGGCCAACGATGGTCAGAAGTGGAGATGCAGGGGCTGGGAAGATGGCTCAGTGGATAAAATATTTACCTTTCAAGCATAAACAAAAGAAGCAGCTGTGCTTACATGGCAGCCTGCTTGTAATCCCAGCACAGGAGGAGCAAGGACCCTGCCTCAGTTAAAAAAAAAAAAAATCAGGAAGACATTGTCAGCCTCTGGCCTGAACACACACAGGAAGTAAACCCTAGGGTACAGGGAATGCTGGGAAAACCCATTCCAGGAAAACCCAGATCAGTGTTTCCCAGTTTGATTTCAGATTGAAAGTTCTTCCTCCTCTGAGCAGACTGACTCAACTTCCTCCCCAGGAGAGGGGTGGGCCAGAGGTTTGAGTGACAGATACTTCTTCCTCTCCCTCAGCCTGAATGATTGAACACACCTTTGCTGATGACCCCACTGGGAGGGGTTAGGGGTGGGGTGGGAGGGGTTAGGGGTGGGGTGGGGTGGGAGGGCAAAGTTTCTTCAGGCTTTAAGGCAAACTAGCTTCAGACTGTACAAAAAACTAGGGTACAGCCAGATTTCAGGGACTGTCTCAGGCAGCACTATAGGGCTTGGAAGGGGACAGGGGAGTGTGCGTGTGTGTGTGTGTGTTGGGGGGGGGGGGTTGTGGGGAGGGCCCTCAGTCACCTTGGGAGAAATCAGGGGCTGTTCTGTGTAGACCAGTGATTGAAAGGTGACCAGCACCTTAGAAATGTTTAGCAATTCAAACTCCTGGACCTTAGCTCATTATGTCTGAATCTCAAATTGGGGCTTGGAAGAAGAAATCTGCATCTTATTTAACCAGAACTTGTAGGATTCTGATTCCCAGTCAAGGGGAGAACAGCTCCAGGAGCCAACCTTTTGCTTTTTGTGGCATTCTTGCCACTGGAATTAGCTCAAACCCTCAGTGGATCAAATGTTTTTACCTCACAAGCTTGAGGGCAGCAGTTTAGATTAAACCCCAGAACCCACACAGGACAAAAAAAAAAAAAAAAAAAAAGACAGCTTATGCCACCAGCACAGGGGGCCCGGGAGCAGTAAACCTGCCTCGGTGTTTAGAAACACAGTGATCCAGGGAGTCACTCAGTGTCAGCCTTTGGCTTCCACACACAGGAAGAAAAACAGGGATGTAGGAAGCCAGAGGGATCGTGACGACTGCTTGAATCATTTTTGAAAATACAGACACTCAAAAATAAATACATGGTCTCCTTAATTAATTTAACAAGTCATTATCTTCAACAGAACATAATGTGGGTACAACACAGCACCCCAAGTGTGAGGAGATGGGAACAAAAAAGGCCCAAACTTGGGGGCCTCCTTTCCTGTCAAACAGCAGCCAGTATTCCGTGGCGATTTTAGGGTTCTTTCCCCATCTTTCTGCACGTTTCTCCTTGTAGCAAACGGAAGCAAGGTTGTGTCACTCTCCTTTACAAAATCCCCCACAGCCACCCTGCCTTCCCTGAGCAGCCAGCCTCTCCTGGGGTTGAAGGACACTCGCCAGGCAGACCTGCCAAGGGTTCTGTGGGCTTTTTCTAATTGTCAGGCAAAGGAGTAGCTTACAGATTTTGGATTGTGGCACGGTGTTTTGGTTTCGTTATCAGCTTTCTAATTTTTAAGTCCCAGTTCTCCCTCTCTATAAAACAAACAGAAAACATGCTACTAGGATTTATCCACAGTAATTCAACCTCTTTTCTCATCCTCACATTTTAAATAATTCACTTTGAAGTTCTGTATCTTCTGAGGAAAATAGGATGCTCTGAAAACCATTCTCATTCTGTTCCCCTAACCCCCGCTCGTCTGTGTGTATGACCCTTGTGTTCAGAGGGCCTGCTACTTCCTGATCACTCGGTTCCTTAGAATCCCTTTCTTCACTGCCAGTCTGCCTGCATGTGACGTCCCTGGTTTGGACATTACCTGGCCACAGTGAGGGCATGTCCTCTTTCCTAGGGAGTCTGAAGTCCTCTTCGTGTCTGATGAGTGTCTGAGCAGGGTCCTATGGAGGGGAAGTGACTCGAGAGAGGAACCGATTCCACAAGTACATTTACCAGTCAGTCTGGCCAGCGAGCCAGACCAGATCAATTTCCTTGACCCAGAGCTGCAGCATTTAGATATTTTACCAACAGCAAGGGACTACAGGAGACTCAAAACAGCACAATACTGTCTTCTAGTTGAGGACAGTGCACCTGTGTTTTAATAACAGGGAGATGCAATATTTAATAAGCCTGGACCTACCCAGCTCCTGATTGCTGGGGTTTAGTAGATGGTCTCAGGTCTGGTCCCAACTGCAAGAGAGCCAAAGGAAGCCTGATGCTCTCACTGTGTCAATAAGAATTTGTTCCTGACATATGTCTGTAAAAAAAAACTGTTAATGCCCAGCTCACTCGATCTGAAAACCTTTTTCCTACCTGGGGCTGAGGATTCAACTATGCTCAGTAGTTCTGCCTCTGAGCTACAACCCAGCCCTAGTAACTTTTTTTAATGACTGTTTCCACTCTTAGAGCATTTTTAAAAAAGATTCTTCAGAAGATTGTAAAGCTGTTTGTGAAGCTTAGTATGGTGGGCAACACTGGGGAGGGTGCCGAGGCTCCTTAACTGTGCTGACTTTTTGCTGCTGCAGGTCCCTCGCGTCTTCATTGGTAAAGACTGTATAGGTGGATGCAGTGATCTGATTAAAATGCAGAAGAATGGGGAGCTGATGACCCGCCTGAAGCAGATCGGAGCTCTGCAGTAATGAAGGGGGGGCAGGTGAGTCTGGACCGGGTTATTGAGAGGCTGTGGCTTGTGCTCACTTCGGCAGCACGTATACTAAAATTGAGAGGCTGTGGCATTCTACTGCCGTTTTCTGTAATGTGGTAGGAGGACATTCTGGGTTGGGGTGATCTGAGGAACTGAGACAACACTAATGGATGAATTTTACATTTTACAGAGAGATGAATTGAACTAATGAGAAAATCCTTTCAATGTACCTTTATTTAACAAATGTATTGTGTTAGACACAGTACTAAACATAAATACGCACAAAAAAATGGAACGTCCAGTCCCTAGAAATAGACAGATCACAAACAACTAAATCATTCCTGAAGCAAACAGAATAATATGATGGGATGTGCCGGGGGTGGGGCACTTGCACCTAAGGGCGGCAGAGGATGGTCTTTCCCAACAGGAGCTGCCTGGCAAGGATTCAGCCAGCTAAAGATGGAGGGGGATTTGGGAAGCAAGGGGGGCACTTCCAAGGGATAGTAGAAAGCAAGATTTAAAAAGGGACATTGGGGAGGAAGTAAGAACTGTAGACAGGGAGGGCCACAGCACAGAAGCCATGAGGAGGGATTGTGATTTCAGTGCAAGGCGAAATGAAGGGTTCTCGTTTGTTTATTTTTCTTGTGTTTATATGTGAGGTAGATCTGACTTCTCAAATGCCAAATTGGAAACCTAAAGGAGATCTTGGCCCAGTGGAAAACTACAGAGAGATGAATTGTTTAGAAAGGACCCAGTGTTGCTGAGAAAATTGAGGTCCCCTCTTGGGGTTCTTAGCCTTACTGACAAAAGAATTTAAGAATGGACTCAAAAGAACAATTTTATTAGAATTCAAGAGAAAAACTTCAGGGTGGGCAAGTTGTAAATCTTGGCCATTGCCAGAAGAGGAACATGGAGATAGAAACGAAAAAGCCACTTCCTTTGAGCTAAGTGGGCATGGGAGTCAGGAAGGAGAAGTGAGTGAAGCCTAAGTGTGAGGGAAAGCATGCTCAGAACAGAGACAGAAGGAAGGAGAATCCGAGCTCTTCTGCGTGATTCAGAAAAACCGGCAGCTTACAGAGCTGCATGTCTGTAAGAGACTGCATCAGTAAGAAAGGAAAACACCATCTCATTGAAGGGATAATTATTCTTCCTATTCCCTTAGCATGGTTTGAGGTGGGCCTTCCTTCTTGAAGGTGGTCCTTTGGACAGGTGATGGGCCAGCCCAACTGGATCAACACTTAAGGGAGGAGACAATGGCATGTCTCCACTGAGAGGTAGATTCCACTCTTTTGGAGGGGGCAACAGCTTTCCCTTAATGGATCTTCAATGCTATAGTAACACCAGGATGCCTTGGGTCTGATGAGTAACCTCTCTGTGTCCTCCAGGACCAAGGCTAGCAAGCTTCCAGGGACTCATAGACAGAAAGACTCAAGTGTTTATTTATGGAAGAAGAAAGTAATGATTTTTCTTTTCCTTTTTTGAGAAAGGGATTCTCTGTGTAGCCCTGACTATCCTGGAACTTACTCTGTAGACCAGGGTGGCCTCAGACCCACAGAGATCCTCTTGCCTCTGCCTCCCCAGTGCTGGGATAAAAGACGTGGGCCACCACCACCTGGTGAAAGTAATGATTTTTTTTTTCTCAAGACAGGGTTTTTCTGTGTGTAGCCCTGGCTGTCCTGGAACTCAGTAGCCCAGGCAGGCCTTGAACTCTTAGAAATCCATCTGCCTCCCAGTGAAAATAATTATTCTTTAACATCAAAGTTCTTTGAGAGGCTGCATGACTCACAGATCAACAATTTATGCTTTTGACAATTCATATATGTTGTTTGTGGTGGTCACTCAGGCTGGGTGGCTAGAAGGAAGGAGGTCTGTAAGGAATACAGTTGAGTCTCTAGGCCTAAAATAGTCAATAGACATCTTTGGATCCCTATTTGCAATGTCACAGCTGGTGAGCACTGTCTGTTCAGGGTACCTTTCTGCACTCACACTGAGTTCTAAGTCACTAAAAATCCAGTTAGTGGTACCCATTTGCTTCTATTCTAGAACGTGTTTAGCAGTTTAGGCTGAGGTTAAGAATGAAACGGAGAAATGCATTCCCCGCTCCCTGTGCTAAGTGTGCGTGCTAGACTCAGAGTGTGTCAGCATCGTTCTTCCATCCTGTGCTGTCCCTGTGCTGGGCCTGTTTTCCTGCAACTCCCGCCCAAGGCCACCTGTAGTTGATGTGTCTAAACGACTGGTTCAGGAGGGGAGACCGAGTTACTTATGATGTGAAATCTAGTTCTTTGTCTCTTTTCCACCCAGAAGACCCCATGCTGACAGCAGCTGTCCAGCCATGCTGATGCCAATGCCGGAGAGCTGACCTGAATCAAAAAGAATGCCAGTATTTCCTGGTGACTGGGATTTTGAACAAAAACAGCTTTTATTTCTTCTTTTCCTCAGTGCTAAAAACTGTTGCAATTTGCTTTAACCTTGCAGCCAAGAAGCTTAGCAGACCACACTAGTTAGAATATGCATTCTTCATGTACCACCATATCTCTACCTCTAAGCCCACAATTCTCAACCAAGTTTGTCTAAATCTCCAGTGATTCCGTTGCTGGTTCTCTGCTAGTACTGGTCAGCTGAAATAATTTTCCAGAACTCAGCTTCATAAAGTGTTATTAAATCATTGTAAACTTGTTTTCAGTCACACACATGCATCTCCCTCCCACACCCACCTCACTTCAGCAATGACTGCTCTGAGTCAGTGTGCTCGATCTTGCCCTGTCCCAGAACTCAAGATAATCCACACTTACATGAGAATACCAAGAAAATCCCAAGCAGCTGTGTGTTGATCTGAGTTAGACTAAAAGCAAAATTAAATATGAAATGCAAAATTAGAAAACCCTGCTTCCAAGAATGTCTATGAAAAAGAAAAACAAACAAAAAACAAGAATGTCTGTGAAGGAAGTCAAGTTTTCGAAATTCCTTCCACCCACACTTTGATGTTCTGTTTTGATGTCTTGCAATGATGTTTAATTGTTGAAACTGCAGGTCCCTTCTCTGTCTCAGTGAGAGGGCTCATTCCTAATAAAGGTGTACCTGGAAATGACTAATGATTTTTCCTGGGTTATGTTCTATGTTCTCAAGACTGAAAGGATAGTGTTTTTGCAGCATTAGTGCTGGTGGGACGGCCCAGTGGGGCAAGGCACATGTCCCTAGGCTTCGTGACCTAAGTTCTAGCCCCAGGGTCCATGCAGTGGAAGGAGAGAACTGATTCTGAAAGTTTCCCTTTTACTTCCACACTCACAGTGTGGCACACATGTAAACATACACACATAAACAACTGTTCTTTTTTAAAAAAGGTTTTGTTTTTGTTTTTTTTTTAATTGTGTGTAGTTATGTATGTCTGCGTGTGGTTATGTGCATGTGAGTGCAGGTACTCCTGGAGGCCAGAGGTCTCAGATCCCCCAGAGCTGGAGTTCCAGGGAGTTGTGAGCTGTCAGACAGGGTGCCAGGAACGGAGGCCAAGTCCTCTGCAAAAGCAGTAGGCACTCCTACCACTGAGCCGTCTCTCCAGCCCACGGTCTTTTTTTAATTGAGATGAAAAGAATGTAAGTGCACTGCCACCTGTAGCCAACTGGAAATCATTTAGGATCCAGTAATTACTTCCATTCCTATTTTACACCTGGTCCCCTGCTATATTTGGCCCTTCGCCCTTGTGGGCCCTAGCTCCTCCCTTTACCCAAGACTGCTAGTTGTCAGGATCCACAATGGACACCAGCAATTCCTGGGGAGGTAGAAGCAAAGGACTCTGCTGGAATGTGTACCCACAACGGCTGTCTCTGGCATCTAGAGGGCCACTGTATTGTGTGTGGCAGCAGCCGTGTGGAAAGCCCACTCCAAGCACTTCAACTCTGCCTCTTCAGGAGAGAGATCATCTTGATCATCCTCACAATGGTGGTCACCGTGGAACAGGAGAAAGTCACAGAAGGAGAAAGAAGAGTGTATGTGTGTCCAGCTGCTTCCAGAAACCCTCCCCAAACCAAGGGGACCCTTGGCCCTCCTCTTCATGTAGGAAATAAGGCATCAAACAGGCTTTACAGTGCTTTGGAGGTCATGTCCATGTCTCCCATCTCTGTGTGAAGATATGACCCTGTACTTACTTAACAGTGACCTTAGCCAGAGGAATCCTCTCCTGCCTACAAACAAGGGGAGGAAAAGACACACAAGGCTTCCTTAAGCCCTCTTCAATGGTGAGAATCAGGAATCTGGGAGGTGTGGTGGTAAGGGTCCCCACTATTGAGCATGATTTTAGTATGGGGAATCTTTTCCTCTGATTTTCTTCATCGGGGAAATTAAGTGTGTGAATTGCAGAACCTTTGGGAAGGGGAGTCCTCAGAGATACTGAAAGGGTCATAAGATACACACTAAATTTTCATTCCATGGTTTTATACATCAAGAGGATCTACATGGTCTTTTACCACATTTTTTCAATACTTTATTAAAAGTGAGTAATTGATTTACCCAATCACACTTTTTTTTCCCTGGCTTATCAACAGCAGAGAATGATACAAACCCCTTTAAATTATCATGACCTTATGCACACAATTATCAGTTCAAAATCTTTAGTCTGTGAAATCCCAGTGTGCCTTGTGGCTTCTGAGCATCTCCCTTACCTCAGCTGAGCACAGCAACACATCCAGGACCTGCACAGAGGGCTGCTCCCTCCTTCTTAGGAGCTGGAAGAAGCGGCTGATGATAGTTTCAGCTTCCTGCCCACATAGACCAGCACCCAGCAAGTGGCTGCAGAGTGAACGCTTGCCTGACATCAAACTGGTGAATCTTGGGCAGTGTTTCTCAGACATTTTGAAGTGGATGTGGAATATCCTCAGTAGCTGAAATGGGATGACTATAAGAGCCTGCATATAATGGCACTGAACACACAGATCCAGGTATCCCATCTCAGCTACTCCCTAAATGCCAAGCACCTGCCAAGGTCCCCCACCACCTCAGGTCTCACACTGTAGTCTAGCGCTCCAGCAAAGTCAGTGATCTTACCTCAGCCTAAGTGCTTAAATTAAGACGTGAGCCACCACACCTGTCTTTCATTACAAGTTTTACGTAGGTTTCCACTCATGACCTCAGAGCAGTCCTGTAGGCTAATTATCAGTACATATTCCCATCTGAAGATGGGTCACAGTGAGGCACAGAGAGGTTAAATGTTCAAGGTGCATCAACAGAGCCAACTCCTGAGGCTTCTAGGTGTAGACAAACGTAACTGCTCTGCTTTCCATTCAGTCTTTCCCATAGAAGGGATCTGTGTTTTCTGGCCCAAAAGGTCAATTGGCAGGCCTTCCTGAGCCTCTAGTAGATGGGAATGAATAGAGAGACCCACAACTGGACAATGTACACAAAGTACTTTGGTGCTCTCACTCCTAAATGGGATGGATGTCTTCATCAAACTTCTCCCATCAAGGCTCAGGGATCTATGTAGAAAAGGAAGCAGAAAAATTATAGAAGGCAGAGGTGGTAGATGACTCCAAAGAGACAGTGTCTACCAGATACAACAGGACTGACACACATGTGAACTCACAGGGACTATGGCAGCATGCACAGGGCCTGCACAGGTTCAAGACCGATGGGCCCAGCACTGAGTGGGGGAGTGGATACAGGGTTCTACCCCTACAAAGAAGCTATTTGTAATACATAGCTGCTAGCAAAGGGAAAACGACTTTTTATTCAATGGAGTGTCACTGGGTATAACAGAATAGGCCCCATACCGGAGTAGTTGGCTAACACAAAATAAACCTCCATGTTTTTTGTTTTGTTTGGTTTATTTGTTTGTTTGTGGGCTTTTTGTTCCACTTTGTTTTGACATTTTTTTTTGTCATTGTTTTTGGTTTGTTTTGGTTTTTGTTTTAGATGGTTTTTGAATGAGGGAGGAGAAAGACATAACATGAACTACATAGGCAGGGAGATGGGAAAGATTTGGGAAGAGCTGATGGAAAGGAAAACACCATCAAAACAGAGTGTATGAAAAAATGTAAGTTTTATTGTATGTGTATGGGTGTTTTGCCCACATGTATGTTGTAGTGTGAATTCTAATAGGTCTTAATAAATAAAAACCTGGAGTCAAATGTTAGGGTGAAAGCTGATCGATCAGAGAAGCAGAGTAGCCAGCCACTAGAGAGATTTCCTACCTCTAGAAATCCTCAGACTGAGAAAAATGAGCCCCTGTCTCCTCTCGCCTTATATTCCTCTCTCCACCCAGCCATATCACTTCCTGTCTCCACCTCCCAAGTACTGGGATCAAAGGCATGAGATCCTAAGTGCTGGGATTAAACGTGTGTGCCACCACTGCCTGGCTTCTATAGTTAACTAGTGGCTAGCTCCACACTCCAGGCAAGCTTTATTTGTCAGAGCACAAACAAAGTATCACTACAGTATGTCTATGCACCACAGTGCCTGTGGAGACCAGGAGAGGGCATTAGGTCCCTTGGTACTGGAGTTAGAGATGGATGTTAGCCACCATGTGAAATCAAACCACAGCCCTCTGGAAGAGCAGCCAGTGCTCTTAACTGCCAAGTCATCTCTCCAATTCCCCCATTTAAAAATTCTTTATTAATTTTATGACTGTTTTCCCTCATTGCATGTATGTGTACCATGAACAGGCCTAAAGAGGATGTCAGGTCCCTTGGTACTGGAGTTACAGATGGCTGTGAGTCCCCATGTGGATGCTGGGAACTGAATCTGGGTCCTCTGAAGAGCAGTAAGCGCTCTTAACTGCCAAGTCATCTCTTCAGCCAAGGGATGATTTTGATGACCTTGGAGTCAGTTTTGAAAGCAAAGGCAGAGCATCTCCCAGCTACTTGTCCAGTCTTCATCATCTTCGTCCCCTTGCAGACAGTAGGACAGCACTCCTACTTCATGAAGGAGGTCACCCACTTCAGGGTTAGTGGGATGACTGTGCACTGCTCTCAGGATGCTATGGAGGCAGTTTCTGGATTGGTAGGGACACATAGGCTTTTTTGTCAAATGTTGTGTGGTATTTTGATTGTGTTCTGACAAATAAAGCTTTCTTGGAGTCAGAGAGCAGAGCCAGCTACTAGCTGGCCAAAATTAACCATAGAAGTTTGGAGGACTAGAGACAGAGGAGACAGGAAGTAGTAAGATGGAGCTGAGAGAGGATCATTTTGGATGGAGAAACAGTGGAGGCAGAAACAACTGGAGGCTGCCCCCTGCTTCTCTGATCTTTCAGGTTCTTACCCTGAGAGCTGACTCCCAATTTTTTATTGATAAACATTAATTAGACTAATTAGAAACATTAATTAGATTAATGTTTCATCTGGTGCCCAATGTGGGGCACCAAAATGTTATTGGTTGTTTTTTACTCTTTTGCTTTTTTGGGGGACCTGCCACCCAGCTCCCAAATAAAACACATGGAGGCTTATTATTTCTTATGAATGCCTGGCCTTAGCTTAGCTTGTTTTTAGCCAGCTTTTCTTAACTTAAATTATCCCATCTACCTTTTGCCTCTGGGCTTTTCCCTTTCTTACTTCTGCATATCTTACTTTCACTCTCACTCCTGGACCCTAGTGTCCTCCTCTCCTTGTTCTCTTGCTACTTTTTTTTTTTTTTTTGGATTTTTTGAGACAGGGTTTCTCTGTGTAGCTTTGTGCCTTTCCTGGATCTCACTCTGTAGACCAGGCTGGCCTCGAACTCACAAAGATCCACCTGGCTCTGCCTCCCAGGTGCTGGGATTAAAGGCGTGTGCCGCCGCCGCCGCCGCCGCCGCCGCCGCCGCCGCCGCCGCCGCCGCCGCCGCCGCCGCCGCCGCCGCCGCCACCACCACCACCCGACTTTCTTGCTACTTTTATCATTCCTTGATCTTTCTCCTTCTATCTACTCTCTCTCTCTGCCAGCCCCACCTATCCTTTCTCCTGCCTTGCTATTGGATGCTCAGATCTTTATTAGATTATCAGGTGTTTTAGACAGGCAAAGTAATACAGCTTCACAAAGTTAAACAAATGCAACATAAAAGAATGCAACACATCTTTGCATCATTAAACAAATGTTCCACAGCATAAACAAATGCTTAAGATGTAACACATCTTAAAATAATATTCTACAACAGTCAAATCTGAATTTTTTTTCCCAGTCCTATCATGAGCGAGGGGGATCTGTGACCACCAAGACCAGTACAGTAATGATTTGCCTGAGATAAGAAGGAAGTCAGGTTCAACACAAGTAGCCAGTGTTGGCTTAAACTTTTAGAGTCTGGCACTGAGCAGTTTATTTTAGGCAATTTAAGTACAGCACAATTTGGAATAAAGTTTTCTGGTGTCACTTAACTCAATCCTATGCATATAAATAAAGCTTAAGGCATAACTACATTAAAACTCTTTTTAAAGTTTACGTGACCTCTTCCATCAATATGGGTTTTTTAAATTGACTATATGTTAGTTACATCTTAAGGGTCTGGGGAAGGATCTGGTGTGATCTTGGTCATACAGAATACCGCAAAGTTCACCAGGCTGTAAAACAGCCTCCACTCCTGTTTCTAAGAGTCTGAAGGATCCAGATGTAGCCTGGCCATACAGATAATGCAGAGGTCACCAGGCTATAAACCACATTCATTCCTAGCCCTCTGGGTGGAAACAAGCTATCCATCTCTTTCTTTGAAGAGACACCCTGCATATTTAACACTTCCGGTTTTCCTACTGCTTATCTCTGAGCATGGGGACCTCTACAGTTGTTTATTAACAATATGGCTTTAGGCTATCATGTACTGTTCTTGTTACAGAATGTCTGTCTCTGACTCATGGAACTGCCAGAAATATATAATGGTAATAATGGTATTGATGGCAGAAATATGGAATGCTGTCTATGCAGTGTCCAAGGCATTAAGTTAGGACTTAATAATCTTGTTTATTTCTTCCAGTGATACTATGAGGTCAATATGTTTATTAGTTTCATTTTATTTTATTTATTTATTTATTTATTTATTTATTTTGGTTTTTCGAGACAGGGTTTCTCTGTGTAGCTTTGTGCCTTTCCTGAATCTCGCTCTGTAGACCAGGCTGGCCTTGAACTCACAGAGATCCGCCTGCCTCTGCCTCCCGAGTGCTGGGATTAAAGGCGTGTGCCACCACCGCCCGGCTAGTTTCATTTTATAAAGAAGCAAAGTCGGGGCTGGAGAGATGGCTCAGAGGTTAAGAGCACTGCTTGCTCTTCCAAGGGTCCTGAGTTCAATTCCCAGCAACCACATGGTGGCTTACAACCATCTGTAATGAGATCTGGTGCCCTCTTCTGGCCTGCAGGGATATGTGCAGACAGAACACTGTATACATAATAAATAAAAAAATCTTTAAAAAAAAAAAAAAAAAAAAAAAAAAAAAAAAAAAAAGCAAAGTCAAGAGAAGTGCCACTTCACCTCTCTGGGTCACACCTTAAGGTAAGTCACTTCACCCCTCTGGGTCACATCTACCAACCTACTGTGGTTTCATCACTCCCATGCTCAATCACCCTTCCAGGATAATTGTAATTTCTTTTAAGGAAAATGATAGATGCAAAATGTCTGGCCCAGTAAGAGCACACTAAATGATAAAGATGAAGTGAAAAATAATACTCTGAGTTCCTCAGGCCTAACTAACCTATAGAATTCATGCAAATATCTCTTCTTGGAAGCCAGAGGTCCCTAAGTCTCCCTAGACTGTGCCTGGCATGTCTTTCATGGCTCTACTTTCCACACTTGACTGCTATTGAAAGCCTTGCCTCTGAGTCCATGAGGACATGATCTCATAGTGTCATTGATATCAAGTATTCCTAGTGCCTTGTCTAGGCCTAAATTCCCTGGTCAAGTTTGCTGAGTGCTAAGCATAATGAGGCATTTGGACATAAGAGTCTTTAACTTGGAGACAAGTAGCCGGGCTAGTTACCCATTAACTGTTGTGGAATATTTAACTATGTAAAGACATGTTACATTTGTTTATACTATGGAATATTACTTTACTGTGTAAAGGTATGTTACATTTGTTTCTGTTGCATTTGTTTAAAGATGTAAGGGTATGTTACATTTATTTATGCTGCATTTGTTAAATTATGAAAAGATGTGTTGCTGTTTCACCTTGCCCACGCAAGGAATCTGATTGGTCTAGTTAAAAAGCTGAACAGCCAGTAGCTAGGCAGGAGAAGGACAGGCAGGGCTGGCAGGCAGAGAGGATAAATAGGAGGAGGAATCTAGGCTCAAGAGAAGAGAAGAGACGAGAAGAGACGAGACGAGACGAGACGAGACGAGAAGAGAAGAGAAGAGAAGAGAAGAGAAGAGAAGAGAAGAGAAGAGAAGAGAAGAGGAGAGAAGAGAAAAGGGAGAAGAGAATGAGGGTGAGGGAGAAAGAGGGGGACACAGCCAGGGCCAGTCAGGCAGCCTCCAGCCAGACATAGAAACAGCAGGAAAGCAAGATAGAAAGAAAGGAAGAAAGAAAGGAAGGAAGGAAGGAAGAAAGCCCCAAGGCAACATGTAGATGAAGGGAAACAGGTTAAGTTATAAGAGCTAGCAAGAAATGAGCCTAAGCTAGGCCAAGCATTCATAACTAATATTAAGTCTCTGTGTCATGATTTAGGAGCTGGCTGGTGGCCTAAAACACAAGAAAGTCTGCATACATTTTAGTTTTGTGAAAACTGGACATGAGAATATTATAATTTTGTATAGTGTTTAATTTGATAAATATAAATTTCAAAGCCAGCCTATGTGAAATTAAGTAGTTACTTGTAACTTCCTGGACTCAATGAGAAAAAGTTGGCTTAGCCAAACCTGGCCTTTCTAGGCTCTTTACCTTAAGAAGGTCATTTGTGACTGGGCTGCAATATTTCTTCAATTCACATAGAAGAGCTGAATATTTATTGTATATCAAGAGACAGTAAAAAGGTGGGTAACCCAGACAACCAAGTATGAGACGGTACCAAGTTCTACCATAGTACAGCAAATATCTGTATACATTTTAATTCTATGATAAACTTAAAGTAGAAAATAATACTTTGAGTTCCTCATGCAAGTACAGTAAATTCCCCCATGAAAAGCAACAATATCAAAACTGATAATTATTTGAATATCAATAGATACTATGAACTGTATATGCCTGTATATTTTTCTAAGCTCCATGTCATCACCAAAAACGTTAAAATTCTCTTTGAACTCCTTAAAAAATCCATATACACCATTAAAGAAAAACCACAATTGACCAAAATGCAGAGTTGTAGTGCCTAGTCCCAGCTGACACATCTACAATACACTCCTGCACCTAAAGGTCAGAGACCATTGCAAAAGAGGGAGAGAAAGAGTGTACGAGACACAGGAGTCTTCGCTGTAAGACCGTGCCTCCTGCAGGGTCAAAGGCTACACCCTTCAAGGCTCACCAGCATGATTTTGTAGACATGGACTGAACAAGGGTGACCTCAATAGACATGCCAGTGTGGATGTGTGCACGCAAGCACATACAAGCTCATGGGGCCTGAACTCTAGACAGAGAAGTACAGACGACTGAGCAATGCTGAGAGCAAGAGAAACAGTCTTCTACAGGGGAGAGCACTCCAATCGATCATCCAATACTAAACTGCCAACCCTGAAAACATATGCATTCTGTTAGGTCTCAAACCCAGGACCAGTCTCACTGTGCCTGTGACCCCTCCCAGCACTTCTCACCCCACCCCCAAACCTCCCGGGGGCAGGCTTCCCTGCCCCCAGCCTGATCCCTATACAACTCAGTCATTCTGACTAAGCTAGTTTCTTGGCCTCTCCACCTGGGGCTGCCCCACGGTTGCGGCTCCTTTCTTGCTCTCCCTGCCCCTCTCTCCTCTCATGGTCCAGTTTAGCCTGCCAGCGATACTCAGCCTGAACTCTTCCCTCTGCCACCGTTCTCTCTTAGATCTGCAATAAAAGTCTTCCCCATACTTTAGGAGGAGTCATGTCCTTTTAGTTCATTTTTTATCCACATACAAATAACACTATACATTATGTATTTATGTATATACACACATATGTACACACACACACACACACACACAGACTATTGGGATCCAACCCCTTAATAGCCTTTCCCCAGGGTCTGTGGAAGAACCTGCAACCAGCTGAGGATCTAATCTTAGTTATGTCAAATGAATCTACGTACATGGAACTCTGTAGTCCATCTACTTCCTTCTTCTGAGTCCGCTCTCTCTC
The DNA here is from genome assembly GCF_007827085.1 of Peromyscus californicus insignis. NCBI lineage: Eukaryota > Metazoa > Chordata > Mammalia > Rodentia > Cricetidae > Peromyscus > Peromyscus californicus. The sequence goes on along the minus strand of NW_026294480.1, from coordinate 76,317,274 downwards.
TGCACAGACTCTTTTCTGCTCTCATACTTAGCTCCTTTCTTGCCTGATTCTCTCTACGTTTTTCTGACGTTCTAAGTTGTATCTTAGTTCTCCCATCTTAGTTCTCCTCAAGTCTCTGAGGTTTACAGTTATAGCCCATGCAATCAGCAATACTCTGGGCAAAGCAAGGTCACATGACTTGAATTCTTTCAGGGTCAAACAGAGAGGTGATAAGATCCACCCGAAGAGCAGTAATTGTAAGCTATTATTTGCAACCCAAAAGGGAAGTGACTATTAGGGAATGAATCAACTAAATTCAGTTAATGTATCTAAAAAGGGAATTTATGTGCTCAAACTATATTCTTAGAAGTGGTTAGATAAAATGTTAGGAGTCTGTAAGTCACTAAGTCATGAGTGAAAACAAAATTGCTTTTTTTTTTCCTTTGGTGTTATCTGTCAAAGCTTATCTCGACTGTGCCGTTTTTTCTGGCAGGGCAGAAGTATACCGGTAGCTAGGCAACCGACGTAACAGCTAGATGTACCTGGTATATAAAAACCCTTTTGTTCTGAGTTAATTGTTAAAGGGAGTTCTTTAGAACTAGAGATAACACTTGGAAAAAGGAGGGTTAAGCTTAATTTGCACAACTGCCTGGCCTGGGCAGTTGTCTCAGTGTAAATTTTTACCTTATCTAAGGAACTAACAAATAGTCTGGATGCTTATCTATCTGCAGTCTGTCCTAGGAAGTCTGGGAAGTATCGTAGATAAAATACTTTTATCTGAAGATGGTCCTGGCCAGATGTTGCTAATGATGATAATTACAGAAAGGCCTGAAACTAGGGGTCTGGCTGTGTGGCTGCTGTACTCCCAACTGTATAGGGGAAACTGTGCCAGTAAATTATCAATCACACTGTTAGAAGTTCTTAGGGAAAGAATCAAATGGGAAAGCTACAATAGCACACAAGAAATTCACCCCAGGAAACGGCTAATACATTGAAGAGACAATATCACCAATACTCCTTGAGTTTTGGCTTTATCCTCTGGAAGAGCCCTTTAGCTTCTTCCAGGTATTAGCTTTTTCCATAGTCAGCTCAATTCCTACTTCATATTCCTGTGGCTCACAGCAACACACAATTAGAAAAGAGCCCACGAATTTGAAAGAAAGCAAAGGAGGGGATATATGGGATGGTTTGAAGGGAGGAAAGGAAAGGGGAATTAATGTAATTACATTATATTATATATTATAATCATACAAATTATTTTAAAACAATGCATATAGCTGGCCCTGTAGCACAACCTCCAATTTCAGCATTCTGAAGGAGGCAGGTAGATCTCTGAGTTCCATGCCAGCTAACACTACATAATAAAATCCATCTCAGAAGAAAAAAGAAAAAAGCATCTAGAATCCAGGTGTAATGGTATACACCTGTAATCCCAGCACCTCAGAAGCAGAGTCAGAAGAATCATTAAGTTCAAGACCAGCCTGGTCTACATATCAAGTTTCATGTCACTCAGGGCTGCACATCAAGACTGCCTCTAATACAGAGCACCAGCTCATGGGACTGGTTTTAAGGCCTTTCTTGGGGCTGGAGAGATGGCTCAGTAGTTGAGAGTGTTCACTGCACCTTCAGAGAATCCAAGTTTGATTCCCAACACCACACAGTGGCTTACAACCACTTGTAACTAAGGTCCAGGGAATCTGCCATCATCTTCTGGCAGACTCCTGTATGTATGTGGTGCCCATAAATTCAGACAAGTATACACACACACACACACACACACACACACACACACACACACACACACACACACCCCAAATACAACTAACAAAGAGAACTTTCTGGATTTAATTTTACATTAGTAGAGAATATGGGGCAGAAAAGTGAAAAACCCAGCACTCAGAATAAGTCCAGAGATACCATGAGAAGGTCAAGAAACAATTTGAAGGAGGGTCTGCAGGAGACTGTGTGGGCACCACCCCCCAATTCTTGACTCTAGCCTCCACCTACACATGGATGAGGAATCTGCAGTTGCTCCAGTGGTAATGTTATAGGGAAGTCTAGGCCCTTGGTCAATGGCTTGCGAGGCAGACTCAGAAAAGCAAAAAAAAGGAGAAACTTGTATCTAGGAGTCAAGGTTAGACTGATGGTGGAGGGTAGGGTGGGCCCTTGTAATTGGGGCAGAATGGTGGGTGAGGAGAGACCTAGGGGAGCAGGCTGCTCCCAGTGCTGCCGACCTGAGAACTGGAATGGTTTGTTCCCTAGGTTCTCAAATTCTGGTTCACAAATCACTTACATCAGCATTGCCTGGAAATGTATCATCAATGCACACTCTTAGACAAACCTTGCATAACAAAACTATCAACTCAGACCGAAGCCCAGCAGCCCATGTTTTAATAATCCCTCAGAGGGTCACCTTGGGGTCACTGCTGTGAACCACCGGGAAAGCAAGGCTGAGTGACAGCACCGAGACCTCGGAGAGTAAATTATTAAGCTAGTTGTTTACTGAGCTATTTGGTCTGCTGTAAAGAACAAGCTCACAGTAGAAGTTTGTTTTCTTCCAGTACTGGAGGTTACGATCAAGGTGTTGGTGGGCCGGTTCCTCCTGGAGGCTCTCAATTCCATTTTCCTGTTGCCCTAGCTGTCTGGGCTGTCCTGGTCTCTTGGCTCACGAACCTCCATCTTTGTCTTCAGGAGCAGGCAGCACCTCCAAATCTCTCATCGCCACACTGTCTCCTCCCCGACTCCACTGCTTCCCACAAACAAAGGCCTGGTCAGAAGAATTTTCCCATCTCAAAATCCTTAATCATATCAATGAATTCCCCCATGAAGAGTAACAGACATTAACTCCGTGGCAGGGTGTGGCCATCTTTGTGAGGCTGCTATTCTGGTCTACTTTGGAAGTGATGAGAATGTGCTTTTCACTCGCTTGTGTTCATAAATAAACCGCATGTCAGCTACCTTTGCATTGCTGCGAGACGCCCAAGATCAGCAGCACTCTGGCTCAGGGCTTCCGTCCAGGCGCACCTGGCTTTGTTGCTTTGGGCTTGTGTTGAAAGCTGCTTACCTCACCGAGGGCTAGAAACAGAGAAAAGGTGCCTTGGCCCAACACTCTTCAGGGGTATGTCCTCCGTGACTTACTTGTCCTCCGTGACGTACTTCTTCCCATGCTGCCCACCCTCCTTCGTTTCCACCACTTTCCAAAATTTACTTTTTATATTATTTTGAGCTTTGCCCCCAGACAAATCAATGACCTCTTACACAATGTGAACACACACACACAACGGAAAATAGAGTGAGACTGTGGCACTGTTGTGCATCATCACGCCATGTCAGTGAGTGATCTTCCTGCCTTCTAGAGTCCTAGAAGCTATAAATACTAAGAGCAAAGGCATTTTAGTGTGGCTCAGGTAGTAAGGCAAGAGGAAACAGGACTTGGCCTGGATAAGAATGAGCAAGTCAACAGAGGAGGGGCCAAATCCAACCTCTGGAAGCGTACTAAAGTAAGCATGTAACAGACTGTGTGCACTAAATTACATGCAATTTTCTTAAATGGGAATAAATAGGAAGGCTATCTGCTTAAAAGGATGTCACACATGCCCCAATGTTGATTGTTGTTGAACATTAAACAGTAACTAAGGTGTAGAAAACTAAATTCTGAGAAACTAAGCTGCCTTCAGACACCAAAACCTTGCATGCAGTTGAAGCAGCAGTTGTATATATAACATGGGGGTGTTTCTCCATTTGTTACATCCCATAAGATGTTTTCCATCTCCTCATCTTCCTGCCCAATTACAGGGCAGTCTACCATCCAGAGGTATCTTGAAGTTCATTTATGCATGCTCTGTAGCCCCTCAATGGCTCTTCATGTATCATGTTTCCATTCTGTATCTTGCATTCATGGGAAACCTCACCCTGAATACCAGGCCCACCGGCTGACCAGCTATTCCTGACAGAGCAAACAGAAGGCCAAGTGTGAGCATGCTTGCCATTTTTCATTCTGTGATTGTTGTTCATTCCAGGCAATTTGGCCTTTTCAGAGGCAGTTGGGCTCACACTGGCAGCATAATCACTAAGTACATAACACATAATTATGCCTGGCCTTTGTCTGAGGGAGGGTTAGGGAGATAAACCACAACATGGGCCTGGCCCTCAAGAAACACCCAAGTAGAGACCACTGACAGATATCTAGAAATGTTGTAAGTCAAGTGGTTAAGGAAAGACACACGTAGAAGTAATTGATTCTTTCTGGGAGTGCCAGTGGGTGGCCATTTCAGAGGAGCAGCAGGTGGCAACTGAAATTCAAGGTGACAGACCCAAGAATGTCTTTTGCTTCTGCTGTGCCTTCACATGTCTGCTGCTGCCGTCTTCCTCTGGTGTCTGGCATGGTGGGAATGGGTGTGGGGAGATCCCCACTGCCTGCAGTGTAGTGTGTTTATCTCATGGAAACATCCAGTTCTACTGGGCATTTTTACCTGTGTGAATTATTATGAAGATCTCTTCCTAAGCTATACTGTCTAAATGATAATAATAATGTTAGTTTAAATAGTTTTGATTAAAAATATAAACAAGGAAGTGTCATACTGCTACAACACATGAGTTTCTATTGAGGAGCCATATAGACTGTGGGTTAGGTTAATGATTATGAAAAACTGAGTCCCAGTTAGCCCAGCTAGCTTACATTCATTTAACTTTAATGTTGAGAGATGTGTTTCACAGGTTTCAGAGTGCATTACAGCTGAAACAAAGCTTTGAAAATAATAGACTAAGGTGTTTTTGTCAAAGAGCTTGAAGTGAAATACCCAAGAAGATAATCTAAAGTTTAGAAAGGTACATAGAAAGAGTTGAATGTGGAACTCTTTAAGGTCAGGTAACAAGAACAAAGCAGCCCAATTATTACTAGCTGACACACTTTTCTTGCTAGGATTGGTTGATGACCAAAGATGATGATTAATTTCTTGTACCCATTTTTGCCCTGATATAAAAAGTATTGATGAGTGGGTACACACCCCAAAGATTTAAAGTAGAGCTGACTAATTCTTTTTCATACATTAAAAATTTAGGTTTGTGATTCCCTATAAGATTACCATTCAGGATAAGTAACAAAGTGATTGGCCCTTTCTTTGTAACTGCACAACTGCAGCCAGTAGAAGACCTGACTGAGAAAAATATCCTGCTTGCCCACATGGTTAATCTACAACAAGTTGCTTGGGTATGAATGTATGTGGGTTCTTAAGATAATTTATTTTTCACCTGTAATACGTAAAATGTTTAGTCGTGTAAGGAAGATGAAAAACATGTTTTTATCTGTATTCATTGTAATCATTCACTTGAAAAATGGAATGTAACCACATTCCTGCATTGCCTGAAAGATTGTTGTGGTATGTAAGCTGTAGAGGAAAAGTATACAGTAGAAAGAACACAGAAAGAATATGGACGAACAGAGGATAATAAAGAAGGAAACCATCAAGAGAGTGTGTGAGTGTCTTTTTTCCAAACCCCAAGATAAAAAAGTTTGTACCATTGTTGTGGATTTCCCTGCGAGCCCTGAGCTGCCTGGAGGGTAGTCCTCCAGGAGGTGATAGGAGAGTCACAGAAGGCAAAAGTAAATGCTGTTTAAATTGAGTTGTCTTGGATATGACAAGATTTTGCATTAGGGAGCCTAACCCAAGGCACAGAAAGAGTACATGGTAAGAAGTATACAGATAATTGGAATGAACAGGCCAAGGTATCAAGATGGGACACAGTTTTTGCTTGAGAGGAGTATTCAGGCAGATAAGGCAGGCCTGGCTGACCAAAGCCCTTGCTGGGAATGTGTGTACCTAGTTCTTCTATGGGCCAAAGGAGACCTTGCAGGAAGCTGGGTTCCTAGATCAGGTTTCTGTTAGGAGTACAACTTCATAGGTACTAGGGAGCCCTTGGTGAACTGAGCAGGCTTTACAGGCAGTTCTTCTGCAGAGGGGCTTCAACACATGACACACAACAAGCCCTTGGCTGCTATTCTTTCCTCTATCTGGTTCTGCTGACCTAGGAAGCTGCAAATTCTTATTCCTTTACTACACAGCTCTCCAGATCATAAACTCTTGGGCCCAGCCAACATTCCAACCTGCAGGTTCTGTGTTAAATAATTATGAGAATGCTTTTCTGGATAGAGGTAGTTACCTTGCTAGGAGGTTATTTTATCCTTTAAGCAGATGTGAAAGTTGGTGCGATCTTCTTACATCATTTCACATCTACGAGTCATCTATAACACTAGCCATGCGCAGGATTTTATACACAATGGGAATTGTTTATAAAACATAATTGTGCTTGAGAAATTAAATATTCCCAAAATCATTTCAGCAATTCAATACTCAAAGTAGAAATAACTACAGAAAACTTCATTAAATTTGTTTTTTTAAAAATGGTTTATTTGTTATAAAACATTAAATACTAAAGCTAAAAACATATAAATTCAGGTCAGGCTATATTAAAATACATACATACCCTTTGAAAAATCTGATTAAAAGTTGAATTAAACAGATGTTTTAAATAAAATAAAGTAATTTTTGAAGACATTTTAAACCTAATTTGCTGTATCAGTGTAGTGTCATCTGTAAAATTACAGCTGAAATGTTTGGCCATCTTGGAAGTCAAACTCATCTGATTCCTCGGTCTTCTAGTCTGCAGTATGAAGCCAGCACGGCTTGCACAGGAGTGGGCTTCAGTCACCGTGCCAGTGCTGTCTATTAGAAATCCAGACCCCTGTAGTAGGACAGGGAGGAAGTGGCCAGCAGCACACAAAGAACGCACATAGGATGCAAACCTGGCCCTGAACGAGGGTCTTAGTTCTACTACACATTGTCCTCTCTCACTAATGCTTGGTAAATATATGGAAGCAGAAATTGTGCAACAAAGCATATAGCCATCTAGAAATAATCCTCTGATTGGAAAACAACCCTCAAAACCAGCACTAATTTAACCATGACCATTTTAAGTATTTGAAATTTCTCATCACTTCCAATTGAGTAAATAGTACTGAGGGATCTGTATTCAAATGTGCTTAAGAATTCATTTATATTCTGAAACATGGCTGCTCCAGTTACTCGCACAGGTTAGTGAAAAAATTCCAGAATAAACACTCATTTCCAAAGTCAACTCCCACTCATGAGAAACACCCTAGAGGAACTAGTTATGATCTATTTAAATGTTAAAATAGTATTTCCAAGAAAATGCTTTGTTTTTCAACTCCTATTTTTCAATATCCTAAAATTTTAGAATTTTAAATGCTGTGATTAGCACAGATGATGAGCATATGCTTTCAAGTATCAAAAGGCTACCACTGGATCTAAAATCGCAAAGGAACTTGTAGGTATCTACACTAATCTGTCTTTACAACACTAAGCCACCAAATGAAATTTGCCAATAGTTGTGCAACTCAAGTGATTAAAACACAAAAAACAAAATGCATTCCAGTAATCTTCATTGGCACAGCACAATTAAAATGAGCTTTCTTCGGATTCTAGCTATGCGAATTATTTCCCCTTTATTTTGACAGTATTGGTATGCATAAAAGGGCTTTCTGTATGCAATCCTAACACTACAGGATAAGACAGTTGAATCAAACTTTTGAAAAGCTGGGAAAAATATGCATATTAAAATCACTGGAAATTAGAAAAATATATCCCAGTACTAAATTACAGATGCCATGGTGTTAGCACTAAATAGTAATCCATTTTTCCATGTCCAAGCTTTTGAGCAATTTACAGAATCATTTCCGCAAACATGTGATATGGAGAACTAACTTGGCCATCTGAGCGACACTGTCTCTACATCTAGCAGGTCTTTGATTTGCATCCTTTCTTTTACCTTCCTAGGTGGCTTTGCTAATTCATACCAGATGGCCTTTCAGTCCTTGGAAAGTACTCAATTCAAGCCACTGCCATCCTAATCTTAACAGATACAGTTAAAAGAAAGAATTCTTAAGCTTTTGTAACAAAGTTTCTATTAGGCATCTTTTCCTGTGATTATCTTTATAACTGTGTATTATAGTCAGGCTACTCACTCACTCTTATCAACTTCCTGGCTTTACGTATTGATCAAGAAAGTACCTGCTCTTCTGGGATAGAGCCAGAAGTGAGCTAGTGTCCCAAAGCCAACCAAAAGCATTTCTTACTGCCAGGAGTGGTCACTGTGGAGGCGCTAGGCAGTACAAGCTTCCCCAAAGGTGGCAACCTCCACTCTGCTCTCCTGGTATCAGAGACTTTTCTGCTTTTCACTCTTTGGAGTGAGGTTTGAATAAGAAAAAAAGCATTTTCAGCCAGGTGTGGTGGCACACACTTTTAATCCCAGCACTCTGGAGGCAGAGGCAGGCAGATTTCTGTAGGTTCGAGGCCAGCCTAGTCTGCAAAGCAAGTTCTAGGACAGCCAAGGGTGTTACACAGAGAAACTCTGTCTGAAAAAAAAAAAAGAGATAGCATTTTCCTCATAGGAAATACACATAATTTCAGGGAGCCAGTGCAAAGTGAAAACATGGGGCCCTTCTTCAAACATTTTTAGGAACTTAACAACTGCACTTGCAGAGAGCACTAAGCCACCTTTCTAAGGTGGGAGCCTGTAGAATCCAGAGGGTTACACTGATTAGGTTTGTGGCTGATTGACAGGCAGATGTGGTTAGATGGTCCAGATGGGGCAGCTGTTCTTCTTTATATTCATTTAAAGACTCTTAGAACTGGAGCCAACTGTTCCGTGACTGTTGTATGGCAAATTTCTATTCCTACAACTTCATGCTACACTGGTTAGCACTCCCCGGAATTCCAGTCACACGTGGCTTGTAAACGGCCCTTCTTTTAGGAAAGCCATCAGTCAGACATGATGAAATTTTTGTATTTATCCTAGATGATTTTTTTTTTAAAATTAAACATCTCTTAGCTAGGATAGGTCTCAGTGTTATTAAGGTGATGGGACAACCTATAGGAGAAGCCACTGTCCAACAGTTTTATCTTCTAGGTGAAGCACTCAAGTCTGTAGACTGTGCTCCCTTTTAAGACCACCACAGTTCTTCAAAGATAGCTAATAAGAAGCTATATGGTGATTTTTTGAAAAATACCGTACTGATTCAGTTATAAGAATTTTACTGGAACCCAGAGTTACCCCTTCTTCATAATAATAAAAAGTGTATGTATACAAAAGCTCAGGTCACATGACTAAACAGCGACATTTCCGGGAGTGGATATACTTCCTGTACTCCGCCAGCTGCTTCAAGTACATGTTTGATGGCCATCTGTGCTTTTCAACAAAGCTTCGTTCTTCCACTAAAATTTTAAGGGGAAACAAGTTAATTGCATATACTTTATTTTTTTTGTCAAGATGAAATACAAACTATTGGTTGCTGTGTTACAGAGGAGCTCAGTCTGTTATATCCCCATCCTTCCCACAGCCTTCAAGAATCACTTAGAATCTGGGTAAAAGAAGCCATCAGGATTTTTACTAGAATACAATTTGTGATGACATGCACTGTCCCACCAAGTCGTATTTGACTGCTTTCCTTTTCTACTTCAATACAACTTTTGTTTTTACTGGAGATAAGAAATTCATTTTTTCCTTGTGGATAACTTGACCTTTCAAACTCTATAAAGTATTCCTAACTCTACTTCCTATCCACTCACAGTCAACTAGCTAATCTATTCATTCCCAATGTTACGACCTATGCTCCAGAGTCTGCCATACTGTAAGTTCTTGGTCTTCAGGCTTGCTCCTCTAGCCTCCCTGTACACTGTGCATTCTGGATCCACTTTCATAGAAACCTGTGTTCCAGTCCAGGCTCTCACCCCAAGCTAGCTACACCCAGAGTCTACAAATCGATGACTCGTTGGGTTTGGGTTTTCTAGCTTCCCATTTTCTGTAAAGGTTATCTCCACTGATTGGAGGGAGGCCTAACAAAGCTCTTTAGTCAACATTTACGAATTCCACTGTTGAGGCCCCAGGCTTCATCCTGCCTCTGACACACCTAGTACTTTAAACATTTAAGGGTTTGGGGATCCTCCCCTTCTATATGCATTTGCATTTCATTCTACTGAGTTTGATTTCACCACCTGCTGTTTAACTTCACGGGCATGTGGGTTAACAAGGTCCTAGTTACAGGATCTAAATGACAGTAGAAAAGCTACCTGCTCAGGGAAGTCAGTTCTCTCTGTTTCATAAGGAAGACTTTTTAAAGACAACTCCAAACTGCATGTGGTGGTCTACGACTTTAATCCCAGCACTTCTGGGGGGGGGGGGGGGCAGGCGGATTTTTGTGACTTTGAGGCCAGCCTGGCCAACACAGTGGATTCCAGGACAGCCAGGGCTACAAAGTGAGATCCTGTCTCAAAAGAAAAAAAAATACAGAACTCCAGAAAAAAGTGACAGCAGATGAGCTCTGGCAGCCAGGAACCAAACAACTGTTCCATAAAACATAACACAATACTTAGCTAAATTAAACCAGTCGTGAGAAAAAGGAATCCACAAACACCAAGGGTCAAATTTTCCTGTGTGTTGCTATATGTCTTCTTAAGAATCTAGTGTGTACAAATCTAAGGTGGAATGAGCTACTTAGCTGGGTTGGGAGGCTTGCCATGACATGAGAGTTTTCCATCCTCACTTTCTGATTTCTAAATAACTTTACAGAAGAAAAAATTCACCAGGCACTTGGGAGGCAGAGGCCAGGAGGTTAGGAGTTCAAACCTTGGCTAGAAAGCAGAACATAGGCCAACCCAAGATGCACATACCCCATTTTTAAGAAGAGAAAAATAAAAATGAACACTAAGAAAAAGAGTGCTGTCAAGAGGCAGTTGGTAGGATTCTAGTGACAATCGGAGTGTCTAAAGCTGACAAAGACCGTTCCACAAGGAAGCGGTAAGGGACATGACAGGAACTTCCCAACCCCAAGCAGATGGGAAGGGGGCTGGGTACAAAATCACCACCGAAAGAAGAGAAGACTCCAGCCCTTTGGAGAGGACATGTCCCCTTTGGTGGGCAGCACATGTCCCCTTTGGGCAGCCACTACCTAGCTCTAGGCTTTCCCAGGAGAAAAATAGACCCAGGGTATCCAAATCTTTCAGATTTTCCCCTGGAGATTTTAAATGGAAGTACTATATAAAAACACAATTTTATATGGTGGTTGAAAAAAATCAACCCTGGTAGACCTGACTGGAGTCAGAGTTGCCAGTTCCTAACTACTGATTTAGTGTATTTCATAATGCTGTTACCCAGAGGACTTTTTCCTCTGCTAGGGAGAACCATATCACAGTTGCCAAAGATATGAACTCTCAGTTCCCACCCAAGGGCAAGACTGATCCCTGCCACTTGTATACGGCTTCTCAGAGGACACCCTGCACCTCTGACTGGCCACTGGGCATTGCACATTTTATAGGCAACTGTATAAGTAAGGGCTAATAACACTAATAACAGAAATCACACAGTCTTTCTCCCAAGGCTGTAATTATACTCCAGGTAGCTCATACATCCACATGAGTGGAGAGAAAATAATCTTATTCTTTTACAATGGTGGTGACCTAAGGTGACAGTCACAGTAACTCTAGGGTCAAAATGCAGCTCAATTAATGTCTTAAGGGAACAGCCTAATGCTCTTTGTACCTGGAGCAAGCAGAGCACACTTTCTCTTTATGAAATAAGCCCAGTTTTTTTTTTCTTGCAAAATGTAGAGTGAATGATACCTGCCGCTGGCTTTGCTTTGATTATATTATACTACTGTTTTAATGGCTGAGTGCCATGCTAGGGGACAGGTTAACAATAGGCACATTGTTAACTGGCTGAATCTGTCAAAAGCCAACTGTAAGAATCCTGGATTCCATGTTTCCAAGTCAGTATGTGGAGCAGAATGAGGCCAAGAGGCCAAGAGCGTCTTTATGTCTTGTACATTAGCACTAAGACATGACACAGACAAGACAGAGAGGAGCCCAAGAGCTGTAGATTCAGCCTTTCGATTCTCTGTTCTCAGGTTCAACCACCCTGCACTTACCCCTTTCCCCCCTACTCTCTCTGTGCCACCCAAAAGACCCTCAGACACCTCAGAGGAGATCTCCCTGTCCTTGACTAGGCATTCCTCCAGGTCCTTGTCCATTACCCATTTTCCTTCCGCACCAACGCTGTCTGTCTGACTGCCCACTCTGACAAACACTCCACCTTTGTTTCCTTTCCTACTAGGCAGGTGCAGGAACCTCAACCCGTTCGCTATGGAGTTAAGACTGGTCTCGAACCAGGATCCTATTACCTCTACTTCCAAGTGCGGGGATCAAAAGCTTGCATTACTATGCCTGGCTGACTCATTTTAATCCTTATCATTTACCTTTAAAATTATAGTCTAATTACTTCCAATTGGCAAGATACATAAATATTTGGTCAATAAAAAAACTGTTATTCAAAAGTTCCTATGTAGATATGTACATACAGATTCTCTAAGCATTAAAGATGACATATTGTAAATAATAAACTATTTCTATTTTTATGAGAAGAAAAAAATTAAACATGTTGATTTAAGTAGCTAAAACTAAGGTCTCATTTATCACAGCCAAGGGGCACCTGAGGACACTCTTTATCACCCTAACTCTCCTACCATAAAAAAAAAAACAATTAAAAATGAATGGGTACTATAAAATAATCATTAGAAACTTCTTGTGTATCACAGGTCAGACTGGCTATGCAATACAGGTGACTGTATGTGAAAGAGTCCTCAATTACACAGCAGAATTGAAAGGACACATGTAACATTACATTTATGTTTTTATGTTAGAGCAGCAACGGTTTCTTAGTAATTATGTCTCAAACCTCAAACAAAGACCATAACGTCTTCTTTTCAAAACAGAAATCAGCAGTCTACCTGAAAGGTCCTGAAATTCGGGCTTTTGGCTGAATATGAGGTAGTTAGCAGCGATGAAATGAAGCAGCCACGTTGAAAGGCAGTCAGAGTGGTGGAACTGCAAGGACAATGGAAGGAGATAAGTTATACACCTGTCCTGACCAGACTGTGGCCACAGTCGGGAGAGACCGGAGTCCACACCCACGGGTACGTGCCTGCAAGTGCTGCCGTGTTTGGTAACTGTGGCCACAAGGGGAGACTGGAGCACTATTAACAAATACTGATAAGGTTAGCTCGTCCAGCAAAACAGCCAACTCACCAGAAACCAGACAGTGTGCCAGAGCAGCAGAGCTGTGCCGGTAACCAATGAACACTGAGGTTCTTAGTGCTCCAATGTGAACTTTTCATACAGGGTCTAGTCATCAGGAACCACATTCATATCTCAGTCAGAACTGAGCATTTCCTCTTAGGATCATTGCTACACAGAGCTGGATTTTCTGTATCGTTCTTCTCCTTCTGAGTTCTGAGAGCAATCTGGCTGATAAGATACTCTCCCGGGATCAACCCACACATGCACTGCTCTAGCCAACCATCAGTCTGGATTATAGTGATTTGATGATGGGTGACTTTGGTAGAGTTCTCTGTTACTGCCCTTGCAGTAGATACTTAGACTTACTATATTATGTGGACAGTTTAGTGGCACATAGTACATTCGTATGTCTGTGCAAACAGTACCATCATCCATTTCCAGACGACTCCACCATCCAAAATAAAACTTACATTTGTTTAATACAAATAACTCCCTTTAACTCCTGAGGGCCTTGGTTGTACTGTTTTACTTTCTGTCACTAGAAATCTGACTACAGTAGGTACTCGATATAAGAGGAAATCACACAATACGTTCTTCTTTATTATACTTCATTTAACATAGTTTCTTCCAAAGGTCATCCATGTTGTCAGTTATATAAAGTGTCAGGGGATAGAGTAAGTGCCCGTAGCTGTGTTAACGGAAGCCACCAGACAACTGACCAGAGTGGACAACCCGGAACAGGAAAGCCAGGGTGCAGACTCAGGGTCATGACTTGGAAAGAGGAGGGGAAAAGATGGCTATGAAAACACATTTCACATGTAGGGCCTGAGTTATTGTATATATTATATAACACATATTAAAATATCTTGGCAAGAAATGGAAGGTACCTCATTGTAAAATTAGGGTTTTGGCTGGCATGGTGGCCTACGCCATGAACCCCAGAACTCAGGAAGCCGAGGCAGGAAGGTGTCTCTGAGTTCAAGGACAGCCTGGTCTACATAGAAATTTCCAGGCCAAGCAAGAATATAGTGAGACTCTGTCTCAAAAAACAAATCAACATGTGCTGTCCTCTGATAAAGGGTTTCAACTGAAAAAAGGTCAAGGATGTAAGACAAAGGCTTTAAAAAGGATAAAGGCATAAAAAAAATAAACCAAATGCTGAACTAGAGCTATTAAATATGGAGAAAGTACCCAGGAGCTCTCAAAAAAAAAACCTCAGAAACAAAGTTCATACCCTAATGCAGCTAAGTATTACATATACATTATAAATAAGGGTATACATTTAATTGAATGTGAGAGTAAGTACACCTTCGTGGGTTAGACAGGGCTTCCGTGAGAGCTGAGATGAAGAACCCTCCCCTCAGCCCGAAGAAGCCAGGCTGAGAAAAGCATCTCTGGTACAGTAGGGACAGAAGGGATGACGGAGAAACAGGATCCATGGTGGGAACAGAGCAAGGGGAGGGAGGGGGAGCAGCAGTGAGGGACCCTGCAACTGCTCACACAGAGAGAAGGCATAGGGGTGTGGCACAGACAACAACAGAGGTGGGAAATTCGGATTCGGAGAGCTACTGGGGGGCTTAACCCTGCGGAAGACAGAGAACGGGGGAGGACACACCTAATTCTGACCAAACAGGCAATCTCAAACCCTCTGAGAGGAAGCTGATATGTTTCTGTTTTCTGTTGCTACACTAAACACCTATGACAACCAAATTATAAACAGAGAAGGTTTGTTTGGCTCACAGTCCTAGAAGTTTCTATCCATGACTGGTGAGCCTCTTTCCTTTGGCCCTGCAGTAGCAGAACAAGGCAAGCATTGCAGGCAGGGCAAAATTGTCTGCTTCATGCCTGGGAAGAAAATGAAGAGAGAAGGAAGGGGTTTCCCACAATCCCCTTCAAGGGCACTCTTAATGACATGAGGATCAGAGGCACGTGTGCGCGCATCGCATACACATATACACTTAATAGTAAAAATTATTTTTTAAAAGGTCTTAAGAAATGAAACTGGGTTGGAGAGATGACTTGTGGTTAAGATCAGTAGTTGCTCTTGCAGAGGACTCAAGTTTGATTCCCAGCACCCACACGGCCACTTAGGAGCCTCTGTACCTCTAGTACCAGGGCACCTGCAACCGTCTTTGGCCTCTGTGAGCACCATACATACATGTGGTATACAGATACACATACAGATAAAACAGCCATACACATAAAATATTTTTTTTAATTTGAAAAGAAACAATAAAACTTAGAGTAGATAAGTTAGATTTTTTAAATTGAGAGGGAAACTAAGTCAGAAACTAGTACTGGGGAGACAAATCCGAAGAATTTGCTGATAGAGACGCAAGCCCATGCGCAGCTGTGGAAGGCGCCTTAAACCAGTAAGAAGTACCACATGGGATGCACTCCCAGCTGCTCACACCCAGACTCCAGAGCATAAAGACTTGCTGGCAGAGTATGAAAAGAGTCCACTAACACCAAGCTTGCCTAGCAGCAGGAAGCCCTGGGCTCCATCTCCAGCACTGTGCAATCAGCGGTGGACATGCTCAGAATCCCACTACTCCAGAGGTAGAGGCAGGAGGATTGGGCGTTCAAGATCATCCTTCGCTACACAGTAAGTTTGGGGCTGGCCTGGGATAAGTAAGACCTTGTTTCCAAATAAAGGAAGTAAAATAAAAATAAAGGAATTCAGGATGTAAACATGCTAACAAGAGGGACGCTTGCTCAAGGGCGATATAAGTGTATCAGAGAAAGATAAGGGCTACTTGACTTTTAAAATTTGTTTTTAATCTAAAATGTTAAATACATCTGATTGTAAGACTTGATTATGACAGATATGAAGTACAAAATGGAAAGTTAAAAATGCTCACATGCTTTGGATAAATTTCCTTCTCTACCCAGAAATATTTACAACGATTAATGAATTTGCTTCAGCCTGGAGGCAGTTTTCGGCTGTCAGGAGTTCTGTCTTTGGCTCCAGCACGTCAGCTTGGAGGAAGACTAAACCACCAAGCTCTTGTCAGCTCTGCATGTCAAACGTGACAGGGAAAGAGACCTGCTGGGAGCCAGACATGATTTTCAGATATCCCATTCTAGAGTGATAGACCAAGGGTCACCTGAGGGGGTGACTCAGAAGGCTCAGTTCAGGGCACATTCAGTAAGATCTGTGATGAGCAAAGGCCACAGGAGTTTCGACAGTGGGAGAAATGGACGATAACACAGGCGGAGGATCCATCAGAGCCAGTCTTCTCCCGTGAGTGAGAGGCTGGGAATGAGTGCATGCTGGGCTTTTGACTAGAATTGTTTTTTTTTTTTTTCTTTCATTCATTTTATATACTGACCACAGTTTCCCCCCCATTTCTCCCCCCGTCCCCCTCCCCCAACTCCCATCTACCCCCCTCTCCACCCACTCCTCCTCTGTCTCCATTCAGAAAGGGGCAGGCCTCCCATGGGCTTGAACATAGATAGCATGGCACATCAAGTTGAGGTAGGACCGAGCTCCTCCCCCTGCATTCAGGCTGGGCAAGGTAATCCAGCATGGCGGACAGGTTCCCAAAAGCCAGCTAAGTGCCAGGGATAGGTCCTGATCTCACTGCTAGGGCCCTTACAAACAGACCAAACCACACAACTGTCACACACACATGCAGAGGGCCTAGGTCAGTCCCATGCAGGCTCCCTAACAGCTCTGGTCAGCTGTCTCTGTGGGTTCCCCCTTGACTAGAATCTTATCTGGAAGTCTGAGGGACAGATTTCAACACACAATACTAGTTTATTTATAGTCCTGTCCTCTTCCATATTATAGGGTCTTTAAAAATTAATTTTTATATATGTGTACACACACATAAATACATATATATGAGTGTTTTACCTTATTTGTGCCTAAGGATGATTGTGAGTCATCCTGTGGGTGCTGGGTACTGATCTGGATTCTCTGCAAGAACAGCAAGCTCT
Source organism: Peromyscus californicus insignis (assembly GCF_007827085.1). Classification (NCBI taxonomy): domain Eukaryota; kingdom Metazoa; phylum Chordata; class Mammalia; order Rodentia; family Cricetidae; genus Peromyscus; species Peromyscus californicus. Next base: position 76,300,208 of record NW_026294480.1, on the reverse strand, counting down.
CTTAACTACTGAGGCATCTCTCTAGCCCCCATATTCTCTGGTCTTTCCAACCACAGCTTCTCACAACTGACTTGTGCAAACTACACGTGTTTTCTAGAATTTGTAGCAGTGCAATTCTTAACAGAGAGGTCTTGGGCATGGAAGGAGCCAGGAGCCAATGCAGTGACTCCCACTCTTACACTTTAAATTTACTAGATTCCTAAGACACGCCAGCAAACTTCACCAATGTTACCACTGAGACTCGAAAACATGCTCCGGAAGAACAAACAAGGGAAGTAAGTGGTTCAGGTAACTATGTCATTTGGTATATACAGAACAATCCTTCCATTTCCTTTCAGTAATGCTAAGAAATGATTCTTTTGGGAAGAAAATTCTATTTCCTGTAATGCTAATGTCCACAGCACAGCCACACGCAAGTAGCTAGAATTAGGACCATTACTGAAAACATAGATATAATTTCTAACCCAGTGAATGCTTCAAAATTACTTTCCCATAAAAACTGGTGCAAAGAAACTGTAGCCTCTTTTAGCCAAACTTTAAAATGGATACTAGTCTTGACAAAGCTGTTAAAACACAGAAAACAAGTACTATATGTATATTTTAAGTCAAAAGAGGCCCCTCCACCTACCCCCACCCTCACCGCTACCCCTACCCCAAATCCCATACACAGGGCCAACCACCTTGGCCTTTTTGAGCAGGTCCACAATGTCAAGGTTCATGGAGGCCAGCTCCCTGCTGGGCATGCTCTGCAACTGTGTGATGATGAAGAGCTCACAGATATGCTGCAGTCTGGAGACTTGGTACATCTCAGCACAGATCAGGAGACACATGGCCTGGAAAATGCCAGCTGGTGAGGAGGGAAGTGAGAGAAGATGGTTGATTAGACCACTGCTTTCAGGAACGAAAAGAAAACACACACAGCGTGGGTTGGGTGTAGCTGGCATACTTTATTTCCAGCACTTGGGAGGCTAAGGCAGGTGCTCTGTGAGGCTGAAGTAAGTCTAGTCTACACAGTGAGTTCCAGCCTAGCAACAGCAGCAGCAGCAACAACAACAAAACCCCCAATCAACACACACACACACACACACACACACACACACACACACATCTCTAAAACATGCGGACAGTTATCCTTCAGTGTGGACTAGATAGAATTCCTAGGAAGAGTCCCATTAGCACATTCCTAACTTGTACTACATTTTGTAAATAATCCATTTAAGCTTTCGTACTCCAAAGAGAATCCCATCCCCAGCTCTCTAGAGAAGGATTCCAAAAACTGCCCTTAACTAACACAGAGAGCTAGCTATTACGTTTTTCTTTCTTTTTTTGAGACAGGATCTTACTGTGTAACTCTGGCTGGGCTGGAACTCACTGTGTAGACCAGGCTTGCCTTGAGCTCCAAGAAATCTGCCTGCCTCTGTCTCCCAAGTGTGTGTATTAAAGGCTAATTTTTTTTAATTAGCTACACTTACTGTTTCCTCTTTCTTCATCCCTATCCCCACTCGAGGGTCTCACGTATCACAGGCTAGCTTTCAACTCCTTATGTAGTCAAGAATGACCTTCAACTTCTGATCTTCCTGCCTCTACCCTTGAGTGCTGAAATCACGGGTGTGTACAGTCATGCCCGACACACTGTGCTGTGGATCAAATCCAGGACTCGGCGCATGCGAGGCAAGCACATCTGAGCCACATCTGCACCCCAACTCTTCTTTCTTTGCTTTAGTCCCCAGGCTGACTGTGCTGTTTTCACTATGGCAAAATAAACATAAAACCTAGAACTTTGTGTGTGTGTGTGTGTGTGTGTGTGTGTGCATATGGCATCTGTGTGTGTGCATGCATATGTTATCTGTGTATGCATATGGTATCTGTGTGTGCATGTATATGGTATCTGTGAGTGTGCATGCATATATAGGTATCTGTGTGTGTGCATGCATATATAGATATCTGTGTGTGCATGTATATGGTTATCTGTGTGGGCATGCATATGACATCTGTGTGTGTGTGTATGCATATGGTATCTGTGTGTGTATGCATATGGCATCTGTGTGTGTGCACACACATGATATCTATTTGTACGTGTGTGTGGAGGCCCAGGGTTAATGCTGAGTGTCTTCCTCTATTGCTTGTCACTTTATATATTGAGACAGGGTCTCTAACAGTTTAGTCTGGCTAGCCAGCTTGCTCTACGGATTGCTATGGGGATTCCCCCTCTCTCCCTCCAATTGCTGCTGAGATTGGAGGGCTGCTATGCCTACCCAGTTTTTGTTCTGGAGATGTTACACAGTTCTTATACTTGTGCAGCAAGTGACTGCCCACTTTCCCTCTCCTCCATCTGGAAATCGCACAGTTAAGTTTGGTAGGTTTAGGGTTGTGCATATGGCTTAGCTGCAGAGTGCTTGCCCTGCTGTAACTGTCAACTGGACAAAACCTAGAATCATGTGGAAAGAGTCCAGTCAGGGATTTAGATCAGGTCGGCCTGGGAGCACGTCTGTGGGAGTCTTGAGGGCCTTCATTGAGGTGGGAAGACTTGCCCACCGTGGGCAACACCACTCCCTAGACTTGGGTCCTGGACTGTACTGGAGTAGGAAAGTGAGCTGAGTAGAAGGGATGAATACACTTATTTCTCTCTGCTCTTGACCATGGATGTGATACAATTAGCTGCCCAATCTCCTGCCGCCTTAACTTTCCTGAAACAATGGACTTCAGCCTGGAACTGTCAACCTGGAACTGTTAACAAAAATAAATGCTTTCCCCCATAGATTACTTTTTGTCGAGTATTTTATCACAGCAACAGAAATGAAGCAAGAACAGCAAATTTATAACTTTTATTATGAGTAAATCTTTTACTAAAACATTGAAAAATGAAACTAGATTTAAAAAAATTGAGTGTGCTACTATCTAATGCAATCACTAAAACAATAGTGCTAATATATAAACATGTAACTTACATATTTGTTTATTTATTTATTTATTTATTTATTTATTTAGGGTTTTCAAGATGGGGTCTTTCTATGTAGCCCTGGCTGTCCTGAACTCACTATGCAGATCAGGCTGGCCTCAAACTCAGAAATTCATCTGTCTCTGCCTCCAGAGTGCTGGGATTAAAGGTGTGTTCCACCATGCCTGGTGCATTTTAAAAAAGTAGTGATCAAATTCGTTATTAATTATCTACATTTCCCAGTATTGAGAAAATAATATTTATTTCCACTAACAGCCAATGCTTTCATCTTCACCAAGCAAAAATAACAAGCCAGTCTTCATTAATACTGGCATAACAGCTCCGAAACACAGCTAACTGGGAGACAGACAATTTGACTATAGACGTAATTTTCTCTTTTGGAAACTCTATATCTTTTCATAGAGGACTCAGGACTTATTCAAAATTTATTTAAACAACAAACATAGGAAAATTGCCTATTCTAAAAATTAAAGCAGTAAGTCTAAAGGGAGGCATGGTCTGAAAGGTGTTTTGTTTTTCTTTCTGTAGGGTTGCTGGCTGGCTTTTGGGACCAAAGCCTCATCTGCCAGGCCACGAGCTGTGTTTGAGGAGGGCGCCATCTGGTGTCAGAATGGGATAAAACACTCCAAGTGCTTTCGTGCCTTGTTGAAAGGACTGTGTTGTCTACAAAAATCTTGCAAGATCTGTTCTAACATGTATCTGCTACACATCATTAATTATTATTAACATTATTAACGTGTGCTGGTCAAAGATAGCCTTTGGTTAGTGAATTTAGAAATCGATCCTATAGTCCACCAGGATCCTAAACACTCCAGGGAAAATTTTCAGAGACGCCAATTTTAGGGGAGACTGACTTTGAAAGTCAGTAGCAGCCTTTAAACCCCACATCCTCAGATCTGGATGACCACAGCAGTCTCACAGTATCAAATGTCCTGAAAAACATTTCAACCAGATGTGAGGACCATGAAAGCTACTGTCCAGCCCTTTCCTTGTTGAAGAGGTAGTGCTCCCAAACTCTGCAATTAGAGCAGCCACTAGGTACCCCAAGTACCTCGATTTTCGAATGTCTAGGGCAATCAATAACCTGCTGTTACTGTGAGCTCCTGATCCCTGCTCTTCCATCTGAACTAACTGGACATGCGATGCTCTCCCTACATCACCTCCAAACTGCTTAGCAAATGCCATGATATCAGCTGACAGACCTGAAACAGAACAGATTAGTTAGAAAGCAAACTATCCAATGAGTGGTAAGAGAGACTCGTGAGACACGCTCACTGCGTACCTGGGCAACAAGAGTCCGTGTATAAGTATTCTAAAAATGACAAGAAAGTCTCTTTGGAAACGCCATAAACTGGAATCAGGACACTCTTGGCTTCCATGTAATTGCCATTAAACATGGCTGCCATCACTTCACACCGTGCCACCAAGATGGCCCTGTGGGCTGGCACAGTCGTTCCTGAAAGGTGAGAAAGGTAAACAAAATCAAGATAATGCTGTAGAGTTGCCCGTGTGTTCTGCCTGGAGTGCCACTGACCAGGACAAGCCAGGCTGTGGTGCAGAACCACACCCGGGAGACAATGGACACTGCTCCGGAGACTTCTTGCAGCAGCTGAGAAACAGAAGAGTTCAAGACTTGCCTTTGAACCCAACAATTTACAAACCAGACAAACATCTGTTAGTTTAGATTTCCTGAAGACCAAAGGACTGAAATACAAATTTTGCCATGTGTTTTTATAACAAAGCAATCGTCCCTCCTGGTTGGCTTGAAATACAGCCACCTGGAAACAATCCCATTGCCCTTTGTGGCCAAACTCAAAACTGTCTTGGTCAGGCTTCCCCACCCCAGAAATGGAAACAGCAGAAGCAAACAAGTGGTCCAAACCTCACGGGGAGGAGTGCAGTCTAGACCTTAGGAACATTTGCAGGGTGATGACAAGGTCACGCCATCTTTGTTGCACACAAGCGACGCCTTCTCTGAGACAGGCTTTGAACTGTGATGCCCTTGAGCTCACACCAGACACTGAAACGCACCAAACTGACTCTCTAGGGAGACTGCTGAGTTCTCCAAACTGCACAAAGTTGCACCACACAAAGACAGCACCAGATGGGGTCGCAGGTGGCACGGAACTCGTAGGGTGCTGAGACAGTTGCTATAATTTCTACCATGTAAGGAGACCATGAGCCCACACAACAGCCTCCAGTTCCACAGATGACCACCCACTACCATGTGACTGAAATGGAAGATGCCGAGATGAGGAGGGCAGAGTGGGAGCTCTAGTTATGGAGGATCCCAGGGCTATCGGGAACCACAAAGCTGCCCCCTTCCAGAAAGAAATGCCACGAGCCAAACCACTATTTTCTGCCCAATAATTTACTCATATATTGCCCAATTTCCTAACATTTATCACAAGTATTTATTCTTCTCTAAAATATTCACAATTTGTTAGGTTCTTCAACCTCTCTAAAATCCAAGCAAAATACTTCCTGTCCTAGGAAAAAAACAGGTCCATCTAAACTCAGAGATGTTTCCTGAAGCCAATATTTCCTCAGGCTCATGGATCAACCACTGATACTCCCAGTGGAGCCCATGGGTTGGCACTGTGATTTACCGAGGCACACCCCGACCGGGAGCAAGGAACCAGCTTGAGAGCACCCTACTTCTACCAGCAAACACCATCTGTCCACTGTGTGTTCCCTTCTATGTCACAACCCTCCCAGCCAGTGTAACAGGACCCTCTACCAAGAGGGTCAGCTCCCATAACTAAGGCATGCTGATATATTTGTAGAGACCAATTAACAAGGAATTCAAATTGGCATTGCAATTCGACTTACAATTTTAGGATTTAAACTATTTCAAGATAAATATAAAATCATTTGAAAAATAGGAGCACAGCTTAAACACACTTGGATGGTCTATCATTTGCATTAAGTAGATGAATTAGGACTGACTAAAAATAGCAAATGGAAAGTAAACAGGGATAGATTTCATAAGCAAGGCTTGAAATTTTAACAGAGCTTTCTGTTCATAATGTTACAAGATAATGTTGGAAATGTAAAACCAGCTTCAGTATCTTCAAGCATGGTGTGTGTGTGTGTGTGTGTGTGTGTGTGTACATGCGCACGCGTGCACAGGTAAACATGTCTCATATGGAAGCCGGAGGTGGACATCGGGATGTCTTCTTCAATCTCTTTTCCACCTTATTTTTTTGAAACAGGCTCTCTCACTGACCTGGAACTCTGTTTGGCTAGAATACCTGAGAGGCAAAGCCCCCAGAATCTGCCCGTCCTTGCTCTGGTGAGCTGCGATTACAGGCACGGCACAGCTGTGGCAGAGAAAGATATGTCCAGCTGATTTTTAGATCCATTTGAAGGTTAGAACTTAGTGCAGGAAGCCACCATACTTTCAGTTAAGGGAACATGATCTCACAACCTTTTAAATAACTGTTTTGGTGTCATGAAAATTATGCTTTGAAAATGTAACACAATATCCAACTAAGCTACCTGTTTTCTGTTGTTATTGTTTTGTTTTATTCAGTGTGTGAGGTGTGTGTGGGTACCTGAAGAGGACAGAAGACAGCTTCAGATCCTCTGAAAGTAGAGTTACAAGCAGTCATCATAGGTGCTGGGGACCAAACCAGGGTCCTCTTGAAGAACAGCAGTGCTATTGTTGCTGGCCATCTCTCCAGCTCCTAGTTACCTGTTTTGAGCAGTATATTTACACAAACACTAAATGAATCTAACACAGCATTTACATAATAATTGGCAATTGACTGCTGGTAAAGAATTGTCTAAGGGTACAGAGGATTTTTTTGTCAGAAGATAAATATGTTCTTTGGAAATGCCAGGCCTATCTTGTCCTGTCATATCCATTTCGTGTTATGATTTCAGAAAACTTTTTATAAGAGAAAGAACGAGACTAAAACAATTACAGAGCCAATTTCTCCTTACTCTACACAGGTATCAATGGTCTTTTTGACTGAGTATTGAAATAAAATGTATTTGTTGCACCTTTTTATTATTTCAGATTTCAACAGTGACATTTAGGAATGATGCTTGGTTTCATTCAGAGAAAGAAAACAGACACTTGTAAACCTCAAGAGAGACTTAACATGTACGGACGTAGTGCCTTCTGTTGGACTGTGAAGCTGCTTAGCCTATTACCCTGGCGTTTCTCTGGTTTACAAACACCCATGCACCTCCCACAAATTCATTATCAACAAACAGTAGTCCCCTAGGAGTTAATCCTGTGATCACCACTGGTTGGCCCTTTAAGAAAACTTTTCCCACCTACAATGAGTATCATGAAGCTGGCTTTGGACAGACACTTTGGACTTTTCAATTTAACAATTAATGTGAGTGTGCCATTACCAGGGTCTGGTTAGCCAGCTGGAGGAAGTCTTCTAACCCGATGAGAGGGCTAGAGATAGTCTATGGCTGTTTGGTGGCTCCCCTTACCATGATGTTTTAAATGTATCTCCAGGCCACTCTTACTGTCCCACACATTCAGGCCCCAGGCTCACACTGCATATGGTGCTGCCAATAGAGCCTTGGGAAAAAATTCACTAGTTTTCTTGACACATGACCAAAATTAAAAATAAGGAGAGTCTTTCTGGGTAAGGCAAAACGCTATGCTACCTGCCACATATTTCTACCCCCAAATTAGAATTATATTTCCCTCTTTACAATGGCCCACCTAAAGTTCTTCTTAATTTATTTGCAAACAACTCCTTTTATCCTTGCATAATTGAAAGTATCTGATGATTCATCTTTAAGGTTATGCATTTAATCTATTAATGTGACAGAATTAAGCATGCAAGTACTCAGTAATGGGCTTCGAAGACTGCTTATCTTTATTAAAAATACGCAGCATTACTTTCCAGAGATGAGAAGTGGCCTTCAGTTGCTCTGGTGGTGAGAATTCTCACAGTGCTTCGAGAGACACATCCAGCCATAACTGTGGGTGCCTGGTGTAGGTTAACTGTTTTAAAAACTGAATTAACCAAGCAAGAGATAATGTGTTTTTAAGACAGCTGGCTTCAGATGAATTAAAAACAGAATCTTAAAGAAATATACAAATGAAAATGCAAAATGACACATTAAAAATCATCCCATCCCCTGTGGATCCCGGAAAGTAGATGAAGTATATCTTTAAGGAAATATAAATTCCTTTTTAGTTTATAAAATGATTTTCCTAAAATTCAGCTGGTATTACTTTATGTCCTGCAACAGGGATCACTAATTCTTCATCCCAGGCATTTACAGCTGAACTAGAATGTGAGGGAAGCAAGTAAGAAAGGAAGTCATACAAGGAATCTGAATGAGCGGAGCCATACCTTGTATTTCGAAGACAACATCGGCAAGCATCGGTTTATTAAGGAAAAACTTGAGTGACGTATTATAGAACCACAGAGGCTTCCTGGCTTGGTAGGTCTTGCAATTCCTCAGGCAATTGATCTATGAGGAGAAAACACAAGCGCAGGGGAGATGTTCAGTCTGCTTTGACCACAGTCACTGCCGCCTCATGCTGGCACCTATGATCACACCTCTGAAGGAAACTTTTCCTCAAGTTCTGGTGGCTGGGCACACAGTCCAGGAACTGGCTAAGTGGTGGCCAGGGAGACTCCGGATCCTGAATCCCTGGCAGCCACTGAGGCAGCAGGAAGTTTATCCATGTTTCCTTATCACCTGAGGCTTTTTACAGCCTAGCAGGTCACCATTTTCTCCCAAAGAATGAACATTTAAAAAAATCACAGTGGTGAATTTCCATTTGAATACAGTTTTCTAATGCTAGTTATCTGTTGTTGTTGTTGTGTGTGTGAACAGCAGAGATAGGAACCTGCAGAAAGCACCCGGGGTCCTGGATCTACAGCTCCAGACACTCTGCCCACATCAACCTGACCTGTCACAGCACATCTGCCTAGCCCAGCTGCCAGGCTCTTCTCACAGTGCCTTTGTCCATCTCAGCTTCGGCACCTTGTTCATTTGCTGAAGTTGATCCAGACATCCCCTGGTCCCACTTCTAGAAGCAACGCCAGCTCCCTTTCCTTGCCTCCATCCTTTTCTTTTGTATTTCTCTAATTTTTCTTTACAATGAAATAAAACAAGTCTTAACAGCATTTTCAAGTAGAGTTGCCCAAAGTAAACTGCAATCTTAAATTTTATGGCCGCAATCCCTTCATTTGGAATGGTCTAGTTATGGCTCTTATTGAATTATTTTTACTCATTTTCTCTATCTATTTTTCTATCTATCTATCTATCTATCTATCTATCTATCTATCTATCTATCTATCTTTTTAGACAGAGTTTCTTGATGTAGTTCTGGCTGTCCTGGAACTAGAATTAGCTTTGCAGACCAGGCTGGTCTCAAACTCACAGAGCTCTACCTGCCCCTGCCTCCCATAGTGCTGGGATTAAAGGCATGTGCCATCATCACCCGGCTTTTTGCTCATTCTTGATGACTCTATCAGTTCTGTGGCTGTATTTCCAATCTCATCCTCATGAGAACTCCCATGCTTGGCCAGCTAGAGAAGTCAGGAAGCTTTATCCTTAAGAAGTCCCACATCCAGCTCTGGCAATAAGAATAAGTGATATCTAATTGTCTACCTGTGGTAATCTACTTTGAAGGGAAGTTTCCAGTCTTTTGTGAAGGAGAAATATGATACAATTTTCTTGACAAGGAAAAAGAAAACCCATTCCAGCATGAAATCCAGAAGTATAAGAGACAAAGGTCCTGGTCCTCCATTTGGAGATCTCAGCACTGCACCACAGCACCCACTGGAGGAACAGGTATTTAGTATGCAAGTTACTGGCACTCGTAAAGAGTGAGAGCCAAAACCCATCCCAGAGTTAGAGAGCTAGCAGGTGCTTCAAGTATCTTGTTTTAGCCATAGAGTTGAGTCATCTGTTAAAAAAAAACTAAAGGAATTTTGCCTTCTATTCAAAGAAAATCTATATTTCACTAAGCATTGCACTTAGCTTACCTTTTTATCTACTGTAGCCAGTTTACTTATCAGAGAATCTGAAATAAGAACAAACTGGCTAAATTGTGCAATACTGTTGTCTTAAAGTTTTACAAATCTACTTTTCAGACCTTTACAGACTCTGTATAATCTAAATCCCTGGTGTTTTATGGTCATACAACATCAGTGTTTTTATAACCTTGGACACAGTTTGTAATTTTGAATATGTACTCAAGAAACTCCTCAACTGTCCATTTGGCTAAATATATTGCTCAGAACTCTTTAAAAAGTCCACACAGGAACTTGAGTTAAAATTCTGCAGTGTGAGAACAGGTTCCTCCTGGAGGCCCAGCTGCAGCTGTAGCAGCCTCTCATTCCCAGGATGGGATGTGTGTTCCCAGGGCTCCAGTGGGCTGTTCTGAAGGCAGAATTCACAAAGGAACATTTCAAAGACATGACTCACACATACTTTAATCCTTGCATAAATTAAAATCTTAGTAAGAAATACATATGTTTCTGTTTAAAATATTTAAATAGAAACGTATACACAGAGAAAACATTTATATTTATGAATTATTTAACTTTGCTAATGACTCAATGTTATAGTCATCAAAGTATACCCGTTATAATTCAGAGTCAAAGTAATTTACCTTTCCTGGTGTTTTTAAAATGCATTTAACTTTCTCGATTACATTGGAAACATCCCCTGAATCATTCAACTTCCTCCTGATGTCTTCTTCCAGCTCTTCCCACTGAAAAGCACCTGTAAAGAATCACAAATGTCCTGTGTGAGTAGGAGCTGTGAAAAGCTGAGTCTCCTTCTAGATTATGAATGCTTCTTTAGTATTTTAATTTTTGTGGAGCAAACATATCTCTATGATTGAAGTGTGTGTTTGACAAACAAGTCAGTTTGGCTTCCTAGTCTAACCCAGTGGTTCTCAACCTGTGGGTCATGACCCCTTTGGGATCGATGGATCCCTTTCACAGCGGTTGCCTAAGACCATCAGAAAACACAGATATTTACATATTTATGTAATTATCATATTTATGATTCATAACAGTAGTAAAATTGCAGTTACAAAGTAGCAATGAAAATAATTTTATGGTTGGGGGTCACCACGACATGAGGAGCTGTACTACAGGAATCTGGAAGGTTAAGAACCACTGCTCTGAACAGGCTTCCTCCCTGAGGCCGCCATTTCTACAGCAGGTGTTCAGCTAGCAGCCCTGGCCAGGATGAGTTTCTGGGAAAAGTGATCTGCTCCCAGGAAGAAGGTCAGTATGGCCTTTCCCGGCCTCCACTGGTCTGCAGATGTATGTTCAGAAGGCTGTGTGCACTCTCAGGTTCAGGTGGGATGCCTGCCCTGTGACTCTCCAAAACCAACCCGAGAAAGGCAGTGAGGTTGTTTTCTGACACACTACGTACCCAGCCACTGCAGGAGCAGGTCTCTTCCTGAGCTGTGTCTCCATCTTGGCCAACTTCAAAGCTACTCTTCCTGGATTCCTTTGCTCTTGCCTACCACGTTCCCCTAATTCTATTTTATGCTGAGCAAAAGATGATCTTTACCCAAAATGCTCCTCTCACATGGCCTAAGCACTCTCCTACCCAACCTCCCTGCTCCCTGATGACCTTTCATCCGTGGGATCCATCCTATTATTCAAGCCAAATTTTCAAATGTATGATTTCTGCTCATGATGTCCCAAGCAGTCTTAGTCACTGTTCTATTGCTGTGATGATCAAGGCAAGACTTATAAAAGGAAGCGTGAAATTAGGGCTTTGCCTACAGTTTCAGAGGGTTGGGAACGCGGTGCTGGAGAAGTAGTTGAGAGCTACATCCTGACCTGCAGTCAAGCAGGCAAGGAAAGAGAGCCTGGGGCTGGTGTGGACTTTCGAAACCTCATCCCACCCCCAGTGACACATTTCCTCAACAAGGCCACACCTCTTAATCCTTCTAATCCTTTCAAATGGGTCCACTCCCTGGTGACTAAGCATTCAAATGTATGAGCCTATGGGGGCCATTCTAATTCACACCATCACACAAGGGATTCCTTCATCCATTCGTGACTTACAGGAGGTCAAACTCCTAAAAATACAATTAAAGCAATATTCCATGGAGAGGCACAGGAAGGAGGCCCACATTCCAGCTCTGTCTCTGCTGTTAACGACTGGTGTGGAAGTCATTCAAAGAAGTCATTCCACCTCTCTGGAAGGGTGAACAGGACCCTTTGCTATCTGCTCCTAAGCTCCCTCCTGGTGCATCCCTGCCTATGTCCATCTCTCTGCAGATGCCCTTGTGATTGAGACTGAGTATTGAGCAGGGCATACAGTTCACACTTTAAGCCAATGAGATGAGGCCAATGGGAACCAAACCTGACCAGAAGGGCCTGGAACCCAGAAGCTCAGGGCTCTTGGTGCTTGCTTTTAATTTTTTAAAAAAGATTGGTTTATTTTTATGTGTATGAATGTTTTGACGGCATGTATGTAAGTGTACCACATGTGTGCAGTGTTTGAAGAGACCAAAAGAGGGTGTCAGATCCCCTGGAACTGTACTTAGTCAGACGTTAGCCCCATGTGGATCCTGGGAATGGAACCTAGGTTCTCTGCAAATGTTTTAACCACCGAGCCAGGCACCTGCTTTTTCTTTGGCTGGAACACCCAGCATTCCTGAGCGTTCTCACTTCTTCTTCTTACCTTCCCACTCCAGCTTCAGCAGCATTTGCCATTTCCATCCTATTAACACTCACAACATGGCCAAGTCTGAGCTAACGACATGGTAACACAGACCGTGGGATTGGGAATTCTGAACACAGTAGCCTTGCTCACACAGGTGCTGGCCTGAGTGCAGCTCACCACTGCCTCCTTGTACCTGTGACACTCTTCTCTTCTGACATCCCTGTTAGGTGACTTTCCTTTTCATACTCTAGAAGAACGAGTCTCTGAGAACTGTCCCCCTTCTCTCTCTTTTTATATTAGTGATTTTTAACTGGGCACACATTTTTTTTCACAATCAGACGAATTCTTTGGATCATCTTTCCAGAAAACCTCCCGTTCACACATAGACAAAAGGTCTGTATAAAAATGTCAGGATCCCTGCATTAAAAAGTGATTTTGCAATGCCTATGCCCTGGTCATTGTTACTATAGGGAGAGGATGCCAAAAGCCTTTCCCTGTTTTTGGAAGGTCCATTTCTTCCTGCCCTTGCTAAATCCTGGTGCTTTTGAACACATCTTCCTTCTCACAGCCTCTTAGTCTCCTGGCTGCTGGCACCAAGCTCACTGAGTATCCTCTGCTGGTGCTGGGCAATGTCCTCTGGGGCTCTTAGACAGGGATGTTTTGGACACCAGAGGGCCAGAGACTGGACAGCAAGACCCCACACAAAGCACAGCTGCAGACGCTGCCTACTCAGAGCATCATGGAACAGCTTTTCCTCTGCTTAGTAATTGGCTCAGGCATGGGTGATCTAGTGTACCAATTCTTGACACCAGCACCTCAGAGGACTATAGGCTAGCTGCATGTCCACCTGCTAATGGTCTGGAATGACTACAGCGACAAGAGATTTTCCATTGAATTTGTAGCTAACTTTTCCGCCACCTTTCTAATCTCTAAGCAATAAACCTCATACATTAAAAAAAAATGCCAGGAGTGGCAAATGTCTTGGGAACCAAGGGAGCTCAGATTGATTCTCCATCCTAGCTGTGCATTATACTGAGCTAAAGAAAGATAGTTTGTAAAATACATCAGAGGAAACCTCATCCTAATTAAATTAGATTTTCTGGAGCTAGGGTTCCAGACACTGATACATTTTAAAACCTCCCAGGGCCTCTAATATACTCTGAGTGCTGCTATTGACTATGTTCTCACTTTAAAAATCCCAGACATTATCAACACCCAGTTAGCGACACATAGCCTACAGTAGGAATATTTTTGTTTGTCTACACTCATCCACACTGAAGGAGAACACAGTTACATTATTGGTATTAACCTTTAATATTGTTGAGTAAAACTTACATCCAGCTAATACAAGTAAACTTATATTAACCAAAGAACAGCGACATAATCCATTCATAGGACTATGTCCAAAGGAGCAAGCATCAAATAATCTAAACAAACGGGCAAACTGAGGGGCCACCTGGCCTCTGGCAAATAAACTCACCAAGAGCCGGTAACCAGAGGGCGAGCAGCACAGGTTCCTAACGTCACACTAACGAGCAGGCTGTTCCCAGACCTAGAAATACTAATCACATTATCTTTGACACCCTAACTGCCAATAAAATAGTAATCCTTAGGCTATGGCTTCTTTTCTGTGGTGAAATGTTTGACATGAGGTCCACCCTTGAACAATGTTTCCAGTACACGGCACTGTCAACAATAGGCACAGTGTCCTGCGGCAAGAACTTAGCAGCTACTCATCTTGCCCCGTTCACTGGGGTTTCCTAGGGATAATTTCTCAGGCCCCTCAGTCATTTACTTAGTCTGTTGAAGATCACAGCACATTCAGGTATCCTATGCTGTTTTCTGTTGTAGAGAAAAGAGCACGTTGCAGAATAATTCCAAGTACTGGAGAGAATACCATGCAAAATGAACCTGAAGGCTCGTCCACATGTTCATCGACTCTGCAGTTCAGTAAGTGATGTGGAGTTTTGGGTCATGACAGGTCCAGCTCAAAGCTACATTCTTAGTCCCTCACAAATATTTCAACTTCTAACCATCCCAGATCATGTGACTCAGGAATTTACAAGCCTTAAACTACCAAGTATTGTAAGAATGTTACAAGTGTATGATGTTTCAGGATAACTCCCTGAACACAGAAACTGCAGATCTCATCTGCTGTTATCCCTCATCCTCAGGCATCACTTGTTAAATGCTAACACATCATATGATGTTCCTCTTATGCAAAGGAAGGTTAACATACACTTGGGCTGTCTCTAATTATTCGAAACTTTTTAAGAGGAAAACAAACTGAAAGCTTATATATGAGTATAAAACACTAACCAGAGTATGAAATAGGTGCCTTTTAAACACCAAGCCAAAACATTCACATAACCCAGTTCCCAGAGGCAAAAGACAAGCCTGGTATTATCTAAAAAGTACCTTTGGTGGTCTGGTTGACTGTTTTTTTAAAGGGCAGAAGATAGGTTGATTGTAGCTTTTCAGCCCCTGTTTGCTCAGGACAAATATTCCTGAGCAAGCTGTGCCATGGAGTTCTGTCTTTGCCTGAACAGCCCCATGGACATAGACAAGCTATGGCTGCGTCCCTCCATGGTTTCCTGATACACCCTGTGACCCATGGACTGTGAAGAAATCACTGCACAATGGCCCGGGAAACCTGTGTTCTATTCAGAGGTTTGAAAATGTTCCAAGGAAACATTTTAACTCCTTATTGAAGACTCTAT
The DNA here is from genome assembly GCF_007827085.1 of Peromyscus californicus insignis. Taxonomy (NCBI): domain Eukaryota; kingdom Metazoa; phylum Chordata; class Mammalia; order Rodentia; family Cricetidae; genus Peromyscus; species Peromyscus californicus. Next base: position 76,284,896 of record NW_026294480.1, on the reverse strand, counting down.
GAAAAACGTAGACAAGAGTTTTTGTTTCATATGGTAAAAAATTAATATTTTTAAGACCCTAATCTATCAGCAAATGAGAATCTAGTGGAGAAAACAAACACCAATGATATTCGGGTTATTTTGTTTGGACAATGGGGTCTGTGTGTGTTTGTTTGTTTGTTTTCTTACAGCAAATATGCATTATAAAAACTGTGCAGTGATGGCTTTAATATCTTGTAAGAGAGAACTTACGCTTTCTTTTGCTCAATTCAGATCTATCATTTGTATATAACTAAAGAATGATTAATAAGAACCTGCAGAGCCAGTTATTCTTCTGTCTCAACTGCATCAGGCGCCTTCTACCCTAGGCCAAGGTCAACCCTACCCCATCTCCTGCCTGCCTGAGTCACAGGAGACCAGAGTAGAGGTGCAGAAGTACAGAAGTACAGATGTGCAGTACAGAAGTGCAGATGTGCAGAAGTGCAAAAGTGTAGAAGTGTAGTACAGAAGTGCAGATGTGCAGAAGTACAGAAGTGCAGAGGTGCAGAAGTGCCAAAGTACAGAAGTGCAGATGTGCAGAAGTGCAGATGTGCAGAAATGCAGAGGTACAGAAGTGCAGAAGTGCAGATGTGCAGATGTGCAGAAGTACAGAAGTGCAGAAGTGCAGATGTGCAGAAGTGCAGAAGTGCAGATGTGCAGAAGTGCAGAAGTACAGAAGTGCAGATGTGCAGAAGTGCAGAAGTACAGAAGTACAGAAGTGCAGATGTGCAGAAGTGCAGATGTGCAGAAGTGCAGATATGAAGTACCGATGTGCAGAAGTACAGAAGCTCTGAGCTGGCTGAGGAGCTCTCTTTCCCCACATATTCCATAGCCTCCATTATGCCTGGCACCCCATTTCCTTGCTCCCTAAATTTCTACCCATCTGCTAAGATCCACTCTCCCTTTTGGGGCAGCTATATGACAGGACACAAAGAACTGAGCTCCAATCTGATAGCTCTGGATCAGACAGCCTTGAAGCTTAGCTCAGTTTTACTTTGTGCCCTAAGGCGACAATGGGCTCCCCAGCCCAGTCTCTCAACTGAAATCCAAGTCCTATTTCACTGGCTGTGGCTGAAACCCAGCTACCTCAGGAGCACCAAACAGACTCGGAGTCTGCTGGAAATATAGCTCACATTGCATCCCACCCCAGTCACACCATCAGAATCTGCACAATCTAGATGATGAAAGGTCACAATGCCAGCTCCCTGATGGAGCTTCCTCACTGAATTCTTGTCTTGCCCAGTCTACTTCAAGCTCCACCCCCACCCCCACCACACGCGAGCCTGAATAGCAGAAATGGTTCCCACAGGCCCTGCTGGCCTCATCACCTCCTCTGTGCTCCAAGTCCAAGGAAAGTACCCATGGTCCCCAGAAAACAACACATAAGGATTACATGTTCACCAGAGCATCCATACAGGTGAATAAAACCTCTTTCTAATCGTATCTGGGAGGATTCAGAGGCAGGGAAATGGGTGAGGGTACATGGAGAGCCTTTGTCTTCTCTTCCCCTTTCGTCCATGGCCTGCATTTCTTCCCATCTCTACTGAATTGATTTTACAATGTAAAAAACAACCCTCCCTAGGAGAAAGCCAGTTCAGTCTCTGGTATTGAACCTGCTTTACAGCTACCATATTAAAGAAGGCATAAATGACTTAGAGTACTCGTGTGCCTTCCAGGAGTAAATGGATTTAATCGGAAGGCTGCTGAATAATTTATAGAATTTCAACAGTAAACTCATTGGAAAGTCAAACTCCTCTGTCACTTTTCCTTAGACATGTCATTACAACCACTTTTCTTAACATGCAAACATTTTAGTTTTTTAGAGTTAGTATTAAATTCTGAGCTGTAAGATCTTAAGTTGAAACATTAAAATTTGTAGAACTAAAAGAAGTCATTAGAACTAATAGAACTAAAAGAAGTCATTAACTTGATGCTACTTGATGACTCTAGCTACTTGAACCTGATGTACAAGGCCACTGATATGTATGGTAAGCCTCGCAAGCTAAGGCAGTGTGCCCTATGGGTACTTACTCGTGAATTTTCCAAGTCACTATTCACCAAGCCACCAACCACATTCCTCTCACATTTCCAACAAAAATCAACTACAGCTCTTCTTTTAAAAAACATAATTAAAATTAACTATTATATGATATAACCATAACTCAAATAAAAAAAACCTTGTTTGTTAGGGCTGCATTATTTTCCAGTGTATACACATACCGGTTTTAGTTTGTTCATTAATCCTCTGATGACATTTGGATCACATTCACCATTTTAACCGTGGTGTATGATGCTTTTATGAGCATGGTTGTACAGCTCCTCTCTGACGCCTTGCTTCTAATGACCTCAGGTATAGACCCAGAAATGAACTGCTGTATTATGTGGTGATCCTGTTTTTATTTTCTAACAACTGCCTTACTCTTTCCAAAGCGCTAAAACATGACGTAAGTGACAACCTGGATGAACCCCACAGACATCATGCTTTATGGAATAAGCCAGTCCTCAAATCTCAACTATGCTGTGTGCATCATCTGAGGCACACAGAGCAGTCAAAATCACAGCGGTGCAAAGTGGAGAAGCTACTATTGAACGGGAATAGATTTTCAATCTTCAAAGTAAAGAATTACAGAGATAAATGGAAATGATAATTGTACTCTATAAATGCATCTAGTATCATTGAATTATACACTTAAAAATGGCTAAAATAGCAAATTGTATGCTATGTGATTTTTCCATTTTTTTCCTTAAGGCAAATAAGTTTGTAAGGAAGACAAAAAACTTCAACTAATTTCTACATATAAAGTAAATGCTACATTTCATGTGTAAGCATCACCTCAGATGGCAGGGGTACGATAAATGTAAAATTAACTGAGACTCTCACAGACTTCTAGTGGGATTAACAGAGTAGAAGGGCCCAGGAGCGCCTGACAAGGTACCTGAATAAATGAAGCGCAGAATGTCCGATAAACAGGAGCAGAATTGGGCGTCCTTAACAATGACGCGCAGCGGCGGGTTGCTGGCAGATTCCTGGCTAGCACCTGGAAACACAGCATCTCTGTTTATGGCAAAGAGATCCTGGGTGGTTCGGACAATACTGGAGTCCTGGATGTCGGTAGGGCTCTTCACATTGAAAAGCAGCATGAAAACGTGGCTGACAGCGCAGAGAACAATCTTGTGGGCCTCCACGACGCCTGTCACTTCTGGGTGGTAAAACACCACGTCCACACACTGGCAGCAGAGCAGCAGGTTGTTCAAGTCAGAGTGGTAGTGCGATGCTTCAGCTTTCAAGACAGGCATCTTTTCTGTTTCCGAGGGAAAATTAAAATAACTGGTTTTTTTATGTCTATAGGCCCAATAACTAAAAAAAGTATTTTTAAAAAATAAGATGGAATCCTACAAAGTACCAACACTTGCCCATTTTTAAATCTACAAATCACTGATTTTGTACAGCGTAACCCAAGAGTATATGAACTAGTTCATTGGGGATTACCAAGCACATTTTACAGAACACACATGAATACAATATTTCTATTTTGTAGTGAAAGTGAAAACCTAATGATATGAGCAATAAAATAACATTTCTCATTGTTTGTGTGTCTCAAAACAAAACACTTGCCCAAGTAGAGGACTAAGTACGGGGTTGAGAGTCACCATTAAAAAAACTGATTAAAAAAACCTACTCTCACATCTGCAGTCCTGGATGGGGAGTGGAGGTCAACGGCAACCTCTTAATGTCAGTGAATTTCCATGTCTTCATAAATTGCAATGACTCCAACTACTCTACTGTCTGAAATCCTAACAATTTTATTTTGATCCTAGTCTTTTTTTCCTTCTAGTAAAATAATCTACTTCACCAAACAGCAAGTAGTTCTTTCCTCTCAACATACCTCCTCAGCCAGGGTGCTGACTACAATTCATGGCTTCCTACAGAGAACATACTCTTAGATTCATCACGACTAGTTTGAAGTCCTATTGAAGAGAGAGCTTTCCATCACCCCAGAATATCCTCAAGTCATGTCCTCCCCACAGAACCTAACTGTAAGATGTCTGGCCCCTCGCTTGCTGGCAAACCTGAGCAGAGGAACATAAGGGAAAGGTAGCCAAAGAATGGCACACCATGATCCAAGCAAGTGAAATTAGTTCGTTCAGCAACAGAAATCCTTTATTCTAAACAAAGCTCGGAAGCTGGGTCTGTGATGCTGATAAGCATCTTCCAGGGCCAGGCTCCCTGCACTGCACCAAGGCCATCCTTCCTCCTATGGTTGGGGTACCTTCACAGAACCTCAAATGCTAACAGTCTGAAAGCCATGTGCTTCCAGAGCCCAGTACTAAACCTCAGAACGAGTCAGCCCCAGAGACACCTGGGAGTCACGCTGGATCCTGGGTTTTATTTAGTGCTCTGCCCACCGTCCTCTAAACTGAAAGACACATGAAACAGCCTTGTGAACACACAGGCTGAATCTGCTGCCCAGACGCTGCTGGGGACCCTGTAGATCATTTACCCAGACCCCCAAATGAAGAGCCACTGGGGAGGTGTCGACCAGTATCAAATAGTGTGGGGTGTTTCGTTCCTCTGAGGAATGAGAATGTTCTTTCCTTTGGATCAGTGAGAATAATTAGTTGCTATACTATTGGTTCTTTTCCAGCCCTGAAAGTATTTAAGGCCCCAGAATTTACCACATAACAGACCTTATCCGAACTTTGAAAAACTGGAAATGATTCCCCAAATCTAATTTGTATTTCCTTGGTTTATATTTATATTCATTCAACAAATAGTTCTCCAGTACCTACTTTGAAGGTTTTTTTTTCTTTCTGACAAATAGAAATATCTCACATTTATGGAATACACACTGATTATTCAATACATATATACAATGTGTATCTCATTATTTCTTCGTATTTGGGGCTTTCAAATCCATCTTTTCCATTTCTTCATAAAATGCAATAACATTATCATAATAAACTACAGTCAGCCAGGCGGGGGTGGTGCACACCTTTAATCCCAGCACTTGGGAGGCAGAGGCAGGCGGATCTCAGTGAGTTCGAGGCCAGCCTGGTCTACAGAGCGAGTTCCAGGACAGCCAGGACTGTTACACAAGTAAACCCTATCTCGAAAAACAAACAAACAAACAAACCAAAAAAAAAAAAGAAAGAAAAAAGGTGATAGAAAACTATAATCATTACTCTATGATATCAAGTACTTATTTTTAGAAATAATTCTAAAGACAAACTGATCCAATAGATAAGTATTCTACTATTATATTATAAAACCATGTAAAATGTTCTGATAATATGTAATTTTATTTAACTTATTTACTTATTCATTCAACTTTTGGTTTTATGTTTGTTTTGTTTTGTTGGTTTTTCGAGATAGAGTTTCTCTATGTAGCTCTGGCTGTCCTGGAACTCACTCTGTAGACCAGGCTGGCCTCAAACTCACAGAGATTCCACCTGCCTCTGCCTCCCTGAGTGCTGGGATTAAAGGCGTGTGCCACCACCGCCCAGCGCCATTTTATTTTTATAGTTCCTCTCAGTTACACAAATGGTATGGCATACATACACCCTTTACTTCATCCTTCAGTTAGCAACTCTGTCGTGCTGCTTTATCTCTAGACACAAAGACAAACACAGATATGGACAGAGATACACACACATACACCAGCTGAATCCTTTCAAAGTAAGCTGCAGGCATTAGATCACCGTGACTCTGAAATATTTTCACATCATCTCCCCAAAATGAGAGCAGTGACTTATTAATTACAATAGGTAAGAAAATTAGCAATAACCTACAATCTCATCTTGCATTTGGTTCATATTAAAATTCCACCAAGTGTCCTAAGGTTGCCTTTTAGATGTCTATTGAGCAGCATCCGATTAAGACTGACACGTGGCCTTTCCTAGTTATCTTGTCAGTCTTTAATCTCAATGGTTCCTCTCTACCACATGCTAAGAATCCATAGGATCAACCTTACGTCAGTATTTCTCAGAAGTGTGGTTTAACAACCACCCGCTTCAATGTCAGCTGAGAAAGTCCTGGCCCTTATGCCAGGTTCGCTGAATCAGAATGTCAGATGGACCCCGAGCATGCTTGGACTGAAAGGGATTTCTCTAAGATCTGTGTGGAATGAGTTGTAAGAAATGTCTTCTTAATGTCTCCACACCTGGTTGTTCCAGTTGAGGAGGTCGAATTCCATGAAAGGAGTTGGTCATTTTCCTCTTCCTCATTTTCTCACTTGTCTTCTGATTTAAGGCTTGAATCATAAAATATTCCAACTGAAACATGAATCAAATGAAGATTAAGTCCAATACAATCATATCTGACATGATTATTTGTATTCCAAATCACATTTGCAAATGGTTTTAATGTCAGTGCCAATACTTGCAAAGATGTGCAAATAATTGTTAACATTAAAAATAAATTTGGAAGGATTGATTTGTTTTGTCTGAACACAGGTGCCCTCACTTAAGAAAAAAATATTTTTTTGAACAATCAAACAAGCAACAAACATATCATAACTCCATGGCTCCAGCAGCTTCGTCAGTGGGGAACCACTGTAGCTAATACTGTGACATTCAAGGAAGTAACAGGTACGGCCACATCTGTCCCCAGATGTCCTCTTCAGCAAGGCAGCTGCACTTGTTTCTCTTAATACATTGTCCTTTACTAACAAAAACTCTCCTCAACATGCACTAACCTAGGTCCCAGCCTGTGATGTGCCTCACAAGACCTGGGGTAAAAGCACAAATGGATGTCACTCACACAGCAAAATATTAAAATGTTAATAAAAAAATTATGACGAAAAAAAGATACTCTATATTCTCATTCTGAGAAACCTATCTCTACACAGGCATGTTCAGCCAGATTTAGCTTAAAATTCTCAAACTCCTCAGAGATACATGCAGCGTGTAGGACAGGTCACCCCTAACTCCTGGACTAAGACGACATCCTCCTTCCATCTCCCACTCTTCCTTTCCACTTCTCATCCCTATGCTCAAGGAATTTTGGGCACCCAAGAGGATCCCCAAGCTGCAGCTGTTCCCTCACCAATTCCCTTTAAACAGTTACCCTTGGCCAACCTCTCAGGTCTAAGGGTCCCAGCAATGCAGCCACCATCGGGAGAGCAGGCCCAGAATAGACTTTAGATCAGTGGCTGGATAGTTGAGTCCTGTGTCTGGGAGCCTGGTCATTGCTCTGTCTAACAAAACTTTGTGTGCCAATGGAAAGCTACAGAGAACTCTGAAATGTGACCTACATCTAATACTCAAGGAACTGAATTTCATTTTGTTTTATTTTGATTAATTTAAATATTAATAGCAACAGCCACATGTAAAAGCACAGGTAGTCCTAGAAAGTGTGGTATCTGTTCTAGGTAGTCATGTATTTTGGCTCCATTAACTTATGCCCTATGGGAAGGCATACAAGTAGATGGTGGGGCTCTCTAAACTTCATGGGCAGGTGTCCTCTCACTCAGGACTCTTCATCCCTGACTCTGAATCGCAAGATTTTAAATGCCCTTTCACTTCAATATTATCATCTCCAGCTGTATTCTTGCAAATGCCATAATCTCTAACCACCAAGATTCCAGTTACAAATTACTACTCAAGAGTCTAGAGAGAGACCTGAGGAGATGGCTCGACAGGTAAGACATAAAGTACTTGCTGATCAAGTGTGAGAACCTCAGTTTGGAAACGCAGAGCCCATGTGTAGCCAGGGGTGGTAACATGAGTCTGTAATCTTATCACTCCTACAGAGAGATGGATGTCCCCAAAGCTCCTGGGCCAGCTGCTGTGGTGTATGCAGTGGAGACAGCAAGAGAGTCTATCTCAGACAAGGCGGAAAGTGAGGATCACCATGAAAGATTGTCTTCTGACCTCTGCATGTGCACGTAAGGGCACATACAAGTATATGGACGCACATGCATGTGCACACACACACACACACACCCCATGACCACACATGCCACACACACACACACACACACACACACACACACACACACACACACACACACACCAAGACCATCTTGATCCTAATTCATATTCTTACTGTTAACATAAAGGAAACATCCATGTCTCTCTCCCAACCTTGACCACATCTTCAGTCCTTCTCATGTCTCTCACTGTAACTACAGCATTAGACACTAGGAAGAAAGTGAAACATGGATGAGAAAGAAGAGAAAGAGAGACGAGAAGAATGATCCCAAGTACTTCAGGCTCCACAAACTGGAATGGAGAGTCAGGAGGCTCTTATCCCAACAGAAATGAAACGAAATCCAATCCATGAAACAGTCATCAAACGAAATCACTAAAGAAAGATGATTCCCACCTCCCCACATAAATTACCTGAGTATCTCATGGAAATGTACAGTTCTTGACCAAATTAAAATATTTCAAACCCACTACAATAGAAATACTGGACTGAATTGTAGCTATTTATGTTTAATAGAAATCAGCATCACATATATTTGTTTATTATAGTCAAGTCAGTGAACTCCAGAGAAAAAAACTTCTATAGTCGTCTGTGGCAAATTTAATGTTTCAGTACAAATGTACATTAAGTCCAAAGATCTCATGTTTAAGGTAGAATTGTCTTTGGTGTTGATTTTCCTTGACAGTTATCAGATTTGCCTACTGAGAAGGGTTACTTCTTGGAGAGCTGGATAGTTTAAGAACAGTAAATTGTTAAAAATGCAAAAGTACTCTCCAAAGACCTTACAGTTCTGTTACTATGGGATAGGTATCATATGTTGGGACCTAAAATGGCACAAGACACACCGCCATTACAACTGAATTAGCAAAGCCTGGCTCCTTCACATCCAACAAGAAGCAATCTACACACACCATCCTTTGACTAGGAGTGAGATTCTTTTTCCCACTAAAAATAATTATTTTATACAATATATTCTAATCACAGTTCCTTTCTCCCCAAGTCCTCCTGATCCTGTCCACTCCCTACCCATCCAAATCCAAATCTTCTTTCTTGCTTTAGAAAACAAATAAGCACTCAAACAAACAAAAAGCACAAGAAACACACACACACACACACACACACACACACACACACACACACACACCTCCACATAAAAACACAAAATTAGAAACCATAATATACAAGAAAAGACCAGTAAGAGGAAATAAAAACAAACAGTATGTGACAAAAAATTTGCAAGCACTGCACGGACTTCGCTTTGTGTTGGTCATCTACCACCGGGTACGGGGCCTTAAGCATGGTTTGTGTATCAGTGAGACTCCCTTGGAGAGAAGTGGTTGTCAATTGGAAATGGCTTCTTGTAGGGATGGGACCTCTTATCCTCTTACCCCCTCAGCACCGGGACCCCATCTGGCTTAGACCTGTGCAGGCCCTGAGCATGCCGCCACAGCCTGTGAATTCCTATGTGTACCGTTCTGTTGTGCTCAGAAGGCACTGTCTCCTTGGGGCCATCCATCCTCTCTGGCTGAAACACTCTTTTTACCTCTTTTTGCACATAGTTCCCTGAGCCCTGAAGGGAAGGGCTTGATGACAGTTAGAACCCAGTGCATGTTTGAATTATAGCAAGACTAGTTGTGATGTCTTGCTGAACCTGAATAAAAGAAAATCACTGTTTTCAACTAATAGAAATAAAGAGAACTTTTAGGACCCACTGGTTCAGTCAGTAAAGTACTTGCTTTGCGAGTACAAGGACCTGATCCATGTGGGGAAAAAATGTTAGGTATGGTGGGATGTAGTTGTAATTTCAGTACTAGGAAGGCAGAGACATGCAGATGCCCGGGGCTCACTGGCCAGCCAACTTCACCATTGGTGAGCTCCATGCCAATGAGACCTTGTCTCACAAAACAAGGTGGGCAACACTCAAGAATGACCTCTGGTTTCCATACACAGCACATGTATTCCTCCCTCCCCAGTAATGCTGAGCATGGTGAAGCATGCTTCACTGGCCGGCACTGGAGCAGGAAAGACAGGTGGACCTCTCAGCACACTACCCAGCCTGCCTAACTCACTTGGCATGTTCTAGGTCAGTGAGGCCGTGTCCTTAAAAAAGGTGAACAGTGTCTGAGGACACGAGGTTGTCCTCTGGCCTTCACATCCAAGTATGAACATATGCACCCATGCCCACATGCAGGCATAGGTGTGCATATATGTGCATGCACATATACACAGACATACACTAACAAGATTACTATAAACTCATGAAGGTTTGTATAAGAAAATGTGATTCTGACATATACAAGGGGCGATATAGTACCAATTTTGAAAGATTCTAAAAATCATAACAGATGATTAAGAATGTTTCATTTGGATGGAGAATTTTATCATTTTACACTGATTAAGCCTATGCCACTTAACTCTTAATGTGTTTCTCAAGGTTAAAACAAACCATGCTTAAAAACTAACACTCTAATCGATGCCTTAGAAAGTAGCTAAAGTGCCATCCTGACAAATGCCCCGCATGCTACAGGGCTCTCCACTTACCACTCCTCCAAAATACTTCCCAATGTAGAAGTCATCCAGGCTGTGGAGCTCCAGATAGGTCGCTCCCAGCTCTTTGGCAAGTTGGATCCCTTCTGTGGTACTAACACAGCTTCCTCGGTCTGACGTACACAGGGGGCATGTACAAGGTAATTCTTCTGAGGAAAGGAATATAAAAACAGAGAGTTTTAAAATTAAACATGAAAAAAAAAACATAGACAGTGTGATCATTAATGGATAGAATCGCTATACACTAGACTCTAAATAAATAGTGTCAGTGTTGAAAAAAAAAAGTCCTTAGATGAATAAGCATTGACCACGGGAACAGAGTGTTTTGGAAAAGAGAAGAATTTAGAAGTTGGTGAGAGGCTATTACCAAGGGAAGGATAGCAATGACACTCACCGGCCTGCAACAGCTGACCCGATGTAGTTACACAACCCCTGCATCGTATCACTAGACCAATAGATCAAATGTAGCCATCTGATCATACACACAAACCATGAAAACTGAGGACTGGGTCTTCTTTTGTCATAAATTTTTTGTTAAGTAGATCACCAAGTTTGAATAAATCCTATACTTTATTTTAATGTAACCCTCAATTGACATGGATTTTAAAGTTGTAGACTGCCAGACTGCCAGCACCTCATAAATTTCACATCAAGTACATTCTTGATGCAATCATTTAATTCTAAAACATTCTACTAGGAAGATTCATTTTCTTCTATGGTTGGGTGTTTGGCCTGCATGTATGTCTGAGTACTGCATGGTGTCAGGTACCAGCACAGGCCAGAAGACAGCACTGGACCACCTGGAACTGGAGTTACAGACGATTAGGAGCTACCGTGTGGGTGCTGGGAAAGGAATCCAGGTCCTCCAGGGAGAGCAGCCAGTGCTCTACCTGATGAGCCATCTCCCCAGCCCCTAAAACATTCTACTTTAGCAATAAAATTGAATCAAATTAAAATATAAAAACTAAAAAGTATTTAATAAAAAAGCAAACGTCTTAAGATTCATGTGTGTTCAACAGACGTGTTTACGACAGGAAAAGTATGGCTTATGGCATCTTTACACTCTTCCTAAGGCCAAAAATATATATATTCAGCTCCATATTCACCAGTCAGCTTCGCTTTGTCTCAGGGATAAACATCAGATATGCCATATTCAAACAGCAGCTAAGTCAAAAGAATGCGGCAGTCTCCAAGCAAGGCATGTTGTTGTCAGTCGGTGTCCCTGGGAAGCCCAGTCTCGGATGGAGAATGGTTCAGGTGGTTCACTGCTTGGTGACAGTCCCAGTTAGTGATGAAACACCATGACCAAAAACAACTTGGAGAGAAAAGTGTTTAATTTGTTCACACTTCCGTAAAGAAGTCAGAGTAGGAACTCAAACAGGGTAGGAACCTGGAGGCAGGAGCTGACACAGAGGCCACGGAGAGAAGCTGTTTACTGGCTTGCTCCCTATGGCCTGCTCAGCCTGCTTTCTTATAGAACCCAGGACCACCAGCCCAGGGATGGCATCATCCACAAAGAGCTGTGCCCTCACCCAACAATCATTAATTAAGAAAATGCCCTACAGGCTTGCCTACAGCCTGATCTTAGGGAGGAATTTTCTTACAGCAGTTCCCTCCTCTTGTATCTTGTATCTTGTTTCAAGCTGACAAAACCAGCCAGCTCAGAGACCCTAGGAACAGCTCTTCTCAGGAGTGAGGGAAATGGGTTTGAGTACTGGAAAGACTTGGACAACAATGCAGTTGTACCTGAGATCTTACCTAATCCTACGGGCTCTCTGGAGGTTAGCCTTTCAGAGTTTTCCCCACTTGAAGAAACGTAGTGGAGCCTCTGTGTCCTACCCCCACCCACTAAGTAGACGAGGTTTGCATTCATGGAGAGGACATTACCAAAGCAGCTCCTACCTGCAGAGAAGCACATCTGGGAGACTCTGTGTAGCAGCATCAGCCAACAAGCTCACAACTGAGGAAGTGAGTGGAAGAGCTAAGAAAAAGCATTTGAGCCATTCCCTTGGGCAGCACAAACATGTTACCCGGTGACTGTACACAGATGGAGCACGTATGTGTTATGTATGGGATGTAATTTTCTGGAATCAGTTCTCTCCTTCCACCACGTGGGTTACAGGGATCGAACCAGCTCCTCAGTCTTGGCAGCAAACACCTTCAACTGAGCTGAATCATTTTAAAGTTCAGAAAGCAAAGAGCCTTTAGTCCCCGCACTCAGGAGGCTGAGGCAAAGGGATCTCTGTGAGTTTGAGGCAAACCTAGTCTACACAGTGAGTTCCAGGACAGCTACATATGGAGACCCTGTCTCAAAAAAAATTAATAAATAAAAATAAAGTTCGTAAACCATGTACTTTTATCTTCATTTTACAGAAAAGGAAATTGCAACTTTAAATCTGTCAGGTGTCTTAGCTTTGGGAAGCAGAGACGGAAAACAGACAAACCTGTCCCTGGCTCCACCAGACACATGAAAGTGGCATATCCAAAACAGAATAACAAAGTCTGAATAGAGATTACCAGTTTCCAAAATACAGCAATTAGAAACATTATTAATACCAGCTTCCTTAATTACACCATACATTCTAATCTTAGCATGCTTTTTCTGAGACTTTTTCAGTTTGAAGCAAGCTGTTTACGAAGCATTTAGACTGTCTTGAGAGAGAACAATGGGCATTTCTCATTCTGTACAAGGCCTTTGTAAACAGCACCTTGATTTTTTTTCTGAAGACAGAAGCCTTCTTATGTCTACAAAAGTCTCCCTGTGTGGCTAGAGGGGGTGGATAGGCAGAGCACATTATGCGACTTTACTTCTGGATAAAAGTTAAATGAGCCGGGTGGTGGTGGCGCACGCCTTTAATCCCAGCACTCGGGAGGCAGAGCCAGGCGGAGATTTATCTCTGTGAGTTCGAGGCCAGCCTGGGCTACCAAGTGAGTTCCAGGAAAGGCGCAAAGCTACAGAGAGAAACCCTGTCTCGATAAACAAAAAAAAAAAAAAAAAAAAAAAAAAAGTTAAATGAAGTCATCAGTGTTTCAAGAGGAAAATGAACCTGATGTTCAAGAATGGCTAACAATCCAACTTGGAGAAAAAAGTAATCTTTATTTGAAGCCAGTGGAATGAAGTCTTCACCGGATGCCTGTTCTCCACGTCACTGGAGACGTTTCCTTCTACGCACTCGGCAAAGAGGAAAACTGTCACGTGTACAGCTGTCAGTTGGTTAGTTACATGCTTTGTGGATTCCAAAGGATTTCTTCAAACCTGCTTTAGAGAAAATTTTTCCTAACTGGGATACTCTGAGATTCTCTTCTAAACCATCTGGCACTTCCCCATACCAATCAGCTGTAGTTAACATGAGATTCTATGCAAAGGTCTGTCTGGAATTGCTTATAGGAGATTCAATAAAATATTTCTGGATTAAATATATTCAGATTAAGCATATAAGAACCAGAGGATCCAAAATAACATTTATTTGTTGTTTATTTTGAGATGGGGGCTAGTAGCTCTGGCTGTCCTGCAACACATTATGTAGACCAGGCTAGCCCTGAACTCACAGAGATCTGCTTGCCTCATGGCTACAATGGCTCTGGGAATCAGAGTTAGTACTGTCTTTACCACCCCACAACACATACACACACACACACACACACACACACACACACACACACACACACACACATTAAGATATTGTCAGGAAGTGTGTATTTATTCTTGTAAACAAACAATGTAATCTTGCATTCAAATAAATGGCATTTCTTTCAAAGTAGTGGCATTGAGGGTAGGGCACTCTTTACAATGTTGCCATTGCTCAAAAGTTCTACAAATTCTTTTGAAAACTTCTAGCCCAGCAACATATGAAGTTTTCAGAGCTTTAAAGATAACTTGGGTTAGGGGAAAGGGAAAAAAGAAAAAAGATAACTTGAAAGGCAGGATGCCCACCTCCTGTAATTTAGAAACATGAATGCACCCTAGGGCTATTGTGCAGATTTCTCCTTCAAAGGTATTTTCACTGTGTACTAAATCCCAAAGATTTATGCTAGGGTGTGGCTTGGTGGTTAAGAGTGCATGCTTATCACAAGGTACTGCATAAAACAGGGTATGAGATGGAGGCAGGAAGATTATAAATTCAATGTCAATCTTGTATATATAATGAGTTCAAGATCAGTGAGGGCTACATGAGGCACTGTCTCAAAAAAAAAAAAAGCCAAAAATGTATTCAGAGCCAAATATGACGATATCAACATTGCCAAGTTTGTTTAAAAAAAAATGTGTAATAGGGTCAAACAAGGTTGTAATCCCAGCCTTTCAGAAGCTGAAATATGAGGACAGCAAATTCAAGATAAGCCTAAGCAAGTTCTATCTCAAACAAACTAATGCATGTACACACACACACACACACACACACACACACACAAGACCATCTCAAACAAACTAATGCATGTACACAAACACACACACACACAAGACCATCTCAAACAAACTAATGCATGTACACAAACACACACACACACACAAGACCATCTCAAACAAACTAATGCATGTACACAAACACACACAAGACTATCTCAAACAAACTAATGCATGTACACACACACACACACACACACACACACACACACACACACACACAAGGCCATCTCAAACAAATTAATGCATGTACACACACACACACAAGACCATCTCAAACAAACTAATGCATGTACACAAACACACACACACACACACAAGACCATCTCAAACAAATGCATGTACACAAACACACACACACACACATAAGACCATCTCAAACAAACAAATGCATGTACACACACACACACACACACACACACACACACACACACACAAGACCATCTCAAACAAACTATGCATGTACACACATCCCCCCCCAAAAGAGACAAGACTGCTTTGTTGAGTAAGTTCTAACAAGATCTCCAAGAGAATTAGCAAAACTACCCAGCTCAGTGAAATGTGTTGTGGGGATGAGGTGGAGAGAGCAACAAAGCTCTTGAGTTAGCAGCCAGATTGAGTTCTATAATTACTATTAATCACGTTTAGTCAATTCATTTCATGATTTTAATGAAATGATTTTCATTTGGGTTATTTACGACATAATTTATTCACTCATTGAAAAATGTTTATTAGTACCCACTACCAACAGGGATAGAAAGATAGAAAGCTGAAGGACTCTGTGACCAACTGACCAAGGTGGATGTGACTGCAAACATCTGCAACACAGTGAATACTAAAATGAAGGTATACAGAGTTACCACAGGGACAGAGAAGGGACATGAACTCGGTGTGTGTGGGGAAGCAATGGTTGAAGGGTAAGGATGATTGTCTAAGTAGTTAGAGCAGGGACTGTGCAAGGGGCACTGTGATCGGAGCAGACAGCAACTGCAGGGGTGTGGGCCAGAACAAGAAAACACATTTCCACTTCTAAAAAGAGATTTCTTTTTATAACTTTTATTTATGTGCACAAGTGCCTGTGTGTGTGTGTGTGTGTGTGTGTGTGTGTGTGTGTGTGTGTGTGTGTGTGATGCATGTGAGTACCCATGGAACCTGGGAGAGGCGGCTGGACCCCCTAGAGTTCCAAGCAGTTGTTTTGAGAACCAAACTCAGGACTTCTGAAGGACCAGTGGGTGTTCTTCACCACTGAGCCATCTCTCCAGCCCCATATTCTCCCCTTTAAAATCTTAAGATGGCAAGCTAAGCCCATGTTGCCATCTCCTCTACCTGCCAAACCACACAAGTGACTAAATAAAAGAGGCTGTCAAAGAAGAGAAGGAAAGAAGGAGGAAGGGAGGGGAAGGTGAGGGAAAGGACTGAGTACAGTGCAGCGTTACATCTAAGTGAGATGACATTGGGCCAGACGTTAGGAGTGCCTGGCAGAATGACGGCAGGCAGCACTGGACTACAGCTGAATGTCAAGCCAGAGCACAGGTGGTTTTCACACACTGTGTAACATCCTGAGTGTTCACAGCTCCAACGTAGGAAGCAGGACACAGCAGGACCAAAGGCGAATGTCTGGCAGCCGGCCAAAGCATGCTGATAGAAGGAAGCAGCTAGACCCACTGACCCTGTGAGCCTCCCACTTCCACCCCAGCCGCAGACAGCAGCTGGGCAGAGCAAGAGGAAGGAATCAATCCGCAGCCTGGAAAATGAAGTGCAAAAGTAAACAAAGCATTTCCTACCATCTAAGAAACAGCTGTATCCTGAAACAAAACCTCACCTACAGACTCACAATGCCTAAACAAAACCAATAACATTTAACCAATGAGAATAACTAACTATAATTAAGTATTTTTAAGTAAATGTGCATCTTTAAGACAGGAACAAGAAATTGTGAATGAACCATTTAGAGATTTTAGATCAAAAAGATGTTGAAATTAAAATATTAGTCAAGAAAGTAAAGTGGCAGAGAAACTTTTATACAAGCCAGAGAAAAGAGGCCAAGACCAAAGCAACATAAGGGGATGCTGTACTCGAAATTCTTGGGAGGCCGAGGCAGGAAGACCACAAGTTCAAGTCAGCCTGGACTACAGTGTGAGATGCTACCAAAAAGAGGTGGTGAGAGGGAGGGAGACAAGATTCAGCAGCAGAAAACAAGACAGCTAAGAGCATCAGGAGAGATCCAGAATTACCAACATTAGCCCACAGGAGGCCTGTAAAGAGGACAGAAATGGTGGGGTGCTGGCAGCTGAAGCCAGAAGTAAGTGACCTTCAGAGACCAAGGAAGCATGAGGTTCTTCAAGGACTCCAGAGTGGCTGTTACAAATGGGACTTGTGCCCTCCGTGTTCAAGAAATAGTCAGAAGCCAGATCATGAAGTTTTTCAGATCAGGAGTTCACAATACAAAGTTACTAACGTGACAACAAATGCTGGATGAGAAGAAAAGCACTAATGGGACCCTCTGGTTTAAGACAGAGGTCATCTCTGGCTTCACCTGCAGTGGTGTGGACCCCAGAACCCAAGTGGTCATTTCTGAATATCATCCCCACCAAAAGGAACCTGAACTGCTAGAGCAATGTGTAAGCTTTTGATGTCTTCCAGCAAGTAAGGTAAAGTGCTGGAAGCTGACTGGAGCTGGCCTGAAAAGACACCTTCTTAGATATGGATCATATATTACACCGAGGAATAGATCAGAAAATGTTGAACTTTAAAAATAAGTCCTGCCGGGCGGTGGTGGCGCACGCCTTTAATCCCAGCACTCGGGAGGCAGAGCCAGGCGGATCTCTGTGAGTTCGAGGCCAGCCTGGACTACCAAGTGAGTTCCAGGAAAGGCACAAAGCTACACAGAGAAACCCTGTCTCGAAAAACCAAAAAAAAAAAAAAAAAAAAAAATAAGTCCTTATATATCATAAGAACTGGAGAGGCAGAGAAAAGTGGAAGCTGCTTACAGAGGAAGACCAACAGAGTAGAGGGCGCACAGCTCACACTACTGCCAGCATGTGTACGGCAACGGGAGGGATTATACAAAATAACGGGCCACAATCCTTTTCAGATGTCCATGTCACCAAGAAAAAAAGACATTGGGGATCAATTGTGGATTAAAGACTAGAGAGACAGGAAAACTAAACATAGTGCAGTATTTACATCTTGAATTAGAAAAAAAAAAACCTGTAAATCACATTATTGGAATAACCAACAGAATGTAAATGTGGATATTTTAAATAATAGTATAGTAGATAACAGTATGTCACATTTTTTTGAGGGATGGCCATACTGTGGGCAAGAAGTGAATAATAGCATTGTTCTTATGATGAATATTGAACAATCAGAAGTGAAAAAAAATCCCATGTTACAATGTAGTCTCAAATGATTTAGAAGAGAAAATGTGTGTGTGTGTGTGTGTGTGTGTGTGTGTGTGTGTGTTATAAATTCTGCAATTCAATGTTTTATTCTTGCCAATTTTCTTAGGTTAGAAATTTGGAAAAATAAAAGTGAAGAATGAGGTTCCTGAAGAATTCAAAGCCCCAGCTGTGCTGACCTGACTTGTATTCTGGCATGACTACTCTGAGTTTATTGAGGAAAACCAAGAATAGGAGGCCAGAGGACAGCCCACCCTGAAGCTTAAGCTTCAAGGTTTTCTGTAGTTTCTTTGCAAATCCCTGGGAGAAAACACAACAATGTATTCTCCCACACAGCTACAGGCTGCTGTAAAAGTGGCAAAGTAAAATATGTATTTGACTAAGATCACTGTCTCTGCCAGGCCGTGGAGGTGGCGGTCGCTACGGCAGAGCACGCCCTTAGTCCCAGCGCTCGGGAGGCAGAGGCAGGTGGATCTCTCTGAGTTTGAGGCCGGCCTGGTCTACAGAGAGAGTTCCAGGTCAGCCAGGGCTACACAGAGAATCCCCGTCTCGAACTCCCGCCCCCCCAAAAAACCCCAAACTGTCTCTCTCCACTGCTAAGTTTGTGCTGATGAGGCCACTCTGAAGAAGCCAGGAGCTATCTGTGTTTTCTGAATGCTACTAAGTGAATTAACTTTGGGTTCAGAAAGCCGTCACTCGGGGTCTGCGGCACCTCCTGGAACAGGAAAGTGTGTAGTGACTGTCCTGGCACCAGAGTGACTTTCAGAAACTCTGGCCACACAGTGCAGACATGACATAAGAATTCACGACGCTGAGCTGAAATATGAACACAACATGAACTCAGGTATCTGGGGCCGGAAAGATGTAGAGAGTGAAGAAATTAGAAAAAAACAAAACTAATCATCACTCTCGTCTCTCTACAGGAAATAGCACAAAGTAATCCACATGAAGAGATCAAAGACTTTACAACCCAAAAGACAAAAGAATAAATAAAAAAGAAATAAAGAAGGAAGTTAAAGTGTTAAACAGAAGCATCTTTCAGACATTTGTAGCACTTGGCAGCTTTGTCATACTTGAAATTTGTTGTTTTCTTTGTGCATTATAAATAGTATTTGCTTTTCTATTTGTATGTGCCTGCATTTGTGGCTGTAAAATTGTACAAATTTGAGTACTTCCAAATATCTGCAGCTTACCCTTTTAGAAAACCAAAAACGCCACCATGAAAGATGAAATGAGGGCCTGGAGAAACAGCTTGGCAGCTAAGAGTACTTACTGCTCCTGCAGACGGCCCAGGTTCGGTTCCCAGAACCCATACTGGGCAGCTCACAACCACCAGTAATGCCAGTGTGAGGGGATCTAACATCTCTTCTGGCCTCTGAGAGGACTGCATGAACAGGGTAGACATAAACCCAGGCAGGCATACACATACACACATAAATTTAAAAAAAAGCATCAAAACTTTAAAAAAGGTTAAATGACAAAGAATTGAAACCCAACAGGGATGGCAACAATGCAATGAGTTTGAGATTCACTTAGTATAAAAATCAAACAAAGTCTGTAGCTTACTGGATGTGGTTGGTGTGAGAGAAAGATGAGTCTCACAGAGTCTCTTTGGGGTGAACAGAGGGGTAGAAGGAATCCAGTAGTCAAGAGGATCACATCCATGAGGATGCAGGTCCAGAGACAGGCCACAACCAAAGAAGCAGAGTGAAGTCGCCACATACATATAAGTGTGTACAAAGAAAGCCAGAGACACACTTCGTGGGTTCATGATCTGGGCAGAGAGCAAGAAGGGAAGCTGAAGGACCAAAGAACTCCTCTTTGTGTTGCTGGTGCACATAGAAGGATAGGGAGGGGACCAGAGAAGAGGGCAGAGGTTAGAAGAGCTAGGAAACAGCAACCATAGTGGAGGGGAAAGTGTTCTCAAAGAGAGAGCTGTTACCAAAGTGTAACAAACTTGACAAGCAAGCACTGGGGCGCTCCTGGAGAACTTTAAGCAAATACAACAGCTGAAGGGGAGGGGTCGGGAGGCAGGCCGGACTCAAAAACTAAGGCTAACTCTTTAAGAATCATAAACTGGGAAAAAAGTTGGGGAAATCCTGAGAATGTGAGGTCAAGGGTAGGTCAAGCTTGTTTTCTCTGTAAGTACTAGTGTGAAACATAAACTTGCCCTCTGGTCCAGCAATCCACTCCAAGGAACAATCCAAGTACCAAAACCACAGTGGAGACATAGCTTATGGCACATTCATACAATGGCATAATATACAGCAATTAAATGAGGAAGCAACTCTGTTTGTATGATGTTCAAAAACAGGTGCAACTAATGTCAGAAGCCAGAATAACAATTCCCTGGACGGAGGCTGTAATTACCTGTTGGAGCAGCCTAAGGAAGTATTCTGCACTGTAAACATTCTAAACCCTCGTCCATGATATGACTGAATGCTTAAGTAAGACACATTAAGCTGTATCTCAGGTTAGCAAATCATGTGCTCCCTACTGTGCTGGCTAGTTTTATGTCAACTTTATACCAGCTAGAGACATTTTGGAAGAGGGAACCTCAGTTGAAAAAATACCCCACTGGATTGGCCTGTGAGTAAGCCTATGGTACATCTTCTTGGTTGATAATTGACATGGGAGGGCACAGTTCCTTGTGGGTGGTGCCACCTCTGGGTGGTTCTGGTTCTGTAAGTATGCAGGCTGAGCAAGCAAGTAAACAGCACTCCTCCACAGCCTCTGCCACAGTTCCCACCTCCAGGTTCCTGCCCTGCTTGAGTTCCTGTGGGGACTTCCCTCAGTGATGGCCTATTACCTGGAAGTGTAACAGTCCCCAAGTTGCTTTTGGTCATGGTGTTTTATCACAGCGATGGACACCTAACTAACACAATCTACTATACCTTAATTTAAAAAAAAAGTTGTTAAACAAAACCCCAAAGAATTAAAATTAAAATTTAAAGACTGCCTTACCAAGGAAATAACACCCACTGAGTAAATGTATAAATACTACCAAATCAAAGGGAGTCCTGAGCTGGCCCTGAGATATGTGATGGTCATATACTTTTACAAAAGCAGAGGCAGGGACAGCCTGAATACCAGGAACCCACCAAACACGTGGGAATGAACAGCCCTCTCCTCGGGCAGTGTTGTCAAACGTTTCCGGCTCACTCCTTGTTCTGTGCCGAACAATCCTGTTCACATGGCCACATCTTTTCATGGATAATCTATACTTGCCCATCGAATGGACCTTCAGAGAGATTAGTATGGCTCAAAGTCAGCCTGTGTCAAAAGAACACAATTACTGATGTACAGCAGAAGAGCAACCTGAAGGAAAATTTATACCCAAATCACAGCAGGAGTTTGTGAGCCTCTCCTCTGATGTCCGATTACTGCACAGAACAATGAAATGACAGCTGGCATTTGAACCCGTGGCCTTTTGGCTTTCAAAAAATAAAACTGTGTTAATAATTAATCATTAATAAACGTAGCTTTGTAAACATGGTACCTGCATGCTCATTATAAGGAAGAAAATCATGTACTTACCATTTTGTCTGGTCCCAACAGCAGCAATGATTACTGGAACTGAGTTTGATGCTCTTTTAATCACTGGAATATAATTATCCTTTACTTCATGGAATGAAAACTTGTCATTTACATTGTATTTGATCACAATGATGTCAGCACTCCCAATTAGGTTTCGGGAGGTGTACCAATCACTGTCAAAAATGTCCTAAACAAAAATGCAAACATCAACTTTTAGTTTGTTTATCTTCAAATCAATCCCCAAACTATTTCCAGATCAGTTATAACATATCAGTCTAAATGTTTAGTGTATGTTGGTTTTGAGAAGTTATGAAAATGTATTTTTGAATGGTCTGGTGGTTTAAATGAGAATGGCCCCATAGAGATTGAATGCTTGGTCCCCAGTTGGTGGAACTGTTTGGGAAGGATTGGGAGGTGTGGCCTTGGTGGAGGAGGTGAGTTGTTGGAGGAGGGACAGGCTTTGAGGTTTCAAAAGGCAACACCGTTCCCAGTCATCCTTCTCTCTGCCTCGTACTTGTGGATGAGAGGTAAGCTCTTAGCTACTGATCCAGCACCACACTCTGCCACATTTTCCACCTGATGATCACCCTCTGGAACCGTGAGCCCCAAGAAATATTTTCTTTACAAATTGCTTTGGTCATGGTAATAGGAAAATAACTAAGCAATGGAAAGTAACTTTACAGCAATAGGAAAATAACTAAGACAAATGGGTAGCTACATAAAATTGAATATGTCTGATGCTTGACCATTTATTCAAAACACCTTTTCTTCATTTACCCTAAACAACTATGTACTAGTAAGTCCCATTACCTAAAGCCTTCTGGAGTTTGATGAAATGAACAACCTCTTTCCACCATCTGTACCTAAATAATTATTCTATTTTGAAATGATGCTGATTTTAGTCACTGGCAACTTCAAAGGTGTAACATTATGCATTAGATGTCAGAAGCTTTTCTGTGACCCAGTTAGACACTGTAGGATTTTTGCCTGTTCTGAACTGCAATACACTGTGAAGTTTGTAGTATTCCTTTCATTTTATACACATTTGAAGAAATTCACATATAATCTCTAACTTTATACTGTATTTGTATAGTGCATATTTGAGCATGGAAAAATATGCCTCTATAACATTGTACATTACAAGCTGTTAACTGCAAAGGACTGTTACCAATTGATGTATTTAGCTCATACACTAAAAATTCAGGATAAAACTGTTCAGAAATTTTTACTATAAGACTGTAGTTAATATTCATATTTAGAACTAGAATCACATGTAATTTATTATGGAACTTAGTTCTCTGCAAGGTTTTTGTGAAAATAGTTTATAAAGAAAATGCCATCTTAATTTCACTGCCAAGTATGCACAAATAGTTTTCTTCTTAAATTCTAGTTAATAATTAATCATTTCTTTCATGTGGCTTTTTTCTAAGATATAATCAAGCTAGAGTAAGGGAACACAAGGGCTAGAAAACTGTTGGGCTATGGAAGTTTACACTTTGGTATGTGAGTCCAAAACAAGGTTAAAAGTGTTCAAATCGGCCAATCAAGCAAGATCTATGTGACACTGCTTCTAGCGCATGACAGAAATGCCCTTTTGTAGAGAGAAGCTCCTGTCCCATCTCCATACCCTCACCTGCCCATCTCTCAGCAAACTTATTCAGAATGAGAGCTGCATTGCAGAATTTTTAAATAGGGATGCATTATCAAAAACAGAGTGGATACAGCATATTTGAAAGGAGTTCAAAATAACAGAATAATAGAGAGGCAAACTGAACCGTCAGTGCCAAAGGCAAAGGGCTGAAAGTGGTTTGTGATCTAGTATTAGGGGAGGGAGGAAGGGCGGGGAAAAGTGAGGACATGGAGTCCCAAATGACAAAAACCCATCGGTCCCAACTGTATCTGTAAATATTCAGATTCAGAGTATGCAAATGCAGCACAGTGTGGACAGAAGGGTGGCAGCAGCAACCGACGAGTCCGGCATGCGGGATTCAAAACCAATTATAAACTGGACCAGTACCGAGCAGCCATTTAGTGCCCAGAGAACAAGTTAGAAATCACTTTTTCACATTCCAAATAGTTCAGAATTCCAGAGTTACTGGAGAGATAAAACATGGGGAAAGGAGGCTTTGGGTCTTATTGATTTACTCTGTGGTAAAACAACTATAAACACTTTTATTTGTAATACAATCCAGAAATTCAAACCCTGTACAAGAAAATATGAATATACCACCTCAGTTTAATTTTTTATTCATTCATTCATTTCCAGGTTTTTTGAGATAGGGTCTTCTCATGTAGCCCAGGCTGGCCCAAACTCACAATCCTCTGCCCAAGTGCTGGGATTATAGGCATGAGCCAGGAGGCTCAGCTAACCCTGTTTTGGAACATACTTTTCACAGACAGAAAAATAAAAATCTAGAAATATGAAATTAAGTAATAATATGACTGCAAAAAAGAGAGGTAGCAGAACTAAGCTATGAACTTCATCTAATGAATTAGAAGCCGATTTACATAAAAAGCATCAAGTACAAGAGGCAGCAAGGAGCCAGAGTAGGGTTAGCAATCTACAGAAAGTAACTCTGGAAGGGAAGCACTCCCAGCTCCTTCCAACCCCAAGGCAGCGGGGACACATTTCTTTTTAAGCTGTCACAGAGAAAATGCTTCACTGATTTCTAGAAACACAGAGGAAACCCATGCGTCCCATCCCACGTACGTCAGTTCCAGGATTCCACTGGGGTGTTACACAACAGCAAACTTGGAGCCACACTGGAGAATCAAATTCATCTTTAAAAAAAAAATCTGAGTTCCTACAAGGAAACAAGGACTTCATCCTGTTGATTAGTGTGTACACTGAAGGCCCTGCATTGCCATCAACCTTGACTGACGTGAGAAACTCTCCCATGTTTAACGTAGGAGATATATGACTACACTACAGTGATAACAGCACTTTATACAGCAGCCATCACTTCAGGGCACCTACAGCCTCCACACTGGGGACTTTACCCTTCAGCACAGCTCCAGGACAGACAGGAAAACAAGCCTGAGAAGGTGAAAGGTTACCAAAAACATATAGTGGCAATATGGGGGTCTGAAATCACGTCCTTTTGTTGTCAAAAGCGCCGCGTTTGATATTCTGATTCAGTACATAGGCCAATGCCAGCTGACAGTTATAACCAACCTTCCTATTTCTGGCAGGATTTACTTAGGTTCAAGGGGGAAAAGCAGCAGCTCAGAGTGAGTAACTCCATATGTAACTCACTGTCTGAAGACTCGTCCTAATCTGGGACACTGTCCCTGGTGACAAATTAGGTGTCACAGACTGCGAGCACACAAACGAGACTCGCCTGACAAGCTGTAACAGCCAGAAAGACTACAAAGCTTATTTCGCCCATTCTGAAGATTCTGTTTTATTTTTATAAAATGTGTGGCTCTTTGCTAAATGAACACAGGTAGGAAAGGGTTAACAGCTCAACTTAAAACCAAGAGAAACAATTCCAACATCCCAAGTCATCTTATTTTATTTTCTCTGTATTTATTTCATCAATCCACTAAAGGTTTGTTCCACAGTATGTTGAGCAAGTAATACTTTCAGGCTATAAGATCTTTCACAACAAAAGGGCCCAAAGTAACCGTGCTTGCAGACAGCAGCCACAAGTCCTCCCGAGTGGCTTCCTTTGACACCAACATCACTGTCATACCTGAAGGTTAAGTCCATCCTTTTAATTGAAAAGTCTACTTAAAATTTATTTTAGCACAGTAATATACATTTCCAGTCAAAGAGCGTCTTCTTTCCATAATAGGGCAATACGCTCAAGAAAATTTCTCAGTATGTTCTGCACACTTCTGCTCAAAAGTATGGTATTTCCCCTCAGTAGCATACTTTTTAAAAAACTGTCTTTTTAATGTAAGAATCTCACCTAATTTGTGTCTTTTTTAAGATTCAAAAGTTTCATTCAGATATATACATATATATATATATATATATATATATATATATATATATATGAAACACATATAGCTACAATATTAGCAAAGGAATCACAGGCATCTGCAAGTCAAGGAGCTGACTCCTTTGTCCTGTTATCAAACACTCAAGAGTCAGAATAGATATTTTTCATTCAACTATCATAAACATGAAGTTTTTTTTCAAAGTGCTAAGTAATGTTAGTGGTATTACTGTTTTATTAATCACTAAAACGAAGGCTAATACATGAGTATTTGCATCACTAAAAATAATTTTTTCCAGAGGTTAATAGTCTACAAATGAGTCATTTAAAATTAGTTCTCAAACCCTGTCCTCTCCCTTTTCCCATACTATTTCTGTCCCAGAGAAGAGTATTTTTGCCTATGTGAGCGGTAAAGGGCGGTATTTATATAACACATCTCCCTGTGCTCCACAGGGTGGACATGAAAACATGAGTCTTGGCCAGTGGAACTTTGTGACCCCGTCCCTTGGGGATGGCACAGCCAACTCTCAGCTGTCTACTATGGACAAGCCACAGTCGTCAAGCACAGTAACTGACATTCCCCTGGGGCTTTCTCCCTTACAGACGTGCTTTGTGACTGGGCTGCCCCACCACCTCCAAATTGAAACAAAGGACGAGATTTGCCAAAAATGTTTAAAAAATAGTGATATTAATAACCTCTCGCCAGGCAGTCAGGAAAATAGGAAATGAGGGGAGGAGGGGTCCAAACAACAGGCTCCTTTGGCCTGGGCACCGCGCAGCCGCTGCCCCTTACCCAGACGGGACAGTCGTGCACCACCAGCTTGACGTTCCCGAACGCACTGGTCTGGTACTCGGTGAACACCGGGCGCGCGACCGTGCTGGCCGCGTTCAGCAACAAGCTGCTCTCGTCCCCCGAAACCAGCGGGCTTCTCCCTAGGTAGGTGCGGATGAGCCCCGACGGCCGGTTGTCCTGGTGGAACGTGTCGCCCTCGTTCCCCAGCGCCACGATGTGGATGGACCTGCGGGGCCGAGAGGGGCGCGGTGAGCGGGTGGGCGCAGCCAGGGCGCGTGGCACGTCCCGGACCCGGACCGCGGCAGGACGGCGACGCGTACGTACATGATCGCGGCTGGCAGCGCGGCGGGGAGACGGCGGCGGGCGGCCTCGCGGGGGCCGGGGCGACGCTCTCACCGCAGTCGGCTCATCCCCCGGCCGCGGGCCTCGCGCGCCTGCACCGCGGCGCTGCCGACGCAGAGCGGAGCGGGCCCGGAGCGAGCGGCCGGCGGGGGCGCGGGCAGCGCTGCGGATCCCCGGTCGCCGCCCCTGGTCGCCGCGCCTCCGCCCCGGCTCCGCCTCCGCCCCGCGGTGACCGGGCCCCGCACGTGTCCCCCCGGGAGTCCGCCGCGCAGGGGAGCGAGCTGCCCGCCGAGGCCCCCCAGAGCCCGGGCGGCGGCCGCGGGACACAAAGGAGCGGTGGGCGCGGGGACGACGCCGGAGCCCGGGAGCTGCTCGCCGCCAATCCGCCTGCAGCAAGTTTGCTGAACTCGGAAGGCTGAAACCCGAGCCGGGAGCGGGGGAGGGGCAGCCTGGCCCCCGCCGGGGACCAGAGGAGAGCCCGGCCAGGGGGCAGCCCTTGGCGGATCCCGCGGTCCCGTGCCCACGCTGGCCTTCACCGAAAGTGTGTTATCGTTTTGTCAGTGGTCAACATGCCCTACAGCTGTTTTGTAAAATCCTACTTGTGAAGAAAAAAAATAATAAAGGCAACATTCATGAAGCTGCAGAAAAGGTTCTTTGTTCATGCACCAATTAATTTGCGGATGTCGCTTTAGAAAGGTCATTTACTATTGCAAGCTATATTTGGCACACTTTAACAAAAATTTCGAAATTTGAAGTGTCGGGATTTTTAATGTGTTTGTGTGTGTGTGTGTGTGTGTGTGTGTGTGTGTGTGTGTGTGTTTTAAAGAAAGTTTAGCAGTTTACTTGGATTCTTCTTTTCAGCACACATTCCAGTTGCATTATTTAATAATAGCTCACTGAAAAACAAGGATCATGTTAATGTAAGGATACTTTAGATTCTTTCATGATGACACGCAGAAATAAAGCTTGTGGATGCCCCCTTAAAGGGCCTCAGACTACCTCCAATATAAAACACCACGAGAGACTGTTAATGCTAGGACAGGCCAGGGGTTACTCAGGGGCTCCTCTGTAAGTATTAAAAATCTCCCAAGCATCTCTCACACACTGTTAAAAGGACTCTTGTTTATCCTTTTAGTTATTTACTCTGCTTTGAAATTGGGCTTTTTTTCTTTTCTCAGTGGACCTGTTTTGGGAGACAGGCTGTGTTTGAAAGGCTTCTGGGCAGATGGAGGTAAGTAAGCAGCCTCAGGAGTGTCGATGGCTTTTTATTAGGAACCAGCATTGCTCAGCTGAAACAGTGTATTAGTTTCTTGCCCATAAGTACCGCAGGACAGGAGACATTCTCTATGTACTTTGTTTACTTATTCCTTTTTGCTCCTTGAGATAGCTCTGCCTGTGTTGCCCAGGTAAGTTTCTAACTTTTAGTCTTCCCCCCTCAGCCTCCCAAATAGCTGTAATTAGTCATATAGGCTCAGAAGGTCACTGGTAAAAACAAAACAAAGCAAAAACCTATGTGGTCTACATAGTAAGTAAGCTCCAGAGTTACATAGTGAAACCCTGTCTCAAATAAATAACAAGTTCCCTTTGTACCCAAGCACAATTTCTTTTAGTCCCTGGAAATAACCATCCTGAAGGATTCCAATGTGCTGTGTCACATCTCCTCTTGGATCAACAGAAAACATATTTTTCTCACCATTCCCCTCCAGTGTCCCACCAGTCAAACACAAAGAAGACACCAGAGTGGAGAAACAGGTAAAGAAAATGCGAAGAACCTTGTAAAAGTTGGTTTCTCACTATATTGTCCAGGCTGGTCTAGAACTGTAGGGTTACTAAGCAGTCTTCCTATATCAAATTTCCAGAGTAGCTGAGACCATAGCTGTTTAATGAATTATGAACTGACTTTTGTAAATGAAAATAAACTGGTCATATCTTACACCATGGGTGAGCCTTGAGGACATCATGCTCCATGAAAGAAGCCAATGTGAAAGAATGAGTATCATATCATTCCACTTATATGTTACCTGAAGTAGCCAAGGTCTTAGGGATAGGAAGTAGGACAGAGCTCTGGAGCTGGGGCAGGGAAGTAGTGTTATTCATGGGTATAGAGTTTCAGTTTTGGAAGATGAAAAAGATATAGAAATCACATGTACACCAAAGCACGCATAGCTAATATGGTTTGTACCAATCACTAAAACATGATTAAGATGGTAAATTTTCTGTTGTTACTTAAAGCACGATACAAAGTGCATAAGAACACACAAAAAAGATACCAGATATGGCTGGGAAGTGGCAGAAGGGAGAGAGCATCCTTTCCTCCTCCAGTTGGGAGCATTTTAATCAGGATAGGTAGACACGGGAGATAGTAAGAGACACAGGGTTTACTCTATGCTCTTGAGAAGCTAAGTCTGTCAGTGTCTCCTAGACTCTCAATACATGCATTCCCCACATAATATACTCAATATTTTTGGAAATACATTGGTTCCTTGATAATTCTGACATAAGCTAGTGTGCTCGGTAGTTAACAGCAGCACATACAAAGTGTGGGAATAAAAGTTCACTGAACGTCTAGTTCTGTGCTATGGATCATAGGGGGGTCCACAGAGAAGTAAACAACATCTCAAAAGACAAGCAAAGGTTGGGCAGATTTGGAGGAAGAGGTTGGAAGCTCATGCAAGTCAGAGGCATGGAAACACGCATGGCAGTGGTTCCAATAGCAAGAGATGAAGTGAATGCTACATGCAGGTTCCAATACCAAGGCCGAGAGAAAATAGATTGGTGAGGTCAGACGCGGTGACACTCTGGCTACAGGCTGGGCATCTCTAGTTAAGCCCGCCTCTCCAAGGAAGTGTCCTGCCGGAGTGAAGACAATTCTAAAGAGATACTTGTACCCTTCCCTTTGGCAAAGAATTTCTCTCAGGGATCTTACTGGGAGCAGGAAAGGGTAAAATGCTGGCTAAATAAGGAACTTGTCACCAGGAAGAGATTTCGAGAGTTCAGACAGCCTTGGGTCAAGCTTCCAAGAGAAACTGGAACTGAGATGATGCTTATGGGGGAGGGGACCACACTGTCCAGGTGCATATACCCCTTGCCTTCTGTGTCTGGGCCCTGAAGATGCACCTGGAGAGTCACTGGACCTCTTTCCTTATTTTTCTTTCTCTGCTTTCCAGCATGATGTGTCTGTCTACTTGGCCTCCTGGGGACTGGTTTCTGAGGCTGTTAGCACTGCCAGGGCCCAGGCCTTGTCCCTAACAGCTGCAGTAACATCCTTCTCTCCATGGGACATGACCGCTAGATGCTCACCAAACCCATTTTCACTTCCAGGAGAAATAATTGATTTTCTAAACTTTTTCTATATATGTTCAGCTGTGTGATCCTTTCTCGCCAATGGCATATAATCCTGATGAGCATTTAAGAAAAGGTATGCTCGCTGAGTGGTGGTGGCCCACGCCTTTAATCTCAGCACTTGGGAGACAGAGGCAGGTGGATCTCTGTTAGTTCAAGGCAAGTCTGGTCTACAGAGCAAGTTCCAGGACAGCCAAGGCTACACTAAGAAACCCTGTCTTGAAAAAAACAAAACAAAAATTAAAATAAAATAAAAAGGTATGTCCCTGTAAAGGGGAGCACCTCCCCCAGACACCATAGGCTATTGAATAGAAATTCCAGTGTCAGGTATGGGTTACCTCTTTTTGAGTTGTTGGTCAGTGGGTTACCATAGACCTCCCCAAGCATTGTAGGCTGTGGCCATTACTCTTAGTTACCATCCAAAACTTGATGATAAGACCCTATTTCTAAAGACACCAACGCACCTGCGTCATGAATATGGAGAAGCTAAGCTAGTACTACCTCAGAAGTTTCGTTCCCACAGGGCAGCTTTCATGACGCTGGAAAGGTCTATGCACACTACTGGGAGAGAAAGGTTATCAACTATCTTAACCACCTGTGGACCCAGTGAGCTACAATAATGACTGGCCTGAGGAATATGTCCCCCAGGAAAATAGTGGCATGAATGTGTTGAGAGTAACGAGCTACTTTCTGATGGGTTTGGAAGCCCTTTATACAAGATGGAGCCAATCCCTGGTACCATTAACAAGGCCAAAGCTGGTGGTTGGCTAGGTCATAGGCCCTTGAGGAGAACACAGTACTGTTATTCTGCTAAATGGACATGGTGACAAATTTCCCCTTAGTTCTTATCTTTATACCCATAGATCAGTATATCTCTCAACCCTCACCAGAGAGCCTTCTTTTTACAGTAGATGACAACACAGAGACTCACAACAGATCAACATGCAGAGGCTAAGATGCTGTGGGGTGATCTTTCTGTATGCTGTGAATACATGCGGCTCTTATTGGTTGATCCAGCTATTTTGGCCTGTAACCAGGCAGAATAAGGCTGGGCGGGAAAGCCAGAGATACAGGGAGAAGGAAGGGCATAGTGGAGAGAAACACGATCCAGCTTTCCAAGGAACAAGATGCCAGGAAATTGGTAAACCACAGGCCATGTAGCAATGCATAGATTAATAAAAATGAGTTGATTTAAATGTAAGCGCTAGATAGTAATAAACCTGAACTATAGGCCCAACATTTACAATATAAACCTCTGAGCGGTTATTCAGGAACTGGGAGTTGGGAGAGAACCATAGAATGCTCAGCTCCAAATGGGACATCTGTATCTCACTCCTTCACCCCAAATTCAGGGATCATCATAGAAATGGAGTTAGAAAGACGGTAAGAGAGAGGAAGTAGATGTCAGTAGCAAAACCGTGTTTGTCAGATGTGACAGCACA
The DNA here is from genome assembly GCF_007827085.1 of Peromyscus californicus insignis. Taxonomy (NCBI): domain Eukaryota; kingdom Metazoa; phylum Chordata; class Mammalia; order Rodentia; family Cricetidae; genus Peromyscus; species Peromyscus californicus. The sequence goes on along the minus strand of NW_026294480.1, from coordinate 76,253,198 downwards.
ACAGTTTTACACATGAACTCGTAGTGGCTAGGACTGCACGCACAAGACTTACACAAGATCAAGCTAGTGAAAATCTCAGCATGGGTGAGGGGCTCAGGAAGTACCACCCGTGCCTAAGGAACTATTGGCAGTTGATGGCTGCTGGGGGAGAGAGAGTCAGTTTTCTTCAGGGATGTGGGCCCTGAGAGGCTACCCAAGTTCCAGCAGATGGTCCCACACATACAGTCAACAGTAAGTGGACTCAGTACGTATGAGGGGAGAATAACAGGAAGTGGGGAGGGGAAGAGGCACTCGAGGGGAAGGGGGGCAGATTTGATCCAAACACATATGCATGTTTGAATATTAAGTAAAATATCTTAAATACAAAACAATGAAAACTTACTTTAAAGATACACACACACTGCCAACGTGCTGAAGCTAGTTTAACCTTGAAGCCACGAGTCTGAAGACCTTGGCACCACAGTGTGGCGCTTGAGACAGAGTCTCTTCACAGCATGCACTGTACTGCGGTATGAGGGAGAAATAGATCTTTCTTGAGTTTAGCCAGATATTTTGAGGTCAATTGCTACAGTAGCTACTGTTATTTGTCTTGGCTAAAAGAATGTCACAGATGGTCTATTTCCTGACATCTTAAAGATACTTCCTGTAATTATATTAAGATCATTTTTTGGTTGTTATTTCTTTTTTACTTAAAATTTTTATTTAGTGTATGTGTTTGTAGTTTTTTTAAATTAGTACCTTTTAAAAATATGACCTTTCAAGAATGAATTGAAACAAGTTGCAACACATTAGACTAAGATGTATCCCCAACTTTAAGGCCACTGGGGAACACACAGGAAGGGCTCCCATCCCAAACAATGTATCTTTCTTTCACAATGGCTGAGATGTCCTCCTTCTGCATGTGCTCTGTTAGAAATCTTCATTTGAGAATGAGATGTAACGGATTATATGTGGGACAGCTCAGGGAGCTGGTGACAGCCCCCCCCCCCCCCCCCCCCCCGGTTGTAAATATCATGTAAGGTTGGGGAGTTTCTTGAAAGCAAGCTGGTACCCAAGTGTGTAGAGGGGAAGCAAGTGTTATATGGCAGGTTCGGAGAGCTGGACTTGGCACAGAGGTTTTCCATTGTGTTTGGGGTTTGCTGGGTTTGTGCTGGAGCCTCAGGAGGCCGGGTGAACTGAGGTGTTAGCTGAGCTGTCTTACCAAAGTGCATCAGAGCAATCAATCTCATTGCCGTCTCCTTAAATACTGCAGCTTTCTGTCCATTTTCATCAAATAGAGTTCTGTTCACAAATAAATGTTTGTACACACTCTTCTAAAGGAGAGGAGTTAAGCTGCACTAATATTGAGTAAGGGATAGGTACTGGCACCTGCTTGATCCTTCAGTGAGCAGGGTGCGGGTGTGGGGACTGTTGTAAGGCAAGGGCAGGACAAGTAGGCAAGGAAGGCACTTGACAGCTTCAGTATCTAGTTAAGGGGGTTACAAGTGGTTTAGTACACAAAAACAAAAACCAGGAAGAACAAACCCTAACACAATTGACATAGTCCCCCCAACTCCCCATACATGCGTTCTCTGTGTAACCCTGGCTGTCCTGGAACACTCTGTAAACCAAGCTGGCCTTGAACTCAGAGATCCACGCGCTTCTGCCCTCCAAATGCTGACATTAAAGGTGTGGAGAGATGGCTTGGAGGATAAGAGCACTGGCTGCTCTTCCAAAGGTCCTGAGTTCAATTTCCAACAACCACATGGTGGCTCACAACCATCTATAATGAAATCTGGTGCCCTCTTCTGGCATGTAGGCTGTATACATAATAAATAAATAAATAAAGCTTTTTTAAAAAAAGTGCAATAAATTAATTTTTTTAAAAAAAAGTGTGTGCCACCGTACCCAGCTCAGGGTAACATTTCTCACATGTTGAGAGGCACACACAGTGAGGTTAAAAACAAAAAAAGGCCAGGGAGATGACTCAGCAACCAGAAGCCCTTCCCACCAAGACTGACAACCTTAGTTCCAACCAGGGTACACCTGGTGGGAGGACAGAACGGCCTCCTCCTCTGCCAAGTGTGTGTGTGTGTGTGTGTGTGTGTGTGTGTGTGTGTGTGTGTGTGTGTGTGAGAGAGAGAGAGAGAGAGAGAGAGAGAGAGAGAGAGTAAATGAAAGTTATAAATTAAAAAATTATAACTACTAAGATCTGAAAAAAAACTGACCATAGTAAATGTTCTTAGAGAATACTGTTTTAAGTATGAATTTATATTAAACAATTACAGTCATTTATTTATTTATTTATTTGAAAAGGTAAGCCAACATGCATGCCACATGTGGAAGTCAGAGGACAGCTTGCAGGAGTCAATTCCCGCCCTCCTGGGAGGTCAAACTCAGTCTATGAAGGTCGACAGCAAGCCCCGTTATCCACTAAGCCATCTCGACGGACCTACGCCCACTTGTGCTGACATTTACTTCACCCTAAGTATATGTTAAAATTAATAATGATATTCTGATTGCTCGTATTTAACTAATCATTTAAAAACTAATGTGCAAACATAAAGGCAAGATCCAAGACTGTTTCGAGCATTTGTAACTATCGTACATTCAAACCAATACTTCCATGTAAATGCTAAAAAGGGCTCTTTAGAGCTTCCTTAAAAATGAAAGTCAGAAGGCAACATACCACTGGGGAAATAGTTTTCTTCTTGCCAAGATAAAAATATCTGAAATAATACATTGAATACAAATGGGGGAAAAAACAACCCTGCATTCCTTTGTCAGCAAAGACCTTCAAAATATGCACAGAAAGTTGCTGAACCCAGAGTCACAAGTGTTGGAACAGCAGTGTGGGAAGTTGCAGGCTACACTGAAAGCTGATGTCTTTAACACTTTCCACTTTGGGATGTTTACTGGGTTCTGCTGCACTATGGCATTTTCTAGACCATGCTTCAATAATAAAATACAACTTTTTGTGTGATCTTAAAAGAAAGCTCTAATAAAGGTGGCAGATTTTCTTCCTTATTCTTCAAAAATGGCTGTTCAAAAGTAAAAGCTAATCTATTTAATGTTTTTGGAAGTGTAAACATTTATGGATTCATGGGAATTTTTGCCTTTTTTTGTTTGTTTGTTTGTTTTGTTGTGTTTGTTTGTGTCCCAGGCTGACCTCAGACTCATGACAATCCTCCTGCCTCAGCCTCCTGAGTGCCAGGATTAATGGTATGTGCCACCGTGTTTGATGGATTAGTTTTGACTAAGATTATTCACTTTTGAAGTGAGGAAGTATTGCGAACTAAGGAGAGAGCAAGCACATGAGCTTTCTTCCCAGTACACCTCACAGGCAATTCAAACCAGCTGGCATCAGAACATGCAGCATGATAGGATGTTATCTGTGTGTTAAGTCTGTGAAAAAACAATTTGTTTATAGCTGTTGGTAATCAATCTACCTCAAGATCCAGCTATACCACTTTTATGTTTCATCTTTTATGTTTTATGAGGACACTTGCTCAACCATATTCACTACTACTTTATTCATAATAGCCAGAAACTGGAAACAACCTAGCTATCCCTCAAGAGAAGAATGGATAAAGAAAGTGTGTGTGATACATTTACACAATGGAGTATTACTTAGCTGTTAAAAGAAATGACATCATGAAATTTGCAGACAAATAGATGGAACTAGAAAAAAGTCATCCTGAGAGAGGTAACCCAGATGTAGAATGATAAATATGGTGCTTATTCACTTATATATGGATATTAGCCATTAAATAAATGATAACCAACATACAATCCATAGACCCAAAGAGGTTAGATAGAGGAAGGGACTGGGGGTGGGGAGAGGGGGAGACTTGGATCTCCCTGGGAGGAGGAAATAGAATAGATTTTATGGGTAGACTGGGGGCAGGGGGGAATGAGAGGATCAGATGGGGAGGAGGAGGGGAGGTAGGATTGAGGGAGGGAATGCCAGGAGAGACAGCTGGAATTGAGGGGTGCTTGGGGGATGATGAGGAAACTTAGTGCAGTGGAAACTTCCTAAAATATATGAAGGTGATCCTAATGAGGTCTCTTACTGAAGGATACAGAGTCCCAACTGGCCATTTCTTGTCACCAAACATGGCTTCCAGTAGCAGAATTAGGTTGCTTTCAATTGAGTTGTTGGGTAGAGGGGGTCCCATGGAAATCCCCAAACAACCTAGACTGTTGATAACAATAACACAGTGGGTTTCTCTCCAAAATCTGACAGGTGGGGGGGCATTGCCAAGGACAATACCCACACAAGTCATTGAACATGGAGAAATTGAGCTGGTGCCTATATGGAGCTCTCATTCCTATGTTCTAGCTCTTTGGTGTGGGAAGATACTGTGCAGGCTACCAAAAGAGAAATGTAAAAACCAACCCAACCAAAAATCTTTTGACCTATGTTCTGTCCTTTCTGCTAGATAAGCTCAAGCAATGGTGGCACAAAGCTTGTGGGAGTCACCAAACAATGTCTGATTTGACTTAAGGCCACTCCATGAGATGGACCCACACCTGGCACTGGTGTAACCAAGAACCAGACACTAGACAGCCTGGAGGCCTATGGTAAAACCAAACACCACCGGTTTAAAAAAAAGGTATAAATAAAATGACTCCTAATGATATTCCACTACACTCATAGACCAATGTGTTGTTCAGTCATCATCAGACGAGCTTCCTCCTGTAGCAGATGGGAACGAACACAGGGAACCTTAAGAAGAAGAGGCAAACAGAGTGCGAGAGCCGCAGGGCATGGAGGACATTAGGAGCACAAGGCCCTCCGAATCAACAGAGCCAGGTGCATATGAGCTCACAGAGACTGGGGCAGCAAGCACAGGCTGCACTTCGTGCTTTCATGGGACTCCTGACTGCGAAAACAAGGGGGTCTCTGATTCTCAGGCCTGCTCTTGGGACCCTTTCCTCCTGCTGGGTTGCCTTTCCAGGCTCCATGTGATGGTTTTTGCATTATGCTATTATATTTTATTGTGTCATGTTGGGTTCTTATTCTCTTAGAAGCCTGTTATTTCCTAGTGAAATACAGAAGGAGAATGGATCCAAAGGGGAGGGGAGGTAGGGAGGAACTGGAAGGAGTAGAGGAAGGGGAAACTGTAATCAGGGTATACTGTATGAGAAAATAATCTGTTTTCAATAAATGGAAAGAACTTTCTCGTTGTGAAACACTACACACATACAAGGAAAGTACAGAAAATGCCTGCATATAGTTTAGCACATAATTAAAAAAATAAACATCTAAAAGTTTCTAGGTAAAAAGCAGAGCACCATCAGGGATTATCCCACGCTGCATGTATATACACTCACACAGATACACACCCATGCACTCATGTGCACACACATACTCTCACATATCCACTCACACGCATGCACATGCGAGTGCACACACACCCACTCACTCATGTGCACACACACATGCTCTTGCATACACACACACACACACACACACACACACACACACACACACACTCACTTACTGTGCCTCCTCCACAGTGACTGTGGGAATAAGGAGCTTGAATTTGTGGCAATTGTTTATTTTCCCTTATACGTTTGTGTATTGTGGCTTGTCTTTCTTCTGGTTTTTCACTGACACAAGTGTGCTCACACTGTACACACTGTCCTTTGCTCGTTGTTGTAAGGTTTGGCCATACTACCTGAGCTGTGGTTCACTATTCCATTGCTGAAGAGCACCAATGGAGATATGTGTGACCCATCATCTATCCTGCTGCAGGTGGACATGCAGGTCATTTCTAACTTTCACCTGCTCGAAACAAACTTGTCAGGACCCCTTTTCTTTAAATATGTATTTGTGAGTTTGCTAAATCACAGGGTATGTATGAGTCCAACTTTGGTAGGTAATATTCATCTTATTTCAAAAGTGATTTTTATTCACTCCCTAAAGCATGAGGCATGAGAATTCTCCCCCTTATTCTTTATATACTGTATGCTTTATATAATTACATATTATGTATTGTATGCCTGGGGCTACATTATGTGCTTTACAAACACTGATTTATGATTTTCACAGACCCTGGAGTAGGGTCTGTTGCTATCTAATTTGCAGGAGAGAAAAGAACATCAGGGCACAGAGACAGAAAGTGACTGAAGCAGTGAGTGAAGGGGCGGCGGCGGCTCCGACTCAGGTGACTCACCCACACTGCTAAGTGGATGCTTGGAAATACTGTCCTCCATTGTTTAAAGTTGTTTTTGATAAGTTTTAGGCCTACTGAAGGCCTCTCTGCCATTGCAACAAACCGAACCAGACCAAATTGTCAAAGCCCAGGTTTAATAGGTAAAGTGTTCCTAGGTGATTCCCCAGCCCAACATCGAGGAGACAGAGACAGGAGACCAGAAGAACCACGTGTCTGTTTTCAGGGATGCTGCTTATATATCCCTGTGGGAGTCATCCTGAGCCTCTCTGGGGGAGGAGCTGTGTTTGGCAGGCTCTGAAGGGGCGGGTTTGGGGAGGAGCTATGTGAGGTGGAGCTCCCAACCAGTTTTAATTTATTTTTATTTTATGTATATGGTTGCTTTGTCTGTTTGTATGTTTGTGTACCATTTGCCTGCCTCAGAAGAGGGCACAGATCTCTTGGAACTCAGTTACAGACACTAGTGAGTCACTAAGTTGGGGCTGGAAGTTGAACTTGGCTCTCCGACTAGTCACCTCTCCAGTCCCACTTTCCTTCATTTTCCTTCATTTCTTAATTTTTGGGATTGACAACAGCACATGTAACCCATAGAATCCTCATACCTTACAGCATTTTCCTAACTCCCTTGAGACATTGTTCAAATAGAATTTCAGTGGGCATTGGAGGTCTGAATGAAAGACACATGCAGGCCAGACAGGAGGCCAGGCTAGAAAAGGAGCTTGCCACCAAGCCTAGAGGCCTGAGTTTGATTCCCAGGACCCCCACAAGGGAAGGAGAGAACCAGCTCCTTCAAGTTGTCTCTGCTTCCACTTGAGCCCTGAGGCCTGCACCCTTCCCCAGAAAATAAATAAATAACAGAATAAAAATGAAAACATGAAGCACCTTCTGATAAGCTTGCTGGAACACAGAAGCAACTTTAGGCAAGATGGAAATGTGCTTATCAAATGTCAACCAACATTTTTGTGTAATAGCTGATGGCACTGGAAAATAAACGTCACGTAGAGCAAGCCAGCTCACAAAGCAGCTCTTCCATGGAAGCCGTACACCTGTGAGAACTCTTCTCAGAGCACCTAATAAATGGACTAGTCACATGTTGGCGTGACTGTATCATGGTGTCAACCAAGAATTAAAGCTAATCAGACACATTCAGTTGTTCTGCCTAGAAGACTTTATTAAGCATTACATTTTAAAGAGATATATTCTGGGGCTGGAGAGATGGCTCAGAGGTTAAGAGCACTGCTTGCTCTTCCAAAGGTCCTGAGTTCAATTCCCAGCAACCACATGGTGGCTGAAAACCATCTGTAATGAGATCTGGCGCCCTCTTCTGGCCTGCAGGGATATGTGGAGACAGAACACTGTATAATAAATAAACCTTTAAAAAAAAAAGAGAGAGATATATTCTGTATTAATATATGTGTATGTGTGTGTGTACACATACCATATTTATCTACTTCTGTTTCTGAAACAGGGTTTCATATACACCAGGCTGGCCTCAGAGTCACTATATAACTGAGGATGACCTTGAACTCCTGAACTCACTGCCTCTACCTCCCAAATGTTAAGATTATAGGCGTGAACCACCATTCCTAACATATATGGTACTGGGGAATCAAACCTAGGGTTTTTACATGCTAGATAAGCACTCTACCAGTGGAGTTATATCTGCATCCCTGTAATAATAAGTGTTTTATTCAAAATATCATTTACAATTATCTCATCTTCTGAAACTTTTCTCTTTCAGCATGTTTTATTGTATTCCTAATGTCCTGACAGTAATGTAAGAGTGTGATTAATAAATCTCTCAGGAGGTTGTTTAAAGTTCCATTCTTGTGGAATGTTCTGTCAAAACCCCAGTAGCTTACCAGCTGATGCCTTCAACTGTGCTCCAGAGGCAACCTCCAAAGGACACACAATGAAGCTCCGCCCTCCCGGAAGCCGAACAGAGGACTTTGGCTAGCTTTAAGATGAAAAAAGCAGAGAAACCTTAAGAAAGGGAGGTGGGGGGCTAACACAGGTAAACCGCAGCCCTTGCCTAGAATTTCAGCCTTCAGGGGCAAACTGTATTCATATTGTTTTAACTAATCTAATGAGAGATAAGATTTGTAAAATTATGTACAAAATCATGAGATTAGCCACTCAGCCAATAAGATCTTGCAAGTAGTTCACTGGAAACAGTAAATTCTTTTGCCAAGGCCAGACATCTGGTTGAAACTTTTTGGTTAGGCAAAAGGAACACTGGCTTTTCTTGTCCTTTTTTGAAATGGCTGCTGCCTTTTAAGCCACAGTTGTCTGAATCAGCAACTGCAACCCTGCCAGCTCCAACCCTTGCAAAGCTACGAAGGGAACTTAACTAAACCTCTCTCCCTCTAAAGAACTCAAGAATCAAAGGTTGAGGTGGAATTCTGCATAAACGAAAGTAAGACGCCTTGAGATAATATTCTCCAACAGTCTTACTCATTTGATTTCGAGTGATCCTCCAGTGGAGGCCTACAGCTGCATTTTGTTTCAGCTGTGTGGGTTTCTTCCAAATGGCAAGATTTCCACCTTCAACTGTGCTGTTTGTAGAAGCCACAGGAGAACGCAGGTTCTTGTCACACGCACATCCAGTCACACATCCCCCCCAATTCAGAAAAGATCTGGCAAAGTTGTGCCTCTCTCTAGTTGAAAAACACAACTAGCCACTGTGTTAAATGTAGATAGATAACGGGCTTTCAAAGAACTGCTCTATTTTAGTTAAAAATGTTGAATAAGTAATAGAACATATGTTCCTTTGAATTAGGACTCCTAGCATTTTTCAAAGTGTTGAACTTCAAAGAGGTCTGGTCGTGTGGCCTCTAAGATCCCGGCTCTGTTATTTAGAAATCTGGTTGTATGGCCTTTAGGATTCCAGCTCTGTTATTTACTATTGAAAAGCTGGAAACCCCTTTCTACTATAGAATATAATTTCCAATGTTGTAAGCACAGGTATGGCTATCAGGCCCCAATGATGCGGTTCATTTATTCACTATATTTTTGTGAAGTTTTTGACTTGTACTCATGCAGAAACATGACACACTATCTTTAAATGATATAAAACGTTTTTTTGGAGAACTCTAATGCACTACAATAGATGTTTTTTATCCCCACCGCACTCTGGCTGTCACTGCAACCACTAACCATTTTGAAATTCAAATGGCAGGCTCTCCTGGTGCCGGCCGCAGCCTGGCATCCCCCACCCCCACCCCCAGCTTGCTGTTGCAGGAACTCTAATCTCCACGATGGCAGTCCCTGGGCATTACCCCAGCTAGAAGACTTCACAGGCGTGCTTTGAACTGTTCTTTTCCTCTCATTCAAAATCGTCACAACCCAGGTCACCTGACCCCTCTGCCACGACAGCCCTTCTGAGCCTATAATCCTGCCTGCAGTTAGAACTGTATTTTACAGTGACTAGCAATAGAAACATCTCTCTTTCTGAGACTCCAGTTGGTGCCATTAAATATTAAATTGGCCAAGGCATTTCAAACTTTTAACTTATCTTAGCCAGGCTTCATAAGGGTTCAGGAGTTCAAGGACAGTCTTGGCAACATAGGGAAACCAAGACCAGACCGGGCTACAACAGAGTCTGTATCCAAAAAGAAGAAGAAAATAAAAGCAAAACAAAATAACCCGTAGCATATCTTAATGACACGTGCTTTCTGCATCCTCTTATTGTTTGTTGCCTTTGATGATCCCTTCGGGCATGTTTTTAGTGATACTGGCTTTCTTTTCCTCTTCAAAGCTCCATTAAAAATTGTAAACATTGGGGGCTGGAGATATGGCTCAGTGATTAAGAGCACTGGTCGCTCTACCAGACAAACCAGGTTCAAGTCCCTGTACCCACATGGCATCCAACAGCTGGCTCCAATTTACAGGGAGAAGGGGAGATCTGCTGACCTCTGGCCTTGATGGGCACTGCATGCACAAGAAGTGTGGACGTACATGTAGACAAAAGACCCATACACATAAAATAAAAATAAGAGTTAAAAAATTTTAGAAAATAAATGCTAATTTTAATTTTAAACATTAATCCTGAATTCTGGTATTAACTTTCATTGATATTCTCTCATTGAATTAAAACATCTGGATTTGGGTAATTTTTTTCCCCAGCTAAGTTTTTTTCTCTGAGGTAGCCGGATCCATATCCCCTCCTCAACAGGAAACATTTCAGGTACCACAGAGTCGCTGTTGTTTCTGCTAAGGAAGGGCTTATTAGAGGTTCTCCTTCAAGACATTCTTGTGTTATGTAAGTTCCTGCCTGTTTTAGGATCAGGATTCAATCTGTGTTGAAAGATAAGAGACCTTTTTCTGTGAAGTGGTAAATATGGAAAACCAAAGAAAGTGCTTCTAGACTAATCCCATCAGCAAGCAAAGATTTTGAGACTTTTCCTTGGAAGCATCTTCAACCAGATGCCTGAATAAATTCTCCAGCACTCCACTCCTGAACTTCTACCCAGGCTACAGCAGAAGCTGCAAGCATAAACGTATTTCAAGTCTCCTTGAGTTTTTTGCCTTTGAGTCATAGAACATCCTTACTGACTTATGTAAAAATGGGACTGGAGAGATGGCTCAAAGGTTAAGAGCACTGGCTGCTCTTGGGGAGGACCCAGGTTCAGTTTCCAGCACCTACGTGGTGACTCACAATCACCTGTAACTCCAAGGATACAGGGGAACTGAAGTCTTCTGGCCTCTGTGGGCACCAGGCACACAAGTGGTGCACATACATACTCATAAGCAAACACTCATACACATCAAATCAAAACAAACACATCTTCTCAGCATGAGGGAGGCAGAGACAGATGGATCTCTGTGAGTTCTAGGCCAGTATCGTCTACATAGGGAGTTGCAGGACAGCCATAGCTGCATATTAAGATCCTATCTCATACAAACAAACAACTAAATAAAGGAAGCATTAGATCACCAACAGGTGCATTTAAAGATGTTGTGTTTGCTGTGTGTATGTTTCATGTACTTTGGTTTGCTATTATGAAATTTGGCAAATTTCATTGTAAGGAGATCTATTGAATTCTGAGGGGTCAAAACTCTTTTGCATCAGGTGAAATCTAGCAAGAAATGGTATTTCTGTTGAACTGGCTAACAAGAAGCTAACTGCTTGTGGGTGAATGAACTGCATCAAAATAATCATGGGTAATTGTTATTAGAATATTCATCATGTTGAGGGGAATATGTTTTCACAGACGATTAAACCTAACTTTAGAACTGCAGAAAGCCTATGCTGAGAAGTAAGACGTGCAGAAATATATAACCCTGGTACAACACAAGAACAACAAAGCATGACTTAAAAAAGCCAACAGTTTTTTAAGCCGAGTTTACTTTGCTTCCTGCTGTGTCAGTGAGCATTTCCGTCTTCACTAGCTGTAGCTTTACAACCATCCCAACTGCTAGAGATTCTCTGGAGCAGTGGTTTTCATCCCTCTGACACAGCTCCTCATATGGTGGTGACCCCCAACCATTAAATTATTTAGCTGCTACTTCATAACTGTAATTTTGCTACTGTTATGAATCATAATGTAAATATCTGATATGTAGGATATTTGATGTGTGACTCCAAAGGGGTCTTGACCCACAGGTTGAGAACTTCTGTTGTAGAGTAACTGCATGCTAGACTCTGGGGTTAGGAGGCATTTCCAGGTCAGTTTATTTTATTAATGGCTATGCCCTAATACATTACTCAGTTCTTTTATATTACTCTGATTACAACAATATTTTGCTACAAATCCCTTTCATGGCTTCCAGAATTTTTATTGAAGAAAATCAAAGTGATTTAAATGAAATTGCTGTTCTAAACAATCAGGCTAGAAATGTCATGGGGAGAGGCCAGCTGGCCTGACAGGATGGCAGGATGACATTGCCTCACTTAGCTCACATTTTCCAAAGCTCATTCCTCAGCATTGCAAGTCCACAAACTTTACTTCTGTAAAGATGCCCCACATGGCTCCCACTAGGGCATCAACAGGACACTATGCACTCTGCAATCCCGCTCGAACCATCAGAGGGACTAACAACTCTACGCACCCAACGTTTTTCTTCCCCTGTTACTGTCTTCACGTCAGTAAACATTAGTTAAGCACCTAGGGTGCCTGTCAGTTTGATTCGGGGGATATTTTGAACATCTTAACTGCATTTGTGGCATCACTGAACTGTAATAGAAACACTATTTTTTCAGAGCAAATTGCCTTAAGCCAATTTTTGCCTTGACCCATGTTCTGAAGTTGTCTCTTCTGATGTCAGCTTGAGCCATTTTGCAAAGACTGGTAAACTAGCTTCCTGACAGCATTATACAAGAGGATCATCCAGTAGTCATGGGCACAAACCCACTCTGGTTCTTTCTAGGAATCCCATGCCTCTCTGAACAGGTACGTGCAAGGCATTTGTGTTTCCTGCTATCAGATTCTTCTATCAAGGAGGAACATAAACATTGAGAATCTTTTAGGATCTTCTTCAGTGAAGCTGGGCAGATAGGTCACCAAATATTGCCCATTACCTAATATCAAGGTGTTACTAATGCAAATTTGTGAAAAGTCGAGCCAGTTGAAGCTAGCATGCCCCAGTTTCTCACATCACTAGTACAACATGCAACTTCCCCTTCGTATCTTACTCTGGTCAGCTAGGTTGACCCAGGCTTTGGCTTGTTGCCAATCTTTTCCAGTCTTCCTTCTTGAATTTTGTTTAGGCCAGATGGAGAAATCAGACCTTTCTTCTTCTGTTCTCCTGAAATCCAAGAGAGGCATCTGCATACACTTCCTCCTCTCTCCTACTGCCCTCGGTTAGCCGTTCCCCATCAGTCCTTTTACCACCCAGCATTCCTTAAATGCCCCGTATCTGCCTCTCACTCTTTCCCTCAAACACAGATGTGTCCGAAGTCTCAATGATCTCCCTGACCACTTGAATTCCCTTTCCATACCTGAGCCTCTTTATTTTTGGTGACCTTCACCACCATTCTACTTTATCTACACATAGCCAGACCTGAAACTTTGTCACCATCTGCAACAACTCCACATCTGTAATACACATTGTATTAGTAAGTTGTCATGCTCTGTTTAAACGAAGAAGCTGTCTGTAGAGATGGGGTTGCCTACCCGCTACCTTCAGATTCAAGACCTTAAAATATCCTCCAAGCTCCCCTGATGGGGATGGGCTGAATGCACCACCATCCCTTTGCCTGTGAAAAGGAAAAAGGAGAGCTGAAAATAACACAGACATGAACACACTATTTCCTTGAGATCAGAGGGAGTGGATTGAGTTTTCGAATTACATTTGAGTAAAAGCATTGTGTCCTTGAGCACAGCTAGGAGGTAAGTGATTTGAAGGCTTCTTCCCAAAGTGAAAGCCTCAGCTACTGCTATCTCGTGACATAAAATAAATGTGGTGGGAATGGCACATTGCAAGTCTCACCTGGAAGACTTCTGCCTGGGAATCTCTCTGTGCATCAGAGGCTCTAGCTGGTGGTTTTATTTTCAGTTTCTCCAGGCCACTTTTGTAGGATGATGTAAGTGTCTGTTTGCTGTTTTATTCTTGGACTCTTGCTTGCTATATCCTTAACAAATTAACTCATTCAAAACCAAAAGCACAACTATGGAGGATCATTCTCTGTATGGATATCTAAGACAACACATTCAAATAATTGATACCCTGTGTGGTGGTTTGAATGTAATTAGTCCATAATCCCATAATCTCATAGGGCGTGGCACTATTAGGGGGTGTGGCTTTGTTGGAATGGATATGGCCTTGTTGGAGGAAGTGTGTCACTGTGTGTGTGTGTGGGGGGGCTTTGAGGTTTCATATACTCAGGATACTGCTCAGTGTGTCAGTCAACTTCCTGTTGCCTGCAAGATGTATGACACTCGGCTATTTCTCCAGCACCATGCCTGCCTGCATGCCGTCATGCTCCCCACCATGATGGACTGAACCTCTGAACTGTATGTGAGCCAACACAATTAAATGTTTCCTTTGTATGAGTTACCATGGTCAGTTATGTCTCTTCACAGAAATAAAAACCCAAGACACCCTGGATGAGCAGCCTCCAGCCATCTGTATTCATCACTCACATACTACCTGCTCACATTCTCACAAGATGTCTGAACTCTGGATCTTTCTTTTCTCCCCATCTTAGCTAGTCTTTTGTTTTTATTTCTTTCTTTATGTACCATTTATCACATCCTCATAGTCTCTCTTTATTTCTTTCTCTCCCTCCTTTCTTCCCTCTCTCCCTCCCATTCTATTCTAAAACTGGATCCATGTAGGTATCTGACTTTTCATATCTGGATTATGAAGCATCACTGTATGTCTTCGTTACTTTTCTATTGCTGTGATAAGATCTCATGACCAAAGTAATTTATAAAGAGTTTATTGAGGGTTTGCTTAAAGTTCCAGAGGGTTGGAATCCATGCCTGTCACAACAAGGAGCATGGCTGGCAGGCAGGCACAGCTCTGGAGTGGTAGCTGAGAGCTCACATCTGATCCACAAACACGAGAGAGAGAAAGAGAGAGACAGAGGAACTGGGAATGGCCTAGGCTTTTGAAACTCAAAGCCCACCTCCAATGACATACCTTCTCCAACAAAGCCACACCCCCTAATCCTTCCTAAACAGATCCAACAACTGGGGACCAAGCATTCAAACATATGAGCCTACAGGACCATTCTCATTCAAACATCACTGTGTAGAAAGTCATAATTTGTGTGCGTTGATGGCATGTAAGTTCATGGTCCCTTAACTTCAGTGTCATATAGTATTAATCTGGTAATCCAAGTTAACCTTTGGCTCTCAGATGTGGTACAGACTTTCTCCTTTTTCCATCTTTAACTTTGACATTTCTTTATTCATTCTCATATTCCATGTTACAGAGAAAAAGTAAGCATTGGTTTACAAAGGATTCCCCTCTGCTTCTTACCACCAAGCCAGCAAATTTATACACAGCCACACATACCCTTTTCCTCCTCCTATAGTCAAAATGCAGTATGAATCCTACTGTAGGTTAGGTGAAAATCCCCTGAAGGTCTGTACGGAAAAGGTTGGCCTCAGGGTAACAGTTTCAGGAGGTGCTGTGGTTCTTTGAGCAGGAATCTCAAGGAAACAGTGTCCCTCTAGACACAACAGGACTGTTGCACTTGTAAACTCAGAGACTGTGACAGCATGCACAAGAACCACAAAGGTTCAAGCTAGATGGGGTCCCAGTGCCGAGAGGGAGAAGTAGACACTGGCTCCCACCCCTAACCAAGAAGCTATCTGCAAGTGATACCTCCTGGCAAAGGAAGTCACATGCTGTATTAATCACACTTCAGGTCATGCTCCAGGCCTCGAAGTAGTTGACTAACACCAAACTAACTTAACGGTACTTTGAGTTTTTCTGTCTCATTTTGCTTTGTTCGGAGATTTTTCGTCTTGTTGGTCTTTGGCTTGTTTATTTTTGTTTCTGTTTCTTTTGTTATGGTTTTGTGTCTGTACTTCTTGTTTTTGTTGTTGTTGTCTTATATTTGTTTGCTTTTTTTAGAGGGAGGGAAACGGTGTGGAGTTGGGTGGATAGGGAGGTGGGAAGGATCTGGGGAAAGTTGGTAGAGGGGGAAAGTATGATCAGAATAATGAATAATTATTGTGCCCATCATTCACATCAAGGAAATAATTCCACTGTCCACATCCCTCCTAAATGGACCATCCCATCCTTCTAGAGGTGACCACCATAGTGAAGTCTTAATAGTGATCAGGTTTTCTTTGAGGGTCCATGTTTTCTTCCCCTCTCATCCTCTTACTCTGCTCTACCTTGCTTTGCATGCTAGGAGTCTAGATTTGTAGGACTCCTCTCTGTACCTGCTCTGGCCTGGGCTTCCAGTGAATTCAGTTGATGTAGATCTCAGAAGGAGCTAAATGAGACAGGGAACTTTTCAGCCTGGTTTCCTTTCCTAAAGAGTTCCCAGAGGTCAGTCCAGAGGTCAGCTGGTTGACTTTGTCATGAACTGATACAATCAGGGGGCTTCCAGTAAAGAGAACTAGGTGTATGAGGGAGAGAAAAAGATTGTTTAAAGAAATTGGTCCATGAAACTGGGAAGACTTGACGAATTCAAAGCCAATAGAGTAGCATGGTGGGAAGCATCGGGGCACACAGGCAGACATGGGGCTGGAGAGGGGCTGAGAGCTCTACGTCTGGGTCTGCAGGCAGCAGGGAGAGTGAGTGAGCCGCTGAGCCTGGCTTGAGCTTCTCAAACCTCAAAGCCCATCCCAGTGACACATTTCCTTCAACAAGGCCACACCTCCTAATAGTACCACTCCCTATGAGCCTATGGGGGTCATTTTCATTTAAACTACCACAGCTGGTAAGCTTTGACCTCAAAGGCAGTTTGTTGTATGAATCCTAAATGATCTTATAATAAAAACCCAGAGCCAGATATCAGAGAAGCAGAGCAAGCCACAGCCACCACGTCTTACCTCACCAACTCCTCAGTCTGAGATAGTCCTGTCTCCTCCCACCTTATATTCCTTTCTCTGCCCAGCCATATCACTTCCTGTCTCAACCTTCCTAGTGCTGGGATTAAAGGTGTGTGATCCCAAGTGCTGGGATTAAAGGTGTGTGATCCCAAGTGCTGGGATTAAAGGTGTGTGATCCCAAGTGCTGGGATTAAAGGTATGTGACACCACTGCCTGGCTCTGTTTCTCTTTTAGACTGGATTATCTTGTGTAGCCCAACCTGGCCTTGAACTCACAGAGATCAAGATGGATCTCTGCCTCTGCCTCCTGAGTGCTAGGATTAAAGTTGTGTGCCACCACTGCCTGGCCTCTATGTTTAATCTAGTGGCTTGTTCTGTCCTCTGATCTCCAAGCAAATTTTATTTGTTCAAAATATCACCACAGCAGTTTGCTGATAGGATTCCTTCTTGCTTGGGGGAGATTAATCTTTAGACATTTAGATCTTCAATTGGTTGGATGAGACCCACCCATAACTAGAAAGGTAATCTTCTTTACTCAAATTCCATCAGTTTAAATGTTAATCTCCTTTAAAAAAAAAGGTACCTACACAGAAATACTGAGATTAATGTTTGACCAAATATATGGACACCATTACCTAGGCAAATTGATGCATAAAATTAACCATGGTGCAGACCAAAGGCAATTCAAACTCTACATTGTCCTGTCGTGTTCCACAAAGTCCCTGATAAGACTTGTCTTTGGTCATATGGACATTGCCTCCTTAGTTATTAAATGGGATTATTAAGGGAAAATTCAATGAAGATTTACTCTTGAGGCCAAATCTTACACATATATGTGTGTAAAATATATTATTGACTGTTTGAACAATGGTCTCAGAGTTTCTTCTTAACTAAGACTGAGAAGTAGAGAAGTTGCCTGCATTTCCAATTTCTAAAACAAACATGAGGCAGTAAAATTAAATTTGCATGTTAAAAACAGAGCTAACCTGGAGACAATCAGCTTAATTTACTGCTGGAGTAGAAAGCAGAGGGTTTTCTTGAGGTCTTATGTCCCTTCAGGAAGTATCTGTGTGCACTCTTATTCAGGACAGCTTTGTAGCTAAAGGAAACAAATGGATCATCAAGGATTTGTCACTAATCAGTCTAAACAAAGGTCTATATAGGGACTTGAAGAACACCATTATTCAAGTGAAGAGGAACCTGCCTAAAGAACAAGGAAAACCTTTATCAGTTATACATCTAACAAGGGGTTAGTATCTAAAATATACAAAGAATGCAAAAATTAAATAACAAGAAAACAACCTAATTAAAAATATGGGCATAGAACAGAGAGTTCTCAAAAGAAGGAATACAAATGACCAAGAACTATTTTTTTTTAAATTCTTCAACATTCTTAGCCCTCAGGGGAATGCAAATGAAAAGGTTTGACTTACCCTAGTCAGAATGGCCACGATTAGAAAAACAAGCAATAACAAATGGACCAGGAACTGCTGATGGGAGTGAAAACGATGCCACCACAGTGGAAATCAGCGTGAATTTCCACTCTGGGCATATTCACGAAGGACGGCATATTGTGCTAAAGAGATACTTGTGTATTCACGTTCATTACTACTAGGTTCACAATAGCCAGAAAATGGCAACAGCCTGGATGCCATCAACAGATGAATGGATTATAAAAATGTGGTTCATGTACACAATAGATTATTATTCAGCTATTAAGAAAAATGAAATTTTCAGGTAAATGGCTGGAGCTATAAATAATCATTCCTAGTGGGGCCACTCAGACCCAGAAAGACTGCATGTTTTCCCTTGTATGCGGATGTTGGCTTTGAATTTTTAGACATGTGTGTTTAAATTGGAATACTCACAGAAAACAGGAAACTAATTAGGGCCTGAGGGAATTTCAAGAAAATGGAGATAGAATGCAGCTGGTGTGAAGAGAAAAGGGGGTGTAATAGAATAGGAAGGTCTCAATAGGAGGTCAGGGAAGAGGAGGGACCATGGAGAATGATAACTAACACTACAAAGCTCTAAAACTCCATATGGAAACTCACTACTGTAGTATCTTCCTAAATACACACACTCACACACATACACATATATATACATATACATATGCACACATATACACATATACACATATATACCCATATATACACATATATACATCTACACACATATACACATACATACATATATACATACACACATATGTATACACATATACATATACATACACACATATACACACACACATACACACACATATACATGCATATACACATATATACATATGCACACATACATATATACATATGCACACATACATATATGAAAGGGTTTATTTATGTTACATTATAGCATGAAAACTATGCCTGCCCCAGACAACATGGGCTCTCAAATTAAAAACCCAATGCCAGGCATGAGTCACTTTCTTTCAAGGTCTGGTCAGTGGAATCCCTTAGACCACCCTCCCAAATGTTGCAGGCTATTGCCAACACTCTTGTTTACTTACCATTCCTATGTCCCCCCATTTTCTTTTCAGAAAGAGATCCCTGAATCTAACCTCCTTTGCTTAGTTTTTTCCAACCATCACCAGTAACAACTTGCAACCAACCCCCCTAAACAATGACAAACATTCATAACCTACCGAATGACCAAAAACCACCCACCCCACCTCTTGGGAATGTGAACAACATGTTCTTAAATTACTTCCTGCTGTCTGTGGGTTATGGCACCTTTAGGAGACCCTGAGAAATCGGGATAATGGTCAAATCCTGGGAGAGCTAGCTGTGTCACTTGTTGTCCGGTCTCTGTGACGGCAAAGTGCAGGGCTTAACTGAAGTTCTGGCTGGAGTAGTCTGTGAGGCTGGACCATCTCAACTAGATACTTTGAAGTTATTCTGGATGTAGAATTTTGAGGAAACTGCAACAGAGACATTCTGAGAGGCTGGATCAGTTGGGATACTTGTCTTCATTGAGGACTGGTCCTTTTGTTCTAAAAACACACAAATTTTTAAAAGTAATATACATAGCTGCATTAATACAAATATGGAACGTACACTATGCACAAATCAGCTAAAGATGATTCTGTGTTCTATGTTTGAGCATATAAAAGACATCTGTCAACTTTATAAGTCCATTTGGACTGTATAACCAAACTTTAACATAAATCTCCATCCATACAGTATGAAAAAGGATGGCATGTAATAATACGTCATGAGGACTCTGTGGCCAACAAGATTTATCTTCTCTCATCCAGTCTCAGAGATGTTCCCATGTTGAGGGATCAGCCTTTATGTCACCTGTCTTGTGGTTTTTCTTGGTTTCTTCCTTCATGTCTGCAGCTTCAGGTCTCCCCTATTAAAATCAGATCTTCATTACTTTTGAAGGAATCCATAGCTTTTTGTTTCCTCTGTAAACAAAGGCACAACCTCTCCCCCAACACAACACATTTTCTGACTTCCATTCTAAAGTTAAGACATCTTAAAACATATAGGGTGGTTTAACTTGGCATTTTTTTCTACAATCCAGTGTCTCTCAGCAGTTTGTCTTTCTCTCCTCAGCATTCAAAAATTCAAAGTCAACAAAGCACCACACAGGATCCAGATGCCCTGAGTATTTCCCGTCTTTACATGGCTTATTCTTTTTATATTATGGCACTCTTTTTTTAAAAGGCTTTACTATTTTTAATTTTTAATTTTTTTGTGACTATTTATACCCATTTTATTTTTTTTCTTTAGTATCTAAGTACATTTTCCAACATATTGTACTTGTTCAGAGGTTTTTATTTGTTTGATTGTTTTTCTTCTGGACCTGGTTTTTTGTGTCTGCAGCCTTCTCTGATTGTGTGAGCCAAACCTTAAACAGCATGGTTCCACTTAGCACATGGTGCTGGCGGCTGGCTCTGTCCTCTTAGGTCTGTAGGCAGCAGCTGGAGCCACACCTAATGGTCTCAGCTCTGGGAGGTTGTTTTGCCCTCTTTTCCAGAGTCCCTGCTAGCAGCATCTGACTACTGTGAGTCGTCACAGAGAGACCCAGGTGGTAACTGCGTGGCGCAGGTGGCGTGGCTTCTCCTCAGTGTGGTCATGCTATCTAGATGTAATCAGACTTGCTGGGTCCACTAGCCCTCAAATAATGACACAGAGACTTATTAATTATAGAGGCTTGGCCTCCAGCCTAGGCTTATTCACAATGAGATCTTATAACTTGAATTAACCCGCTTCTGTTAATCTACATTCTGCCATGTGGCTCGTCAGCTTTCCTCCGTAATGTATGTCTGCGTCCCTCCACGTTTCAGTGGTGTCTCTCACTTCTCTGCTTCCCAGAGTTCCTCTCTCTCCCAAGAAGTCCCATCTATTCTCTCCTGCCTAGATATTGGCCATTCTGCTCTTTATTAAACCAATCAGGTGCCTTAGGCAGGCAAAATAAAACAGCAACATATCTTTACACAGTTTGCTCAAATATCCTGGAACACCTTCTAAAACTTGACAGTAAGACTCTAATTCTGAATATACTACATACCTGAACTACAGGACATGGAGAAATAAACCCATACTGACCCAGAAACTTCATCTCTACTGAGTAACTTTCACAATGCTAGAAAGTTCTATACTTACTACCAGAGCAGAAAAGTAATCAACTATTTTACTCAGTTGTGAACCTGGCGAGCTACAACAGCAACTGACCTGGCAAGATATGGTCACTGGTAGCATGAGTGCTATGGGAGTAACCAGCCGCTTTCTGATTGGATTTAAAGCCTGCTACACAAGATAGAACCCATGCCTGTACAGTTAAGTGGGCCAAAGACTGTGGCTGGCTAGGTCCTAGGCCCTAGAGGAGAACATATTACTGTTATTCTAAAAGAACATAGTGATAAACGGCCCTTAAGTTCTTATCTTTATACCCATAGACTAGTGTATAAATCAACCCTCATCACAGAAGCTTCCTACACAGAGGCTCACAACAGGTCAACATGCAGAGACTAAAATGCTCAGCTCTAAATGGGACATCTGTATCACACTCCTTCCCCTGAGCTTCAGGGATAATTTTGGAAGTGGAGGTCGAAAGATTGTAAGAGTCAGATGTAACACGAATTGCTAACTGGTCTTATTAATAAAAAAATCAAGATCCAGATATTGGGGTAAAAGCTGAAAGATCAGAGAGGCAGAGAGCAAGCCACTAGTTCTTACCTCTATGAAATCCTCCACCGAGAGAGAGCGAGCTCCTCTTTCCACCCTGCCTTATCATTTCCTCTCTCCAACCAGCTCTATCTATTCCTGTCTGTCTGTACAGACCTCCAGACCTCTATGGTTAACTAGTGGCTAGCTCTTCCTTTTGATTTTCAGGCAAGCTTTATTTGTTAGGGCACAAATAAAATATCACCATAGTCAGAGGACCTAGAGGTCAGTAGAAAATAGTATTCTTGAGCTTTGACACTGTTGGGGCAACACATGAGCCATCGCAGTTAGGACTGTGTGTGCACGTGAGCTTTGACACTCTCGGGGGCACACATGAGCCATCGCAGTTAGGACTGTGTGTGCACGTGAGCTTTGACACTGTCGGGGCACACATGAGCTCATCGCAGTTAGGACTGTGTGCACATGAGCTGCACAAACTCAAGCCAGTTAAAAACCTCAGCATAGATGGGGAAGAAGATCATCAAGTCACACCCCTGTCTAAGGAGCTGTTGGCAACTGATGGCTGCTAGGGGAGGAAGAGTCAGTTTTCTTCAGAGATGTAGTTCCTGAGAGGCTGCCTGTGTTCCAGTGGATGGCTCCATACGTGTGCATGTACAGGCAATACTAACTGGACTCAGTGGATGTGCGGAGAGAGAGAATATGAAGTTGGGAGGGAAAAGTGTGAGTGATAAGTGAAGAATTGGAGGGGAGGGAGTGGGGGCACATTTGATACAAACATATTCTATGCATGTATGCATGCACATTAAATAAAAATATTTTTAAAATAATACATAAAATTAGGAGGGTTTTTTATGTTTCATTTTATTTTGCTATGCTCGGGGTAGAACCCAGGGCCTCACCAGTGCTAAACAAATGTTTTACCACAGAGTTACATCCCCAGTCAACAACCATTTTTTTAAAACAACAAAGCTAATTGTTGGTGAGGAATTAATTTAATACAGATGATGCTTTATGATAAATCTTGAGGAAATGAATGAAGTATGTAATATAACAGAGCACCTCAGGGGAGGTTCTTTATCGAGAAACGGGAGTGATTTGTGCTGAGCATGTTCAAAATGTGTACATTGTTTAGTCAGGCAACTTTGGCTTTCTCTTCTTTCTGCCCCTCTCCAGCTGGGAAAGATGGTGGGAGTCTCCTCATGCCTTTGTGTGTCACTGAAAGGCCTGCCTCCCAGAGGCATCCTGGGAGCGTGCAGCACACAGGAGGTTTCCAGGACCAGGACATGTGCTAGCACTTGGCCGGTGCTTTGAGACGGGATTTTTATTCTGGCATATAAGAAAACAAGCACTCTAGATCTTCAGAGGGAGTCAAGTCCTGTGTTAAAATGTTGACAATAACATACAAATGTAAGTGTTTTTGTTTTGCAATGTTTTCAAATGTGCTGATTTTATTTTTTCATGCCTTTTATCTCTTAGAAAGATGTGAGCCTTTTTGTTTTTTCTTTTACCTATTAAATTTGTTTACTCAAAGCAAATTCTAAGTTCTCCGTTGAGAGAATCATGGTATTATAATATGGAATTATTAGCATAATTTAAAATGAAACAAGCTACTGAGAAATGTTTAAGGATTTAAACACAGTTCATGAGGTGGTTGAATGAGAGTACCCTCCCACCTCACGGCTCATACTTCTGCAGCTTGCACACCAGTTGATGAATTGCTGAGGAGGTATGGCCTTGTTGAGGAGGTGTGTCGCTAGAGGTAGGATTTGAGGTTTCAAAAGTGCAAAAAAGGCCGTGTGTGTGTGTGTGTGTGTGTGTGTGTGTGTGTGTGTGTGTGTGCACGCGCACATGCACGCATCTGCATGTTGCCTGCAGATCATGATGCAAAGCTCTCAGCTACTGCTCCAGTACCATACCTGTCTGCTTCTTGCTTTGATGATCATGGACTAACCATCTGAAACTGTAAGCAGACCCCCAACTAATGTTTTCTTTTATAAGAATTGCCTTGGTCAAGGTGTCTTTTTAGCAATAGAACAGTGACGAAGACACTTCACTAATTTTAGTTCACTACAGTTTCATCATGAGGCTTTCAAGGTGGCTTAGTAGATAAGGATGCTTGCTGGTAAGCTGATGATCTGAGTTGCATCCCTCAGACCAACAATGTGGAAAGAACGAAGGGACTCCCACAAGCTGTCGTTTGACTTCCACATGCACTCACCATGGTATGCATGAGACCGCGTGCACACAAGCACACACACACACACACACACACACACACACACACATACACACACACACACACACACACACACACACACACACTCACATGTGTGCATGTGTAGATAAATAAATGTAGTTTAAAATTTCTTTGTCAGAAAAAAAAAGGAAAAACTTGGCAGTGGTGGCCCCCACCTTTAATCCCAGCACACAGGAGGCAGAGGCAGGCGGATCTCTGAGTTCCAGGCAGCCTGGTCTACAGAATGAGTTCCAGGACAGCCAGGGCTACACAGAGAAACCCTTTTTCAAAAACAACAAAAAAAATTATTTGTAAAAAGGAATATCATGAAGTGCTTCAATCTACTCTTGGTCTTTTTTTTTTTTTTTTTTTTTTAACATTACTGAATTAGAAATCTAGCTTTGCTCTGGCTGTGTGTTTTTATTGAGGTGTAAAGCATGTGTAAGCTGCTGAGCTGTGAATGTTACTGTTGTTCAAAGGCTACATTTCAGGCAACTTTCACAAAGCAGCACTTTCTCAGCCTGAAAATATTTACTCACACTAATCTGACTCACAGAAATCTTCTAGCATATTTTCAAGCAAAAAGAAAAAAAAGGCTCTTGTTATTTTTATGAAATTAATTACAGATTTTGGTGGGGGGAATCTAGTTTACAAATACTTTTCTTGGCAGCTGGTCCACTATTATTTTCTCTCTACAAAGAAGATTTTTTTTTGCCTGGCCCACAAGAGAGCATCACATACTTTGACTTAATTCAATCGGAATGAAGCTCAGGACTAAACAATAAACACTGCCAAAATGGTAATGCTTTGTGATGTTTTGTCCAGTTATTAAAAAATAATGGGGTAACATTTCCATTAAAACACTAAAGTTATTTTTTGTTAGCACAGTTAATTATTTATTTATTCTTCCATAGTCTAAAGTTTGCATGTCCTTTGAGGAAGCAGCTGCTGGTGGTACCATGTTAAGCCTTCCAAGCTCACAGGGTGTTAATACAGTGAGACACAGATTTGCTGTGTCTCTCCAGTCACTGGCCTGCTAAGGCAAGAGCCTGACCCAAACTCCTTTGAGAGTGTTTCATTTGCACAAGTTACTGCTTCATGTCAAGATGCTGAGTGACCTGGAGGTCATTGCTCTGGAACTGTAGACCACCATGGGTAGAAGGAACTTTAAATATTGTAGGTCTCATTGTGCTGATAACACTGGGAGTAGTCAACAACCCATCGGAGCTCCCAGAAAAGTCTAGATCAATATATTCTGTCAACTCTTCATGGCTTTTGTTACAGTTGAATTTTGTGACATGAAATAGTATCAATAAAATACAAAAATATTTTTACTAAGTTACATTTTAAAGATTATTGTAATGAGGATCTAAACAAACAAAAGGTATAAAATCCATTTAAAAAGAAATATAATTTTGTCAGTTGACTTTAGTTCTCTGAAAGGTAAGTCAATGTCCCATCAATTGAGCTGCTACGAACATGCTAACAAGAAGCCAAAAAGCATTTTACAAGTTGTAGTGGCTATGATAATAGCAATTTGTAATTAAAACATGCAAATGGCAAACAACTGATAATATTTAAGACATTAATTAAGTTCCCAGGAGTTGCAATACTATTTATACTTTCAATAAGACTTAATACATTTATATTTCATGCTTTCGTTTTTTAAAGTTCCTGTAGTATGGTTTCTCTATGAAATGTAAATAACTAGAATGAAAAAAAAACTATTTTAATGAGTAAGGATGATAAATTACATAATTCCATATGTGTGAGAACATGGCTTAGAACCAAACACACATCCATTCAAATAAGTGCACATAAAACTGCCGGAATCTGAATGAATTTAGTGTCACACCAACATCGTACTTCAGGATTTGCTGTTGTGCTATGGTTTATAAGATGTCGTTATTGTGGAAAACTGGGTCAAGGGTAATTGAGATCTTGGCTATTTTTGAAGTTTTCCATGAGTCTGTAATTAAGATAAAGCTTGGAAATATGAATAGC
The DNA here is from genome assembly GCF_007827085.1 of Peromyscus californicus insignis. NCBI lineage: Eukaryota > Metazoa > Chordata > Mammalia > Rodentia > Cricetidae > Peromyscus > Peromyscus californicus. The sequence continues at coordinate 76,227,203 of NW_026294480.1, read as the reverse complement.
TGCTTCACTGTCCTAATTAAATATGTGTAAGCTATTGATAGTCAGAATTAAATATAAACATGCCCCTGATTCACATCCCTTTTCCTAAGTCTTGGAAATCCATACACTTTTCTCTTTCAAATATTCTCCACAGAAAGCTGATAAAAGCACATGGTATCAGGGGTCAATTCTATGCTGAAAACCCAATCTACCCATCCACCTCTGGTGTTCTGTTCAGACTTCATTTCATTAGATTGTTTTCACTAGAGCCCTGCATGATATCTAACTCTAAGTATGCTCTTGAGAAATGTTAGCTAGTAAAGAATAAAGCACAATAGAGTAGTATTTGGCTAGAAGTGGGTATGTATAGTGGAGAGTATTTACAGTCAGGTTAAGGGCTGAGAAAAGTGTGATAGTGGGGATCTTCTGGTGATCTCTCTTCTACAGTTTCTATGAACAAGCTTCCATTGGCCACAGCCTCAAGCTTGCTGAAGACAACCACCAAGCTACTATTAAGTGTAAAATGAGACTTCGTTTAATCCACCAATTTTTAACTCATCCACACTAACTCAATCAAATTGACCTGATATTTAGTTCTTTCCTTGTATGGTGAGTGGGGGGCAATGATTTTCTAGGTGTGCAAAAACTGAAGAAATGCAGACAAACCAAAAACTTCACAGTTTTGCCTGATGCGACCTATTGATCTCAATTTGGGTGAAGCTCGATCTCGTCAGAAGTTTTTCCAAATTAATGGCGTGTGTGTGTGTGTGTGTGTGTGTGTGTGTGTGTGTGTGTGTGTGTGTGTGTGTGTTTGACATTATGTGATTTCTTTTAAATCACTTCCAACTGCCTTCAGAGGGAGCTTTGTGCTCAGGTGATTCATTAATTCCCGTACCACTATAGAACTGGGGACAAAACTCATTTTGTATTATAGAAGTTCCTAGTGTGGTTCATTTTTCGGCTCCTCACTCCTCCCCTCTGCCTCCAAACACATTCCTCTTCCTCCCACCTCCACAGATATTTCAGAAGGTTCTGTGAGAAGTTCTCAGAGGCCCCATTGTGTAGTAACAAAGAACTCTGGCAGTGTGTCAGGTTCTGTCCTTGCCTGCCGTCCTAAGTAGCAGGACATCCTTATCCCAGGCCTGCTACTTGCTAAACACTTGGAACCTAAGTCACAGCTCATCATGGAAGTCAGACCTATTGGGTGGATATGTGGGCAGGTGCTGAAGAACTTCTCTGGAAGACGTATGACTAATCTTACTGTAAACTGGGATGTGGGCATGGGGACAACTGGGGACAAATCTCACGGGTTTCCCTGTATTCCCAGTTACCCAGGAGGTGGGCCCGTGTTCCATACTCCTGTGAATGTCACAGGCTGTTTCTGCTAACTTCTCCTTTTCTTAGTTGAGGGGATCCAGAAGGCAATCATGGACCTTGTAGATGAGTTTAAAGATGAACTCCCTAACATCCTAAGATTATCACAGTCTAATCAGGTAATGTGATTTATAATCTTCAAAAGGAAAACAAAATATGTGATTTTTTTGTAGCATACAAGTCATTAATGCTGAGATCTGTAAGGAAAGCTTAAGAAAATATAATTTTTCCTCAGAAAAATTAATTTCAAATTTTATTTAGTGGGGGGGATCCCTTGGGTAGAAAGAGAGATAAGCCAGAAAGTGAATGAGATAGAGCAACTAAGATGAAAGATAATCACTGGGTCATTGGATTAGAAATCGGAAAGTCTTTCCCAGCAGAAACTGACAATGAAGTTTACTTATGATTTGCTTAATGTAAAATTGGAAAAGCAGCTAGAAATACTTAGGTAAAATCTAAGGCAATTAAGTGAATACAAACACTTAACTGAGATAAACTAATACTGAAAGGTACACTGTGAGTATGTGTGTGTTAATGTGGAAAGAAAATACTGATGTCTACCCCTTTAAACAAAATACATACTTACTGTGTTTTTAAAGTCTCTGTTTCATAAGAGATTTGAAGGAGATAAAATTTTGGAATTGGAGGCAGAGGGATAGAGGAAATGCTGAAGATGTTTATGGTATAGAAAAGGCGCCATCTTATCTAACCTAATTATCCCAAGATTGCCTTTGATGTACGATACAGTGTAAAGTTACATGACACTGTAAAAGACAGACCTGTGGCAATGTCACATATCTTAGTCAAACCAGAAACTAAACAAAAAAGCACTCTGAGTAACATGGCAATCACGAAGTCTACGTGTTTCATTACGAAAGGTGTTGGGGCTGTCTTAGTCATGCCTCAAGATGAACAGCGTCAAACACTTACTATCACCTCTCTATTGCTTGCGACTGGGGGTGGGGGAAGTTCTGTGGAGAAGATAATGTGATCTCTGTCTGTGGGTTGAATCTAATGAAACAGGTTGTGGTGGTATAGTTAACAGGCATTATTAATTTAACTCAGACCCAGAATATGAAGATCATTGGATGTCATTCAACAAAGAGGCTGATCTTTGTCTTAATTATAACACAAACATATGACAGAGAAAATTTTCCGGATGGAAACGACACCTAATTTTTACTTTGAAAATAGTTCTTAGGGCTAGGGGGACAGTTCAGTGGATAAGATCGTTTGCTCTGCAAGCAAGAGTTTGCGTCCCCAATACTCACATAAAAACCAGGCATGTCTGCACGTGCCCTTAACCCTAGCATTGGAAGGTGGAGACAGGAAGATCCTGGGATCACACTGGCTAGTCAGCCTACCTGAAATGATGAGATCCAATGAAAGACCTGTCTCAAAATATAAGGTAGAAAATGATAAAAGACGACACAGGAAGCCCTCCTCTGGCCTCCCCATGGGCACATGCACATGAACTCAGATATGTGCATATGCCATACACACACACACACACACACACACACACACACACACACACACACACACACAGGAGAAAAAAAAGTAAAAGTGTTTCTCTAGTGATAATGTTTTCTTAATGGAGGCAGAATTTCTAGTAAGATTGTGTTATAAATGGTTGCCAAGAACATTGGGAGTATAAAGAATGGGTGTACTATTCAGTATATTATAAAGCTGACAATGTGAGATGACAAGACATGCAGTGGTTAAGGAAACATCTGCATTTCTTGAATGGCTGGAAGAATAATGACTATAAAAATATATAGAGTTCTATGCTGACAAGAAGAGTAAGATGGGATATAATAAAATTATTTTAATAGTCTCAATTTAAGGAACGTAACACATTGTGTTGAGCTGTAAATTGAAGCTACTTAGCTTATGATTCTGACTGCAGACTAACAAAGAAAATACACCTTCTCCATTTGGGGGTCTAGACTTGGAAAGAGAGTGATGTGAAGTGTGGGTTCCCAGATGAGCAGCTGTTGGGCAGCGCACAGGTTGATCAGCTGAGCAAGACAGACTAAGGCTTGAAAACTCAGAGGGAAGGCCAAATTCTGTAATTCCAGACCTTCAATTTATAGTCTAGTTGCCTCCTCTCTTGGTTCCCCTGGACTTTGTATAAAGTATTTTGAAATGCTGAAGACTTTTCTTGGCCATATTCTGGAGTTCTACAGGTGTCCAGTGGACCTAGGATATATAAATGCTTAAAAGTGGATGGTAGTGCAATAATTATTGAAAAAGCCTTAAGGGGAGTCCTAGAGGCCAGAGACATGTTGGAAATGCCCTGTTTCTTTTCCAAAATGTGCGTCCTCCATTGCCAAAACTAGAAACACTGAGATTTTGTTCAACTAAAAAAAATTGTAATTTCTTTATAACGCTTTCACCGGTCTCTCTCTTCTGGTACTGTATCCAATACCATGGTTTATATTCAGATATATGGCTGCTTTCTACCAAAAAGAGAGCTCTATCCTTTTCCCAACACCTTGAATTTATTTACTTAAGAGAATCGTAGGCCACTTAGGGAAGAACACAATGATAGCTTTTCGCCCATTTTGAGATCCATTGCTCTTTTTTCACCATTCACCTTGCTAACTTAGTTACACAAACCCATTCATGTGTGAGATGTACAAAGCAGAGACTGTGTGTAGAATGAGAGGAAACCTCATTAGAAAGTGCTTAACCCTACTTACCTCAGTACTTACCCACCCCCCACAACCTCCTTGCTCTGATGTTGTCTGGATTTGACAAGAATGTTTTCAACTTTCACAAAACATTGTTGATTAAGTTCCACAAATATTTAAAAAGGAAAGGGAGAGAAGATGGTGGGTCAGGGAGGTAAAGCCACAGTCTCCACAGGACTTGTTTCTACTTTGATTTCAAACGGACTTCAATATCAACTGAGTCAATGTAAGATGTGATCACAGGTTTTAACTGGATCTCTCTGTTTTATTTGCTGTTGAAATAATGAAAATAAGCAAAGCTGTAAGAAGGGAACTGTTTAGATGGCTAATCCACTAACCTAGAGAAGAGATGATGTATCTTATTTCAATAGACTAGACTAGGGGTGGGGGGAGGGGACTATTCTGGGACTATTCAAAGGAAGAATTGAGTAAGTTTACTGACAGGCTGTTTTGTAGGTGGAGGATAGGAAGTGCTGAGGTAATAGAAAAGTTAGTTCAGCGTTAGAACTGCTGACAACAGAAATGGGAAGGCCTGTGGGGGGCAGGAGCATGCGTTCAAATGAAGAAGGACGAATGGGGGATCCCAGAGCAGGGTTCCAGAACCATTTTACCGACTAAAGCAAAGCTTCCTTTGGTACGTGACCTTTGCGCCCCTGGGAGCTTGGGTGGACATTTACTTCCTGGCCTCTGGGAACTGCTCAGATGATGATGAGCAGTGTGCAAAGGAGCGTCCACAGTCACACTGGCAACCAGAGGCTTAGGCTAAGAGTCAAAGAGAAAACCAGCAGGACATCATGAAGTTCGCTTCATTTGGGGTCGATATTTAAACCCACACACATGGTTTGATAAAAAACAAACAAACCAACCGACCAACAATATAGCATAGGCAGTAGATAAAGAAGAAAAAGCCTGGAAGCTGAGAATGAAGAAACTTCTTTTATTTCCTATTAGAACTCGTTAAGAAACTTGCTGAAAGTAATAGTGCTTTGAAATCATCGCAAACATCTCAGTCCACCTGAGGAATGTAGGCAGCTGCTCCTCCAAGGCATCAGTTTCTTCACAGAGTGCAGGAGAGAACACACCTGTGCACATGTGCACACACACACACACACACACACACACACACCTGCGCATGCATACACACACACACACACACACACACACACGCACGCACGCACGCGCGCGCGCGCACACGTACCTTGGTTTGCTTTCTTTTTTATATCAGTTTCTTGCTGGGCAGGAAGCATCTTCTTGGGAAGGAGCCGGTTCCACGGTTTGTGGGAGGGAGGATGGAAGTGGTCCAGTGCATTGCACGGTTGGAAGTAACAAGTCCCTGAAAATTATATGGGAAAGTGTTTGTTTGTTGGTTGATTTGTTTCTGTTCTGTTTTATTTTAAAGACAGCATTTTAAAAGGCATGTGAATTGTAACAACTAAGCTTAGGGTGAAACAAGGACCATAGTCGTGAAGACAGAGGGACAGCCAGGATTTCATGATGACAGCTAAATATGCCCTTGTTACAATACGGGCTTGCATGAAATAATATCGTTTTCAACAAATGTTCATGTTTTGATCAACCTAAATTATGTAAGCCCTGCATGAGATCTGAGGTGACCAAATTATCAATAATAATTAACCTTATTTTTATACAAAGACAAAAAAGCAAGAAAAAAATGTAGAAGGGGAGTTGGACAGATTGATTTGTCTGGTGGAATGAACCAGTATGCTTGATACAAACAGATCTGCAAGCCACGGTCCAGTGAAGAACCTGGGCCTGATAGCACAAGCCTGTAATCCCAGCACTCAGGAGGCCGAGGAAGGAGGGTCTGGACTTGGAGCCCAGGTAGAATTTGAGGCTAGTTTGGCTTAGACAACAAGACTGTGTCTCAGAACAATCAGAAGAAAGTCAAAGATCCTGTAGATTCATTTAGAAAATAAGAAGAGGAGTCTGCAGAAGTAACGTTATCATTTCACAGCTGCCAACATGGCAGATTCCCCAAACACTGATCACTTGAACAAGGAGACAAAGTTGACAAGGTGGAAGTTCACATGCCCCGTGCCCGTTTGCCCTGGCAATGTGGCTGACTACTCTTATAATTACAGCGAGGGAGAGCGTAGACAAATGGCAGTCACAAATGAACAAACAGTGCCAAGTCCACCTGGAGGAAGAGCTGGGGAGGCCAGCATGGCAGTCACACGGGTCACGTGGCTGCTGGGGCTTCAGCGCTGCAGGCACTGAGCTTCCCTTGGCTGTCCTTCGACCACAACCAGGGGAGAGAACGATATCAAGTGACAGCCTTCGCGTTGTTCTGATCACTCTGCCTTTAGATTGCTTTCCTTGGTGTGGCTTGGGAGGGTGACAGTTTCAGCAGTCCAGGTGGCACTATATACTGCTACTGCTGCCTGAGAGACTGAGAAGCCCCCAGGGGCTACTGAACTTTTCAGAAAAGTTAACAGAACAAACTACATCAGGACACAAAACGACAAAAATGCATCCTCACGGGTGGGCTAGAACAGCTTCTGGCTGTCTCCAGGGGAAAATGCTGAGCCGTAAGAAAAATACTGAAATCTGGTGATGTATATTTACTTTTAAAGTAAATATACAAAATATTAGCTCTTAGGCAAAAACATGATGTTCATGGCAGGCAAAAAAATAACCAATTAAATTTAACAGGTATTTTGTCTGTATATATTTAGGTTTAACAAAACATTACAGATTCCAAAGTTGCTAATCTGTAGCCAATGCCTAACTAATATTTTTTCCTAAGGATGGCCAGATGACCCCCAATTACTTAAATTAATGATGAAACTCTGCCGGTCTGTTGACTGGAATGCAGCTTAACCACACTCTATGCAGTTTCTCTGTGGTAAACTACTCAGGAGAGCACAGAAGAAACCACATGTTACATGTTTTGATAATGCTACTGTTTTGCTGGAAATTACTAGAATTTCTGAAGTTTTGAGATGTATGGTTTTCTTAAGCTTCTTGACTGGCATATAGGACGTTTGTTTTAATTTCCTTTATATATACTCTAGCTCATGAATAAAACTCTTAAAGCAAACTTGTAAAACTATTTGTAATGGTTTTAAATCAGTACTATTGCTTGAATATTTCATATATTAAGTAATGTTTGGATAATAATTATTGTTTAGAGTGGAGCCTGGAGGTACAGGGCTGTAGTCCAGCTATGCAGGAGAATGAGGCAGTATGATTGCAAGTCCAAGGCCTGATTGGGCTACAGAATGAGTTCACATACAACCTGCACTACCTAGTGAGACCTTGTCTAAGAATAAAAAAGAAAAAGAGAGCTAAGACATAGCTCAGTGGTAAAGCATTTGCCTAGCATGTACAAGACCCTGGATTAAAAAAGGAAAGAAGAAAGGAGGGAAGGAGGGAGGGAAGGAGGGAGGGAAGGGAGGAAGGAAGGGAGGGAGGGAGAAAGGAAGGAAGAGAGGGAAGGAAAGAGGGAAGAAGGGAGGGAAGGAAGGATCTTGTCTATTTTTTAAAGTAGCCTCTAAAATCAAGGTAAAAATACCATAGACCACCAGGCATAGTAGCACATGCCTTTAATCTCAGCACTCAAGGTGAGTGGTGATGGGTAGATCTCTGTGAGTTCAAGGCCAACCTGGTCTACATAGAAAATTCAATACCAACCAGTGTGACACAGGAGGACACAGTGAGACCCTGTTTCAAAACACAAGCAAACAAAAAACCCATAAACCCAGAAAGAAATGAAACAATTATATCTTTTGATTAATTTAGTTCTTGATATTTATTCTAAGGAAAAATTAATGTGTTCAAATGAAAGCTTTAATTAGGGGTGTCAGTGAATTGTACAGGGTGTATTTATTGGGCTGAGTAAATTTAAGATGTCATGTACAGCATAGTTGTATACTCAGTTTCTGCTACAAGTATATGCTATTAATGTATCAGAGACTCATATATCAGATTCTTCTCAAAGGTTATTTTTTTCAGAAAAAAGATCCAGTACAGAAAACCTCCAAGGTCAGAATGGCTCTAGCTTTAGCCCAGATCAACCGAGGAACATTAATTCAAGGATTAAACAGCATATCCAGCTCTTCCAAATCAGTGGCCAAACTTCTGCAGCCACAGCTGGCGTATAGACTCTTAGAACTGAGGCACATCTCTCACCGGCTGCTGAGAGAGGTGAATGCACCGAGTCAACCTCTGTACAGCATGCAGGCAAGTGGTGTTGCGTTTACATGAGCTGTAGAGCCTTTCTAAAGATGCGTAACTGACCAAGTGTTGACAATGAATGACTGTTGAGTGCTCAGCCCTAAGTGGGACGTCTCCATCACCATCTCAAGGCTCAGGGAACATTATGGAAGGAGTGGTGGTGTGAGGGCCAGAAGATTGGAAGAGATGCTGTGAAACTCCTTCTTCGGGACATAACATGGCTGCTCACCCCTGAGCTCACAGCAGCAGTGGCTACCTGCACAAGGCTGAGCCCACTGATACCCCTTCACCAATAGGGAAGGATTCATAAGGTATAAGCTGTTAATGAGAGGAGGGGGAGCCATTTTTCTTGAGTGATACAGGCACAGGTAAATTGCTCCAACCCTATGCTCATACAAATACCCCAATTAAAGTAGTGGGCTGCCCCTTCCCCCAAAAAGGCATGAAAGTAGGAGGGGGCTGGTTGGGGAAAAGAAGGTGTCAGAGAGAGAGAGAGAGAGAGGAGAGAGAGAGAGAGAGAGAGAAAGAGAGAGAGAGAGGAGAGAAAAATGGGGATTATGATCAAAATACATTATATTGCACAGAATTTTGAAAGAATAAACATGTTAAAACTTCCTTAATTTAAAAATAAAACTATAATGAATTTGGGGTCCTTCATGTAAAACAGATAAAGTTGGAAAAGAAGAATGAATATAGAACAGTTTCTAGTTTAAATCTGGAGGGGTGGATAATGTGTACTCTTTCCACCTTATTATTTGAGCTGTATAAAACTTTCCATTTCAGACAGTTCAAGGAAAACATAAGCATGCAAATTGACTATTTGTGTCAAACCTAAGGGGAATTCTATAATGATTTTTCAAAGTGGTTGTGCTTTGCTCTGCCCTCCCAGAACATTGCTATGTTTCTAAACTAAACTTTGGTGTGCTAGTTGGGTGTACTCAGCAATAAAATCACTCAGGTATACCTACTAATATTTCTGTGTATTTCTAATTATATTTTCTGCATGGCTTCATGGAGCTTCTGTTATTTCTTGTTTTTTTTATTGTTTGTTTGTTTGTTTTTGAGACAGGGTTTCTCTGTGTAGCTTTGCGCCTTTCCTGGAACTCACTTGGTAGCCCAGGCTGGCCTCGAACTCACAGAGATCTGCCTGGCTCTGCCTCCTGAGTGCTGGGATTAAAGGCGTGTGCCACCAATGCCCAGCTCCTCTGTTATTTCTTGTTAAGGGAAGTAACTACTAAAACTTTTCAGGCCTGATTTTTTTTTTTAAACTTTATGACACAGAACTCTGGATACTTCAATCTGGATTAGATTCAAACACCTGAACTTGTTCTGTAGGAGACTCAGGGTCTTTCACGACCAGCATCTCAACCTCAGGGGCATTGGCTTGAACACCTGGGCTGAGAGGAGAGGAAACCATGTTCAAACTGGGTTAAACCAAAAGAGAAGACTTTTAGTTCATACAAACAGCCCAGCGTTAAGATTCCAGACACGTGCATTGATAATGAAGCAATGGCCTACCTCTTTTTCTTGCCAGTCTTCATTTTGTTCTATATCCATTCGACTCTTAGACTATCTAATATGACTTGTAACTGTCTGGGGGGTCTCCATCCTCTGAAGATCAAGTAATTACAACAGAAAATCAAGTCCCGAGTCAGTGTTCCTTGGGTTCACTGGTGGAGGATGGTGTACACCCAGTGCTTGCCTTTAAATCAGGGAAGTGGGCTGCATCGGTTGGCCTGAGAAGGTTCCCTGATTCATCCCCAGAGTTGGGGTTGGAGCCCTGTGCAGACCATATGGCCTGAAAGTAGAGTGGGGAGAGCAGGTCCTCAAGAAGGGTGGATGCTAGATGGCCAGAATCAACAAACATTCCATCATGGAGCAGTCTATTATTAATTAAAGGCTTTTACATTAAAAAAATCAGATTCTTTAATTATTTATCACCTGAGAACAGAATTTATAAAAGGTTTCCTTGTGATGCTTAATATCTAAGAATATAAAAAATGTTCTGCATTTGCTAACCAATGGATTCTTAAATATTCCGAGCCTTGTTTCTTATCTTTATAACATTGAAGAAGAGCTGAATATCATCTTAATTCCCTCTGAAATGCCCTTTGAAAGTTAATGCTCTGCCTTACCATTCCTTCTCTGAATTTTGTCAAAACCATAGGCTTGAAAAGGGATTTATTTATTTTTTAATCTATAAATGTTTTGCCTGCATGTATGTCTGTGTATCATGTGTGTGCCCGGTGTCCATGAAGGCCAGAAGAGATCATCAGATGCTCTGAAACTGGAGTTACAAACAATTGTGGTCCTGGGACACCACAGTGACCGTTACAGCTGCCATGTAGGTGATGGTATTCAAACCCGGGTCCTTTGGAAGAGCAGCCATTGTACTTATTCAACAGCTAAGCCACCTTTCCAGTCCCCAAACCATGGTATTTATAGAGGTGTAAAATGTCTTCTGAAGAATATTTCTGAAGTATTTCCTACCAATCGTTTTATCATATTTGTTGTGATTTTTTTTCTAGTTTTTCTACTAAAGCAAAGCTGCAAAAGAGCTGACATTTTACATTGTGTTTAAGCCAACAGGTTTTCCTGCTCTAGAGCCGAGTGTCTCATGCTTGTGTGCACACGTGCACGCACGAACACACACACACAGAGGGAGAGAGAAAGAATACACAGAGAGAGAGAGAGAAGGGGGGGGAGAGAGCACACATGCACAGAGAACACACACACAGAGTGTACAGAGAGGGAGAGCACACACGCATGCACGCACACACAGAACACACACACACAGAGTGTACACAGAGAGAGAGAGAGACAGAGATAGAGAGAGAGACAGAGACAGAGAGAGAGAACGAGCTCATGTCAGGGACATAGACTGTTATTCACAGAAGAAGTATCAGCCAGAGCAATGTCCTATTGGTTCCCTCCTTTTCATTCAATCAGATGCCACAGTGAGGGCTCTTTGTTAATTGTGCATATTTAATGTTGTACCAAGGAGAGAGGAACCTTGAAATGAAGAAACAGAGCCTTTTTCAGGGACATTGAAACACCCGCCCAGCTTCTCTTCTAAGGGGTGGGGTGTCCATTACCCTGGAATGTGTCTGCAGAAGAAAAAGGAGAGGGTATTATCTTGGGTGCCCCTGACATATGTAGGGATTCATCTCTAGTTCTCTCCACAGGAATGCACTTGCTGTAGCTCCTAAAGCTATTTGATATGCAAACATGTCCCTTGCTCAGAAGAAACAGTTTGTGCAGGAATATGAGAAATCCATGGAGAATAATCTCCCTGTACTCATAAAAAGTTAGTGGCATAAAAATTTTGTCTTTGCATTCCAGCTAACGTGTGTGAGCATGTGTGCGTGTGTGTGCATGTGTGTATCCACTAATGAGAACAACAAAAACAAAACAAAAAAACCAATCCTCCCCCCCAAAAAACCCACAATGTATTTGCCTTTTGCCTTGTCTGACAATGCAGTTCTGAGATCCATATCTAGCTCATCTGCACTAACTCACTCTCGAAACGCGTTTTGGGGCTGAGTGGCTGGTCCAAGGCTGACCTGCTGCCATTGTCTTCTTTGACATTGATTTACAGTCAGCACACAGAAAAGATTTCTCCTTCTGGGGTCTGTCTAATGATGTAACTTTAAATAAGTTTACCAGTGAAGTAGTTCAAAACACAGAAGTAATTTAGCAGAAGTCCCACATGACCATAAGTGAGTCTTAATGCCTTTCATATGGCCCGCAGAATGCCCTCCATAAAAAGAATCACATCCTAGCCCCGTCTCCATTTTTCTCACAGAGGTGATCACTGTGAAGCTGAAGTGAACCTCTCTCTCTATTTTTACATTTTTATTATATTTGGATATGCCTACTTATGTAGTATTATTATGTATGCTTAACATTCATATAGATTACATTACACTGTACTTATCCTGAAAATTCCAGTTTTTAGCAAACATCATTGATAAATGTAGCTAGAGTTTATTTTAGCTCCTCTCTGGTATTCCAGGAAGAAAAGACAATCTAGAGTTTGCTATTGGGAGGATGAAACATTTAATTTCCAATTCTTCTATTAACAAACAGCCGTTTGGTTAACATGCTCATAGACATCTCCCTGTCCATATGCATGAGACTTTGGGTATATCTCTGAGGGATCTTCTTTCTTCAGATCTTACTAACTCAAACTGTACTTTAGGAAGGGTGAGCTTTCCTGAGAAAATTTTTAAAATGTCAAGAATATGACAATAACTGATTCAATTCTTGGAAATATTAGAAATATTTCTTCAAATATTCTTTGTCAGTTTCTACAAACTTTTTCTGACATGCCTATTAAGTATATTTTGATTTTGTTGTGTGTATGGGTTTTTTCCTTTTATAATAATGTTGAGAACAGAAGGTAGGACCTTGTGCATGTCAGCAAGCACCTTGTCACTGAGTTACACCCCTGCCCTCTCATTAGATCTCTACATGTGTCTATTTTCCTCATGTACCCCATCTCCACTTCTTTCCACATAGGGTCTTTTTAGGCATGTCTAGCTGGCCTGGGACTCAAACTCACAGAGATCCACCTGCTTCAGCCTCCCAAGTTCTGGGATTAATGTTGTGCACCATCATGCCTGGCTCTTTATCTCACATCTTGATTATGTCCAAAATGTTCTTCTACCTATTATTATCTTAAACTTAAGACATTGATTCCTTTTGTGTGCATGTGAGTGTGTGTGAGAGAGGTTATGTGTATAAAGAGGTAGCTGTGCATGTATAGAAGCCAAAGGTTGATGTCAGGAATCTTCCTCCATTGCTCTCCACAGTATTATTTGAGACAGGGTCTCTCACCAAGCCTGCTGTGAGCCCCAGGATCCTCTTGTGTCTGCTTCCAGCACTGGCATTACCAGTGTGTGCCACCAAGGCTGACCTTTTTGAAAATGTGGATGTTAAGAATCCAAAGTCAGGGCTTCATGCTTGTGTGGCAAGCATGTCACCGAACAAGCCTTCCCTGCTTGCCCTATGTTAAAGATTTGAGGAGACCTATGGGATCTTTCCCTAAGGATGCGGGTTCTTTCCCCTTGCAAGTCTTGGAGAGTTTTCTCCCTTTAATTATTTTCCAACTTTCTTGAACATATTTGTGTGTGCATGGTCTTTCAAATGATTATTCTTTGAAGTATTAGGAGCTACTAAGTTATCAGACTATGATGGTTTGTATTGCATACTCATAGGAGTTAACTTCCTGTTGTATATTGTATTTAACTGGAACTTCTCTAGTAGAGTTCCATCTAAGTAAACCCTCTGTACTTGGTGGCAGAGTTCTCCTGGAGGAATTTTGCTTATGCTCCAGGGTTATATGGACAATCAGCAACCAACCTTCAAGCGTTCTCAGTTCAGGCTTTTCTGTACTACCCTGGGAATTTCAGACCCTTTCTAAGGCATGATCCCAAAGAGAAAATTCCAGTGTCAGGTGGGGAGCAGTTTCCTTCCTTCCTGTTGTGGTGGTTACAGTTGTTTATCACTTTCAGAAACTGCAGCTACAAATCCTCCTATCCTCCACCGCATGTCCATCCACGCCTCATATGCAGTCATGTATTAAAATTCATCTGGTGGTCCAGTAGGGCCAGAGAGCCTGAGATAGAAGCTCACACACTTGCTTCTCTGTTACTTCTTTCTTTGTTCTTGGCACAAGGATTTATCTTTCTTTTTTGTAGACTTAGCCTTACATGAGATTCCTTACACTGGAATTCTCAGTGGCTTTTGTAAATGTTTACACACTAGCTCAGCCTGACATGTTACTGGCGTCAGCTTTCTTTCTTTCTTTCTACACTACTTACCATCTTCTTTTACAATTTAATATAAGGTGTCTAAATTTCTTTTGTTAAGTAAGTGAAGTATAATTTAACCTTTTAATGAACTCAGCAAATATTTATTGGAATCTGATATATAAAACCAATAATTTAGGTACCAGGTGTATTTTATCCTTTCTCCATGGACTATGGAACTAACAGGTAAATATGCAGAGACTGTCAGTCAAGTGCATGACCAAAGGATGCAAAGTAGACTACTGTAGAAGCATTCAGAAGAGGCATGCAACTCAGATGGCCCCTGTAAACTGCCTAGAAAATTCAGTATTCTAAGTGAGACCGGAAGGTGGAAGAACAATCTGGATGAGGTTGCAGGAAAATCATTAGAGGAAATGAAGAGTCTGTAATGAAGGTACCTACGTAAGAGAGAGCATGACCTTTTAGGGAAACAATAGTATGTGCTTGGGGTGAGCAGACAGAAGAGAATCTGGGGGTCAGGTTTCAGGATATTTGAGCATTAGGGGTGAGGAAAACACTGCAGTGACATACAGCGATTAATGGAAAGGAGGATTGTCTCTGAGAGGAAACTGTTTGTAGGGAGGAGGAAAACAACAGTCCAAATCTGAAGGAGCAGTGAGGGCACAGATAGAAGTATGAATGTGAGCACATCAGTCCAGGGAGTCCAGAAGGGATGGATGAGATGTGACGCATAGGAAGGCCGGGGTTGCTCTGTGGATTGAGTGTATCCATGGTGCTGGAGTGTGTTGAGTGGTAAGAGAGAAGATATGTTCATTCTTGATAATCCACAGTAGATTTTCCCAGCTGCTTCCAGGTGAAGCTCTGTGGTGGAGAATTTGAGGGGGTGACAGCTGGAATTACTGTTCAAAGGAATATGCTGTGTGAATGCCTAGAGGATATCACTTTATGTAAACATGGCTGTGGGAAAGTAGGTTGCCTAGTAACCAATCTGAAGTTATGTTTCATGGTCCCAAGATCTTTTACAAATGACCTGTTTGGTCTCTGATCTGAGAGTGATGAATGATAGATGCATCCTTTTCTACCTGGAAAAGTTTAATTGGTTCTATCTAAGTTATCTTATTAATATGGAATACAATGAAGCAGATTAATTCCCTGTAAAACATGGACATAGAGGAGCATTTTCATTAGGACATGGACGATACAGCTAGACTGATGTTTGAGCCCTTTGGTACAGAGAGGTCTAAGATGAAATCTACAGTAATGGTTTCCTTAAGGTGAGCAGAGAAAGGATGCTGACCCACAGCCCCTAAGACAGTCTACTCCTGGGTCTTTTGAAAGGATGCTTAGATCTGGGCCCTTTAAAATATGTACAAAACATGAGCTGCCTAAAGACCCAATTTACACACATTTCCTAAAGAATTTTCAATGGTCAGTCTGAGTTGAGCACAGAGGTCAGGGTTTAGCCTCTCCATTGTCCATCTTGTTAAAAACTCCTTTTGCACCTGACTGCACAGATGGACTGTCATGTTACTCCCCAAACTCTTCCAGGTTCTGCAGAGCCGAGACTGCAGTGATAGGAGAGTAGCTAATGATGTTAAGCCTCAGGAATGGAAAACCCAGAGTGGAGAATTCCCTGGAGGTCTCCAACATCCCTAGCACCAGTACTTCAGAGTGGTGCATCTGCCCCGCCTGTGAGCTGCCTGGCTGAGCAAAGCCTGCAGCTGCTCTTGCTGCAGTGACCTAGATAGTCAGCTTAGATGCTGACTTCAGCCAAGGCACATCAGCTCCAGACAGAGCTGTGGATTCTGGAAGGCCAGTCAACGGGCCACAGAACTGAAAGATCTTCTTGGGTTGAGAGGAGATGACGGTTTCTGTTGTGCATAGGAGGTACAGAGCAGTATGTGGGCAAAACCTGAGTGAATCTCGGCCCCTACGCTGCCTGGATATTTCATTCAAGCCCACTGAACTCATGCCCTCTTTTCAGGCTGAAGTAAGAAGTTTTCTAAAAACACCCCTCCCCACACCTTCCCCATACCTTTCAGAGTGTGCTCCAGTTAAGAATTTAAAGTGCACATTTATAAATATCAGAAGTTCTGTGGGTTCTTGATGGGCCTGCCCCAGGATTATCCAGCAGGTATGATTTGGACCCAGGAAAAGACATTTTCCAAAAAGAGCTTCTCAAAGACATACTACTCCAAGTTGGCCAAAAGGTGAGGACATCTGACCTCCACTGGACTGTCTGAATAAAAGTTTTCTCAGGAATAATGCTCCAAAGATGCTGGCCAATGCTTTCTGTACTGTGGAGTGCTAGGTCCTTCTTATCAAGTGTGGTGAGGTACTATGCAAAGGCATGCACATGCAGCTTTTGCCAACTTATAGGAAACCCTTTCTTCCTGGGCCTGCCTGTTAGTAGTGCCAGCACACCTTAATTTTGTCCATTAGTCACAGAGGGAGAGCTTTGTCCCTGATTTTTCTCCTGCCCTCAGCAAGGTGATTTTGAGCAACATGACATCAGGCCTGGTAACTCTCCACCCTGCAGTTATGTATAATTAGATCTTTGTTTTCTCAGCTGTGCAAATGTGGCTTTCTTGTGACTTATGTCATTATTAGTGAAAAGAAAATGAACAGAGGTGCTTCTCTATGAGATGAGACAGTCAATTAATTATGTGAAAGGAGTTGAAAGGTTGAAATTTGTTCAGTCTCAAACTGTATATATTGTGCATATTAATGTAACCAAACTAAAAAATACTGACATAGCATTGATACTGTAATTTAATTCAAATATGTAAATAAATGAAATTAATAAATTTAAGATGAAATATTTCAGATAGACTAAGGAAATGTAAATAAAGACTCCTATTTTTCCAAACATCTCCTGCTTATAATTTTAGTTTTTCTATATGCTACTCCTGCTAGACGGCAGAAACTAAGCAAGGTGGTTTATAATGTAAAAAGCAGGTAGTGCATGTGTCTTAGTCAGTGTTCTGCTGCTTGTGAAGAGACACCATGACCAAGGCAACTCTTATAAAGGAAAGCATTTCATTGGTGATTGCTCACAGTTTCAGGGGCTTAGTCCACCATCATCATGGCAGGGAGCGTGGTGGCAGGCAGGCATGGTGCTGGGGAAGGAGCTGACTAAGATCTGATCTGCAGGCTAAGAGAGAGAAACTGGGCCTGGTACGGACTTCTGAAACCTCAAAGCCCACCCCCAGTGACACACCTACTCCAACAAGGCCACACCTCTAGAGACTCCTTCTCAAATAGTGCTACTCCCTGAAGCTAAGCATCAAATACATGAACCTATGGGGGCTATTCTTATTAAAACAACCACAGCATGTGAGCCACAAAACTAAAAAACTGCTACTTGCGAGTAGCCACATAAATTTTGGAGAAAATATATTTCCTATGGGGATGATTTGTTACAGAAATTGAAAGCAGTAAGATATTGAAAACAGCAATCCTTAGGCAATATACAAAATTAATTACAAATGTAACAGGTATCATCCACATAATTAATTTTGAAACTAATCATTTTAATTGCCTTTAGATGAGAGAATAAATCCAGGGAAATGTGTAGTGAAACAAAGTATGATTTCTTACACAGACACTTCTTTTATTTTGTTACATGTGACTTCCTACTCATCCCATACAGACCTTCCACTATGTACACACGAGTCTTTTTCCTCTGCAAAGAGGCATCTTGTTGGAGTATATCTGCTTTTCTTTCTCCTGCTCTTTGCCTGCATGCTTGTCTGCTGTAGTCATAAGCCAGATTCAAAGGCATGCTGCCATTCCCATGCTCTGGGAAGAAGGAAAATGCAACCTTTGATTCATTTCCCATAGACTCTTTAAGAAAGCCAGAAACTCCAAGACATTTTCCACGTTGACTTACAGAGACAGCAATCCAAATGAGAGGAAATACATTTCCTATGGGGATGATTTAATACAGAAATAGAAAGTATTTATTGAAACCAGGAAGAAAGTAGTATCTATTCCTATATGAGAGTTGGTGTGGCCTAAAGAAAGATCCAGACAGTTCACATTACACTCCCTCACTCTTAGCTAAGAGGCCTTCTTGGCCGCTTATTTGTTTCTGCATTCCATAAGTCCCTTTCTGAGAGCCAAGGAAATACCGAGGGCCAGTTTTGTTCTTCATTCAGAAGTGGCAGTAGTCAGCCAAAACGAAGCATGCAGGATACTGAGCACAGCTGCAGCCCAGACATTTCACTAGCACAATACCCTGTGCTTTTTCAACTTAACTTGGACAATACTTCAGAGTCTAATTTCTCTGAACCTGTGTTCCTACTTCATAGATTTCTTGAAGATTAAAATAATGCTAATAATGCTATTATGAGAGACGCTGGCATATACGAAGTATTCTGTAAATGTTAATGACACATAGTTATATTATTCAAACAAAAGCTATTTCAATTTTGGTACATATCTGTCCATTTTTTCTATGAAAAGCTAGTTGTATTTTTTTATACATGAAAGATGGATAGAATTCTTAAATTTTAATAAAAATATAGACAAGTGTGCAAATCATTAAAAGTGTAACTCAATGAATTTTCATAAATTGAACATTCTTTATGGTAGCCAAACCCTGAAAATCTCATACCTTCTTCAGCAATGATCTCTCTCCTGTGAGGAAGGCATCTGTTTTCTTGACTTCCACCAGTAGAGATTAGTTTGACTCACTTTTATTTAGAGTTTAATCATTTGCTATGCATACAGTATTAACCTCGTTCTTTCTCATATGCCATGAGCTACTAATGTCTATCACATCACTTAATGCTGTGTACAGGCATTCCGCTAAGTACTTTAACATTTTCTTGTCTTCCTAACAAAACCTTGACATAAACATGAGCTGGCTCCATTTTCCCCTTCTGACGAGCAGAGCATTAGCAGCAGCACAGCCCACTGGTCAGACTAGGGGGCAAGCCTCGGCAGTGACTCCTCACTCAAGTCTAACTTTACTATTAGCAGCTGTCACCCTAAGAGGTCCTTCTGTCTCTTTTTCCTTGGCTCTTTGTGGGACGGTGACAATAAAAATGCCACCTCATGGGGTTGCTTTAAGGATAAAATCGAGTGTTTATAAAGCACATATTTGGCATTGCTGTTTTATTTAAGCTAGGGTCATTCTGTCTTCAAGTCTGGTCTCAGTAACTGTGACAATCATCCCATGCTATCCTGTCAGCGTACAAAGGAGTAGCACAACACCTGTAGCATAATGAAGGGTTTATTAAAATACACTTCAGAAGCACACTCTTAATGATTGCAGAATATGTTATTGGTTAAATATCATTTCCCTAACCGTTCTGCTATTATTGATTATTTTGGCTTTTTTTTTTTGATAGTGTAAAAAAACCTTTGCAAAATGAGATCTTGTTATGTTGCCCAGGCTAACCTCAAACTGCTGTGCTGAAGGAATCCTCCTGTCTCAGCTCCCCCTCCCCGGACACCCCCAAAGCTGAAACATATGCTCCTAAGTGTGGGTAAATTTTTTATTGTTTTTTGATGAGGCTAGGGAATAACTCAGAACTGGTGCATGCTAGGCAAGCATGCTCCCACTGAGTTCAAGCTCCAGCCTGAGCATTATAAATCATTTTCAAGGGCCATGCGCACACTGTTCCCTCTAGCATGCATGCACTATCTACTGTGCATTTCTATGACTTTATTAGTTATAGCCCTATCATTTGGACAGTCACTGAAGCTGCTGCATGGCTTGGAGCTACTTCAGAGGAGCATGGCTAACCACCACTTCACTGCTGGAGGAAGGAAACATTTTTTTCCTAAGGCCCTCATTTCATAGCCTGTTCAAAGCAAAAGAGGTGCCCTGTAGGTTATTCCTTAAACTGAATATGTTACACTGATATGTTTAAGGCAACAATACCTGTTACCAGAAACTAGAAACATGTGAGAGGCAAATTTATTATTAGCATAAACCCTTCAGAGCAGCAGGCAGGGTATGAGCCGGGAGGCTTGCCTGAAGCTTAATGATCATCTAAGGTCAAGGCTGGCTGCAGCAGTCCCATGATTAACATTTCCAAGCAGGTCATTAATCTCCAGGAAATGCTTAGCATGTTGATTGCTGTTTGCTTAATTGAGGTTATGAATAATTTAGTAAAGAATGATTACATGAATTTGGACAAAGGAAAGACTTTTTCTAATACTCAGGGGAGCACCTCCTAGCCAGCACATTTCACAGCTGTAAACATAGAAATATTTCAGATTTTAGAAATGGAAATTTCAGACTTGTGTATATTTGCCACTGGTATTTATTAGTAAAAGGATGTGTCTTCTTGCTAACAGGAGAGGCAGGAAATAATGTATTTTCACAGGGTGAGAAGCCCAGATAGTTAAAATAGAGATGAATTTCTTTAGATAAAAATTTTAAATTCTCATAATAATATTGTAAAATGAAATTGTAAACATTGAAAATTGAAATGTTTTATTTTAATAAACTTTGATTGTTGTTGTTGCAGGTCAGAAGGGGTTCTCTATTTGAAATAATTTCCTTTCCAGCAAAGACTGCCTTAACTAGCATAATGTATGCTTCCTACGCAGCACTAATTTATTTGGTAAGTTAACTGCTAGATTCTAGAAACAACTATTTTATTTCATGCAGTGTTGAAAACAGCACTGCATATACTATGCCATCTGGTATTATTGTTACCAGTCAAGGCCCACTACTGGCTATGCAAAATAATTTCATATTAGTTGTTTGCTTTTATGACAAGCCAAATTAACTCAACACCCAATTTGCTTATATAAAATTATTTTACTTCTCTAAAGTTAATTACCATTTAAAGAAATTTAACCAAATTTAGTAAATTTGGTAAAATTTAGTCAAAACAGATTAGCTTTTGCTTTGAAATATCTTGCTGTCTAGTTGTAGACATTGCCTCATGATGGCTTTAATTCAGTATTCCATTATTTGGAGTCTATGACTTTGAAGAACACAGTTACTACATTTTGATTACAAGTGCTATGTATGACAAAAATATAAAAGATAGTATCAGTTATACGAGTTTCTATCCATTAATAAATATCCATATATGTTTTATTAAAAACACAATACAAGAAAGGTCCTATCTTGATGAATTATCACAAAATCTATTGGTCTATTTCAACTCACCATGATGTAAAACATTACCAACTACTACTACAAAAGCATCATTCTTGCCTCTCCTCCATATAAGTGACTGACATTTTGACTTGTGGGTGATTCAGCTTTTTAGATTGAATGTACATTGAATCATAGCATATACTTTCATATCTTCTGCTGCAGCTCAGCATTGTCAATATGAGATTCATTACTTAATATAGTTGAATCTATTCCTGTCCATTGCTGTATAGTGTTTTAGTGATTGACATTCCTTTTCCTACTCAACTGCTGATGGATATTTTAGATTGTTCCTAGTTTGAACTTTTATAGTTGCCATACATATCTCTGTACATGTCCTTTGTTGAAATTGCTAGGTTATAAGCTATGCAAGCATTTATCACTAATAGATGTTGCAAAAAGAGCTCCTAAAATGGTTTTTAACAATTAAAACCCATCCTAGAAGAACGTAACAGTCCTATAGGTCATCAGTGGTGCTTGATACTGACAATATTTTCTATTTTAGCCATTTTTGAAAGTGGGTATTATAATACTGATTTTAGTTTACATGTTCTTGATTATTAATGAGATTGATTACCATTACATAAGTTAATTGGATACTCATCTGTAAATTGTTAAAATCTCCAATGCTAAAGCAATGGAGACAACTAGCCTTTAGCTGAAACCTCTGAGACCTTGAGTCAAAGTCAAGCTTTCCTTCTTTAAAATGATTTCTTTCTATTACTTAGTTCAGTGATGAAAAGCTGCTTAGCTTAGCTCCTTCCAATAGATAGTGACCTTTCCTGTCTCCTTTGACCATTTTGGCTTGATATAAATATAGATTCACCTGCTTGGTTTCCTATTTAATTTTTTTAGAGTATAATTTTCTGGGTTTTCACTTTCAGTCTTTGTGTGACTTTGTTATTGATGTGAGTTTCTTGCAGGCATTTTTTGGGTCTTGTTTGTAATCCAATCAGTCAGTTTGGAAATTTGTGTGCATATGTATGTGTAGACATATGCATATGTGCAGAGGTGAGAGTATATTGGGGGATCTTCCTTTATCACTATTCACCTTGTCTTTTGAGACAGGGTAGCTCATTGAACCTAGCCTCATTAGTTCAGCTAGGCTGACCTGCAATACACTGCAGGGATTCATTTGTCCCTCCTCACTCCCCACCAACCAGTGCTCATGTCCTACTGTATCCTGGCATGCCTACCTTCTATGTACATCTAAGGGACCCAAACTTCATTTCCACTTGGTTCTAAATTCTTCTTGCATTGGGAACACATGGGAAGTTTTCTGCTGTTATTTCACAGAATAAGCTTCTGTGTCTTTTATTGCTTGGCTCTTTCATCAATACTGATTATTCATAAACTTAGCCTTCTAATCATGCTCCCAATTATCATTTATAATGTTCATAACTTTTTTTTCTGATTTACTACTATCTGAATGTACTAATTTGTTCACTCTGTCTTCAGTCTCTGATATTATGCCTTCCAGTTGACCTTGTCTATTGGAAAGATTTAAGTGAGTTTCCCATTTTCTAGTTTGTTTGGTTCCTTTTCTGAGTTTCATCTTATTGCCTATATTAGTTTGCTTATTTCATTCTGTTGTTTATTTGTATTCTACTCAAACTTAGTCATCATTTTGAAAAACAATCTTTTGAATTCTTTGGCATTCATACGCCTCATTATCTTTGGATTCACATATGAACTTTTAGAGTAGTCATGTTGCCTTGTTTTATTCATAGTTCTTGTGTTTCTACATTTAAATTTTCACATCTATTAGACTAGACATCTATTCTAGGGTTATGTGAGGGTCTTAGTAAGGAGCCTTGTCTTTTCTTCTTTCTTGGTTTTTTGAGACAGGGTTTCTCTGTGTAGCCCCAGCTGTCCTGGAACTTGCTCTGTAGTCCAGGCTGGCCTCAAACTCACAGAGATCTACCTGCCTCTGCCTCCTGAGTGCTGAGATTAAAGGTGTGCGCCATCACTGCCTGGCTAGAAGCCTTTCCTTGACAGTTCTGTATGAAGTATCACTTAAAGGGATGAAAATAATCACAGTAACAACAGGAAAACAAACCTTCTGGACACAGAAACAGCAGACAAATAAGAAACAAAACAGCAATGCCACCGCCAATAACAATAGGAAAGAAAGAGGCAAAAATGATATAGAATAAACTAAAGAGCTAAAAGTAGGACCACCGAAATGTAAAACTCCAGTTAAAATGAAAAGTAAAATTAGACACAAGCAAGAGAAAAAAATGTAAAGAAAGGAAGACTAAAAACTTCCTCCTAGCTGAGGTCCACGGACTGCGTAAGTTTCTTTGTTCACCCTCTAATACAGTAGTCTGCCAAATGTAAAGGGGGGAAGTGGGGAGAGTGGGACAAAGATGAGGCCTGTGGTCATTTCATTTTCCACAAAACAGACTAGTGCTGCACACAGGCTGAGCTTTGCTCTGCCCTGCCATGCATCTTCTACTTGACCTGTCAATGAGAGGTCTGTGGCAGAGCGGTCTTCACCTCACAGGCTTTCTGTATGCTAAGGAGCCATGATAGCCCCAGCCGTGATCACAGGGCTAAGTGGGCACACCTCTCTTGAAGTTTGGTTCCACATGAATCCCAACAATCTTTGATAGTGGAATGCCTTCTTACTCCAGATGCCCAAGCAAATGTCCAAGTCAAAGTGTGTCTTTGGATGCTCCATAGAGAATGGGAAGCAGACTACTGACCTCTGACCGGTGATAGAAGCGGAGAGGGAACCCTGTGGGATGTAAACTATCTACTGACCTTTCAGCTGACCTACCTACTGACCGAGTCCCTGCAGTAAGCCACGTGTGCTGCTCCCCACAGATGAAGGTGCCACTGACCACTGAGCCGCCCCGCCCCCAGCTTGCGCTTCCTGCTGCTTAAACTTTTCAACAACTGGCGGAGCTGCCCGTCTCCTTGGCTGTTGTACCTTGTCAGTGCTGTGGAATCCTCAGGGCCTCTGAATTTTGACCTTTCTGTGGAGTCTGAAATCCAGAGTAGTTTAGTCCTTAACAGTGTGTCCTTTCACGGTGGATCCTGGCAAACTCTGAGAAAGAGTGAGCAATGAGTGACCTTCAGAACCAATCACAGCACTGGGCAAGTAAGGCTTGCATGAACTACGTACAGGTTTCGCCACTGTTAAGACAGTCTGGTGGTATCACTGGGATTCTGTGCACTCTGACTTACTGGGTATTCCGGCATGCACAACAGCCCCTCAGCCCCACTGGGGGCCAAGAGTGGAGTTTCCAGTTGTTTTGTGCCTTTCTCCGAGTTCTGCTTGCTGTTTTCTCTCTCTCTCAGTTTCCCCTTCACTGCTGTCCTATAGCTTTTACTTTCTGTCGCTTTACTGACTCTTCTCACTTGCAGAGTCACGCGAAGGACACTTTTCTTCCACCATCTTGCTACAGAAGGTTCAGAGCAGTCCTTGTGAGGGTAGATCCAGCTCTGGCTTTCTTGAAAGGATAGAGCAAAAGGTTTGAGGCCTCAGGCTGCTCTCCTGCCTCTGTCTTGCTTGCCCCTCACTATAGAATACAACACACATGCTTCCTTTACTCTCTTGAATTTTGACCCTCCCTTTTCCACCTCTCGTTTGCTGGGATTACAGGCTCTCACAACTATGCCTGGTTTAAGCACTGCTTGAAACTAAACCTAAGGCTTTCGTGCACAATAGGCAAGAACCCTATTAACTGAGCTGAATTATATTCTCAGCTCTCCCTGTTCAATCTAGAATCAGCTAGTCAATTTATGCACATGCACACTCATGCGCGAATGCACACACACACGCACACGTGCACACGCACTTGTTTGGATTTCAATTTGGACTGCATTAAGTTTATAGATTGTGGGAAAAGCTTAATACAATTGTATGTTGCAATATGATAAAAGTTAACAAAATGTGTAAGAACTATGATAAAATCATAAAAATTAAGAGAACTTTAAGAAGGCCAAAGTAAACAGAGGATGTGCCCTGTTTAGAGACTAGCAGAACTCACTCTGCCAGTTATAAAGACATGTTATGAAGCTCCTGTGATTCACAGAGCAAAACTGGTCCAAGAATAGGCACAGCAGCTAGACATAGAGAGCTATAAACAGACCTACATACAAAGAAACTTAGGACAATACAAGAAGGATTTTCCTGATAAGTAAGGGTAGATCAACTGGGTACCATTGGCTAAGTATTTTTCTCTTATGTCATACCAATTCCACGTAGATTATAAACCTATAAGTGAAAAGCAAAATAATTCAGCTTCTAGAATATAATAGATGAGAATGTTCTCATGACCTTGGGTATAGGTCGTGATTTTTTTAAACAGAAAAAAACCCCACACAATATAAAGGAAAGCATTAATAAGCTAAACTATGAGAATTAAGAAACTGTACTTTAAAAGTCTGCTATCAACATGAAAAGATAAGTCATAGGAGGAATTAATGAAATTTGCACAAATGAAATCAAACAAGAATATCCTGGGATATATTTTTAAAGACAAATCAATAACTTCGAGAGTTAGACATGTCTCAGAAAAACAAAAGGCACATGAGGCAGAAAAGGCAAGACAGAGGAAGCAGGTGGAAGAAGCTGCTCATTTAATGATGGAAGAAGCAAGGGAGGAGAGGGGTACAGAGTAAGATATAACCCCTAAACTGTACCTCCAATGAAATATTTACTGTAGGTAGTACCCAGGAACTAAAATTACCAAAATAGGTCCATCACCTGGGGACAAGTCTGTGGGGAATGCTTCACATTCAAACCACAAGAGGAACAATCCACTGAGGTGACATAATGGCCATAAATACGTATGCAATGAAAGTTGGTTCACTCAATCTTACAAATAAATACTACACAACATACAAGGAGAGACAAGACTGCAATACAATAGTGGGTGACTTCAGTATCCCTTCTCTCACCAACATGACACAAATATCAACAAAGAAACAGTTAAATACACTAGAGGTCAATGAAGTTAACAAATGTCTACACAATATTCCATACAACAGTAGTAAAATACACATGCTTTTTTAAATCAACACATAACACACTACTTTTCAAAACATATTTGAGCCATTAATACAAGTTTTACAAATATAAAAAATGAGAAAGGAAGAAGAGGGAGGGAAAGGAAGACTATAGGCCAATATAATCTTTGATAACCCTTGATTAATTAGATGCAAAAGTCCTTAATAGGATACTTGAAAACTGAACTCAGAAATATATATTAAAAACATCATCCAATATGATTAAGTCAGTTTCATTTCAGAGTTGCTAGGGTGGTTCTGTATTTGTAAATGAATACATTTAATGAAGTATATGAACAGAAGTAAGACAAAAATGGCATGATCATATCAATGAAACCTTTGAGATGAAATTGTATCATTTGGAACAAGTTAAAAGAATGAAACTAGGTCATCTTGTTAAGCAGAAAGACAGTACAAAAACACAGAAAGAGAAGTATAGTATGTTTTGTCTCATTGTGTGGAAACGAGAATGATTTTTCAAGAGACCCAAACTAGTGGAAGGAATACTAGAGAAGGGCAAGGGACTAGTGGAAGATGAAGAGAGGGTGGATGAGATTAAGATGTAATATATACATGTATGGAAATACCACAATGAAATAAATTAATGTTACTGTAATAAAGGTTCTATTAGAAAATTACAGTGCTTTGAAATCTAAAGGGGAGAAAACAGAGTATTTACTATCCATCATATCATCTTCAGGCAGTTCTTCTGTAAGATAAACTAGTTCCTTTTAGCTTCATGGAATTTGCTCCTGTCCTTCACTAATTGACTCATTATTGTCATTAGTAATGCAGAATAAGTTGAATGAATGAACTTGTTGCATTTCTCACTTCTGAGGTTATTTTTATGCATGTTTTATTTAAACACATTTCCAATCTATTGCTTGCCACGTGTCAGGGTCTCTTCAAAGGGAGGGTGTTTTAAATTAAAACATGTAGATTATTGACTATGTTAGACCTGTAACTGTTTGTCTATGGTTGTTATTACCTTAAAAAGAAACATTACTTTTCAACTTTTTTTATTGATACAGGCAGTCTGTGTTAATGCTGTGCTGGTGAAGATAAAGAACATTTTTCAAGAAGAAGAATCCATAAGGCAAAATAGAGAGAGTGAGAATTTTAGGAAAGCCTTTTCTGAGCCCGTGCTTCCAGAGCCGATGTTTTCTGAAGGTGAAATCAAAGCAAAACCTTCCAGGTCATTGCCAGAGAAGCCAGACAAGCTTTCAGCTCACCGCAAGCCTCCTGCCAACAAGCAGAGTAACAAGATCCAGGTTTTACATTCTGTGTTTGACCAATCAGCCGAACTGAATGAATGAGAAATTCGGACACAAATACCACTTCAGAGAGATCAATAGTCATCTGTCCATGGGTACATTTCATCAGAGAAAACCAGAAGACCAGTTTACATATGCTGAATGCTCTTCTAAAACGGGGTAGAGTTGGGAAAACTATGACATCATTCTCTTGTATTTGTATAACATAGAGAATAAAATGAATCTTGATGTACAATGTATGTATGACTACCCAGTATTTTTAAATTTTTATTTTCATAAGAATATGTGCAGATATCTACCTGGGCCAGAAGAGAGTGTCAAGTCTCCAGAAGCCACCAGACAAGGATGCTGGGAACCAAACACAGGTCCTCTGGAAGAACAGAACATGCCACTGAGCCATCTTCTCTGACCTGACTATACAATATTTTTAATAAGAGAATTCATATTTTGTTGTTAGATTTTACACTGTTTATAATATGGATGTGTTCATAATTCATTTATATTTTTAATGAAGAATTGTTCAGAATGCTTATCTGGAAAGGAAAATTTCATAACTAAAAGCTATACATTTTGAGGCTGGAGAGATGGCTCAGCAGTTAAGAGCACTTGCTGCTCTTGTGGAGAGCCCAGATTTGGTTCTTAGCACCCACACAGCAGCTCCCAACTGTCTTTAACTGCAGTCCCTGGGGATCTAATGCCCTTTTCTCACTTCTGCAGGAGCCAGATGAAGTGTGGTGCACATACACACAGGCAGACAAAAACTTTATTTTAAAAAAATGCTGGAGCTGGAGAGGTGGTTCAGCAGTTAAGAGCACTGGCTGCTCTTCCAGAGGACCTCGGTTCAATTCCCAGCACCCACATGGCAGCCCACAACTGTCTGTAACTCCAGTTCCAGGGGATCTGACATCTTTGCACTAATACACATAAAATAAGTAAGTCAAATAAATGTTTTTTAAAAATGCTACACTTTCAGAGATAGTAAAAAGTATATTTATTACTATTTGCAGGCAGTATAGCTGAGTCTCCCTACTGATTTTATAAGTCACTTGTGAAGTTATGAAGGACCTGAATTCATTTTTGCCTAAAGGAACAATTTTAGTTTCTTTTAAGCACTTTATATCCTAACACATGATAAGATTTTGTGACTATTTAAGAAATAATAGGCTGGTATGAACTCCCCTCAGAGATGGCATATTTTCTGAACCCAGTGAGTAACTGTTGGTGTAAACATTGTTGAGAAAGTCCAAGCCTGGCTTGGTAGTATTCTTAGAATTGAGTAACAAATCTCTTTGGTCATGTAACCCACATCCCCAAAGTAAAGGCATTGCACTAATATACAGCAAAGGTCCAAGCTCTTGTGTGTCACTGATGTGGGAGCTGGGAACCAAACTGCAGTCCCCTCTGAAGACCAGCAAATGCTGTCAACCACAGAGCCATTTCTGCAGCTCCCTCATTTTCACAACAACAAGGAGAAGAGTCCAGGGACAGCAGAATGCTAAATACTAGGTTTAGACACTTAGTTCACCTCACATCATGAAAATTACTATGCTTTGAGACTTAGCTTTATTTTTAACAGTCTTCACCATGGGTTCATTACCTACACATCCTTTCTGGCCCCATTTACACCTGCATTTTACTGACTGCTAAGTTCTGCATGACAGACACCCAGGGGGGTGTTCTAAAACCTGAATAACAAGCATGATATGGTCCCAGGCAGTCAGAACAGCACTGACCACACATAACTGGTACAGTAAAACCAGTGTAAACCAAGTGAACATCAACCTGCTTGTAAACTGTGAGGAACAAAACATTTTTGGGAAACTGTACACACACACACACACACACACTATTCTCTAAAATTCTTTTAAACTTTTATTTGAAAGTTTCATGTAAGCAAAGTAGTTTGGTGCACTGATTAGGAGACTGCCTCTGTCCTGGCTAGGGCGTCACTGTGTGTGGCTTTTTTACTTCAGGAACTGGCCCTGATAAGAGACTAGTCAAGCCAGGTTTTATTTGGTTTTGACATCTAGCACCCTCCTTCTCCCTCCCTTGATAGAGTCTCACTATGTAGCGCTGGTTGCCTGGAGCTCATTGTATAGACCAGACTGGCCTCAAACTCACAGAGATCCTCCTGCCTCTGCCTCAGAATGCTGGAATTAAAGGTGTGTATCAGTACACCTAGCTTTAAGTTTCTGAGTTTTAAGTTCAGCATACACACTGACCTCCTTGGAGGCCATTTTAACATATAAATATCTGGTAAACATTTGTAAGCAAAAGTACACAACTAAGATTTGAGGACCTCAGTGTGCTTATATTTTACCTTTAAAACTTTAAAAAAGATAATTAAACACAGGAAGTGTGTGATCTATGGACAAAGCAATGTAAGAAGAACAGAGGATCGCTGGGAACTGAAGTAAGTGATGGAGGACCATTCTGCTAACTGTTAACTTTGAATGTATGATAACTTTCCCAAATAAAACCTGCTGTATTTAAAAGGAATCTCTTCCCACTTAAATTTTTCCTGTTATGTTTTGTTTTATCTGTTATCAACTGTGTAAGTCCTTCCTAAACTGATCACCTCGAACCTCTAATGTACAGCTTCCAATCAATCCAGAGAGGGATGGAATGTATTCTGTCAACTTTGAGTGGCCCAGAAGTTATACTAAAGCAAATGTGCTTTTAAACCTCCCAAATCTAGGAGTTTAAAAAATATTTGCTTCTATTTTGATTTATGTGTGTATGACCTGTGTGCTGGTGTCCACAGAGGCCAGAAGAGGGCATCAGATTCCCTGGAGCCGGTCACATTGCTTACAAATGTTTACTAAAACATAGTCTCCACTATGCCAAGAGTGCTGCTGGGCTGTGGCTTACACGTTCTTTATGGGCTGAAACACTAGAGACAATGCTATAGTCACAGGTGAGTGTGAGGAACCAAACTCAGGTCCTATGGAAGAATAGCAAGAGCTCTTAGCCATCTCTCTAGCCCCTGACAAAACCTGTGATTTTTAAAGCTATATATAGTATCTATGTTGGAAAAAATTCACCTTTGCTACTGAAACAAAATTACTGTAAAATATTTTCAAACATACACACATTTTTTTGCTGCCATATATTTTTATCAGGAAGAACTTTGAATTACTTTGAACTCTCCAGTGGCATAAAAATCAGAGTCACATTTAAAAGGTTCCTTAGAAAGCGTCACATAAATATTGCCATTATCCACCGTCACGGTGTGAATCCTTTGCTTTACTCCCTTGGAACACCACTTGGGTCTTGCTGATGGGTCTTTAGGGTTTATAGACTGGTACAATCCTTCTCCTGTTGCCAAAGTGATTTTGTATTTATGCCAGGGACAAACTATACATGATTGTCCATTGAAATCCTGGAGGGGAAAAACAACAGATTTAATAGTCTTGACATTTCAGGTGTTTATGGTAGATCTCAGATTTAGTTAAGAATCTAATGCAGGAGAACTGGGTTCAAGTACACCAGGTGGAATTGCATGAACTCAGAAGCTGAGGCGAGAGGATCCTGAGCTCAATGCCAATCTGGACTATCCGATGGGACTCTGTCTCATAAACAGTGAGGAGCCTGCCAGGGAGATAGCTCAGCAGGTGAAGGCACTTGCCACTAAGCCTGATGATGTGAGTTCAATCCTGGGAACCCACATGATGGGAGAGGAGGGCCACCTCCACACAGTTATTCTCTTTGTTCACAGGGATTGTTCCCACACACAAATAAGTAAATAAACATCACAAATGAACAAAGAGAGCAGTGCTTCCCCCTCCTATTTACAAGTTAGTCAGCACAAAGCAAATTGAGGACAATTGAGTCCTTTTTGCAGCAGGCTAGAACTCAGCAAGCTGGAGTACCAGCAGAAGAGGACTGGCTGGCAGAAGACCACACTGCCTCTCAGCCAGAGGTTATTATCATTAATGTCACTTTCTTGACAGAAAAAGGGCTGGGCTTCCAGAGCTTCCATAGGAGTTTTCACTAGCTTCTAGAAGAACTGTAAGGCCTGGGAGTTACTAAATTACGAGTGCAAATGCTAATGGACAAGAAATTTGTGATCCCAACTTCTAAAACGTCCTTACGAAGTGTTGCCAAGCCTTAGGAGCATGGGCTTCACCGGATCTGCTTTACACACAGCTGTTTGTTTAAACTCAGTAAGCATTGGGCAGTGGGGTTCTGCATGTCTCCACTATGTCAAGAGTGCTGCTGGGCTGTGGCTCACACGTTGAGCAGCACGTTCTTTATGGGCTGAAACACTAGAGACAATGCTATAGCATTCTCATCAACATGTGCTTTCAGCCTGTACATCAGAAACAGAAACGCTAACTTGGATTCCCATACAGGTATTAGCAAACAGTCACATTTTCATAACTTAAACACATGCCCTTTAACATACGGAACAGGAACAGATATGGTTAGCAGGCAAATAACACGTGTGCAAAGAGTGAAGCTCAGACTTGTATTTTGCAGCAGTCAGACAAAACAAAATAAACAAACAGAAGACAGAAGTTAGACAACTCATTTTGGAACACAAGAAAGCAAAGGCAATTCCCCCAAATTCTTCAGGTAAGATTTTTAAATGTGTTTTCTCTCAAACATTTAGAAACACTTTTATTATATTGAAAATATATACTCATAAAATTCAAAGCATACAATATAGCAATAAAAAGTGACTCTGTTAGAATTTCAATCTCTTTGGAACTACTCTATTTGCTTTTAATACTCAAAAGCACATTGTTAATATCCTTCCATACCAGCACGGATAGGCCCGAATAATTTATTTTATTGGGTGCATAATGTTCCACAGAATGCTGTTATAATGTATTTAATGAGGTGGTCTTAAATTTTCCTGTATATAATCAAACATTTGTGCAAGTGTATTCACAGGGTAGATATCCCAGTATATTTGTTAGTTCAAAAGACATTCATACTTTTTATGATTTATCTGGAAAATGGTTTTCTTTGTATGATAGGGTATGAATAGGTAAGGATAGTGGCAATCATCTTCAAAATACTAAAGTGGAATTAAATATAAATTATTAATCTTTGAATAAAGAATAAAATAATAAAAATATAGGAAACATCTGAATTTGCTTAAAGTAAATTTAATTTTACATACCTCAATTTCTCCCAAGTGTAAGGGTCCTCCAGAATCTGAAAAGGAATTGATATTATATCTAATCACTAAACTGAATTTTGATAGTTTTGTGATGAACAAGTACAAATTCTAAAAATGAAAAGACATCTTACGGTAACAACGAATGTCCATAGCATGATATTCCCCTTTGTGGTAGAAAATGACCACTTCTCTGTCATGGACAACAGCTGTCATTCTTTCCGACTTTCTAATGTCATCTTCTCTGCCAACACAGACAGAAGTGTACTTCTTCTCGTCGTCTTGTTCAGAGAGTCCAGGGTCCATGCTATTTAGTGAGGAGAGAAGGAAACAAAGAGGAGAGGGAGGGATGTGAGGAGAGGGAGGGAAGGAGAGGAAGGAAGGAGAAAAACACTGAAGTAGTCCTCTCTAGTTTGGACACAACCTGAGTCGTCTGAAGATTTTGAAACTAATGAATGCTTTTTTCTATAGCTGTATAGGATTTTTTTTTTTTTAATTCTTTGCTCTTTGTACTCTTTTGGTCTTTGCCAAAATAGCTCCTAAATAATTACACAACAATAGAACATTTGTAAATACTAGATCAAAGTTTGTCTTTGCTTTGATTTAGGGACCCAACACTGCCAAACAAGGAAAACTCCCCACTGTCAGGGAAGACGGGGTTACTTTCAGTTCTTATGATGGGAATTTCAGAGCAGAGGCATAGAGTCTAAAGCTTCACTGTCCTTTCATTCCCTACCAAATTCAATATGAAAGAGCAACCAGGTGTTCTCTGCTCTGTTTCTGTCTGTTGCAGTCCCGGGGATTCTTGGGTGCCCTGCTGAGGTGGCTCACTTGAAGTTCACGGAACACACAGTCAACTTTTGTTTACCCCACCAGCGCAAGTGAGAGGTGTGAATAGATTTTTTTCATTTTCACAGACATGAAGATGATTTTTAGTTTTCCCTTTAATCAAGGGGAACTTAAACAAGAGGACTGAAGGTTATGTATTTTTTTCTTAGAACAGGCATTAAGCCTTTTTATTGTAAAGTGATTCAGTGGCTTGTGTATACATGAAGACTATAGTCATATTTGATTGATTCTATGTGAGAACCATCACGACACTTCTAGGTTTCAGGAACCTTCTGTGACTTCACAAAGCAAGCTCATCCCCTAAGAAGATGTTAAGGTACAGGGTCCTGTAGGTACCTGAACTGTTTCTTGGAGCAGAGCTACTTCAATTCCTTTATTGTATGACAAAATTAAGGACTTATGACAGATGGCAGAGGTTAAAGTGTCATGGTAACATCTAATCACAGCTGTTTACAGCACTGACAGAGAAACTTCTTAAGGAATGACTTTGGTGGTCACCTTCAAATGCCACCAGAGTTACAAATGAAGTTATCTTCAGATTCTCCTTCGAGTTTTCTCCTTGTTAGAGATGATCCTTTTATGAATGCTTTCTGATCAATGACTATGTGACTGGCATTTCAGGAATTAGGACATGGAAGCTTTCTGCCCTCTCAAGGACTGTGTTCTACATGGCAAGATTAACATCAAACTTGGTGACAGGGTGAAGAAATTTTGCAAAGAACAGACTGTAGAGTAACTGAGATAATCAAATTGAAAGCCCATGAGTCAGGTATGTGAAGCACTGGTGGAAGAGAATTCCATACTGAAGAAAGAGTGAAAGTCTGAGGGAAAGAAAAGGCTTAGCTGATTTGAGGAACAACAACAAAACCCTGGAAAAATAACAAGCAAGACTGGGTAACACTTGCTGAGAGGTGAAGTTAGCTATACAGCACTGGGGACCGCACAGGGGAGGGAGCTGGTCCAGGGGCACTGGGGACCGCACAGGGGAGGGAGCTGGTCCAGGGGCACTGGGGACAGCACAGGGGAGGGAGCTGGTCCAGGGGCACTGGGGACAGCACAGGGGAGGGAGCTGGTCCAGGGGCACTGGGAGTCACTGACTGACCTGAAGCAAAGAGGTTTTCCAGTCCCTTTTAACAGTGCTCCAGGCTCTGGAAGACGGATGGTAACAGAACAGGTAGGAAGACACAGAACAGAAAGCTGCTAAGGTAGGCATCAGAGCTAGGGTCACTTGGCCAGAGTGTTCTGATGTGGGAGAGAAAAGTAACCGTCTAAACCAGTCCCTAAAACATGTCCCATTCAGAGGACAAGGGGAAGATGCGAAGAGGCAAGACCAGCATAGCACCCAGTGACTGCTGATCAAACAAAATTAATCACTCTTCTCTACTATCATCTGCCTCAAATTGCAGGTAGGTAATAGAGAAAAATAAAGGCAGCCAATGAGGTAAAATCACTAAATTATACATGAAAAAACTGGGGCTTCCCAGGAAACTGTTCTGTTCTAAAACTTGTTGTTAGCAAAAGCTCAGACTATCCCGCTCCCTTTGTGTAAACTGACCAATTATTTACACCTCAACTCTCCTAAAAATCCAAATATTGGTTATGGTTATCAACTAAGTAAAAGCTTATATCCACAATATAACCATTACAACCCTCTTTTGCCTATACTTTGAAGTTTTGTCTTGTATTCACTCTTTGGGCCAAATGTAGAAATTAAAAGGTTACTCCTAAAGACAACATTACTATTAAAGACAGTCTCACGGCTACATGTCTGATCAGTCCTCAAGACTACCCACTCTATAACACTGTGTGACACTCAGCAGGTGTTTACAAGACACGCGTGTTTCTGAGACAGGTCTCGTGTGCCTCAGGCTGTCCTTGCACTCCCCGTCTTCTTGCCCCCCCTCCCTAGTGCTAATAACACAGGTCTATGCAGGGCTGGGGATCAAACCCAGGGCTTTGTGCACGCACTGCATGTGTGTGCGTGCGTGCGTGCGTGTGTGTGTGTGTGTGTGTGTGTGTGTGTGTGTGTGTGTGTGTGTGTTCAACACCCAGTTAATTCTTTGGTCATCTTAAAAGACCTCAATAGGTGTTTATGTCAGACACAAATCAAATGAAATAATTCTAAAGGTCTGTAGCAATCCTAGGTTTTACTAAGATTCTCTCTCTCTCTTTCTCTCTCTCTCTCTCTCTGGTTCCCTCTTTTAAAAACTTATTTTATGTGTATGGGTATTTTGCCTGCATGTGTGTCTGTGTACCACATGTTCATGCTTGGCTGGTGCCTGAGGAGGCCAGAAGACATCATCAGATCCCCCAGAAACTGGAGGTACAGAGGACTGTATGCTGACGTGTGGGTGCTAAAAATTGAACCTGGGTCCTCTAGAAGAACAGCCAGTGCTCTTAAATCTCTAAGCCACTGCTTTAGCCCCTTTCAATTACACCTTAACAATTTTATAATTGTATGAATTTCTTATCAGAGTGTGAGGCTTATAATTCTCCCTTATGCAAGATAAAGAATTATATATTGTTAATATTCTGACCCGCCCCTTGAAATCCCGTCCCTTAGGGCTGCCCTGAATTTTAAGGAAAAACTCCTCCCCTTCCCCTCTCTCTCTCTCTCTCTCTCTCTCTCTCTCTCTCTCTCTCTCTCTCTCTCCATTCCCACGAGGTGTGCACACCTCTGCTTTCTCTCCCTTCTCTTTCTTCCTTGTCTCCCTCTTTCCTATCCTTCTCTTCATCTCTCTATTATAATAAACTCTCCACGTGGATGCAGCGCCTGGGTGTGAATGACTTTCCATACGCCATCACCCCCCCACACACACACACTATATCTGCCCAGCATGATTTCCCTCACATGTGGGATACTCTGGCCTGGCCAGCTGGGGGTTCTCCACTTGTGCAAAATTCATAACATGTATGAAAAAGGAAATGAAATGAATAAAAATGATGTCCCACACTGTCAGTAGAAACTCAACTGCTGTTAAGCACACTAGGTGTACTGTGAATACTCTTAGTAATAAAAACATACAATTGTCTACATTTGAAAATACTATGAATCACATATCGACTTCAAATACTCCAATTATAGGGAGATGACCCTCAGTCTACTTTCTAAACTACACTGATACTGCCACATTCATAAGGTGTTAGCACACCTTTACTTGACCAAACAGGAAGCTACCATATTGGATCCATTTCAGCCTGAGGTTAACATTTTACAGATATGTACCCACATATCCAACTTGTTTAAAGAAGTTGGTCCTAGATTAAATGACTCCGACTCATAAACCTTACAACATTAAGAGGGAAAAATTATGACTCGTTTTAAAAGCAAGTTTACAAAAACAGAAAACTTGGGAATAAAATCTCCACTGAATTTATCAGGAATGAGCGTTACAAAAGGAGATTTACCGGCTACTGTAACAAAGCAGGCACCAACCGAGGTGGAAGGTAGGACAGGGGACAGTGTCCCACTCCTGGGCTCCCAAACCTTCATGTGTGGAGGCAGAAGTGTGTGCAGTGACAGGAGAAGCAAGAGCTTTCCCTCAATGTGCACACTTCACACAGATTAAGTTTAGGAAACTACTCTGGAATCTGCAGTCAACCCCTACTCTAAATGACCTAGTTGGGCTGGGCTGCAGCTCAGTGATAAAGCATTCTCTCACTAGCCCCTGCCTCAAGTTCTACCTCACCTGGGAGTGAGGGTGGGGCTTAACTTGGCACTTAACTGTTACTGGAAAAACTGAGCTATATGCTGTTTTTTTTTAAAAATTATCCCACAACAGAATAGCAAAAACAATTTTAACCAAAAAAGCAAGGGGCCAGCTTGGTGGCACACATCTTTAATCCCAGCACTCATAAGGCACAGGCAGGCAGTTTTCTGTGAGTTCAAGGCTAGCCTGGTCTACATTGTGAATTTCAGACCAGCCAGGGCTATACAGTGAGACCTTGTCTTAAGAGGAAATAAAAAGGTAAAGGAGACCATCACAATAATTTTTTTCTGAGTTGTTTGTGGCTGACAGGAAGCTGGAATAATATGTCTCATGCTCATTTGGTTTTGCTTGATTTGGTCAAATACAAAATTGCTAGTGGGAGCATTTATCTTCAGAGCTGGACTGCAGCCTTATCAGACTTCATGGAAAGAGCACAAAGGACCAAATCATAAGAAAACAAGGAACAAGCAGAGGAAAGGGAAGTGGGTTAAAAAGGGGGAAAGAAATACATTAAATTTGCAACAAAAGTACCCCTCAAAGTAAGGTGTGAATATATGAAGAATCCCTATGGACAGTAAGTAAATGCCAAATAAGGAAAGAAAAATGGACAGAAGACATGACCAAACAGTTCACACATAAGGAATTCCAAGTGGCCAATGGTCACATGTAAAGAGGCTTAACCTCATCAGGAAAAAAAAAAATGCGATGCAAAGCCCAAGCTGGAATATTTCCATCCAGCAGACTAGCAAAAAGTTACAGAATATTGGCAAGAATATGGCATAACCACTAGTGATGACATATGCTAATGCCGATGCAGCTTGGTCTCACCAAAGCTGAACAATCATGACCCAATATCCCACTTGAGGCACGTCAGAAGGATGACCACACCAGCAAAAGATAAGAAACAACATAGCTCATTTGTAGCAGGATAAATAATTTGTATACTCACTCAATGGAATGCTGCTCTATAGCAGTAAAAACTGACTCATTTTTAAAATGTAGAAAGGAAGCTTTAATTTTTTAAATCATGTGCAATAGCACAGAAAACCAAATAACATGTTATTCATGAATACATGCTTTGTAAGTATTTTCATTATTATTTTATGTTATTTTTGTACTTTGCCTGAGTTATTGTTTGTTTTTTACTCTTTTTGGGGGACCTACCACCCAGCTCCCAATAAATTCACATACAGAGGCTTATTACTTAAAGTACCTGGTCTTAGCTTGGCTTGTTTCTTGCCAGCTTTCCTTAACTTTTCCCATCTATCTTTTACCTCTGGGCTTTTCTCGTTCCTGTTCTTTTACTTCTGTATTTATTCTTACTCCCTGGCTTGCTGTGTAGCTGGGTGGCTGGCCCCTGGAGTCCTCCTCCTTCCCTGGCTCCTAGCTGTCATCTCCCAGATTCCTTCTTCTATATTTTCTCTCTGCCTGCTAGCCCTGCCTATCCTTTCTCCTGCCTCACCACTGGCCATTCAGGTGTTTTAGACAGGCACAGTAACACAGCTTCACAGAGTTAAACAAATGTAACATAAGCAAAAATAACACACCTTAAAGTAATATTCTACTACATGCCTGCATGTATGTCTGCAAAGCATGTGCATGTCAGGTGCCCTAGGAGGCTGTAAAATGGTGTATGGTCCCCTAGAACTGGAGTTACAGACAGTTTTAAGTCACCATGGAGCTCCTGGGAATTGAGTCCGGATCCTCTGGAAGAGCAGCAAGCACTCTTAACTGCTGAGCCATCTCTTCAGCCTCCGTGAATACATGTTTATAGGGTAAACTTATAGAGAAAAGCAAGAGGATAATAAAAGTGTTCTTAAAGCCTCAAAAATGTTGTTAGTTTTTCTATTTAAAGTTATTCTTTCTAGTATTTAAGTTGAATACTACTCTGTCTTTGTTGCAAACTCATGAAAAACAGTTTTATATCCTTAGAGCATTTACCTGCACATAGATCAAGAATGAACTGTTTGAGAATTTTGTACATCTTGTGTCAAACCTTAGCACTAGATAAGAAGTTAGCCACCCCCAACAAAAAATAGCAAAATGCAATGGATTTACACTAACTCTACAAGTTAACCTCTCCTGACAAGCAAACAAATAAAATCAAATACAAGCCTCCCTCAAATTTCGGTGTTTGAGCATGGAACATTGACAAGGTTTGACTCCAACCAAAAAAAAAAAAACAAAAAAAAAACACTGTAGTGCACTTTGAAGTGGCTGATAAGAAACAGAGGGAGAGAGCTCTGTCTAAGGGATAACAGTTTCAGAGAATTATTATAGTCTTGCATAAGCTTAGGAAAGTATTATCTTTCAAATAATAATGTTCTTTATGCATCATACACAGTACTATTTATGATGTGATAATTATTTAAAATTAACACTCATATTGTTCTTAATTAAATACTGTGAATATCATAGTCCATTTAGACAATGAGTCTATGTGTTCACCTTTAAGAATTTAAATTTTGTTACCCTGATAAAGTATTCATGCACGCCTACATATGCCCACATATTTCCTCTATTTTAAAAAAATAGACTTTTTAAAAGTGTAGCTTTTTTACACTGACAGATAAAATTGTATGTATTTACAGTTTGCATGATGTTTTGAAGTACACATACATGTGGAATGACTAAACCCAGCTAATTAATAAATGAGTTACCACACATATTTAACATGTTGTGATGAAAACATTTTCCATGCACTTAACTTTTTCAAGACTACAATATATTGTTAACCAGTCACCATGTGTACAATAGAGCCAAGATAACAGATTCCTTTACCTAAATAAAAGAGAGAGGAAAGTTACACAATTACCCAATTTGAGCAATAGATAATTTCCTTCTTTAAAAAAATTAGTTCTTTTCCACAGTTCTCTTTTTGAAAAGTGGTGTTTTTGTTGTTGTTATTGATTTCTTAAATTAGGTTTCTAAAATTGAGACTTCTAAAAATAAAACTACACATTAGCTAAGTGGATGTGCCTGTCAGTTTTAGACACCTTTCTAATGTAGATAATTCATTCCAGTATACATGCACTGAACACAAAAGTCGAAAAGTAAAGGTACTCACGTGTCACTCTTAAGCAATGACTACAGCACTCTCAGAGTGGGGACTTGGCCCACACACTACCCCAATGCTTATCTCCAGGGTGACACACTTGCTTTTAGGCTCAGGGAGGGGAAATGCTTTGGCCAGTTTTATATCAGTTTGGATGACAATAAATACATAAGACCAGCTATATTTGGTGAGTGACTACTTGCTTAAACACTTGGACGGGAAGGTTCATGAACTTACATGCTGTTTGGCATTACTTTCATGTAATTAGCAGCCAGCGATTTATAAAAACATGTGGCCTGAAAGAAAATCATCTTGAAAGCCACAAAAGCCGTTCAGCAAAAATGTATAGATCTTTATATTGGCAGTGCATACGATATCAGGAAAGATAGGTCCGAATTTAAATCTAGGAATGCTAATATACAAGACTGTGTCCACAAATATTTAAAGTAGAACACTTGCCCAATTTAATGAAGTCATGCAGCTGAGCAAATTACCGCCGGTGTCTGGTATTTGATGAGAAGGTTCACCTGGGTCTGAATCCCCGGAACACGCTAGATTTGGGGCTGTGCTGCATAAGAGGCTGTCATCATAGGGTGTGGGGACGAAAACTGCTTTAATACAGCTCTGCTATTTACAGCTAGGTGCAACCACCGGAAACGCACGCTCGGCTGCCACCCGTGAGGGCTCTGCAGCTCCGACACCAGCTGTCTTTAACAGCTCAGAAGACAGCCTGCAGCTGCTAGACGGAGCGGCGCCCGGCACGGAGCGCCACAAGCAGAAGCAGTCCCAGCGGCCACTCCAGGAGGGCTCGTGGGGCGCGGGGGCCTTCAGGGTTGGCTTTCATAGCTGACGGCGCACAAGTACGGGGCAGGCGTGTTCAAAGGCTGCAGGCCCCGGCTGCGACCCAGTTGTCAAGGTGAACACTTCACTGGGGCCCTTTCCGGAGGGAAGTGACTACGGAACTGCAGCCCCCCGGGGACTACAGGGTCCAGCTCGGGAGCCGCCCGCCGCCGCAGGAAGTCCAGGCCCCGGCCCCCGCCAGACCGGAAGCAGCGCGCCGGGAAGCTCCGCCCCGCACCCATCCCCGCACCGCGAGAACCCAATTTACAGGGATGAGGCCCTCGCCCCGCCCCCCCAGCGCGGCGGCCGTGCGTCACCCGCCTGCGCGCGCAGTCTCCGAGGGGGCGGGGCGGGGGCCACGTGCTCGGAAGTAGTGGTTCCCCGGCGTCCGCCGCGTCTGTGGGATTACTTCTCTAGCTCTGTCCGGCTGTGAGTGGATTTCATGGTGACAGCCAGCCCACCCTTCTCTTCCAGCATGAGTGACATCAATTTTTTTTTTAAAGACGATTATTGGTCGCACGCTAAATTTATTATCCAAATTTTAAATGCACTCATCAATCTCATGCAAGAACGTACCTTGTAGAAAAATATTGGCAGAAGCCTCAGGACGCATGTAATCCATGTATAGGATTGTTTATAGCAACGAAATAATACGTAGAGTGACCTTCAGTTCAGGTAATAGTTGGATAAAATACAATATGAACACAGGAAAACTTTACAGCCATATACTGCACACTGAAAGGTCAAATTACATGCTGCACTGAACACTGAAAGACACAACATATAGGTGTCCATGTGTAATATGCTCTCTTTAGTACAAATAAGTTATTGCTTGTGATACAGATATGCAGGTATGCATGTACACTTTTCTTAAGTTTTTAAAAATTAATGATTTCAAGGGGAGACTGTATTTTCGCTTTCAATTTTTTAACTGCCTATTTCCCTTTTTGCATTTACTTATACTAAAAGCAACACAATAAGAATTCCTCATATTTATGCTCAGAGGTGGAAGCTAAATGGATGACAGGTTTTCAGATGTTCTCTGTAGACTGGCCCGTGGCATGCACTTGTAGCGCCTGCTACTGTGGGGCTGAGGTCGATCACTTGAACCCGTGCTGGGCAGCACAGAGACCCTATTAAAAAAAAAAAAAAAAAAAAAAAAAGCCAGCGAGATGGTTCATGGAGTAAAGGCGCTTGCAAGCCTGTCAACCAGAGTTCTAGTTTTGCTATGTTGTCCAGGTTGGTCTCAAAATTGTGAGCTCAAGTGATTCTTTCAAATCACATCACCAGAACCTGTGTAATGATCAAAGAACTGAGTCCACAGAGCTTTACTCTGGCCTCCACACAGGCAGGCTGTAGAGTGCATGTGCCCACTCACAAAGAATAATAAAAGATTTAAAAATCAATGATCCTTTGATGCAATAGCCCATAACCATGGCTAAGCTTTAGATATATCTAGGAATTAAAAAAAAAAAAATCAAATCTTGTGCCCAGTCCGCACTCCAGATCAATGAAGTAAAATCTTAAGGGAAGGGATCCAATATATTTTCACTTCCAAAATGATTCTGCTGAAAACCCAAGGTTGAACATGATAACTTGTACTTAACATACTAACATAGTGTCCCAAAGGATGGGGAACCTGAAACTTGGGAGTCTTGTTCATTTACCCCAGTGTATTGCATAGATTTTTTTCTTTTAAGACAGAGTTTTTGCTATGTTGTCCAGGTTGGTCTCAAAATTGTGAGCTCAAGTGATTCTTTCAAATCACATCACCTACAGGTATGCCACCATGTTTGGCTTATAAATATTTTAAAAATAAGCCTCAATAAGTGAAACACAAAGATGCCCAGAAGAATAGCTCAATATTAATTCCCGATATTACTCTGTTCACTATATAATTTTAGGGTGACCTAACTAGATCAATGTTCCTTCTGACAATTTGGTTCACTAACCAAACACAGGGAATTATCTAGTTTTGATATATCACTTGTAAAGTCACAATAAAAAGTGAAATTAATATTTGCATTATCTACCATCTTGATTTTTAAAATATTTATCTTATGTGTATTGTGTCTATATGTGCACCACATGCATGTTGGAGCCTGGGTGGTTTTTTTGTGTACCACATGCATGTTGGAGCCCTCACAGAAGTCAGAAGAGGGCATTGGAGCCACTGAAACTAGAATTACAAGTGGTTGTAAGCCACCACGTGTGTGCTTGGAACTGAACCTGAGTCTTCTGCAAGAGCGGTAAGTTCTAACAGGTTAATGATCTCTCCAGCCCGTTTGCCAAATCATGTTTTTGGAACATGGAGCACATAACAGTGTCTAGCTTGTGTCACCAAATGGTTAAATTGAGGTTTCAATTAGAAATGAACTTTTCGTTTGCTTAGCACAACCTGATATTTAATTTTTTGTTTATTTTTTGTGTATGAGTATTTTGCCTACATGTATGTCTATGCACCACAAATGTGTCCACTGCATGAGGAGGCCAGAGGAAGACATTTAATCACTTGGGACTGTAGTTACAGACAGTTGTGAGCTGCCATGTGGGTGCTGGGAATTGAACCCAGGTCCTCTAGAAGAGCAATGAGCACTCTTAACCACTGAGCTTCAGCCCATAATCTGACACTTTTTAAAGGAATAAATATTTCATACCCATTGGCCTTGATCTGTTTCCAAATCAACACTCCAGTAAACACATATACAGAATGAAAGAGAAATTTTTCCTTTATCTTTCTCAAAGTAGTAATGTAGTCAGTAATTTGATATTAAATGCTTGGAAAGCCGTAATGGATAGTGAATAAATCACCTCTCTCTATTTCCCAGGTGCACACACATTAATAAACAAAATCATGTATGCATCATCATATCTATTAGGTCATAGTCCTTAATTCTATGTAGAAGTCTTTACAGCTGAGTAGAATCACACCTACTGCTCCCTCTAAGTGCTGCCTGTGACCATCTTGGGACACTTTCTACTTTTCTTTTAAGAAATGGTTTATTTTTCCCCATCTCCAGGTTTTGTTGTTGCTCTTCTCCAGTGTTTCAAACTTTAGTCTACTAGTGACACCCAGTGGCACTTATGAAATCAGAACATACTAGCTTCTCTTGGCTCTCAGGGACAAATTCAATCATCTCTTCTGATCTTTAGGGGAATCCAAGGCCTCTGTACTGAGTAGCAGGCTGCTTTTAAGCAGATTGTCCAGGTACCACACTCTTCCCCTTAGAGAATTTAAAATTAGCTCATTAGTATATGAGCCAATAGAGGCTGAATGCTACTAGTTTTCACTACTGGGAGGTTTGAAGAATAATCACAAATCTGGATTTCTTATATCCTCAAAACAGAAAATATTGATACTAGTGCTCTTGTTAGGCCACTGTGATGCAAACCACAAAAGCAGATAAGGGTGTATATCTGCCTTAGTTTTCTATTCCATGAAGAACACCATGACCAAGGTAGATTCTAAAGGAAAACATTTAATTTGTCTTACAGTTTCAGAGGGTTAGAGTCCATGATGGCAGAGAAAATGTGTGGTGGCAGGAGGTTGAGAGCTCACATCTTGGTCTGAGAGGAGAGAAGAGGGAGAAAGGAAGAGAGGGAGAGAGAGAGAGAGAGAGAGAGAGAGAGAGAGAGAGAG
The DNA here is from genome assembly GCF_007827085.1 of Peromyscus californicus insignis. Classification (NCBI taxonomy): domain Eukaryota; kingdom Metazoa; phylum Chordata; class Mammalia; order Rodentia; family Cricetidae; genus Peromyscus; species Peromyscus californicus. Next base: position 76,182,542 of record NW_026294480.1, on the reverse strand, counting down.
AGAGAGAGAAAACACTGCATATCTCACAAGGATTTTGAAACCTCAGTCCCTCCCACCCAGTGACACAGCTCCAACAAGGCCATACCTTCTAAACCTTCCCAAGTAGTTCCAAAAACTGGGGACCAAGTATTCAAATATATGAATCTATGGGGCCATCCTCCTTCAAATCACCACAATCTCTCTCTCTCTCTCTCTCTCTCTCTTTCTCTCTCTCTCTCTCTCTCTCTCCTCTCCTTCGATTTTATCTACATGTTTATTGATTCATTTTACTAGGGCTCAACCCAGGGCTTTTACATCTCCACCAAAGTTTCCTCTCTCCCCTTCCCCAATTCCCTCCCCCCACTTACCCCAACCTCCTCTGTTGTACAATATTATTTTCAGGTGTGCTACTTTTGTTTATGTTGCATTTCTTTAACTCTGTGAAGCTGTGTTACTGTGCCTGTCTAAAACACCTGATGGCCTAATAAAGAGCTGAACAGCCAATAGTGAGACAGGAGAGAGAAATAGGTGGGGCTGGCAGGCAGAGAGTGCTGGGAATGTCTTTCTGTATGCTGTGAATGTGTTGCTCTGATTGATTGATAAATAAAATGCTGATTGGCCAGTAACCAGGCAGGAAGTATAGTATAGGCGGGATAAACAGAGAGGAGAATTCTGGGAAGTGGAAGGCAGAGTCAGGAGATGCTGCCAGCAGCCACCAGGAGAAGTAAGATGTAAAGTACCGTAAGCCACAAGCCACATGGCAACTTATAGATTAATAGAAGTGGGTTAATTTAAGATATAAGAACTAGTTAGCAATAAGCCTGCCATGGTCATACAGTTTATAAGTAATATAAGTCTCTTTGTTTACTTGGGTCTGAGTGGCAGCAGGCCCCAGCGGGACTGGAAAAATCTCCAGCTACAAGAGAGAATAAATGGAAGAAGAAATCTGGCAGGGGTGGGAGTGGATAAAGAGCCAGAGAAGGAGGAGGATTCCAGGGTCAGCTGCCCAGCCAGCATGGAGTAAGAGTAAGAGTTACAGAAGTAAGAGAATGGGAAAAGCTCAGTGGCAAAAGGCAGATGGGATAATTCAAGTTAAGGAAAGCTGGCAAGAAACAAGCCATGCTGAGGTCAGGCATTTATAATTAAGAATAAGCCTTTGTGTTATTTATTTGGGAGCTAGGTGGCTAGCTCCCCCAAAAGAGCAAAAACAACCAACAATACTCCCCACCCAATCCACTCTTCTGTTGTTGGCTTTTTTATTACTCTTTTGGGGGGCCCACCACCCAGCTCCCAAATAAATCACACATGGAGAGACTTATTCTTAATTATAAATTCTCAGCCTTCACTTGGCTTATTTCTTGCCAGCTTTCCTTAACTTTAAATTAGTCCATATACCTTTCACCTCTGGGCTTTTCCTGTTCTCTTACTTCTGTAAATCTTTCTCTTACTCCATGGCTGGCTGGGTAGCTGGGTGGCTGACCTCTGGAATCCTCCTTCTTCTCTGGCTCTTCTTTATTCCCCACCCCCCAGCCCCAGATTTCTTCTTCTATTTATTCTCTCTGCCTGCCAGCCCCACCTATTTCTCTCTCCTGTCTCACTATTGGCTGTTCGGCTCTTTATTAGACCATCAGGTGTTTTAGACAGGCACAGTAACACAGCTTCACAGAGTTAAAAGAAATGCAACATAAACAAAAGTAACACTACCTTAAAACAAGATTCTCTGTTTCTGTTCAGAAAGGGACAGGACTCCCATGGGTGTCAACAAAGCATGGCCTATCAAGTTGAGGTAGGACTAAGTTCCTCCCTTTGTATTGAGGCTGGGCTAGGCAACCCAGTATGAGGAATAGGAAGTGAGCCAAAGCTTTAGGGACAGGCCCTGCTTCCACCACTAGAAGTCCCACAAGATCAAGCTACATAACTGTCACACCCATGTAGGAAGCCTAGGTCGGTCCCATGTAGCCTCCCTGGCTGTTGGTCCAGAGTCTGTGAGCTCCTATGAGCCCAGGTTAGTTGTTTCTGTGGGTTCCCTTGTGATGACCTTGACCTCCTGTCTTGTGCAATCCTTCCTCCCTCTCTTCAATAGGATTCCTTGAGCTCAGCCCAGTGCTTGGCTATGGATCTCTGCACCTGTTTTCATCAGTCACTGGATGAAGGTTCTATGATGACATTGGGGTAGTCACCAATCGGATTACAGGAGAAGGCTAGTTCAGGCACCCTCTCCACCATTGCCAGGGATCTTAGCTGGAGTCGTCCTTGTGGATACCTGGGAGTTTCCCTGGCACCAGGTTTCTACCTGGCCCCCAAATGCCCCCACCATCAAGATGTCTCTTCCACTACTCTTCCCCCTCATCCCTTCAACTCAATCTCTCATGTTCCCATCCATGCTGGCCCCCAGTCTACCCAGGAAATCTCTTATATTTCCACTTCCAAGGGAAATCTATGCATCCCCAACCCCTTTCGGGCCCTCCTTGTTACCTAGCCTCTCAGGGGCTGTGGACTACAGCATGGTTATCCTTTACTTAACAGATAGTACCCACTTGTACGTGAGTACATATCATGTTTGTCTTTCTGGGTCTGGGTTACCTCACTCAGGATAATTTTTTCTAGTGCCTTCCACTTGCCTGAAAATTCCATGATGTCATTGCTTTTAACATCTGAGTAATATCTCATCCTTAGTGATATGCTGCCTTCAGCCATTTCCCAACAATGTCATCTTATTGTGGATACACAAGGGATTCATCCATTTTTTAGGTCCTACTCATCATGATCCCATGCTCTCTGGACCCACTATCAGAGACATTCCTGTAGGTAGGTATACTTTACTAATCTTGTAGATGTTTCTCAGTCTAATCATGTTAACAACAGAGTAACCACCAAAGGCACTGAAAATTTGGAGTTTTCATTGTAATTTGGCATAGTTTAACTTGATATATCATAATTATACCCAATTCCATTATGTTCAAAATTAAAATATTAATTTTCAGCATTGGCAAAGGTTTGCTAGCCCACTTCCAAAATATCAGCCAAGGGTCAAGCTAGCAAGCTGAGCTTTTTAGGGAGAGGGCCATGTCTGGTCACTTGTGTGAAGAAGGGATATACTAAGGAGAGGACCTAGGTCTCTACCATAAGCCTGGAGAAGGTCAATATTGTTACATATGGAGATGGAAGGGTCAAAAAAGTGCAAATTTATGAATTCCAATAAAAATGCTGAGTACCACGTCTCTAACAGGCTTCCTTTAGCAGATTCCTGCACACATTTCTGCACTTTTGTTGCTGGAGGAAGAATACAATTTTGTTGCTGGAGGAAGAATACAATTTGACCACTCAGGAGAAAGCTCCTTTGGTCCCTGACATTATCCTCACAGCTAAGGTCTTGCTGATGTAGAACCACTAGGTTCTGATGGTGCCATATTGATCTTTATGTTGTTGACTGTATTTTTGCACTGGCGTCTACCCATCTCTTTCTCCACTAGGTGCAAACGGTGGTGTCTGTGTCTAAGGGAGCCTCTCTTGGCCCAATGGGAGCTCTTGGTCTAATCGAGGCTCTTGGTCCAATCAGTGCTCGTGGACTCTGTGTCTCAGGGAGCAGCTCTTAGTCCAATCGGCCCTGGAGGGCTCTGCCTCAGGGAGCAGCTGCAGTCTCAGAGGGTGGGTTTGGGAGAGGTGGGGCTTGTGGGTTACAGGGTCTGGTGGGGGATGGTGGTATTCCGACCTATCTGCAGGAGAGTTGCCTGCTGGCCTGAAATTGGGACTGCAATGGGTAGTGGTGTGGGGGCGCAGGGTTGTACCCCTGGGCCCAAAGCCTAGAGGCTGGGGTGTTTGGCTATGAGGACAAAGACTCACCTCTTAGTCCTTTGGCGCTGGCGGGCTCTGTCTCCCAGGTAAAATTTATGACCTAACATTCAGCAATTAATACACAACTCCTAATAGGACATGGAGAAAGATGGGGCTCACCAGGGGTTCTGCACTGGGTCTGTACCAAGCTTAGCTTAGCAAATCCACACACAACTAAGTGGTCCCAGTAAAGGGCCTTAGATACAGGCTGTTACTTCTTGACCTTGAACAGCACCCAGAATGCCTGCCATCTAGAGTCTCAGCAAAGGAAGTGAGGCTACAAAGACAGCCCTTCAACACCAGGCTCAGTTTATAAGAGAGACTGTCTTTCAGTACACTGGACTTTTAGACAGTAGTCGGTAAAGTGTGCTGCTATTTGTGTCAGATCTGTAGTGGGGCAGAGAACCCCATATCTGTTTGTGGTCAGCTGACATTGTTTCCCTGGGAAAATGGTCTGCCTTTCTGTTTGAATGTCCTGCCTATATGAATGTATAATTGTGTGAGAAATGTGGCCACAGGTATGCATGTTTTATGCCTGGGCTTGTGTGTGCATTGTGACTCCTGTGGACAGCCTTTGGGGCTGGATGGCCAGCAGAAGGGACAGAGGGCCCCTTTGGTTGAACTGGGACAGACTAAAAGTGTCCCTGCCCCATTGCTCCCTTGCTCTCTGGCCAGGAGCACAGGCAGCAGTCGGAGAAGCTCATTGTTGTGGGGCAGCATGGCATGGATGGCAGCCATGGGGACTCAGCATGGCCAGGCACTGGGGCAGGCCATGGCACTATGGCCTAGATGTTGCAGGTTCAAGGCTGGCCTCCGCATGGGGAGCTGTAGAGTGGAGACTTTGTGGTGTGGCACAAAGCAGGTGGGAGCTGGCAGTGAGGTGTCAAGTAGCTCAGAGTGTTCCTGACTCAGGTTCGCTGTGGAACTCCAGGCTGATGGAGAACTGCCCCTCTGGGATCACAGGCCCAGAGAGGCTTGGCTGAGACATGGAGTCCCTTTCAGTCTGCTGCTCTCATGCACTTGAGAATCTGGGGTTGGCTATGATCTTTTGTCCCCATGCTGTACTCTGTCTCCCACGCTGATGGGTGAGGCTCCCAAGACCTGCCCTAGGGCTGCCTGCTAACCCTGACCAAGGTTTGGCTCCAAGAGCAGAATGGAATGTCACTGTCTATGGTTGCTAAGCTGTAAAAGCTATGTTATAATGCTGTAGCCAGGACTGCCTTCCAATAGATTCTTCACACCAGTACAGTGTTGTTGCAAATTTAGAGTTATTCTTGTTACGGTATATGCATATATTTCTGTTCTTGTTTAAAATATTGTAGCTTTACAATATATTCTAGACTACTGAGAAGAATCACAAGAAAGACTTTGGTAAGAATTTCTGTGTTTGAAAAATAAGAGAGAAAGCAGGAGACTAAAATAATGAAAAAAAAGTAAAAGAGAAATTTGTCTGAAGTAAATGTCTGAGGAATCAAAGGAATGGACTGAGGGTGCACGGGAGGTTGTAGAAGGTCAGATGAGGATGTGAACTATGTTTGTTGTGGTTTTTTTATACCTGCAAATATTGAATTTAAAAATTAATTCTGGCTGGTTTTCATTTTAAAAATAGCTGATGATTCTTCACTGCAAACTGTTTATGTTAATGTGTGTGGGGGTATATATGGATAGGTATGTGACTTGGATTTAACTCTATATGTAAATGTAAGCTAGCTTTAACTGTATGTATGTGTATATAACTGGGATCCAACTGTGCATATGTGTGCAAGTAAAACGTGTGTTAGAAAAACCTATTTTAAACAGCAACCATGTGGCTTTCCTCCATCTTGGCTGGTGATCTCATAGACAGCCACATGGCTGACAACCATCTTTTACTAAAGGTTATAAGGCTCTGTTCAGGTTAACAAAAGTTAACTTGGAGATTTACACCTAGGAACATGTGTCTTTGCCAAGTGTTCAACAACAAGCTTCTAGAGAATTTAAATAGATGATTACATATGTTTAATAAGTAAGGTATTTGATAAATATTAAAGCTGAACTTCAGTGCTTTTATACACAAGAATGTACCTGGCTCTCACAGATAAACTTTGTAATTTAAGAGCTACTCAGGTGATGGTCACCAAAAACTTCGATGTTCATTTCTTGTAATGCAGCAAAACAATGATCTAGGCAAAGGACTTGGAACAGCTTCTGACTCCATGAGTCTCCACCCTTTGGGGGTTGAAAAACCTTTTTACAGGGGTAGCCCAGGACCACCTGTATGTCAGATGTTTGCATTGAGATTTGTAACCATGGCAAAACTGCAGTTATGAAACAGCACTGGTAAAGTTGAGAACCAGTGACTTGGAGAATTTTCTCCTTACTCAAGGTCTATTCAGGCTTAAGAATGCATGTCTAGCCTCCTTGTCTTTGCTAAATTTGTTAAGCTTAAGCTATTTAGATAAACTGGGTCATATAAATTTTTTATATCGATATTTTGTTTTGGTTTCTTTACTGAACCCTTATTTGATACTAGAAGAGCTTCAATTTAAGATCATTGTTTGTAAGGCTAAAACAATCAAGTTCTTTAATTGTAGCCATGCTAAGTACTGATGTAATTAATTACAGGGATAAGCTTTACTCAGTCCCTTGCATATGTTTTCAGGGTTGAGCTTGAAATAAGTAACGAGAAACGAAGTATGTTTACTCAGATATACCTGGGCAGTCCTCATATGTGGTGGTATTTTACTTGTACTGAAATGTGATTTTAATTGTATGTTAATAAATAAAGTTGTCTGGGGGTCAGAGCTATTAGAGCCATAACAAGTGCGTGGCAGCGGTGGCGCATGCCTTTAAGGACCTGGAGGGTGGTACATACAGGCAGTGACGAGGCAGTCACATGTTTGGGTTTACAACCAATGAGAAGGCAGAACAGAAAGACTATAAAGACATACACACAGGAAGTAGGTCCTTTTTCGGAGAGCTCTCTTGGCTGAAGAGGATCCCTGAATCAGGAAGGGTGAGGCTATTAGCTCGGACCTCTTGGCTTTCTTCTCTGAATCGGCTCTGTGTTTCTTATTTAATAAGACCGTTGGTTACATCTACACTCATACTTCAAAGATCTGCAAAATATGGCATTTAAAATGTTGATCTAAAAGCTTATTATATCAGACAGACTCCCAGATCCTACCAGTGACCCAAGATCTCCAAGGAAGATGATATAAGGGCACAACAATGTCTCTGACTAGATTATGGCAATGCTGACCGAAGGGCAAGATGCCCTTAATGCAATGCCTGCCACCAGGACCCGGCCTAGGCTGTGGACAAGCAGGAAATTATTGCATCCCTTTTTCCTAGACAAAGTAAGATAAGTCTTCTCCATGTCCTTCTTCCACAGGAAAAACTCTCCCTTATGTGCCTGATGGTGGAAGAAGATTGATGCTGTTCTGATACTTGTGCCTCCAATGCTATGGAGATCTGGGTATGGACTGGTCCCTGTCATTTATAGAATTGGAAACTGCTTAGTCTGCACTCAAATTTATCCTTCTCAGATCTCTGATAGTACTGACAGCTAGGCTAGCTATAACTGTCAGCTTGGCAGCATCAGACAACCAGATCCCTCTGCAAGGTTATAGCTAGCTTGTTACCTCATTTTTAAGAAAATGTTTTAAGATATATAAAGGTCTGAGGATATGAAAGCTTATAAGCTTTGAGGATCTCAGAAAATGATTTAAGATATAAATGCAAGTTGTAAAGAGATAAATAAATGATTTACATTATGAGAAATGTTTTTGGATTGCTCTTCCCTTCTATGATATAACAGTTCAGAGCTTAACATTTAACAGAGTTCTGATAAGCTGGTAGAGCAATGACTACTTACTGTTCAGTCACAAGCTCAGCACTTTAGAGTTATTTTGGTTGTCATCTAAATATAAATTTAAAAGTTCTTCTCGTTAGGACAAAAAAAAATCTCCATCCAATTTATACCTGACTCTCTGGACAAAAGGAAACTGCACAAGCTTTTAACCCAAATCTGTAGTTCTTGCTAGGACTCGAAGTATGAGTCTACTTCTGCTGTTTTACAGATACCCATCACCTGCTTTGTCTATGATATGGATTTCAGTACAGATTGGTAATACTAATGTATCTAAAACTTCTATGTCACTCTGTAAGATAGTTCGTGTAGGCCTCAGAGGATTAAAAGAGTCATAAAAGCTGGGTCCACTTCACACGGTTGGAAGGATTTCAGATAAGTACAGCTTAAATTTTACCCACTTGTCTATTCCTAAGGATGATATTTTTTCTCTCCTGGTCTTGGGACTGCTGCTTTTCTCAACTACTAACAATATGAACCTAAAAATTCCAAATAAGTTCATAAATTTTAACTTCTGTTCCTAGTTTAAATTTGTCTCAACAGGTTTCCACTTGGCTGGCAGACACCTCCAAGCTTCAGTTGCTGACTACACTGCTCTGGACAACTATGACTCTGGATTTGCTAAAAGCTGACATGGATCAGACCAGCCAATGTGATTGTTCCCTTTCTCTACAGCTGGGTCAGATAGCCACATGCTTCTTACATATGCCCCATTGCCCAGCCTTTGACTAGCCTTTCAGCCTTTGACTAGCCTTTTGGTCTTTTGGGGACCCTGACAATGGCGCCCCAATGTCAGCTTGAAGCAGTTCCAGAAGAGACTGCCATCCCATGTTCCCTGCCCAAAATAGGTTGAAATTCTGGGTCAAAAGGAAACTCCCTGGCATAGGGGCAAGATGGCCAACTGTAATGCCCATTGGCATACCAGGAAAATAGGCTCAGAATTGTCAATTGATAAATTTATTAGCTGAAATGGCTCTGCAGTAAGATAAGACACTTGACCTTCTTTGTGCAGAGCCAAAGAGGTATTATATAAGATTATAATCTGGTTGTATTCAAAGATCAGAACTACAGAGCTTTAAGAATGGCAATACATACAGGTGTCACTGCCCTAGAAAAATCTGTTACCTAATGCTTCTTAGGTCCCAACACCCTTGAACCCCTGGACTGGTAGGACTCATGATTGAGTCCTGCCATTGGTACTTGTAAGGGGGGAATGTGGAGGGGCACCAAAACAGTGTGACCACGCAATTGCCATGACAGGCTTAGAGGCCCAGACACAGTTTCTGGCAGGTAACACCTGGACTCAGGAAAAGCCATAAGCTGACCCCACCCAGTTGGGCCTGCATCTAAGAAGAAATACCTGACATTCCAAACATTCCCTGTACCCCTAGACAAATGTCAGCCAATCAGGGTCCTGAACCCTGGAAATCCATCACCCCAACCTCTGCTAGGATAAAACCCCCACCCTGCCTGGGCTCTGGGCTCTCTGCTCTCACCACTGTGTCAGACAGAGGTACAAGCTCTGAGCTTGAAAATAAAGGCTCTTTGCTTTTACTACAGAAGTCAGTCTCCATGGTGGTCTTTTGGGGGTCCTCGTGATTTGGGCATAAGAATGATATTAATGTAACTCAAACTTCAGTTCCCTCCATGCCCGAGCCTGTCCAGGATATGTTGCCAGGTTTAGTTTGTATTCCCTAAAAACAAGGATTTTTCTACATCCATAAAATCAAGAGGTTAACAAGGACCCCTTCCTATCATCTAATCTTCACACCCAGTTCAGAACCAAGATTATATCTAGTTGCTATGTTTCCTTAGCTTCCTTAATCTAAACCAATGGACCAGTCAGGCAGGGGCAGGTTTTAGGTCAGGGACCTTGAAAATAAGCAGTTCTCTTCTTGTCCTTAGTCAGAGGCTAGAGTTGTCCTTTGTTCTGTCTTGGCTGGAGGCTGTAGTTCGTAGTCTGGTTTTTGTCTTGTCTCTGCTTTCACATAGCTCCCTGGGAGCTGAATCCTGTCCAGATGCGCATCCTGGTGACAGCCTTGCACCGTCTCTGGACTTTCATGGTGGAAAGAGCTATAGCTGACAGTGACACTATCCGTTTTTGTACCTTGTGCATTCAACCACCACCTTAATTTTCTCTCCTTTCGTTCATTGTCAGTCCTACTCAAATGGTCTTGCAGCAATCTAATTCCAACTATCTGAGTTTCCATGGTCCCCTTCCAAGGCCTGCCATCAACCCTAAACCCATTTCCTAAATCTTTTCAGTCTCAACACAAGGTGAGAGTGTTACAGGGTTTAACAGTCTTGGAGGCCACTGAAGATGAACTCCCTCTCTCACAGACAGTTTTAGACTATTTCCCTGGTAACACTAGAAAGGGAAATATCACAACTGCCCCTCCACATTTAAAATACCTTATGAAGGGGAAGCGATATTAGGACTTATTGAGGCCCATCAAGGGAAAACTGTTTCCTCATGGTCAAAAGAACGGATTCTGAGTTCTACCCCCAGCCCTGGGTAGAGGCATTAGATTCTGATCTACTCTGAAGATGAGAACACTACTTGAGAGTGAATCCAGCTGCAGCTGCCCGTCCATCACCTGTCCAGAAAGACACAAATCTGATTCACCTGAGGACATGCTAAGGCAGTGGGAGGAATAATTATGTACTTAATTAGAATGTACTTTTACTTCCCCGAAGTCCCTCCCCTACAAACCTGCTCAGCTAGCTCCTGCCACACACTTGCTGCTTCCCGAGTCCTAACTCAAAAAACAGTAGCTTTTTCTTTTCCCTCCTTCCCATCTCTTTTTCAGATACTGTCACAGCCTAAGCATGCTTTCCTGTGGGCTTCCTCACTCTTTGTCTGAATTGTTCTCATTTCTGCCATGCATTTCTCACCTTCATAGCTGAACATGTTGACTTTCTTGGACTCTGAACTCGAAGTTATGATTTTCTCTCTGCTGCAGAGATCTAGAGTTTTTGTGCCCTGTTGTTTTTCTCCCAAATTCCAATGAAATGGCTAGTGAGCTTCTTTCTGGTTCCATTTAAAAATTCTTTTATTAGTAAAACTAGTAACCTAGATTTCTTAGCAACACAAATTTCTCAGTGTTTTCTTGACATTTATGATTTGAGTGATTTTTTCTCCCTCCTCCTCTTTTTGAAGTAAGAACTTGTCTGTGTGCCTCTGCCTCTTTAAGTACTGCCTAAAACACCTGATTGATCTAATAAAAAGCTGAATGGCCAATAGTGAGGGAAGAGGTCTAGTCCAGACTTCCAAGACTAAGTAGGAGTAGGAATTTAGGCTCTGGGAAGAAAGAAAAAGAGATGCTAGGGAGATGCCAGGGGCTGGACAGACAGACATGGAGGAAGCAGGAAGTAGGACATACAGAATAAAAGAAAGATAAAAAGCCCCAAGACAAAACATAGATGAACAGAAACACATTAAATTTAGTTAAAAGAGCAAGTGGGACAAGCCTAAGCTAAGGTCAAGCATTCATAATTAATAATAAGTCTCTGTGTGTCTATTTGGGAGCTGGTTGGTAGCCCAAAGAAAATCCCAACTACATAATAGTAATAGGATATTTTTTTAATGTGTGAAAGTAATAATTTAATTTCAAGAGATCAGATTCATTGTCTCTTTTCCTTTTGCTATTCATTTTTGGGTTCAGCCTAAGGGGCAGTTGAATTTGAAATAAATGCAGTTCTTAGTTAGTAGGATATATTTATATGGTTTATAGATTACAAGAATGTGCCTACTGTTTACTAAAATTGCTTGTCCTATATGCCCACACCAAGGTGAAACACAATGTTTTACCAACACATGAATGTGCAGGTAGGCTGGAGAGATGGCTTCAGGGCAAAGTGTTTACTGCCAAGCCTGATGACCTGAATTCTGTACCTTCAACTGACATGGCGAAAGGAGAGAGTCAGCTCCTGAAAGTTGTCCTCTGCCCTCCACAAATGGTCCATGGCACACTATGTAAGTGCTTATGTATGTACATATGCTCAGACACACACAGACACCTCCCCCAATAGATCAATATAAAACAGAGAAAATAAAAAAGCTTCAAGATAGCTAGTCCCTTTAAAAACACAGTATAATTTTAAGAGGTCAAAAGACTGTTTTTGAACAAAACAGTAAAATAAAGTGTATGAATTGTAATTAGATTTGAGTCTAAAGGAAAAAATTACCTTCCAGTTGTACTGAGAACAGAGAACATTTGGCTGTGGACTGAGTATAAAAGTTATTAGGAAAAATTATTGCTAATTTCCTTAAGTGAGATCATGCTTTTGGAGTTATGTAAGCATGTCTTAGCAGCTGTGTGCTTAGAGGCAGAGGCAAAGCGTAATAAGATGAGCTCACGATGCTGCAAGCGATCTTCAGTTTATCCTTGCCACTGACATGCACACAAAAGCAAACAGTAAATGCTAACAACTGTTGAAGTTCAGTGGTGACTATGTGGGTGTTCTTTTGTATTATCCTTGTGGTGTTTTTTTATATTTTATAAAGAAAAAATTTAAAAGGAGCAAAGTATCTTTAACCTAATGTTCTAAAACATGTGACTATGAAACTCTTTCTTTCTCCTCATAATAACATCAGTACCACAGCATCTCTGCTGTAGAGTATACTCTAGAATTTGCTTGCATGGGGTGGGGTTTTGGTATCTACATTTTAAATATATAATAATGGTAGGCACACAATAAAGAAAATGCTCAGTAAAAATTAGAAAAATAAAAAGTTGTTTTAGAAATTTAAAAATGCATTTTTAAAGCCCATGGAGGAAAAGCCAGTGAAATGCAGTTAACACAGTGGTCACAATGATAAAATCAGAAGCTTGCACAGTGAGTGTCTAGTATTCGTACTCAGATCCTTTATTCTAGTATTACCCCAAGAACAATGACGTGAACAAACTCTCCTCCCAGAAGGTTCAGGAAGGCCAAATATTCAGCATTGCTCCCACCTGTCTTTAAAAAAAGACTGCACATAACCCAAATTTTGTCACATGTCCAAGGGAGAAAGGTTGGGCCTGTGACTTTTGTTGGTCTTAAGTAAAATGAGACAATGGCTTTTCAGTGGTGGCCTTAAACTGGTAGTATGTTGTTTGAAAGATCTTGGTTTTCATGGGGACAGTGAAACATGATCTTAATTAGTCTTATCAATAAAAACCAGGAATCAGATATTGGGGTAAAAGTTGAAAGATCTGAGAAGCAAATGAGCAGCCACAGTCATTTCTTACCTTTCCAAGTCCTCAGGCCAAATGGGGCCGAGATCCTGTCTCCACTTACCTTATGTTCCTTTCTCCACCTCTTGGTTGTGCTGGAATTAAAGGCATGAGCCTCCCAAGTGCTGGGATTAAAGGCATGAGCCTCCCAAGTGCTGGTAAAGGCTTGTACCTCAATTCCTGGCTCTCTGGTTAACTAGTAGCTAGCTCCACCCTCTGATCTCCAGGGAAGCTTTATTTGTCAGAATACAAACAAAATATCACACAACAGGACAGAGTCTCAGAATGAGGCAACCTAGAGAAAGGGAGAGCTGAGAGATGGAAGAACTGTTTCTGGTGACATATTTTGTGCAACTGAATCTAGCTCCTCCCAAAACTGTTTTGTGTTCTTGGACTTCCCAATTTCAAGTACTTTTAGCTTAATCCAACTTGAGAGGGTTTCTGTTGTTTATAATTAAACAATTCCTGAATGATTATAAGGAATATAATAGGATGCTTCCAATATTTTTCCTAAAGTATAACTTTTAAGTAGAATTTTAGCTGAGGGTACATGTAGTTTGGAAAAAAAAATGGCCCCTAAAGAGAATGGCACTATTAGGAGGTATGGCCTTGTTGGAGGAAGTGTGTCACTGTGGAGTGGGCTTTGAGGTCTCATATATGCTCAAGCCATGCCCAGTGAGACAGACCACTTCCTGTTGCCTGCCTATCAAGAAGGAGGAGTCTCAACTATAGCACCATGTCGGCTTGCACAAGACTGTGCCACACTATGATGATAATGACTAAACCTCTGAAAATGTCAGCCACCCCAATGAAATATTTTTCCTTTATAAAAGTTGCTGTGGTCATGGTGTCTCTTCACAGCAATAGAAACCCTAACTGAGAAAGGGTGACAACATATTCAAACAAAAATGGGATGCATGAAGTTCTGAGAGACACACTCAAATCATATTTAGACCACAGCAATTGTGTTAGCATTTCCTTGACTGGGACACAACTCCTTTACCTGAGGATTGGTGTGGCAGTTTAAAGACAGTACAGTAGCCTTTCCAACACTCCTTCCACCAGAAGGAGGGATTTATGTTCTCTTGCTTTTCATGTGGCAGCTACGTGGCAGCTTTGATCAGTAGAACATAGAAACAATGCTGCTTGATTTCTGAGTCAAAGTGACACACAGTCGTATTGCTTCTGTCTTGTTCCTCAGATGCTAACTTTGCTTGTCTGCTAAGAAGTCTGGCTCTCTTGAGGCCACATGGAGGACATATGTGTACACTAGTCAATAGATCCTGATAAGCCCAGCTTTTGAGTATCCTAGGTTCTATTCATACAAGGTTAGAAACTTGGAGGTGATTCCAGTCATTTCCATTTCTGTCTTCCAGGATGAAACTCCAGTATCAGGTGCACAGACAAGCTGTTCTGTGTATTTGGTCTGAACTTCAGCTCTACAGAATCCATGAACATAAATCAAACAATGGTTCTTTTATGCCACAAGGTTTGAGGTATTTTGTTACTTAGCAACAGCTTATGAACATGTTGATTCTGAATAAGACCTGGGTTCTGCTATCAAGGGAGGAGAGCATGTGGGTACCATAGACTGCTGCATCTGACATCTGCTCTTGTGCTGTGCATGAGTTTCTCTAACATTCTCAGATTTTAGATGGATAAAGGGTCTCTTCTGACATTAAATGACATCCTTTAGGGCATATAGAACACATACCCTGTAGATATGATTTGGCTGCAGCCACACATCAAGCTCTAGATCATCCTTTAATCCCCTAAGGAGTGTCATATTCTAACATGGTGTCCATCTAATTCACACCAGTATGTCCTAGAAACTCAGAGAGGCCATGGAGCAGGAAACTGAGAAATGAACCATATCCTTGTCTAATTTAATACAACCTTAGGATATTATGCAAAGGAGAAACCTATCAGTTATCAGAAAAACCCACCGAATGCAGAGGTTTAAGGAAGACAGATGTGCAATTTCACATGATCTTTTGCCTACATTGGGCTGCTTCTGTACCACAAAATTCCAAAAGATCCAGGTTGCATTCATGTTTCTTTTAAACCTGAATTTGTGAGGAGTAAAATCAAATCCCTGTAGCTAGAGTTTTTTCTCTCTGGGTCCCGCCAAGCCCCGGCAGTCCAACAGCCCACTTATAAAATAAACACACAGATGCTTATATTATTTAAACTGTTTGGCCTAATGGCTCAGGCTTCTTGCTAAGTATTCTTATATCTTAAATCAACCCATATCTATTAGTCTATAAGTTGCCATGTGACTCGTGGCTTACTGGTACCTTAAATCTCGCTTTTCATGGCAGCGGCTGGCAGCATCTTCCTGCCTCAGCCTTCTTCAGCAAATTCTATCGGCATGTGCCACCACAACCAGCTTTTGCTGTGGCTTGCTCTTAGCTCTGACCCCCAGGCAACTTTATCTATTAACATACAAATAAAATCACATTTCAGTACAAATAAAATATCATCATATTTCCCCTTTTCTATTTTAATAAAAAGAAAAAAGGAAAAAAGTTATAACTAATATAAGAAAAACTATATACAAAAGTGCAATAACTATATACCATATATATATAAGCAATAAATACCTAAACAATGTCTCATCCATTTGCATTTGACAAATTATCTTTATTCTGAAAAGAAAAAATTTGGGTTAATTGTCAAATTCTAGGAAAGGTAGCTATATCCTTTGTTGTCCAGTTTGAGCATAATGCCAAAGTTCAGGGCTTATCTCAAGTCCTTATTCAAGTAGTCTTTGAAACTGGATCATCTCAGCTAGCCCTCTCAAAATTGCTCTGAGAAGTTTGTAGTCCAAAGCTGATCTGTAGATGATGTTTGTCAGCTTAATGGTATTATTATTACCCACGTGGAATTATTGTTGTTGGGGGGCCCCATCTTCTTCCTGGAGACTTCAGTTGATGTTAGGCCTGAAGAAAACTGATAAGAGACTCGAACACAAAGACATATATAGGCAGCTAATTGAAGCCTTTTTCCTAGAATTAGTTAGTACTCTATATGACCATTAATATCTTAACAAAGTTTAATATATATATGTAAATCTTGTAAATTTTGATATAAAATTCATACTTTAAGAAAAGTTTAAAGAGTCAGAATAGAATCAAAGAATTGAGATTAATAGTAATAGAATAGTCCCTTAATTAATTTGGTTTTTCTCCTGTCCCATGTCAGAAGATAGCTCTTTCTTCTGGCATGATACAGGGAGTTTGTATTTTCCTTTTAACAACATGCTTGAGTTTAAAGTTTACAGTTTATAAGTAAAAAAAAAAAAAACCCAGATGCCCTAACTTTACAAAGGAACATTAGGTGACTGTCCAGGCTTCCAGCTGTCTCTGTCTACTCTCGCAAGACTCCGGAAAGTTGCTTGCGTCCTTCTCCCATTTCTCAGGTAATAGTATATCCTTCTGGGGTCTTTGATGTAGTTGAAGACTAGATAGTTATAATTTTCCTTGGGTATGATAAAAGATAAGATAGATATGAAATCTTAGACTCACAAAAATAATATAGATAGGATATCTTCTTTAATTTTGCCAAATGCAAATAGACTAGTTATTATAAATAGACTAGATATTGAAATTGTAATTCTTGCTTGATAATTGTTTTGTTATCTGTAATTTTACTTTGTGAAAGTTAAAACCTTCCTTTTTGAAAAAAAAAAGAAAAGGGGAAGTGCTGTGGGATGTTCTGTATGTTAAATGTGTTGCTCTGATTGGTTAATAAATAAAACACTGATTGGCCAGTAGCCAGGCAGAAAGTATAGGCAGGACTGGAGAAAACTCCAGCTACAAATCCCTGATTGTCTAATTAAAATAAGCTTTATGTTAGAGGTCCCCCAGGGACTGGCCAGCTGGCTATCTCACTCTAAATCAGGACTTTAGAGAGCACCCATGGATGTGAGGAAGACAAGGTTTTTGTTCCTCAGGGTTAAGGAGTTTCCAAATGGCAGGTTTGGCAGGAAAAATAGGTGGGGTTACAGGAGCAGAACATAAGCATTGAAGTTAGTCATAATGACCTCCTGAAACAAAGACATGACTGCTATTTCTGGAACAGGAAGTGCAAAAGAACCATTTTAGTTAAGATTACAGGGCAAGCAGGGCCCAATCCTTTAGAAACAGAGGTCTAATCATAAACAAATTGTCTTTACTATAAGATGGCCTTTAAGCCTGAGATGGAGGCAGGCTGGTTCTTCAGTTTTCCCATCTGCGTGGCTGAACTCGAGTCACTGTCCCTGTATCTGTCATGGATTGAATTGTGGCCAACAGGAAAAAGAAAGCACATGGCAGAGCCCATGTCTGGAAGGCTCACATGTCACTACTATTACACACTGCAGCTGAGAAATGAGTCACTAGCTATATCTAGGAGCAAAGGGGCTGTGAAATGCAGTCTGGCTGAGCAGGCATATATGAGAAGAATAGATTTGGTAGACTAAGTGGCATACTCCTTCCAGCAAATGAGTTCTTTACTTGAATTGTTTAGAGGCTGAAATGATGAAAAATACTGATGACCATAGGTGGTTTGTCCAAAATATATTATTGCTCTTTAGATAGTACATCAGATTTTTGTTGTTAGTGTTGTTTTAGTTTTGTTAACCTAACACCCTCATCTCCAGCTTCTTCCTACTAACATGTATGGTTGCAAAGTAAGATTTGCATCTTAAAGCAAGCAAGCAAATAAAACCCCACAAACTTCTAGTCTATTATATTTTCAGAGAATAACAACAGCAAAAAGGCAAGCCTTGCTACTTAAAAGCTGTTTGCACATGGGTAATTCATCTTTCTCTAGTTCCATAAGTAGAGGTGATTATGGGATATGCCTTCCAGGCTGTTGTGGGGTTCATGTAAGTTTATGATTGTGAAATGCCAAGCATAATGCCTGCTTCATGGAAACCATTTAATAAATTGTAGCTATTACAATAATATTAAGAACTAAAGTTTGGATACATTAACATTTTCAAGTTTATCCACATCCCTAAAGGTGTAATTTCTAGCTGCATTTCAAATCCTTAGGCTGATACCTACAGATAAATGTAGCTCTCACCCTTCATCAAAGAAATTTCTTTTTGTAGCATACAGAGACCACTACAGAAAGTTACAGCTGATGAAAATACAGAGAACAACTGACTGTGGTTGCCCAGCCTCAAGTGATACATGTACAACACAACCCCTACACCTAAAACTCAGGGAGCATGGCAGAAGAGGGGGTAGAAAGACTGTAAGGGCTGAAGAACCAGGCCATTGTGTTGTCTATATAGTTCAGGGAGGTTACACTCAATATTCAACAATATTGTTGCCTAAACATGACCTGAGCATTGACAACACCAATTGACATCCAAATTGGGGAACTCTCACAAGGCTCCACCCCTGGATGAAAAGCTACAGACAATAAAGGACTGCTGAGAGAGGGAGAATCAGTCTTCCCAAGGATAAGCCCCCAAACTGGTTATCCAATACCAAGTGGTCAGCCCTGAAAACATACATACAAGCAAGAAAAATGGATTCAGGCTGTATTCATGCATTAATTTGTTTATATATGTAACAATAATTAAAGAAAAAGAGGCCATGCATTTGAGGGCAGGGGAAGAAGGAGGGAATGATGTAAATACAGTATACATACATGGAATTGTAAAAAACTCGAGTTTTTTGGAGCAAACAGTGATACATGATTGGGGTGAATCAAAGGAAAAGTAATCCAGAGATCTATTAAAGGTGCCTGAGGAAAAAGCTTTTGTAGCATGAATCTTAAAGAGTCTTATTAATAAAATAAACCCAGGGCCAAGTATTGGGGTGAAGACTGGAAGATCAGAGAGACAGAACAAGCCACAGCTAACCTCACCTGGCCAACATCTCAGCAGATCTTGTTTCCTCAGACTGGAAGCCTCTGTGTCCTCATATCTGAATGGTTCTCAGATGAACTGCTGCTAAAAGCCTCAAAGCTTAACCAGCCAAATGCTTCTAGTTTCTGGTTCTCACGCCTTATATACCTTTCTGCTTTCTACCATCACTCCCTGGGATTAAAGGCTCACTTTCTGGGATTAAAGGTGTGAGTCACCATGCTTGGCTGTATCCTTGAACAGATGGATTTCTGCCTCTGGAATGCTTGGATTAAAGGTGTGAGTGCCATCATTTTCTGGCCTTTGTATCTAGTGGCTGTTCTGTCTCTGACCCCAGATAAGTTTATTAGGGTGCACAATATTTGGGGGAACAAAATACCACCACAAGCTTTTATAGGATGAATGTTGAAGCAGAAAAGAAAATCATTTAAATGGGAGAAGTTTGCAAATCCTGATAGAATATTGCTCATGACAACACACTTGTGATGGTTTAGATTTGAAGTGTCTGTTAGACCTCCCAGAACATTTACATCCTTGTCAGACTGAGCAGGGATCAGTCCTCTGTCTCTGTGGGCAGGGCAGGCAGGTGGAAGCACCCAGACCTTGTCCCTTGAGGTACAAACTAGATCAGCTTTTGCTGTTGTTGTCGTTTTGGTTTTATTAACCCAATTTCCATTGTCTTAATATATTGTCACTTGGCTGGCCTGGAACTCACTACGTAGGCCAGACTGGCCTCACACTCAAGAGCTCTGCCTGTCTCTGCCTCCTGAGTTCTAGGATTAAAGGTGTGTGCCACCATGCCTGGCCCAAAGTAGTTTGATTGTAGTCACATATTAATTAAGCTCCTCTCTCCTAACCAGTGTTTCTGTTACCCCATGACTGTAGCGTAAGTTACATATTAACTTCTTCCAGGTCTAAGGATCTTTCCCCTGCTTGGAAACTTTTAAAAGTAAACAATTGTTTTTTGTGATAGGATGGAAACCTCTTCCTTCCTGTTCTTGCTGTGAGCTGCAGAAATATGAGGTAGGAATTCAGCTGATAACGGCAAAAGTCATTACCTGGAAGAGTCAAGAACTTTTCCAGAGGGAAGCCAAAAGTCAAGGAGTATTGGTGATAGTGACTTTTGAATGTATTAGCTGTTTCCTGCAGTGAATTTCCTCTGTGCTATTGTAGCTTTCCCATTTGATTCTTTCCCCAAGGTCTTCTAACAATGTGGTTGATCATTTGCTGGGCACAATTTCCCACATACTATTGTGGTATTTTGGATAACATTCCCCAGCTATGTTTATTCTTCACTAGCAAACATCTGGCCAGGGCCATTCTCTGGACAAAAGTATTTCATCTGAGATACTTCTCCTACATCCTAGGACAGACTGCAGATAGATAAGCATTAGCTCATCTTGCCTGCAGATAAAAGAAAATAACCACTAACATTTAATCCTTAACTCCTTACCTTGACCCTGGTTTATTAACACAAGACCCTAATTTAAGAGATTTACTGCTTACAGTTCAGGGAAGGTGTTTTGGCCATCTGCTAGTTACTGAGATAAGATGATTATTCCCACTGACCCAAGGAGACAACAGACAATGGTGGATGATAGGTGACAAGCTTCATTTCTTATGCAAATTAAGCTTTTGCCCTCCCTCTTTTATCTCAGCCCAGGTGTTATACCTAGTTCTAAAGATTCCCCCTTTTGCAATTATCTCAGAGTGAAACTGCTTTTACTAACCAAATACTACACATTGTGATGCAGGTTGCCTAGCAACCAAGTAAACTTCCCCCACTATACCAGAAAGCAGTGCAGCCAGAGAATTGCTGATTGTATGTGTATATAAAGTAGAAGAAACTTCAGAGATAGAAGAAAGAACAAAGATGGAAAGAACTAAGATAGAACAACGAGAGAACAGCAGAAAGAGGGACAGAGAAGAGCTAAGTATGAGACCGGAAAAGAAGCTGTGTATACAGAATTGACATAGAAAAGTAACGTGAATTGACTAAAGAGCTTGGTGTGCTTAGATTCTTTTGATATCCCTCCGATTCAATTCTTTGCCACTGGTAGTGTCTATTCTGGACCCTGGGAGAAATCTCCACTGCCATGTACCAATGAGGAATTCATTACTATCTGTGGTGTTAATAAGTCTCTTAATAAAGTTTATACTGTGTGTGTGTGTGTGTGTGTGTGTGTGTGTGTGTGTGCATGTGTGTGTGTGCGTGTGTGTGTATGTTTGTGTGTAGCATCATACAATATACATTGTACCATGTGTGTATTTATATCCTAACTCAATGCCTTCCTCTCAAACTTCTCCTTTTCTGCCCCAGAGCTAACAATATCTTCCCCCACATCCATGCATTAAAGGCTGGGTCCACAATATAAAGAGGTGATTGGATTACAGGAGGTGACTGGGGCACTAAGCCCATTAATTACCTAATCCACTGGTGAGTTCAAATTGAACAAACAGGAAGTAGGTCTGGTTGGAGGAGATAGGGTACAGGGACTGTGCCTTGAAGGGCTTTTCTTGTCCCTGACCACTACTTGTCTCTCTGTGTGGAAGTAGCTCTGCCCCATAATTCTCTGCTGCTATGATAACTCTGTTTTACCACAAGCCTTGAAGCAACAAAGACAAGTTACTGTGGTCTGCAACCTGCAAAACTATACAAAATAAATCTTTCTTAAATTGTTTTCTCAGGCATCTTATCACAGTGATAAAAAAAATGACTAACAGAATACCAGATGCCTGGTTGCTCTCTTGCAATTGATTGAATGTAAGATCTATTTTCTATTTGGTTCTCCATTAGGTTTCAGTTTGCTTAAGTAGGAATGTAAGAGATACATCAGTCTAATGGATTCTCACTTCTTATTTTAACAGTTTGATTATAGTTTGTGTTATTCATGGGATGAGTACACTATAAGACAATAGAATCAGGCTTAGCAAAATGATATTTAGAACTTCCCCAGTTTGTGAACATTGAACTTCACCACGTGGAAAAGTGAGTGGTCTTATTTAAGACCTGAGTCTATCTTCTGCATTTTAGTTTCTTTGTTGGGTTATTTCACAATGGTGTGATACCTCACCAAACTGTGTGATAATGAGTTAAATATTCCAATTCAACAAGCTGCTAGAGACCAGAATCCAAGCCTGGGGTTTGTACTCCCTCCTTCAAGCTGGCTTTGAACTATTTATTCAGTGAAACAAATCATTCCAATATTTAAGGCTTAAATTACCACAATTTATGGTTTCTTATAGTTCTGAGTTTAGCTCAGCAGTTCTACTGCTTTCTCCTTGGTTCACATGGATGGATACATACAACTAGAGGGTCAGCTGGAGTCACCAAGGGACTGAGCCTCTGCTACTAAGTAATATTTTCTTCTGGGCTTCTTCATAGCCTGGTGATATCAGGATAACTTTTCTGAAAGAGCAAGAAGCCATGTACAAGTATTATCAATCATCTGGTTTGTGAAACATCTGCTCATGTCTCCTTGGCTAAAACAGTCCAAGTCTCAGTGTGAGTTAAGATTATACAGAGTGAAGATGGATATGGGAGTGATCATTTATGAATCATTACTATAATATTCTATTCCAGCAAGTTTATCATTGCCATTTTTTACCTGGATTTGGAGAAGGATAGCATAATAAGTTTATACCCTAAATGATAATTTTAATGGAACAGATGTCTGTTATAATTGGTAGTTTACCAAAGTATGTAGACTTTCTTTGTACATGACCCATCTTAAATAATAGCAAACAGCTAGCTAATAAATTAATAAAATTCCTGTGGTAGCTTGAATGTCAATGGCCCTCATAATCGCATAAAGAGTGACACTATTAGGAGGTGTGGCTTTGTTTGGGTAGGTATGGCCTTGTTGGAGGAAGTGTGTCACTGTGAGGGTGGGTTTTGAGGTTTTCTATGCTCAGGATACTGTTCAGTGTTTTGGTTAACTTCCTGTTCCATGCAAGCTAAGATGTGGCCAGTACCATGTCTGCCTGCACACTGTCATGCTCCCCACCAAGATGATCATGCACTGAACCTCTGAAACTGTAAGTGAGCCCCCCAAATTAAATGTTTTCCTTATAAGAGATGCCATGGTCATGGTGTCTCTTCACAGTAATAGGGACTCTAACAAAGACAATTCTCAATGGAAACTGCAAATAATGTTCTCTGTTGTAGTTTGAATGAGAAATATCCCTAATAGACTCATGTAAACAGGTATTCCCAAAGTTGGTGGTGCTGTTTGGGAAGATTATGGAACCTTAAGGAGGTAGTGCCTTGCTGAAGAAAGTCCATTGCTAGGACCAGGCTTGAGGTGCTAGAGCTTGGCTCCACTTCCCTTTCTTCCTTCCTGTTCCCTGTGTGTGGATGAAATGGGATCACTCTGCTTCCTGACAGCTGGCTGACCTCAGCCTCAGAGGACATGCCTTCCTGCTATGATGGGCATGAGCCAATCAATATAAGATGATTCTTAAGATGATTTTGTCAGAATATTCTATCATAGCAGCAGAAAACTAACTCATGCTTCTTCTAATTTTAGTAACTACAAACTGATGTTTCTCAGCAAGGGTTTACCTTGAAAATTATGGTTCTTCACTTAATTTATATTTTTTAAGTGCACAAGTCATGATTTTAATGTTGACAGATTAGCTCTACTGTCAAACGCAGTGTCCCATACAGCCACTTTGTATACATTATGCATATACATTGAAGTGCACTAAGAAGAATTTTGTTTCTTTGATAAAGTGCATAAACCATTATGCAACAGACTAAAATGGGACTTCACTTTTCCTGCTAAGCTTTTTCTTCAGTTAGAGACTGTTTGCTATTACAAATAATAGAAAATTCAACTCAGTGTAATCCATATTGAAGTGTATTTAGTTAGTTAGCAGGAATTCCAAGAGCCTGGTCTCTACAACATTTGGCCCAACTGTTCATTGAGGTTGTTGAAGACCTTGGCTCTTCTCACCTCTCACTCTTGCTTTATTAAGGCAGCGGTGTCTTCAATTGGGTCTTAGGGTCACAAGCTCACTCACTTATCTTTCGGGAGTGTGAGAGAGTGTGTAACTCTATTATCCTTCCAGGAAAGATAAGAACTTCCTTCCTATATACATCCTC
Organism: Peromyscus californicus insignis; assembly: GCF_007827085.1. Classification (NCBI taxonomy): domain Eukaryota; kingdom Metazoa; phylum Chordata; class Mammalia; order Rodentia; family Cricetidae; genus Peromyscus; species Peromyscus californicus. The sequence goes on along the minus strand of NW_026294480.1, from coordinate 76,158,690 downwards.
ATTCCCCTATAATATCTCCTTACTCTCATTCACCTTAATTGGATCATTCCAAGCTGAGTAAGACATGGTGGTAGAAGCAGTGGAATTATATTGAAGGGTTTAGTTAGTCAAGCCCGGTCTGGAATAAGAAATAGGTAAATTGTGGGATTCTCTCAGAACACGTGACTATTCCTAAGGGTTATATCCGTCCTAAAATGAATCTGGGAAATGTTAGGAAAGGCTTATGAATATTAGAAAAGCAATCCACTATGGCCATAACTTCTTACTATGAAGTACATTAAGAGGCATTCTTTTTCCCTCTTGATGCCCCCAACATCTTTGCTTCAATTAAATTTTTATCCCTCAGCCAGTATAAGAAAACAAGAATCTGAAGAGAGAAATCCAGCTTCCTCCACTCCTACATAGTCCAGCACTTTATATACATAAATCCTAAGGAGAAAATTATATAACCAACATTTTATTGAGAAACCACAAATTCAAAAATAGCCAGAAAGAGCTGAAATGATGGTGGTAGAGGCCCTGTGTTCTATCCCATAGCACTTAAAAAAGAAAAAGAAAAGCAAACCACCTAAGCTCTCCTTGCTACTATATGGATGAAAGTCAGACCTGGCTCTTTAGACTTTGAGTACTGGAATCCTTTCACTCAGTCACACTGCTCCAAGTTTGCTTACTTTTATCAGAGCATTGTTTTTACTGTAAAAGTTTCCTGTGATATGGTGAGAACATTTTTAGGAACAGAATGCAAAAACACCTTTTCTAACTTCTTCCATACTTTACAGGAAGTAACTTAGGAAAAACACCATAAACTTTTTTCCTTCACAAATAAACCAAGCTATTCTATTTTTACATGAGAGTTACAGCTAATCACTGGTTGTGCACTTCCTTACACACCTATTTGTTTTTTACATTTTGTTTCAAATGACATCATAGGTTTATGTTTGCTTATTTCAGTTTTATGTTGCTGTGTGGTTGTTTGTTTTTTTTTTTCCACAGAAATAGACTTCTTCACATTCTTCTAATAAAATCAAGGCTGTCATATTGCTTGTCTCTGGCAGTGATATGAAATCATCTATGTGCATAGAATACCTTAGAGACCTGCAGCTCAGGCCTACGTGCAATGGCTTGGTGAAAGTCATGGTTAGAAACGATGGTTTTGCTTTATTTCAGGGGGTCATTTTGATTGTTCTAAACTCCAAATATGTGAATCTAGTTTTGTCTCTAGTCATCCTTTTTGGGTGACCTTAAGAAGAAGGCAATTTCAAGGTCAACTCACTTAATTTAGCTTTGCTGTATGATGTGAATAATGTGCCTTATTTTAGCAAGTGTCTAAACATGAAGAGCAAAGTCCCCTTGACTAGGTGTCTTAGTCAGTGTTTTATGGTTATGAAGAGACACCATTATCATGGCAATTTTTATAAAAGAAATCATATAATTGGGGCTAGCTTACAGTTTCAGAGGTTTAGTCCATTGTCATCATGGCAAAGATTATGGTGGCATGCAGGCAGACATTGTGCTGGAGAAGGAGCTGAGAGTGCTACTTCTGGATCTACAGGCAACAGGAAGACAGAGAGACACAGGGACTGGCTTGGGCTTTTGAAATCCCAAAGTCCAACCCCAGTGACAAACTTCCTCCAACAAGGCAAAACCTCCTAATCCTTTCAAATAGTGCCACTACCTGGTGACCAAATACTCTAGGAGCCTGTGAAGGCCACTCTTATTCAAACCACCACACGAGGACATAACCAAATCTAGGTTTTCAAACAGAATCTGAGTTCCTGGGTCCAGCACTGACAGACGGTCACGCTAACAGGATGCCTCAATCCTATTAACCTATTAGTGGTTCCAGGAATAGTAATTGAGTTGCCTGGATCCACATTAAAATTTCAGATTTAGTTAAAAACAGAGGAAACTCCTTACTTATAAGTGTTTCTGTATGAATTGGTCTTAATTAAATCTTCTACAAAATTTAGGGAACAGTTTAACAGGATTTCAAATTAACTTTTTTAGTTGGTATTCTATATTTCCACCTTAGTTGGAGAATTCTCAAAATTTGTAGCTGGCTATCAGCTGAAAGTCCCTCTCAGAATAGTAAGAATCAACTGTTTTTTTAAACACCTTTATGGTTTATGTAAAGAGTTTAGTCTTGTCTTCCTAACAAAGATTTCTTCGTCTTTGCTGTAGAAACTTTGTTTGTCATCCTTTGTCCTTGAAGTTCCTCTCCACTGTCCTTTATCTCAGTCAAATAATGATAGCTTCATTTCTCTGTCAATTACAGGTCTAGGTTTAGACACAGTGAAAAGGTTTTGTGGAGAAAGAGTATCTTGGTGATCAGGGTCAAGGAATGCCACAAAAATCATACCATGCAAACAGGCCTCACAAGAAATTTATTGGGGGGGCATAAAATGGCTGCCTCTGAGCGAGGATAGGGATGTGATCATGGGCTTCATAGGGGGGACGGAGCATGCGCATAGGGAAAATACAGCGGAAACGTTGGTACTGAGTCATTAATGGGGGCAGGGGATGGGAGAACTCCAAGGAACCTGGTTCCGAAATGTGGGCAAAGGAGTTTTGGTGGTTCTTAGAATGCCCAACACACATGGTACAGTTCTAATGAACTATATAGGTGAGTCTGCTACGTGACTTCTAGGAAATAACCCTTATGAAAAGTGAAAAAAAAAGAGTCAAGAACAGCCATAGGGCATGCTATTTGAATATGATGACTGATAATGCAGCAAGCATTTAGGGACCTCAAAAGGACCTGGCCTGAATGCCATGTCTACTGTATAGGATTGCGGAATAGAAAGATGGAAAAGACGAGTTGTGATATTAGATTTCTTCAGAGAAATAAAACCCAAAATATAGAGAGAGGCTCTGTTATAAAATTTGGTTTTACAATTATGGAGGCTGACAATCCCATAATATGTGTGTGAAAACAAGAAAGCTTGAGGTGCAAATGCCTGAGAACCAGACGTGTTCATGGGAGAGCTCCAAGACAGGGACTCTTCCATCCCAAAGCAGAGGAAGATGTTATCTCAATTCAAGAAGAGACAGTAGTTTGATTTGTTCTTGCACTTTTTTTTTTACTCAAATAGATCCTTAATAGACTGGATAAAATCTACTAACATTGGTGAGGAAAGATCATTTTAACTCAGTCTACTATTTTGAAGCCAGAAGTTTCTCTAGTCCCACCCAGCCCTGAGGTCTGTGTTTCTCTGGTCTGCCCAGCCCCACAGTCCCACAGCTTCTAAAGCGAGTACCAGGAAAGGCGCAAAGCTACACAGAGAAACCCTGTCTCGAAAAACCAAAAAAAAAAAAAAAAAAAAAAAAAAAAAAAATAATCATTAAGTGGCTTATCTTAATTACCAATTGTATGGTCTATGGCAGGCTTCTTGCTAGCTAGCTCTTATAACTTAATCTATTTCTGTTAATCTATAAGTTGCCACAGGCATTACCAGTATGATGGCATCTTGCTGCTCCTTCAGTGGTGGCTGGTGTCTCTTCTCTCTCTCTTTTCTTCTCCCTGTCTCTGCTTGGATTTCCCACCTGCCTCTAAGCTGCCTTGCCAGAGGCCAAAACAGCTTTATTTATTAGCCAATGGCAGCAACACATATTCACAGCATACAGAAAGACATACCATAGCACTTCCCCTTTTCTATCTAATGAAAATGGAAGGTTTTAACTTTAACATAGTAAAGTTATATATAACAAACAGTTAACAAGCAAGAATTATAGTTACAATATTTAGTCTATTTGTAATTGGCAAAATTAAAGAAAATATTCTAGCTAGCCTATATTTGTGAGTCTAAGGTTTCATATTTAAGTTATCTTTTATCATAACCAAGGAAAATTATAATTATAAGTATTAAGTCTTCAACTACATCAAAGGCCCCAGAAGGATATAATATTACCTAAGTACACAGGAAGTGCATTGCAAGCAACTTCTAAAATTCTAGAAGAGACAGAGACATCTGGCTGCCTAGACAGTCACCTAAAGTTCTTCTGCAATGTTGGGGCATCCATTTTCAGTCAATAGGTCTAGAGTTTTTTAGTTGCTTCTCCCTGTGTCCTGTAGAATGTCTGGCAGTCTCCTCTGAAAAGCAGGAACCTGAAGGACCATCTCACCTGTTTTGGTAAAATTTAGTGGTCATTTTTCATGGGCCCTGCATGTCCAATTGATACAACCTTTTGTCAAGCAGTCCAGGCAAGAACAGTTTCTTACCCAAATGGCTAACTTTTGACATAAGGAAAGCAAACTCCATATGGAGTTTCTTCAATGCCCATCATCTTCTTTGAAGTGAATCAGTGCTGCCAGGAGCAGACAAGTCTCACTGTCCAGAAAGTCTAAGTTTTTAAAACATTTTAAATGTCATATTCTGTAGGTCTTTGAAGTATTTGACCATTACCTACCTAAGTGAAATATATCTATGTATACCTACAAAACTAACATGACTATAAGTTTGATTATCATATTTTTTGACTAATTTTTAATCCGTATTTCTTAATTATACATTACAATTTCTTTTTTTTTGCATTACAATTTCAAATGAGCTACACAAACATACCTTAAACAAGAGTAGAAATATTCATACAGTATAACAAAATTAACTTTAAATTTGTATAAATAAACTAAAATCAATAGCAATATAAATCATTTTAAACAAGTTGTTGCTCTTTAAAAGTAGATTTAATAATCTACCCTTTTATCCTATCATATCTATACTATTCCCTTTTCTTTTTTAGAAAGAGATTGTATTTATAATCAACCCCCCTCTAAATAAAAATAAACATTTATAAACAATATTTTGGAGTTTGGGCATAGCTTCTCATATTACTTACTGCTGGTTGGGGGTGCTGGTAATCTTATGGGGATCCTGAGAAAATTAAGAATTATGGTCAAGTCCTGAATAGAGTAGTCTGTGAGGCTACATTGTCTGAGCCAGCTGCCTTGAAGCTGTTCTGGATGTTGGAACATCTAGAGACCTCTCAGGGGGTCTTCCTTGAGCAAACCATATTAGCCTGGAATCAATCCACAGGTTCTCATCTTCTGTGGAAATAAAAGCAGAACTTCTTTGCCAAAGCAATGTATCCTTAGACACAAATTTTGAAGTCAAGATACCTTTAAAATATGCATATTGGCTTAACTCAGCAGCCTTTATAATCAAATATTTCTCTCTAGTTAAAAATCCCAAAGACAAAGACTTTATTTTTTAAAACCATCTATTTCTTCATATAACTGTCTATCCTTTTCCTCTCTCTTCCAAGCCTACATACATTTTTACACACAATGTAAACCATTTAGAAGTTCATTCCATCTGAATCTGTCTTTTGTGTATCTATAATCCTTTTCTGACCAGGAGAGATGTTAAACTGTTGAACTGCATGGCTAGAATGAAAAGCAGCAGCCTTGGCTGCTGATTCTGCCCACTTCAGCTTCCCAATATGGTGGAGTTACCCAGGAGAGTCACGATCATGATGTAGAGATGTCACAATGTATGGGCTTAAGCTACAGTATGGCAGGTTCACAGAATGTGCAGAACCCATGAACCGACTTTGGTTATCTAGCTAGCAAGAGGTCTGCCATAGACAATACATTTTGTAAATAATATTAAGCCTCTGAATGATTATGTTATAATCAAATCAACCAATATTCCTCTCCCTCCAGATGAGCTGCCCTACTCCAGGTTAGTTTTTACTGCTGAGATTCTCCCAAGTCACTGTGCTGTTTTTGGAAGGCTGTGGCTCTCTTTGGTACAGAAGCCTAGATAACCAGAGTCAGTTCATGGGTTCTGCAGGGAACTGCTTGCTTCTTGATATGAGTAAGCCACACTCCTGCTGCAAGCTCCTACTGCTGTGGGCTGAACTAATGAGGGCCTCTGAGGTCCAGCCTCAAGATCCTCTTCAGGGCCTTGGAAGGCTGCAGCTCTATCTGCCTCATCAGCTCAGTTATTTCCCTCAGAGATAATGGAGTTGTTGATCTGGTGAGACTGGCAGTGAATAATTCCTATAGCTGTGGGGAGATGGGAGGCTTTTAGCATGGCCGTAGTTTGACCTGAGTTGGTTGTGGACCCACCTTTTGTTGTAAGTAGCCCACACTCTTTCCAGATGGTAGTGGGACAGGAGGATATGAAAAGCACATTTGGAGTCTGTGAAACATTTAAGGATTGTTCTTGTGCCAATTGGAAGGCATGGGTGAGAGCTATTAGTTCAGCCTGTGGGTTAGTGGTGTAGCAGAGTTAATGAGCTGGAGGTCTTTAACCAGGCAATAGGTACCATTGGGCTTCTTAACTGCAAGTGTAGGGGTGATAAAAGGAGAATATGGGGGACAAAGTAGTTTCTTAGGAGGTCAGAGATGATATGTTTAAGTCCCCTGAGGCTCTAGAGTGAGAGTGGGTACTGGGCTTGGATAATATACTAGGTAAGGTCCTGTAATTGGTCAATAATGGGGGAATAGTGTCTCGGAACAGAGAGGTTTTGGGTGTCTTAGACTTAGGGGTTCACTTGGGAGGCTCGCAAAGGAAATGACACATTGGACTCAGTAGGGTAAGTGGCTAAAAGGAGGAGGAGAGGGACTGTTGATGAGTCTGGGGTCAAGTGAATGGGAGGAGCAAAAGAAATAGAAGATCCCACTTTGGCTAAAAGATCTCCTCCCAGTAAGGGGATAGGACAAGTTGGAACCACCATAAACAAATGAGTGAGAGGAATACCCTTGAAAATGCAATTGAGTGGCGGGGTCTGGTGAAGTAGGTAAGACTGTCCCCCTTATCCTGACAATAGGGAGATGAGAAGAAGAGGTGGGTCCCTAAAACTTCCTTAGTCTCGAGTAAGTAGCCCCAGAATCCAGGAAAAAGGAGATGGCTGTGATGACTACCCAGGTCTCCCTATCAGAGATGACAGTGGTCGGGCCAAGGGAGCCTGGGTCCCTTCCGTGATCCATGGCTGCTGCAGGCCACAGAAATACGAGGTAGGAATTCAGCTGACTATGACAAACCTAATACCTGGAAGAAGCCAAGGGCCTTTCTAGAGGATACAAGACTTAAGGAGTCTTGGTGATATTGGCTTTTGAATATTAGCCATTTCCTGCTATGAATTTCATGCATGCTATCGTAGCTTTCCCATTTGATTCTAAGAACTTTTAACAGTGTGATTGCTCATTCATTGGGCACATTTTTTCTCTGTACAATTAAGGTATTTGGATAACTTCCCCCAACTGTGTGACAAGTCACATAGGCAAGACTTCTTATCAGGCTTTTATCTCCCCTTTTTAGCATTAAAATCAGACATCTCCTTTAGCAAGTATCCAGGGCCAAGGCCATCTCTGGACAAAAGCATTTTATCTGAAATACCTCTCAAACATCCAAGGACAAATTGCAGATAGATAAGCATCCAGACCACCTGCTAGTCTCCTGAATTAAGGTAAATATCCATATGGAGACAACGCCAAGGCCAGGTGGGTGTTAGGTACAAAGCCTTGTTTCTTGTGCAAATTAAGCTTAAATCTTCCTTTCTCCCATAGCCCAAGTGGTATCTCTAGACTTCCCCTTTAACGTTTAACTCAGAACAAAAGGGCTTATCTTGCGGGCCCCAAGAATATATCATAGAGATTCAGCTGTGTATTAAAGCTGAACTTTGACAGGTCAAGGGTCTGTCAAAAGGCAAAGCCATTTATTATGAATATTTTGTGTGACCCAGTCTTTAATATTTCGGCTGTCTTCTGCTATAAAATCCTTGTGTGCCCAGACCTACTGGTAAACAGTTCAGCTCCCCAGACCTGCTGAACATACTACTGCCCTGCTGAGCTCAGGAGACAAGCTGGTTGAGACACCTAGCTTTGTTTCCTGTGCTAATGAAGCTCAAACCATCCCCTTGCCTTGAAGAGGCCTAGTGGTTCTCCAGAGCATTTTGACTGAAAACAAAAGAGGTTTTTACATATTAAGGTGAGAGATAAAACAACATTGCTGAGGAGGCAGGGAAGGAGGGGCCCAGGGGAAGAAAGGGCAGGCATTTTCTGCAGACAAAGACAGAACAGCATGGCGAGAGAGAAGAGAAGATGACAGAGGTTCTGTAGAGGGTAAGCAGATCTCCAGTACAGTTTTCTGAGTGCCAGGAGTAGAGAGTAGCAGAGATGGAGAAAGAGGATACAGAGGACGAAGATGAGGCTGGAAGCATAGGAGTTAGTCATTAGCAGGACTATGAGCTAGGGAGCTGGATGGAACTGCAGCTATGGAGACAGGATTTCATCCCAGAGAAATAAAGTAGATGGATATAGAGTTTATTATGTCTAGAGTTATTTCTGCCTTGAATGCCTGGTGGAACTATAACTGAATTGATAGAATTTTGTCTTAAAGGACTAAAGTTAACAGACATAAGAACATAGTGTATGTAGATTTTTTCCCTAATATCCCACGACAGACATAGCAAAGCCCCCTTGGACACTGGGGAACCGATAGGCTTATACATACCAGGTACATCAAGCTGTGACACAGGCTGCCTAGCTACCCCCGCCCCCGCCCTGCCAGAAAATGTGCAACGGAGATTAGACTGAGACAGATACGGCTCCAAAGGAAAAAAAGGCAGTTTTATTTTACCCATGACTTAGTGATATAAAAGTCCTAACATTTTACCCAACCACTTCTAAGAATATAGTTTGAGCACATGAATTTCCCTTTTCGATTTATTAGCTGATTGTAGCCCTTAGTTGACACCACCTCCTTTAACCACTCCCCCTTCGGGTTACAAATAAAGCTGACAATCACTGCTCTTTGTGTGGCTCTTATGACCCAGAAAACCTCACATTGCATTGTCAAAGTATTACTGTTTGTAAATGCATATACACTGGTACCTCTACAGCATGGGAAGATTTTGACTTAGAAGAATAAAGTGAATGAACTAATAGAGCTCGGTGTACTTAGATTCATTGAACAACCCTCGGACCAATTTTTGCCTCCAGTATTGACTCTTCTGGAACCCTGGGAAAAGACTATAAGGGGCTGGACCCCGATAGTGTTTGTTACATGGCCATGCCTAAAACTTTGGCTAGAGGGTGGTCTGTGTCTGATTTCCCCATGCCACAAGGGCCACGTGGGCAGTCAACAGCCCAGTGTTCCTCTTGGTGGCACCTTGGACATGCCCAGGTGGCCTGTGGGGATTAGGGCAAGCCCAGGCCAAGTGACCCTCCTGGCCACATTTGAATCAGGGACCCAGTGGTCCTCGAGCCCCAGCAGCTGCTGAAGCTGGTTGGATGGCCTTGGCCATCATTTAGTATTTCTGCTTATGGGCTTTTTCACCTCTCCCTTGTTACACCTTAAAGGTCAGTGCTAAGACTTCTGCCCGTGGGGTGAGGGGCCTCTCCCCAGTCACTGAAGCTTGGCCCTAATGTCAGGGAACCTCTGGGAAAAGAAACATGTCATAAGTAGTTGTCTGCCCTCTGGGTTTTCAGGGTCTAAATTGGTGTACTGTAAGAGGGCCTTTGTGATGCATTCTAGGAACTGAGATGGATTTTCCTATTTGTCCTGGACGATTTCTTGGAGTTTTTCATAGTTAACTGGCTTAAGGGCAGCCTTATGGAGACTGGCCAGGAGGCAGGTTGTAAACTGATATCTAGCTAGAATGCTCTCTGGGGCATTATAGTCCCATGGTGGGGGGTCTTGGTTGGGGACTGCCTCGGCTCTGGCCAGGTATGCTGCATTAGTTTGGTGCATTTCATCTGCATGTGCTCTAGCCTTCTCTCAAACTTGCCTGTGCTCCTCAGGAAGTACGTTATTAGCTAGGATCATATATATATATATATATATATATATATATATATATATATATATATATATATATATGTGTGTGTGTGTGTGTGTGTGTGTGTGTGTGCATGCGTGCGTGCGTGCGTGCGTGCGTGTGTGTGTGCGTGCGTGCGTGCGTGCGTGCGTGCGTGCGTGTGTGTGTGTGTGTGTGTGTGTATATATACCACAGAAGGTAAGACTATACAATTGGGTGATAGACTGGAATTCTTTAATGAAAGAGGTAGAGTTAGACGTATGAGATCCCAGCTTTTTCTCTATTTGAGAGAGTTCACTTAATGAGAAGCGGACATGTACCTTAACCAGTCCGTCCACCCTGGCAACCTCTTGCTGGATTGGGCTGGGTAGAGAGGGATGGATGGGGTCTCATAACAGAGCAAGAGTGAGTAACAGGGGGAGTGAAAGTGGGTGTCAGAGTCAGACGGTTAGAATGGACCATTACTGGAGGAGGAAGGGCTGGAGGAGCCCTTACATGTTGAGGTCAGAAGAGTGGGCATTCATTGGCAGAGTCCAGAGTAGTGAAGGGTTCCTCACTTCAGACTGCATAGCTAGGAGGATGTGAGTGGGTGAACAGAAGAACAAAGAGAAGGCTTGAACATAGGGTACCTGCTTCCATTTACCCAACCACTGGCAGAAGTTGGAAAGGTCCCGTATAATGTTGGGATCTAAGCTGCTAGTAGGCAGCCATTTTGATTGGTTATCTAAGGGTATTTGGTCCAGATCTGACTGCAAAGGCGGATAAGTTTAGAAGCCCTTAAGTCGAGTGCTAAGTGTAGAAGTTTGAGGTTTTCTAAAAGACATCCCAGAGGGGAGGTTGGACTTGTGGTATTAGGTGCAGTTCCCATGAGTGAGGCAGAAAAAAACAAGATTCAAAGGCTTGGAATATACAGTGTCCCAGAAATTCAGGGAGGATAGGATCAAGAAGGCACAGGCTGCTTAGTGAGTCGGCACACAAAGGGCAGGGGCCAAGGACTGAGCATACACAAGCTGCCCCGTATGATGTCACACAGGAGAGGGGGCTAGGAGACTCTGGGCCCAGAGAGACATGTGGTTCCTTGGTATCAGAGTTTTCTGGGGGGGGGGGGGGGGTAACTGAGAGGTGAGAAACCATGGTCGAGAGATGAAGCTTCACTCATGGGAAATGGCCAGGGCTGATTGTCAGCAAATGGGATCTATCATGGCCTTGAAGGCCGTGATTGGGGGTTCTCCCACCTCCAAGTACACCAGAGGGGTGCCAGATGCTCAGCAATCACGCCCATGGGTCCAGGAAAGCATTTACTGGGCGAAAGGGAACTCAACAAACGTATTGGTGTTGGATGGAGGGGCCCAGCTATCAGCTAATTGGAAAGATGAGGCTGTCACAGGTGGATTGGGTTCCAGGGTCCCTGCATGCCTCATACTGCTGGTGGGCAGGAGGAGCTGCCAGGAAAGCCTGCCGAGTCACATGGCACCAATAGCATACAACAAAAGTCATGTAGGAGGTTTATTGGAGGGGAGGGGAAAGAAGGGGGCACAGAGGTCTGCTTCTGGGAGAAATGGCAGAGAGAAGGGGCAAGGTGGGAGGCAGGCATTGCCCACCTTATTTATCTATCTATCATCTATCTGTCTATCTGTCTATCTATCTATCTATCTATCTATCTATCTATCTATCTATCTATCTACCTATCTACCTATCTATTTAAGCCTGGCGTGATCAGACACATGGGAATTGAACCCGGGTCCTCTGGAACATCAGCCAGTGCTCTTCACTGCTGAACCATCTCTCTCCTTTCTAGGGCCTGCCTTTTATAAGGGGATGTAGAGCATGCACACAGGGACTATGTAGTGATGTAGTGGCCATAGGACCCTGAGCTGACCAGTGTACCTGCCTGAGTACTGAGGAGCGCACAGGAGGTGCTCTTAGTGGCTGCAGCCGAGGACCCTGGGGGCAGGCCAGCATAATGCCTGAATGATAACAAAACCCTCTATTGAAACATGTGGCATTGAAGCATAATTGTCAGATCGTCTCCTACATCTGCCCACTTTGTCTCTTTGAGGCAAAAGTGTGTTGTTTATTTTAGTTTTCCAATGCTTAGCATATCTCTTAGCATAAAATAATTAGTTAATATTTATTAATAAGCATAAAAGTAATGCTGTAACCCAGGCTGGGATTTGTGAAGAAGCTTGAGTTCTCTCGTTGGCTGATCTATTCCTGGTATTTTTCAGACCATAACATCCTCATCAGGGTGGGGAGGAGCAAAGAGAGGAAGGACAACCTGCAGCTCTTTAACAGTTTTGTCCAAATTCTGGAGGAAGGGAAAGGGTGTTCAGGGGTCCTTTGGCCTCAACCAGGAGCATAATCTTCTCAGTCTCCACTCTCCCAGCATAGTACTCAGTGGGGGAGGCTCGTCCCTGTAGGCCAAGAAAGGGCCTGCTAGGAAGGAGTCTGTGTGCCGGTGGAGCATAGCGACCTGTGCTCCCTCACATCTGCATGCCCTGCTGTCACACTGCTAGCCAGACAGTAGCAGACTTGAAAGCTCCTGAGGGTTGACCCTTCCTTTTTAGTCAGCAGCTTGTAAAACCAGGAGCAGGAACTGTAGAGCTTTGGTTTTTGCTCACAATAATGAGAGCTGAGTTTTATCTCCGTTTTCTGGCGGAGAAATGGCATCCTAAACTGCCAGGAAGATTATAAGGTTATCATCTAGTGGGAGGATTTTTGGTAAAAACAAAACAGAACAACAGATATGATATTGTCCCCTCCCTCAAGAGTTAGTCTAAAGGGCATGTCAATCATCTGGATGAGAAGATGCCCTTCAGGAAGTAGTCTGTTTCAGAAACTTTAAGACATTGTATAAAGCGTGCCTTAAAGCATAGATTGGAACAATGGTCTTCTACTATGAGTCACAGGAATATATTATAAGAAATTAGCTGGTTATGGTAAAACCACTACCTGAAGGGATCAAGGAATTTCTTCAGAGGAAGCCAAATTCCAAGGAGCTTTTGGTGTTATTTGGCTTGTTATATATCAGCTGTCTTCTGTTATGAAAATCATGTGAGCCTTCATAGCTTTCCCAATTGATTTTTTTCCTAAGAATTGCTAACAGTGTGGACTGATCCCTATTAGTACATATATGTTCAAGGTATTTGGAGAACAACCTCAGGAAAGACTTCCTTCCCTCAGGCCCATCCATTTCTTCTCTTTTTAGAATTGGAATCAGATATCTCCCTTAGCCACTTTCAAGGACTAACAGAAATAACACTCCAGACCACCACATGCTAGTCTCCAGATTTAGGGTAAATTCCACAAGGAGATACTGCCTAGGTCAGGTGGACCTTAAGTAATAGCTTCGCACAATTTAGCTCGGACCCTCCTTTCTTACAGCTTTACTAACTTTATAGATCCCTAACTTCTTACTAACCACTCCTAGGAATATAGACTGAGCATATAAATTCCCTTTTTGATAAAGTAACTGATATTAGCTCTCAGCTGACCTCCTCCCTTAACCACTCCACTTTCAGGTTTAAAAAGAAAGCCTGACAATCACTGCCTAGGGAAACTCTTACCTGCCTTTATGACCTTGCAGGAATTCAGGCCTGGTGACCTGGCTGGAGGGGAGAACTGTGATTGTTTGGGTATATGACTCTAAAGCTAGAGACTGAAGGGGGAATTAAAGCGAGTGGACTAAGAGCTGAGATTCTATTTCCTGAAAACAGTCCTCGCTGTTGGTAGTTCTCTCTCCTGAGCCCCTGGGAAGTACAGTATTAGGGCTGGTCCTTCTAATATTATATAAGAGTCTTCATGTCTCCTGTCCACTCTCACCCCTTGAGAACGATTTCCTCCACAATTATCTCTCTGTCCACTGTTCAATCTCACCTCTTGAGAGCTTTTCATTTCTCGATGGCTTCTCAGGCCCTTATTCACTCTCATCCTTTGTTTCCTTCCACAGTAGTCTCTCTGTCCACTTTCACATCTTTAGAACACTTTCCCTTGTTTATAAACTCTGTCTTCTACTCTACACCATGGGTCTCACTTGAACTCTTTTGCATGGATCACAATGACTAGGAGACTGAGGGAGGACAGAGCAAGATTATAGTAACATTCTCACTTCCAGCATTCTGGACAGAGCACTAAGGCTCAGAGGGGGCTTGAGAAATATACTAAAGGGTCAATTTGGCCAAACTGCCAAATGCTTTTCATAGCTGACCTCCAGTGGAAAAGAGCTGAAGATTAAAAATCAAACATTCAGAGCCAAATTCACCCCAAGTTTAGATAGAAGAATCCATGTCCTCATATGAGACAATGGTTGTCTGGTTATCAGCAGGTGCCTACCCAGGTCACCAAGAAGGTGAAGACAGCTTTGGGGCATTAGTTAGTCCAGATCTGTCTTGGACAGATTTCTTTGGGTTATAGCAAGAGCCCTCTGGGGGCAAGAGGGTAGAGGAGATGATGTTGAATCCATGAGGAGCTGATGCAAGGACACATTTTTGCTAGGTGAAGCCCTTAGATTCTCACAGTAAACACCTTAGGGTGTTTGCTGGGTTGAGCCAGTGAGATGGATGCACCTTGAGTAGCGACCCATACCTGTCATTTCTTGGCAGTGCTCAGCTGGGTAGACTAGCCTCTTTGGGGGAAGATGATGCTAACCCCCAGGCTCCAAATGTCCAAGTGGCACAAAGGACCCGAAATCATTCAGTTAGAGCCTACTGTAGGCTAAACTGGTGTATCCACTAAGAAAAAGAATTCTGGAGGAATGCAAGCCACACTAAATAAAGATTTCCTTTGTTTATCTTTTATGTAACCTACCTATATCTGACTCATGATAAGCTATGCAACAAATCTGCATTGAGTGCCTCTGTGTATCACATGTTATAGGAGTATGTAGATATAACCAGGCACAAAACAGAATCCAGTTACTTCCCCACTGCCTCTTAGTGGCACATTTGCTATTGACAAGAAACCAAGATGTGTGAAAGCTGTCCGTTCTCAGGTGAAGGGCGTTGCTAAGTACATGGGTATAGTGCTTATAAATGCTTCGACTTCCCCCGGAAGCAAGGACAGTTAAGAGGATGCAGTCACGGATCAACTCTGTTCCCTGATTTTGTTCTCAACAACCCACATGAATAAGCTAGGCATTGTTTTGTTTTGTTTCAGACAGTCTAACAGTGTAGTCCAGACTACTCTAGAACTCATTACAAAGTCTATGTTGGCCTCAAATTAGACAACGCTCCTGCTGGGGAGTGCTAGGATTTCAGGCAGGGTCTCCACCTACACAGGCAGCGCTGGAGCGCTGGCCTGCAGATCTCCTTAACACTTAAACAGTGAGTTCCACTCTCTCACGTCATTTGTCACCTGAGTATTTCCCTCGTCTAGTTTGCTCAAGACTTTGTCCTTAGAAGCTCGATGTGGACAGGCTTAGAAGCTGGTGTGGGCACAATAGCCATGTCCTGTGGGATAAAGGTTGCCTTGGAAAGGATTGGCCTTTCCAAGGGAAAGCTTTATGCTCTTCTCCTGTACTCAGTTTTTATTGATGTGGAAGTTAAGACTGGAAACAAAAGCCAGACCGATTTTCCTCCCAGAAAACACATTACCATATTAAAAAAAAAAAAAGTTCAAGCTGCGCCGTGGGAAATGTTGTTTTTCAAATGTTCTGTTTCTGAAGTGGCAGCGTGATTACTTTTCTACAGCATTGCTAGTAGAACTCATAATCTCCCCAGGAAGAGCATTGTGGGGATTTTCTTCTTGGAAGAAACAGCAGATTTGCTGCTCCCCAAAGATGCACTTGACTTAAGCACAATTCAGAATAACTAAAAACATAACACAGCGACGAATGAAAATTTGGCAATTTAGTTAAAATAAATGGTCTTATCTAGAACACAATGGGGAATATAAAAGAGAATTGCAAAAATAATAACTCTGGAACTTGGGTGGATTTTTACAACTTTCCAAGTTTGGTCTCCTTTAAATGGGCAATACGAAAGGAACTGGAGAGAAGAAAACAAAGGGGAAGTGAAAGGCATGTCCTCATTAGAAAGAAATACGAAAGCAGACAGGGCTTCAGAGGTTCCAGGAAACAGTTCATCCTTTGTGATTTAGGCAGACCCCTACGCCCTGCCCTGGGCTGCTTGGAGACTGCGCCACGGTGACAAACCTGTCTCTGCAGCAGCTCCTAGAAGGGACTTTCGCAGGAGCAGGACAGCGGTCTGGGGCGCGGCGGGGGCGGGCGCAGGTAGCCCTTGTCCCGCTCCTCCCTCCGGGCGTGGTGATAGTGGGGGTGAGGCCAGCGGTGGCGGTGCAGCGCCTGGTGGTCCCCAGCCCCCTCGTTGATCTCGGCTTCTGCCTCCCGCACGCAGCACACAACTCCCAGGCGCCTCCGTAGCCGCCACCAGAGCCCACAGTCGCCCGCCTGGAAGAAGAGGTAGACGAAAGGGTTGAGAGCGCTGTTGGCCGCCTCCACGACGCGCATCGCCACCACTAGGCCCTCTCCCTCCCAGTCACCCGTGGGCTCCGACGACCAGGCGGCTGCCAAGCGGGCGGCGAAGTAGGGTAGCTCGCAGCCCACGAAGAGCAGTGCCAGCGACAGGCTCATTTTCAGGCTCTGCACTTTGGCGCGGGGCAGTGCACTGGGCAAGGGGGCTCGGGCCGGACTGGCCGACCAGGGTGCCCCAGCCACCGGAGCCTGAGACCCGCGCTGCCACCACACACACAACAGGTGGCCGCAAGAGACACCCATGATAGCGACCGGCGCCGCGAAGCCCACGATAGCTTCATAGAGAGTGTAGATCTGCAGGTGCCAGCGCGGCAGGGGCGCGAAGATGCCCCCGCAGCGATGCTCGCCCGGCCAGGCGCTGGCGGCCGGAGGTGGAGGTGCGCCCCAGCGCACCACGAAGGTCGGCGGCAGTGCCAGCAGCAGCGCCAGCAGCCAGCCCAGGGCAGCCAGGGCGCGCGCGGGCAGCTGCGGGCCCTGCGGACGGCGCACAGCGAGCTGGCGCTCGAGGGCGATGAGCGCCACCAGGTGGGCGGAGGCGCCCCGCCCCGATGCCTGCAGTAGCTGCGAGAAGCGGCACGCCAGGTCTCCCAGAGCCGGACGCGGGTCGCCTAGCAGCTCCCAAGCCAGCTGCGACAACGCCGTGCCACCGCACGCGTACAGGTCGGCCGCTGCCAGCTGCACCAGCAGGAAGTCCATCTTGCGACGCTTGGGACCTGGCCAGGGCCGGCTGCTGCCGCCGCACAGGCGGCATAGCACCGTGGTGTTGCCCGCCACCGCGGTCACCAGGATGATTCCCATGAAGACCAGGTGGATGGGGTGGCTGGGTGGCCTGCGTGGCGGCGGCTGCGGCCCCGGGACAGAGGTCGCCTGCCCCGAAGTCAGGTTGAGACTCCAGCTCGGCAGAATGGATAAGGAGAGGTTGGGCGCGGGAGGCAGAACGGAGGGGCTGAAGGGAGCCTCCATCCTTAGTCCGGAGGAAAGAGAGGAACCTCTGAGGGCGGTACTTGCTTGAAATGCCAAAGTGGAGGCGAGGTGAGGTGGCACAGGCCGCACCGCCGGGTCTCTGTGACTTCTCAAAGTTAGTTGAAAAAAGCACACGCATCCGGGGCGAGATGGATTCGGGTGGATTTGTGCTTAGTTGTTTTTATAGGTTGTCTTCGTCATTTGTCACTCAAATGTGGGTTGTACATTCGAGAAACACACATGATCCCTATTCTCCACCTTCTCAACATTTCACCCCCTCCTCCAATCCCAGCAAAGCTTCTTCTAATGCATGACCCCCCCCCACCCCCCGCGGGATTGGTGGACCACAGGGCTCTGGAAACCTTGCCCTGTAACGTACAGCCAGAGAGAAAGTTGTGTATGTGACCCTCTGCGAAGACTGATTAATATTAACCCAGAAGCAATACATAAGATAGTAAGCTTCTGACTGAGATTGTACGCCCCCCATCAATAAATGTCGTAATTGATAACAGGAAAAAAAAATACAAATACTATTTTTGATTAAAAAACAAAGAAAAACATTTTGTACTGCCACAGGTCCTCACTAGTCAGAGAAACACGGGGACACGAGAAACTCAGCAGGGTTCCCCATTTTCCCCACTCCCTATCCCGCTGGGCGCCAGCGCGGAGTGCAGTCTGCCACAGAGCTACACCGGGCTCCTAACAGCACTAGCTTCTTGAGCAGAGTCACCAGGTGACTCTGATAGGGTCTTATCTTTCTTTGCCTGCAGCGAGAATGGTTTAACTGGAGAGAATTAAGGGCGTACTGTTGCCTGGCAATTAGGAAGAGGTTTGCAGACGCTTTCCAATACTCCCGTTACTAGAAGCAGGGGATAACAGCTGTTCTCCTCTAGGGATGCACAGCTCATTTTGTTAGTCTGAAGAGGACTCTAATAGGTTTTTTGTACGAATGGTGGTTCGTGTATTGAGTCCCCCAGTATTTCCATCAGTGAGGGATGTGTCAAGGCTCCTTTCTCCTGATTCTGCTTTCCAGCAGATGGGAGGTTGCTAGGAGGGACTACGCCTCCAATAAGCCTAGAGAAAAGGTGACTAAGAAAATGATACGGCGGCCAATTTTTAAAAAAGAAATCCAGCTCACAGGAAATGGCTTAGATTTAATGCTGCCACTTTTAGCCCTGCTTCACAAACACATTTCAGTTTTCCCCTGGAAGCATTGTTGGGTCTTTTGTGCACCCATCTCATTAATCACGGTGAAAGCAGGATTTCTTGTACTTCCTGGTCTTGGGCCAGGGAGGTGTGGGTGTCTGCTGCTTCCCAGGCTGAAGTAATGTTTGCAACTTGCAGATGCAGGAGTTAGGAGGGCTTGGTAGGATGCATATCATCCTGCTGGTTGCTGTAGGGATCTCACTTCCCCAAGTCTATTACTTGACTGGAGACATTTGTCATTGTCATACACCCAACGCCTCATGCTGGACTAGACATCTGGCAGATATCAGTAACTATGTGTTCAGCGGATGAATTGGTGACTATAGACTGCATGTCAGATAACTTTGAGCAGAGTTCTGGTCTTGACTATAAATCTATCTCATAAGATGCCTTTTCCATTGGTACTGGTTTCATCTGGAGGAGCCCCAGTCAGACCCGAGGGTGTGTGGATGTTGACGTCTTTGCAGGAACATTGAAGGAAGAAGTACAAGAGTGGAGAATTTCAGTCCTGATTGATCTTCATGTCCAAGGCATTTCTATACCACATGGTCCAATCCTTTCTTCTGAGCAGCCAATGACTCTCCTACAAATGAGAGTTCAATATTTCCCAATGTAATTCTACTGTTTATGGGACTGTTCTCAGAAATTACAAAGCAAAATCTACCACTGAAAGTGCATTCCACGGAACTTTAGAAAGACTTGAAAAATATTGATTAAAATAAACAACAGTTGTTTTCCAGTGAAAACGGCGGCCACAGCTGCTCAGGCTGTGCTCATGGAGTACGCAGGGGACAAGCTGACTGACCTTCTCCCCTTTATCTGTGTTCCTCTTTTTTGACATCACCTACTATCTGACGGTACTGAAGCAGCGGCCAGGGTATTAGTTCATGCATGGCATCCATTTGGTCATTTGTGGGGACAGGAAGTGCTGGAAATTGGACCTAGGGCCTCATAAAAGGGGTGGCAGCAACATGGAATAATTCCCTGTCCAACTGTCGAGTGCCATGCTCCATTGCTTTGGTGGAGGATTTTTATCCTGTACACTACTTGCAGAACCTCCATTGAGGTTTCTTACAGACCATACTATTTTACTGGCACCTTTAATCTGGTATATTGTATTTTTTGCCCATGTGACCTAGTTTCCCAGGGCTATTCATTTCTACCTGTTTGACTCCTGGCTGTAGAATCAAAGACATGATCAGAACTTGGAAAAAGTAGGTGGGATCACACATGCTCACAGCTATCACAGAAGTGGCTAGATAGTTATGAAAGCTTTTGGATGGGCCCATGGTGTGGGTGGTGCTGTCGTCCCAACTCATGAACAGTTGCTAAAAGGAGACTGGAAACGAGACTGATGAACGGCTGGAGATGTCCTTCCCTTCAAGGTAACCTTGCCGGGTCACTATCTTTACAATCCAGCAGACCAAGCATAATCTCACGTTCCTTCACACCATCTTTCTTGTGACTATAAAGGTAACCATGGTGACAAAGGATTCTGCCATGACTCTTGCTCCCTTTGAGGGTACCTTGAGTCAGATGCTGTTTGGCTGGCAGCAGCAGTTTTCATCATGTGTAAAGGAAAGTGAAGCAAAACCGCTTTCCAGTGGTATGTCAACTTCCGAGCCTGCCAGAGGCTCCAGGTGGTGCTAAGGCACACATCAGGAACTTGTGAATCTGGGGCCAGCCTGGACTACATAGTGAGGTCCAGGCCAGCAAGAGCTATACAGTGAGGTCCTGTCTCAATGAAGAAAAAAAGAAAGAAAAGGGAAGGCCCAATGTTATTCCAGTTCAGCATAGAATTACTGTCGAATCCTCTCAGATTCTGACATTAGATAATTGTCTTGATTCTAAAGTTGTTTTTTTTTTTAAATTTTTGTGCTGATTCCATTTTTAATTAAATTGACCTGAAAATTCAATACTGCCAGAATGGTAAAGGTGTTCACCATCAAGCCTGGTGACCTGAGTTTCATCTTTGGGGACCTTTGTGGTCAAAGTAGAGAATTGACTCCACAGGTTGTCCTCTGATCTCCACATGCTTTACACACACTCACACACACACACACACACATTGTTGTTGTTGTTTTGGGGCTCTTTTTTGGGGGCCCACCATCAAGCTCCCAAATAAATCACACAGAGGCTCATTCTTAATTATGAATGCCTGGCCTTAGCTTGGCTTGTTTCTAACCAGCTTTACGTATCCCATCTGTCTTTTTGCTCTGGGCCTTTCCCGTTCTCTTACTTCTGTAAACCTCACTCTTACTCCCTGGCTTGCAGTGTAGCTGGGTGGCTGGGTGGCTGGGTGGCTGGTCCCTGAAGTCCCCCTCCTTCTCTGGCTCCTAAATCTCTCCTCCCAGATTTCTTCTATATATACTCTGCCTGCCAGCTCCGCCTATCCTTTCTCCTGCCTTGCTATTGGACATTCATTTCTTTATTAAACCATCAGGTGTTTTAGACAGGCACAGTAACACAGCTTCCTAGAGTTAAACAAATGCAACATAAACAAAACTAACATACCGTAAAATAATATTCTAAAACAATTCATAAATAAAATAAAAATATTGAAATTAGTCCTTTAATTGTAAGGGCTAGGCTAGAGAGATGGCTTGGTAGTTAAGAGCACTGGCTATCTACTCTTCCAGAGGACCCAAGTTCAATTCCTAGCATTAATATGGCAGCTCACAACTGTCTGTTACTCCAGTTCCAGGGGATCTAAGGCTGACTTCTGTCTGTCCAAGGGCACCAGGGATACAAGCAAGCAAAATACCATATGCATAAAATTATGCCTAATTATTATGATCCTATGTTTAATATGCTTAAATCACTGTGGGAACTTGGTAATTCTCTTCTGCTTTCTTTTTTCTTTGAGACGGGGTTTCCCTGTGCAGTGCTGACTGTCCTGGAATTACCTCTGTAGAGCAGGACAGCCTCAAAGTTGGAGATGTGCCTGAGTTTGCCTGCTAAATGCTGGGATCAAAGGTGTACACCACCATACACAGCTGCTTGGTAAAGTTTTAATGCTGTCTTGGAGGGTCTGAGGAGAATGAGGTGAATTGCACTTCCAGGGAGGAGCTTAAGTCTCTAAGCCATTCACTGTTCTATTGTTTTCATGTAATTAGTATGCACACCTACATATGAGCTAGTAGGTGCTTTTTAGTCTTTTTTGTTTTTGTTTTTCAAGACAGGGTTTCTCTGCGTAGCTTTGGAGCCTGTCCTGGAACTCACTCTGTAGCCCAGGCTGGCCTCGAACTCAGAGATCCTCCTGCCCCTGCCTCCCGAGTGTTGGGATTAAAGGCGTGCACCACCACCGCCCGGCTAATTTTTTTGTTTGTTTTGTTTTGTTGCTTTTTAGACTTAACCAGGAGACAATGGGAGGTAGATTCTATGTACTTTTATTGAACCTTAACGTCATCTTAAGATATTTTTGAGATCATATTAAGGTATATTTTCATTTGAGTTTGTGAATATAAAATAGACATGTATTAAGTGGAATGTCTCGGAAATTTATAAATGACTACAAATATAAGCTAATATGAACCCACTGAACAAGTAAAATAAAGGAGAAGGCTATGAAGAAAGCTTTCATATAGTTTGAAAAAGTATTTGTTATGTAAAAAAATTGTTTGCAGATAAGCCCTTTACTTGGAAAACATAAGGTATCAACTGAGAAGATGCCGTAAGGCTGCGGAGTGGTCAGTGGGTCGAGAAGTGTTTCCTGTGAAAGCCTTACAATGGAGATCCATCTCTATACTCCATGTAAAAGTGAGGACAGAACCTACCATACAATGCTGTGTTCTGGCCTCCACACACGTCCACAAATCTTAGACACACCTGCAAAAAATAATAATAAATAACAACAAAATTTAAATTAAAAAAGGAAAAGCTATTGCAAAGAGTAAAGGGGTTCAATACACAACAAAGAGTCTGCACAGACAAAAAAAGAATAACATAGAGGAAGGTCCACTGAAGTAGAAACTGCAACAGGCTCAGACCTCAGCACACCTGACTCCATGCCGGGAGTGCCTGCAGCACTGCCGGCCAAGATGAAGACAAAGACCTAATCCATCCAAGTCCACTGTTCTGGGACAGTCTCTAAATGCACTAACCTCGCTCTTTGGCTTCAGTAGTTCTGCTTCTGGATGACTGTTCTTGTTAAATGAAGAATGTCACCCCAGGGTGTGGTTTTTGTGTTTAAAAGCTCACCCTGTGAAAGACTCCTGGCTACACTGGGATTCTGAACACCCAGGGTAGTCATTGGCCAGCTAATAAAGACTTTCTATTACTTTAAACCCATGTCGGAGCAGTTTCTCTGGTAGATACCCCACAACAAACAGAATAAACAATGTAACAACTAGGAATAAATTCATGTCAGCTTCACACTGGGATTGCTGACCAGAGGCTTTACAAATGTAACAGAGAGGCAGTGCCCAGGTGTCTTCGTGAATGGTGGTACTTTCCCTTTTCAGACAAGGTCTCATGTAGCCCAGGTTGGCCTCTATGCAAATATGTAAACAAAGAGAAAAAGTAGACTATGTGCTTCAGAATGACTGTCATCAAGAACTCAATTCTTTCTAAATTAGGCTACAAATTTAACGACTTCTTTTAAAAGGACCTCAGGCCCTCCAAGACACAGTCAGCATTAAGAATTTACTAGGCAGCTGGGCAAGGTGGCGCACACCTTTGATCCCAGCACTTGGGAGGCAGAGGCAGGCAGATTTCTGAGTTAGAGGCCAGCCTGGTCTACAGAGTGAGTTCCAGGACAGCCAGGGCTACACAGAGAAACCCTGTGCTGAAACCGAATCCCCCTTAAAAAAAATGAAAGAAAAGAAAAAGAAAAAAAAAAGGATTTTCCATTTTGATAACTAGAAAATAGTCCAAATTTGTACGGAAAAATTAAGCAAGCGTACCTGGGGCAGAAAGAGACGAGTCCAGTGAGGCACAGGGCACCAGATTCAAAGGCAGTCTGGCAGGAAGACAGCACTCAGAAAGGACACACTTGTGAATGGGACCTGGATACAATCAAATCAGTGGATGAAAAGATAAAGGACAGAATATCTTTTATATCCCCACAGAAAAGATAATTCAACCTAAGATGTTATATAATGAAGTGGAGAAGATATAGTTCACACAACAAAAGGTCAATAGTTTAGCAATTAAATAAAACTGAAGAAAACAGCATCACCAAGAAACTAAAGTTAGATCTTTAATATGTAATATATTCTTTTTTTTTTTTTTTATTTTGCAATACAATTCAGCTCTACATAGTAGCCACGGATTCCCTTGCTCTCCCCCCTCCCGTCCCCCTCACCTCCCCCTCCACCCCCCATTCCCATCTCCTCCAGGGCAAAGCCTTCCCCACAGACTGAGATCAACCTGGTAGACTCAGTCCAGGTAGGTCCAGTCCCCTCCTCCCAGGCCGAGCCAAGCGATCCTGCATAGGCCCCAGGTTTCAAACAGCCAACTCATGCAATGAGCACAGGACCCGGTCCCACTGCCTGGATGCCTCCCAAACAGATCAAGCCAATCAACTGTCTCACTTATTCAGAGGGCCTGATTAAGTTGGGGGCTCCTCAGCCATTGGTTCATAGTTCATGTGTTTCCATTCATTTGGCTATTTGTCCCTGTGCTTTATCCAACCTTGGTCTCAACAATTCTCGCTCATATAAACCCTCCTCATTCTCGCTAATTGGACTCCCGGAGTTCCACCCGGGGCCTAGCCGTGGATCTCTGCATCCAGATCCCTCAGTAGTTGGATGAGGTTTCTAGCACGACAATTAGGGTGTTTGGCCATCCCATCACCAGAGTAGGTCAGTTCGGGCTATCTCTCGACCATTGCCAGCAGTCTGTTGTGTGGGTATCTTTGTGGATTTCTGTGGATCAAAGATCTAAGGGTTAAAAATAAAACTGTTTATGAACATCAGAGAGAAGAACATTCTAAATAGGACACAAACCCCAAAAGCCACAAAACAAAGACTCATAAACATTTTTTTTTTTTTTTTTAAAGATTTATTTATTTATTACGTATACAGCATGTATGACTGCAGGCCAGAAGAGGGCACCAGATCTCATTAAAGGTGGTTGTGAGCCACCATGTGGATGCTGGGAATTGAACTCAGGACCTCTGGAAGAACAGTCAGTGTTCTTAACCTCTGAGCCATCTCTCCAGCCCGACTCATAAACATTTTAAAGAATGTTTTAATTTAAAAATCATAATATTTATTTGGTACAAAGATTTGTAAATATGTTACAAGAAAGTACAAATTTCTACATGTAAAAAAATTCCAGGTCAATATCAAAAGACAAACTACAAAGAAAATATTTCCAGTATTTAAAAAAAATTTTTTTTATTATTTTTAAAATTTTATGTGCATGGATGCTTTGCTTGCATTTATGTCTGGGCACTACATGTGTGCCCGGTGTCCTTGAAGGCCAGAAAAGGACATTGGCTTCCTTGAACTGGAGTTACAGACTGTTGTGAGGCACCATGTGGACACCAATAATTGAATTTGAGTCCTCTAGTTGAGTAGCAAGTGCTCTAACCACTGATCAATCTCTCCAGCCCTTTTTTCCCCTTTTATTTTTTAAAAGGCTAATATCTAAAGCATGCATGCAATGGAAAAGCAGGCTAACAACTAATAAAGAAAACGGCCAATAACAGACATAGGGAAAGTCATTCTGATGCAAATTCTAATGGCTATTGGATCTATAAAAAAAGTCAGTACTCACAATGAATAAAGGTAAAATATTTGATATTTATTGGGCTGAGATGGCAGGCATGCATTTCTGATGAGAATGCCAATTATTAAAACTTCTTCAGAAACAACTTGGGAAAATCTATGCAAATTCTATAGATTCTTGACCCAGCAATTTCACTTCTCAGCATCTATTTTAATTGTCAATAAAAAATAAGTAAGCCAGAGTACAATATGCAAAAAGAAATAGTGTATATTTATAATATATAATAATAGCATATTACCAATTGTGTGTACGCCCGCATGTTGTGTGTAAAGAGAATATTCATTTCAGTGGTGGCAAATGTACAGCTTGTCTACAAAAGGATACTAACACTGTGGTTGTAGTTGCCTTTGGAGGGAGCTGAATGGGAAAGGAAGGAGTTTCATGTTCTACCTTTTGAAGCTTTACCTTTTGCACATTTTTTTTTAAACAAAGGAAATAAAACCAGCTATGTCCAGAGTCTGTGTCCCATTTAATAGTTCTAACACATCAAATATATTCAAAAATTACATAAAAAATAAGTAAGTTATGAAACATCATGATTCATAAGTAATAACCAATAGTTGTTAAAATATTTCATATTCTATATTATCCAAAAAAACAACAAGAATGCGTGCTCCTCTCCTTTAAATACTTCTGCTATTGAACCGTCAGAGGTCTGCAACAATAAGGTCTTAGTAGTAACGAGTTTTGTAAATATGTAGTTCTGTAATCATTGGCACTTAAGATATAATACGTTATTTTAAAAGAAAGTAAAATTAGCAATTACTAAGGCTGTTTCAGTTTAATACTTATCAACACATTCATATATATCTTGACAAAGTTTTGTTGTCGTCTACAGCTCTTGGAGAAGAGTGGGCTGTGAGCCACTGGTGGATGGCCTTCTCATACTTCCATGGTTCTTTCTGCCAATCCTGATGCCACCTAAGGTGGGCTATAACAGCTGAGTAATTTTGCCCTACGCTCTGTTTCCACATGATAAACTGCTCTCTATTGTACTGATGGACAGAAGCAGACACTTTAGGGTAGTTTATAATAGAACGAAGCTTCTGGTCCAAAGAATAAGTAATTTCTGGAAATTCTGTAGCAATATTTGTTAGCTCATCTGGATCTGAGGAAAGATCTGAAAGAAAAGAAATGGAATAGTTATGTGTTAAAATTGTTTTTTAGGATATCATTGTGACAGATAAGTACAGGATTTATTTTCCTTTTCCATTCTTAGTGTAAGATGGGCAGTATGCATTTACATGGCACAGTGACCTTTCAATCAGCAGCATACCACATACTCAACCGTATTCCCCTAACATTACATCCCAAAATGACTCACAGCCATCTTAGGTCAATGATCATGAAGCAAGGAATGGCTATGGATTAACACTAAACTCGAAGCACTTGTGTTAATGAATGACCAAATATCTTCCCGTCACCATCCTACCATATTGTTTTTTTTTTTTTTCTTATGTGTTCTTTGATGCCAGAAACAGCCCAATCCTCATAATTAGCAAGCTGGCTTAGAATTTTTCCTGTTTCCTGTTTCTTGATTTGACACATAGGCATGCTTATAAATGCCCCAATTATAACCATCTCACACTTCTCAGCTATAACAATTCCTCATACAATAAACCATGTTCATTTTTGACTAAATCTTTTTTTTTTTAAGCATCTTATTGCTGGGAGTTCTGAAAATTACACTAACCAGTACTGTCCATTTGAGCAAACAGCCATGGAAATAAGCACTTTTCTCAAACAGTACCAGTGAGAAATAATGGCAAATACTCCAGATCCACATATGTTCTTTTTACATGAGATGGGAAGACAGAGGATTCATCTTAGAATACCACTCTTACTGGAAAAACAGCAAGTCAAAGACTTATAGGCATTGACCAGAGAGGAAGGAAAACTCTACATACAGGAAAAATTTCTGTGGGTCTATGTGGGTTCACTGCCCAGGAGGTGCCTGAAGGCACATGTAACTTTGCCAGTGGACTAAAGAGGCACCTCTTGAGGAAAGAATGGTCCATGAATACATGCTAGAGAGTACTGTCATGGTTGGTGCACCTACTGGCCCTTCAGTCACATTTGCCTTTTGCAGAATGTGTTGTAAAGTTGTTTCAACAACTGTAAGATGTAAATGCATTTTCCTTAGTAATTCATTAACTGGACAGTATCCACTTAAAAACAGACACAGTGCTCTGATGAGCTGAGGGGGAGGATGAAGAAATCAGAAACCAGGAACAGACAGCAGATGCAATATCACTTTCCATCGATGGTCAAAACAGAAGGGGGTGCCTCATCATAGAGCTGCTAAAATGAGGCCCTCGGATTACTTGTTGTGCATGACTGCTTGATTACATGGCAATGGGTCCAGTGACTCTCTTCTGATTTGGTTAGGTTTACTGGGCCTGGTGTAGGAGCTCTGTGGACTTCATTTAACAATGTCTATGAAGGTACGTGAGTTGCTCTGTTGGAAGCTAGGAATCCCTGTTCTTAAACTTAAGGAAGTTAGTCGTTTGGACCCTAAACAATTATTTCCAGTTAATAATTCCAATATTTGTAACTAGGATGGAAACTTATGAATAAATATTAACAATGGCCTTGACACCTATTTTATGTACAGCATGGGGATAAAATATAAGAAAAACTCTAGCTAGACAGGGGTGGTGCATGCCTTCAATCCCAGCACTGGGGAGGTAGAGGCAGGTGGATCTCTGTGAGTTTGAGGTCAGCCTAGTCTATAAAGTGAGTTCCAGGCCAGCCTGGGGTTTACACAGAAAACCTTGTCTCAAAAAAACCAAATAATGATAATAATGATAATAAAAATAATAATAATGATAATGATAATAAATAAAATAGGGGAAGAAAAACTCTAAATCAAAAAATGCTGTTTAAAAATGAATTCACAGAGAGTGACGCTAGAAGGCATTTTCACAGGGTGGAAGGAGCTGTGGGGTTTGTCCTGAGACCCATGCTGAACATTTAGTTTTATGACTTCCTAGTTCTGAGGCCCTGAACAGCTGTCGCACTTTCTGGGACCCCATTTCCTTCTCAGCAAAGCAAAGAGAATGATATGCTCTCACAGGCCTTGAGAAACATTAAAGAATGGATGTAGAATGGACAGACTCCCCAAGAGCAAGGCATTGATCACAGAATTGATGAAACTTAGGTGTGATGAGATGGTGTTGACTGATGATGGAGAAAAAGAACAAACACTGGAAGATCTTGCCAGGAAACAATGGTTGAATGAGATCTGGACACCAGGCCACAGTGTGCTGCCTCCAGTTCCAGGTGCTGATGTGTGAGGCAGCTGCGCCTCTTTCATTAGTGAACACTGATAACTCACACCAGCAAATGTCCTTTACCATCAGCAGTCAATAGAGAGGACATGTGGCTTTTATAAAGAGACTAGATCTAAACTCTAAACCATGAGACTGGGGTGACCTATTGTAGCTTGTCCCAGTATGAGAAGCAAGAGGTATTCATTTATTTTAATAACAACTCTCTTGATCACGTGATGTAGATCAGCTCACTCCACTTAGAATGCATCAAGAAGCTTACCAAAGAGTTGGGACTGCACGGAAGCACCGTCAGAGTAGGCGATATACTTCCACTGGCCGGTTCGTAGCATGTAGGTGGAGGCGTTCACGTTGCATCCATGGAATTCACTTAGAATCCAAGGCGGACGGTGGATTTTGAATGTCTGCTCATTTGCAGAAGTCTCTGATGACAGCCCCAACAAAGAGTACCCACTGAGGGTCTGAGGCAGAGCAAGCCCAGCAATATCTTTGGAACAAAAGTAAAACGCTTCTTTACTAATTCATTGGAATTATCTCAAAACAGCATCTCTACTTTCCCATCACCAAGGGTTGCAAACTAGGTATCATATACGGATTCTGTAACCTCACTGCCTAGGCTGAAGTGCTCACGCTGTCAATCATGTTACCTTGAGTGAGTTAGTAAGTTCTCTGACTGTTCCTCATTCTTTCTTTTAAAAAATATTTTATTTATTTATTTTTATTTTATGTGCATTGGTGTTTTGCCTGCACATTTGTCTGTGTGAGGGTGTTGGAGTAATAGACAGTTGTGAGCTGTCATGTGGGTGCTGGGAATTGAACTTGGGTCCTCTGGAAAAGCAGCCAGTGCTCTTAACCACTGAGTTATCTCTCCAGCCCCATGTTTCCTCATTTGTAAGAGAGGCATAATAAGAACACTTCCATCTCAAATGTTCATTTTTGGTGAAAACTAGCTAACTTACTTAAATTTGAGAACAGTGCCTGACACATTAGGGCCCTCCATCAAAATTACTTGATATTACCAGTCCTTTGTTTTCTGAACAGTGGTTTCTCTAGGTTTATCTTATAGGATAAGGACAAGGCCGACACAAAGAGGGGTTAGTAGTAGCAAAAGATTACAGAAGTTAAACACTACCAGGTAATTTATTGTAGACAAAATTTTATTGTTGATGTGTCTTAAGAACTCAAAAGTGGTACATGGTACATCCTGTGCTCTGAAGTGCCTTGATGATTATTTTTCACCTGTCAAATACTCAGAATAAGAACACATGAAATAAATCAGTTTAAAAAAGGATGCATTTCAAACACGGATCTTAAAGAGAATGTTAGTAAAAACCAAATTGTGAACTGGAGAGATGGCTCAGAGGTTAAGAGCACTGGCTGCTCTTCTAGATGTCCTGAGTTCAATTCCCAGCAACCACATGGTGGCTCACAACCACCTGTAATGAGATCTGGTGCCCTCTTCTGGCCTGCAGTCATACATGCTGTATACATAATAAATAAATAAATCTTTAAAAAAAACCCACCAAATTGTATTAGCACAAAACAGACGTATCGATCAACGGAATTGAACTGAAGACCCAGATGTAAATCCACATACCTATGGAAACCTGATTTTTGATAAAGAAGCCAGAAATATACAATAGAAAAAAAGAAAGCATCTTCAACAAATGGTGCTGGTCTAACTGGATGTCAGAAGATTGCAAATAGATTCGTATCTATCACCTTGTACAAAACTCAAGTTCAAGTAGATCAAAGACCTCAATATAAAACCAGATAAACTGAACCTCATAAGAAGAAAAAGTGGGGAATAGCCTTGAATGCGTTGGCACAGGAGAACACTTCCTGAAGAACAGACCAATAGCACAGGCACTAAGATCAACCATTAACAAATGGACCACGCCTTTAATCCCAGCACTTGGGAGGCTGAAGCAGGTGGATCTCTGTGAGTTTAAGGCCAGCCTGATCTACAAAGCAAGTTCCAGGATAGCTAGGACTGTTAACACAGAGAAACCTTGTCTCGAAAAATTAAAAAAACAAAACAAACAAAAAAAAAAACCCAAAACCAACCAAATGGGACCTTATGAAACTGAAAAACTCTGTAAGGCAAGGGACACCATCAACAGTCAACAGGACAAAACAGCAGCCTGCAGAATGGGAAAAGATTTTCACCAACTACAAATCTGACAGAGGACTGATCTCCAAAATATATAAAAAACTCAAGAAACTAGACATCAAAAAAACCAAGTAATCCAATTAAAAGTGAGGTATAGATATAAACAGAGAATTCTCAACAGAAGAATCTCAAATGGCTGAGAAAAACTCAGAGAAATGTTTAACATCCTTAGCCATGAGGAAAATGCAAAACAAAACGACTCTGAGATTCCATCTTATACCTGTGAGAATGGCTAAGATTAAAAACACAAGCAACAGTTCATGCTGGAGATGATGTGGAGCAAGGGGAACATTCCTCTATTGCTGGTGGGAGTGTAAACTTGATCAGCCACTTTAGAAATCAATATGGCAGTTTGTCAGAAAATTGGGAATTGATCCCCTCAAGATCCAGCTATACCACTCCTAGACATATACCCAAAGGATAACCACATTTGCTCAACTATGTTCATAGCAGCTTTATTTATAATAGCCAGAAACTGGAAACAACCTAGATGTCCCTCAACTGAAGAATGGATAAAGAAATGTGGAGTATAAACAATGGAGTATTACTCAGCTTAAAAAAACAATGACATGGCCGGGCGGTGGTGGCGCACACCTTTAATCCCAGCACTTGGGAGGCAGGGGCAGGCGGATCTCTGTGAGTTCAAGGCCAGCCTGGTCTACAGAGCCAGGGCTGTTTCACAGAGAAATGCTGTCTCAAAATACAAAAACAAAAACAGAAACAAACAAACAAACAAAAAAACCCAGTGATATCATTAAATTTGCAGGCAAATGGATGAAACTAGAAAAAAATCATCCTGAGTGAGGTAATCCAGACCCAGGAAGACAAACATGGTATGTACTCACTCTTAAGTAGATATTAGCTATAAAGTAAAGGATAATCATGGAAGTCAACTGGCTGTTACGGCAACAGCCCATTGTATTAGCTCCTTCTCCAGGTCATTCTGCTCCTTGAGTAAGAAAGTGAAGTCATGCTTGGCAAATAGGCTGTCCTGGCAGTGCTTTAAGTAAACCACAAAACAAATCAATAAATCGGCATCTAATATCTGGTCTTTTCTACCTTATTCTACTTTAAGACAAAAGAAAGTCAGGAGGAAAGAAGCTGGGTGAGGGGGTCCATGCCTTGACCATCATTAGTGAGCCACAAGGGGAGAATAGAGCCCTGAAGATGAATGGGAAGCAGCGAGCAAATGGCATACACTCATAATCAGCATCTTAATAACATCTAATTTAGAAATATAATTCAGAATTTTCTTGTTTAATATCCCTACAAATGTATAGAAAACCATGAATCTCTCTCTTCATGTTTATGGGTGGTCGGCAGTCGAATGAGGAATGGGTCTACTCACGTGCTCACTGTTTATCATTCAGCAAACAGCAAACCGGGCCCTGTTGCAGTTGTAGGAGGGTGGCAGTGGAAAGCTGATTTGCTCTTCAGAGCTGTCCTACAGCTGGGGAAAGGCTGGTATGTCAGACGGCAACACAGGAGCAAGGAAGCATAAAGCAGGTCTGTAGGCAGTGAGGGCAGGCATGTGCAGGGCCGGGTCTGTATGCTTGTAGATCATGCAGTCAGAACGGCTCTCTGATAAGGTGAGAGGCCAGGTAATGAGTCTTATGTAGAGCTGCAGACAAGTTCTCCTTGCTATCTCCTATGGAACACCATGTATAAAGTCCCCAAGTTAGGCACATGATTGGTTCCCAAGAGGGCTAGATGGAGCAAAGAAGTGCATGATTTTACAAGATGTTGGGGAGAGGGAAGAGGCCATGTTGATCTCCCGGGTCCAGTGAAAGTACTTGGACTTGTGTTTGGGCGACACAGGAAACTGAGCAAAGTATTGATACAGACTAAGACTAACAGTGTATAGTAAATGGATAAACTGTCAGACAAAAGGAAGACAGCTGGGAAGCCATGGCAAGAGCCTAAGCAATAGATTACAGGAACTTAAGTTTCCAGTCTACTATTGCTATTTACTTTGTAAATTGAGGTTGAGAATAAAACCAATAGCCAGGCATTGTGGCATATGCATGCCTTTTATTCCTAGCACCCAGGAAGCAGAAGCAGGATCTAAAAAACAAAAATATAACAACAACAACAACAAGAATAATAACAAAAACAAAACAAACAAACAAACAAAAACCAAGAATAAAACTGATGTTAGTTACCTATACTAACATTATTTCAGACAGGGTCTTATCCTTGGCTGGCCTAGCACTTGCTACTTAGACCAGGCTATCCACAAACTGACAGAGATCACCTGCCTCCACCATGCCCCCAGTAAGTACTTAAATATCCATTGTTTTGTACCTCATAAAACTGCATTTTCCTTTCTTTTTTTTTTTTTTTTTTTTTGTTTTTCGAGACAGGGTTTCTCTGTGTAGCTTTGCGCCTCTCCTGGAACTCACTTGGTAGCCCAGGCTGGCCTCGAACTCACAGAGATCCGCCTGGCTCTGCCTCCCGAGTGCTGGGATTAAAGGCGTGCGCCACCACTGCCCGGCCAACATTTTCCTTTCTTATTTAGCAACAATTTCCTTAAAAACCCTTAAGCTTAAATTGCTTTCTTTTTGGAAATACTTTTTAGTATTTTGATAAGCCAGTGAGATGGTTGAAAGGACCAAGCAGATGCCATAACAGGCTGCTCAGTCTTCTCTCAGAGATCAGGCCTCAATTTCAGTTTCCTGAGACTTGAGCAAGCAGTTTCTGGGAGGGCCATGAACAAAAGACATAGTCCTTGCAGTAGCTCCCTTTCTGCACGTACTTTGACTGCTCAAAGTTCAGCCAGATGTTTACTGTCTGGGACCCCTCCCCAATTTAGAGTTATGTGCAGTATGTGCTTGGCCAGCCAGCCCCCACGGTGGCTCAAGGACAAAGCCTGGGACTTATGCTGGACTGCCCCCAAAGTGATAATTGTAACCACCAACCAGTAAATTCAAAGGTTACATACCCTCACCCAATTAAAAGAGAACAGAGATAAAAATAAACCAATCCGAGTTGCACCCGTGCAAAACTCCCCCAAGCCCCCTGAAGAGCTTGTGGTTTTTGCCTTTAAAAAGCTAGCCACACAAAGAAAAAGCAAGCTCCTCCTGGCCTCACTGTTACCTTGAGTGAGTGCTTTGGATTGAGCTTCCCTGCCCGAGGCTTGTAAACAAACAGAAATAAACCTTGCTTTTGCATTCTGTACCTAAGGTCTTCGGTGGTCTCTTTGGGGTCACAATCTGGGCATAACAATGGTCTAGTAAGTAAAGGTACTGGCCTTGTAGTCCTGACAACCTGAGTCTGATTCCTGGGACTCACATGGTGGAAGGAGAGACTCAACTCCCAGAAGTTGTTTTCTGACCTCCACATGTACACTGTGGCACATGTATGTCCATACACACCTACAGACAGGCACCCATGAAATAAATAAATACAATAAAAAATTAAAGAAAGTTCTTAAACTTAAAGCCCATATTTCATACCGACTTGTCCAGCAAATCTGTCATCCAATTCTATTTTAAGCCAAGTCTCACCTCTTTTGGCAGCATAAGCAAAGACTGAAACGGCAGAATTCTTGGGGTGGAAAGATAGCTCAGTGGTTAAGAGCACGGGGTGCTCTTCTAGAGGCCCTGGTTTGATTTTTAGCACCCACATGGTAGCTCACAGCTGTCTGTAACTCTAGTTCCAGGGCATCTGACACCTCTTTGTGGCCTCTGAGGTGCTTGTGCACCACAAGCATGCATTGTAGAAAAATATTCTAGAGAGTAACTTACAAAGAATAATTAGGCGATAATCAACTTTAATAGTATAAAGAATTCCCAGGCATAAAAGACAGCAGTGTTCTGTCAGTATGAGGCAATGATAAAATGATTACACACTATATAGACCAGCAAGGATGAACAAACTACAAATATTCTTTGCACTTTATCATAAAGTAGCTTTTTGGAAAAAGGCATTTTTTCAAAGTCTCATTAAAAAACTGTGAATTTTGGCCGGGCGGTGGTGGCGCACGCCTTTAATCCCAGCACTCGGGAGGCAGAGCCAGGCGGATCTCTGTGAGTTCGAGGCCAGCCTGGGCAACCAAGTGAGTTCCAGGAAAGGCACAAAGCTACACAGAGAAACCCTGTCTTGAAAAACCAAAAAAAAAAAACCAAAAAAACAAAAAAACTGTGAATTTAGTCTTTTAAGTAAAAGCAACCACAGCATCTTAAGTTTGAACAAACTATTGATAGGAAGGTAGGTGCAAGTAAATGAATAAACCACACAGGCTTTTCCCATTTAGTCTTCTGCTGAAGTTTTTCTCACTCATCATGTTTTCTATGATACCACTTAGGAGAAGAGGGAACCTGGATTAAAACTGAGTTTAGCCTCGTACTCTTCACACGCAATTAATTTATGAGACATGATGCAGCGACAGTTGAGCCACCAAGGAAAGGACTAGCGTCTTAAGACTAGATTATCATTTATAATTGAATCTCTTAATTAAAAGGAAGATCTCTGAAGATGTTTGGTCAAAATATGCATGTTTATTTATTCCACAGTAAGACAGAACATGCTGCCTCACAGGTTCAATTTGAGAGCTAATCATTCCTAGAATTCCTTTAAATTCTTCCATCACTGAGAAATGACAGGTTTTAAAAATGAATTGAATACCCGGAACAGGAACCTTCAGGATTAACTTAGCTTTGTTAGCTGTAATGGGCATTAAATAAAGCAAAAGAGAGCTTAGGGCTATTAATCTGGTGTAATTGGTAATCATATTCCCCTATTCTAGAAAAAAATGTGCTGATTTGGATAGCAAATTAGATGGATACTGTCTCAAATAAAACCAAGCCTTGTTCATACAATGTTAGAACCACTTTCTTTTAAATAATATAAGTAGTCTATTTTCATCTCAGTACACTTTCAAACCTAATCTACGACTTAGGTTTTTAGGTCAGACATTTACCAGGTTTCTAACTCTTTAATAGTATCCAGAGATACACATCTGTGTGCATCTATAGGCCACTTCCTGAAGGTAGGCAGGCTTCCAAGAAATGGGGTCACATTTGCCTTGAGAAAATTTGTGCCAGTTTTTATTCTAGCAGCAAATGGGAAGACCTATTTCCAACAGAAGATTTTCCAATTCTTAGTCTTTGTAAACTCTGTATGTGAAAGAATATGTACATTCTTATTTAAATAGTTTTTTTGTTTGTTTGTTTTTGAGACAAGGTCTCATTATGTACCTGACTAGCCAGCAACTTGCTATGTAGACAAGGCTGGCCTCAAATTCACAAAGATCCATTTACTTATGCCTCTAAAAACAAACACACACACATTTTGGCTGCTTGTACATCTTCTGTTGTGAAGTGGTTTATGTCTTTTGGCTGAGTAGTTAATAAGGCATCTCTCTATGTCTTCTTTACGCTTTCACTATTTATAAAAATGTGACTAACTCAAGTAGCTGTCACGGCATTGTTACAACGCGGTTCCTATCTTACCACTGGCTGACCTCTGATGAACGGACACTTTAGTGTCTTACTGAAAGGCCCACGCACAGACACTTTCCTGCATTGTCTCCCTCTATCTAAGTATCATACATATCAGCAGCATTTGCTCTTCTGGCAATGAAAAGAATCTCTTATGCAACACACTGTAAACTGTGCTAACCTTGGCACTGTTAATTTTTACTTAAGAATTGGAGAGAAAATTATTTTTGGCTTTATTCCTTTTACTATTTCTGGACAGGCCTAACAAACACAGAATTCTGTTAACATATATTTTTGCAGTGAAATCTAACTGAGGAGCAGTCTATAATCAAAAATTTCATGGATGATCAAAATAAAGATCTATGTCAACCTTTAGCTCTAGAATAAAGGACAAATTACAGAGAAAAACCCCCAACTGCCAAGAACTTTAATCATTTCAGAACAAGGATGGATTTAAAGATGTTTCTGCAAAATTCTTATTTTCAAGTACCATAAACCATGGAGTGATAGTCAGGTACCTTGCTTGACGGAAAAATAAAAATACCCATATCTCAGCTAGCTTTAACAGATAAAAATATCATAAAATTCATGATGACAATATATTTGACATTTATTTAAGATATTTAAAGCTATCTGAGGATACATTATGATGTATGCAAATCTGGAAATTATCCTGAACTTTTCTAATGCATTAAGTGGCAAGTAGGGATAACTATACTGTGGACGCTAGCTTTTTGCCACTGTGACAAATACTCCAGGAAAAACCTTAAGGAGTGAAGATTTCTTTCAGCTATGGTTTCAGAGCCTGTGGCCGGTGTGTTCCTTTTCTGTGGTCTGTGGTAAGATGTAATATCATGGCAGCAAGAGCACACAGTGGAGCAGAGGGAAGAGGGGCTGGAAGGGGCTGGGCACAGCACAGTTTTCAAAGGAATCTCACACACGTAGAAGTAGAGAATCACATTCATGTAGAAGTAGAGAATCACATTCATGTAGAAGTAGAGAATCACATTCATGTAGAAGTAGAGAATCACATTCATGTAGAAGTAGAGAATCACATTCATGTAGAAGTAGAGAATCACATTCATGTAGAAGTAGAGAATCACATTCATGTAGAAGTAGAGAATCACATACATGTAGAAGTAGAGAATCGCATACATGCTCAACAAAACAGAATGAAGATAAGAAAAGGAGGAGTAGGGGAATATGAGAAAGAAAATGCTCGACATAGAATACATATGTTCAGGAAAGCTTTAAAAAAACATGAGAGAAAGTAACAGGGACCTGGGCATCAAGTGAGATGTGGTTGATCTGGCTACACGTGGTCGTTGCTCTGCAGGAAGGGGAAATCAAGCGATGAGTGAGCAACCAGAGACTGAAGCTCTAAGGGCTAGGAAGATGTCCAAGCACAAATAACAACAGGAATAACAAAGGAGAGAGCTCTGATTTAAATCACCTCTGAGGACACTGAGCAGAAGGAAGAAAATAAGAACTAGTATTGCTTTGATTTTTAAGGAATGTGCTTCATATTTTACCATTTCCAAAGTAGAGAAATGTTATCTTTAAGCAACATGTGTAAGTTAATGCTAGTTTTTGCAATTTGTGATGCCAAAGAGTAGAATTATAGTATTTAAACAGTGACTTTAAATTACTCTGCTAAATTAAAAACCTACAGTTTTACCTAATTTCCTCTGAGTTTGAAGATGTCCTTAGTCTATTATCTTCAATGCAGCTTGCTACTGCAGTCCAAATGTTACTACTATGGACCTTTGGCTATCCCTACAGACATTAAGAAGCAGGCAATAAAGTAAATAGTGTACAACTAGGAAAAGTGTTTGAGGGGAAATATGTTCACACGATTAGACAGAAAATGAGAATGGCCCACTTAGGCTCATATATTTGAATACTTGGCCCCCAGCTGGTGGAACTATTTGGGAAGGATTAGGAGGTGTGGCCTTGTTGGAGGACGTGTGTCCCTGGAGGAGGCTTTGCGGTTTCAGAAGACTCATGTGATTCCCAGTGCTCTTTCTCTGCCTCAAGGCTGTGGATCAAGATGTGAGGTCTAAGCTGCTCCAGCCACCATCATAGACTCTCACCCTCTGAAAACATGAGCCAACTAAATTCTTTCTTTTAATAGTACCCTTGGCCTTGGTGCTTTGTCTCAGCAATAGAAAAGTAACTAATACACTCTGTAAAAAGTGAATAGAAGATTCTATAGTGGAAATACTTTTATTTTAGGGAGGTGGTGGTAGGGAGTTGAATGTTGTATGTAAATAAATAAAATAAAGTTATGCACCCAAAAATCTGATGTGTCTTATTTTGGAGTCATATCCTGATTTACTAACGTGAGTGAAGGTCATTGGAACCAGAGAAACATCATTCTTGCTTTTCAGAGTACAAACTTGACTCGGAGTGAGAGTCACTCAAGCTAGTGGAATTCCGAGTACGTGTTTTTTTTTTTTTCCTAGCATTACAAATAAATATTTCCATAAAGAGTACTCACCAAGCATTGTAGGGTAGATATCCACAAGAGAAACAAAATCTGGCACTTGTAGGTTGACCTTGATTCCTGGTCCCATCATCAACAGTGGAACATGGGCACTAGCTTCATACATACTCATTTTATAAAACTGGCGGTGTTCCATGGCCATCTCTCCATGGTCTGAAGTATATATAACAATTGTTTTCTGAAGAAGATCTAACTTGCGAAGCGCCAAAATAATTTCACCTACCATACAAATCAAGATAGTTCTTTAGATTAGCTTTTGTTCACGTCTGACTCTGCCTCACTAAGTTTAATCAGCAGTACCCAGAGTGTGCTGCAATCCTTCTTACCAGCCAAGCAAACCCAATACTCTCACGGGCTTTCTCCTCAGCTGACAGACTGAAGAGAGGAAGGGAGGAAGGCAGTATCTACTGGATCACCTCTTCAGCTTCTGTCAGAGAACACCCGAGGCCAGAGGAGCTTTTCCCTCTCAGCACCTCAACTGGGGACAGACAGACAAGTCTGCTTGTCACTCTAGACATGACTCAGGTGTTAATGAAGACTGCCATCACTACTGGCCCAAGCTTTCTGCACAATAAGAGGGGTTACGAGCAAGCCAAACTTCCTTGCTATCTCTTCTCCTAGCCCTCATGCAGCAGCCATTTTATGCTCTTAAACCTAGCTTATGGTAACGAAGGATGTGTCATGAGCACACAGTTACTTGGGAGTACCTGAGCAGTGACATTCTGAGAAGCGTTGTCTCTGACTTGAAAGTTTCTCCCCATTGGAATTATGAAAATCACAATAAAGCATAGTGCAGAGAAAGGGGAAATTATCTTTATTTTGCTAGATCTTGAATTTGGGGTGCAAAGGTCTATATTAAATACACATATTTATAGGTCCAGTCAGAGTTGAGGTCTAATGCTCTACAGAATTAAGACCTCATGATCTTTCAATTAGACAAAAGGAATTGCTTACTACTTTTTTCCCTTCTCTACTCCTCTTTCTTCTCAGGTGTATTCCTTGCACACTCTGATGGACGCCTTGTTTCTAGAAGATCTGATAGCCTGGTCTTGCCATACTACTCTCCATACATACCCCCTCAACTAGCTGGTGAAGCTTTGCCTTCCAGCAGCCCCAGACCACAAAGTGCACTCTGAAGAGGGTATCAGTTCATGGTTTCTTTTCCTCTGTGTTGAATGTCTTTCTCCTACCCTCCTCTCATGCTTTCACCCTTCTTCCAGGACGCCTTCTCTGCTCTTCCACACACACTGACTCACTCTGTTCCCCAAGCTCCCTATGGTTTGTCCACGACTACAGTAATACATTGTAAACCCTGATGTTTATCTCTATGTTTGTCTGTAAACATACATGAGCCATAGCACTGGGCGGAGGCCTGAGGGAGCTGTGGGGGTCAGTCCTTTCCTTCTCCTGTGTGCATGACGACAAGCACGTGACCTACTGCTCCCTCCTGCTGAGCGAACTGCGTTTGTTTGATGAACCTTTAGCTACCAGGTGCTGTGTTGGCATTACGTTGAATACCATCAAGAAATAACATCCTCAGCTCTTCTTTGTGGAGCCCACACCTATGTCCTGGGGTGTAACCTCCCTTCTGTGAACTTCTTTAATGTTCACGCATGGAAGAGTGTGTATTATGTATGTAAAGTGAAATTCATAAAGTATATTTTGAAATATATTATCCCTCTCCCTCTCTAAAAAAGAAATTACATGTTAATTTAAGACATTACAATTATTTGTATTTTCTGCCTCATCTGCCTAGGATGTGCCTGGTTTTGCTTTCTCCATGCTGGCTTTTTCTCAGCTCTCAGCTGACACACTACCTCCTCAGGAGCGCCATCCCCAGACACTCTGTTAGTGTCCTAGTCTCACTCTTCTCTTTCCTCTAGCCATCCACTGCTTATGTCACAACACTACGTATGCTCACATGCTCAGTGTCTGTTCATTTTTTCTTTTCTGCTGAAGACACTTCAAAAATTGTCTGTCCCACCTGCTGCAGCACAGAGCACACAATGTTTCACCTTAGAAGACGTAATCACAAACTTTTAAAGCAATTGGAGCATGCAGATGAGTAAACATTTCCCAGTGTCAGGAAATACCAATGAAATACACTCAGTGGTCATATGTTACGTCTAAACTAACACAGTCATAGTTATGCTAGAGAAACACTTAAAATCTTACTGTCATGAGGGAGAACTTGGTGCCAGGTGTGGCGGTGTGTACTAATCCTAATACTTGAGAGACAGCAGCAGAAAAATCAGGGATTCAAGGCCCGCCTAAGGTACATAGTGGGTTCAGGGTTAGTCTTACACACACACACACACACACACACACACACACACACACACACACACACACGAGAACTTGTAAAGTCCTTGTTACTTTTTCATATATACACTGATTATATAAATAATGTGTCCACATGGCTTCCTTCTTTCTGCTGTATTCCATTTACTCAGTGAATACTTCTAATAGCACTGGCTGTTTTTTTGTATATAGAAAAAGGTGCTGTCCACACTTGACCAGTGAAGTTATGTTCTGTCCCAAAATGTAGCAAGTGAGTGACATGATGATGTGAAAATAACTTGTCATCAAAAAGCTGCTGATTTTTAAAAACAAGATTTCTTAATGTAGGAAGTAGAAACAGCACTACCGTGATCAGGGGGAAATCTCGGACAGTCATGGAGGCAGGCTTGTCTGAGCTGACTTTGAGGCTGAATGTCAGGAAACCCAGTGATTGCAGTCATCAGAGGAAGTGGATCTGAGCTGTAGGTAAGCCTTCCTCTAAAGGGTCTAGGGAGAATGAATTTGTTTGTAGGTATTACAAGTGTGGAAACAGCTATAAATGCTAACAAAGAAGTCCCTCTCTTAAAAAAATTATTAGAGACATTAAAATGAAACTGGTACATATGTAGTAAAACCAATAAAAATGATAGTAAATATTGGGTGTTAATTATTTACACTGAAGGTATTTTTCACACAGTGAATGTTTACCTGTAAACTAGTAAAGAGATTAGCTAAAAAATTAACAGATCTCATAAATTAGTGGGACCATGTTTAATCTGCTTATATTATCCTCACAGGTCCGCCTGTCATTAAAAACTAATGACAACTCCCAGCTCTCCTAAAGAAGTGTCTTTTTCCCTCCTTCCTCCTCCTCCTCTCAGTCTCCTTATTCTCTCAGTCTCTCTCAGTCTCTGAGGTGTTCAGTTATAAACCCAAGCCACAGCGATCCTCTGGCAGAGCAAGGTCACCAGTCTTGAATTCTTACGGGGTCATAAAGGCAGGTAAGAATTTTCTTCAGGCAGTGACCGGCAGGCTTTCTTTTACAACCCAAACGAGTGCTAATGATTGGTTAGTCAAGAAGGGAATTTATGTGCTCAATCTACATTCTTAGAAAAGTGGTTAGGTAAGAAATTAGGAGAAATTACTATTAGTAAGGCTGTAAGGAAGGAGGGTTTCACCCTAAACTGCACAAGAAGTAAAGCTATCCTCCTGACCTAGGAAACAGGTGTTGTTTTGTTTGGCCTTGGATGCTTGATAGGTATTTTAGATAAGTACACTGTTAGGAGTTCTTGGAAGCATGCACAGCATCACAAGAAAATTATTGTAGGAACCAGCTAATATATATACTTGCAAAGCCAAGAGAAGATGCTTGCTGTATATACATATATAAAAGCTAAAATATCACCAAGACTTCTTAAGAAATGGCTTGACCTTTAGAGGAGTCCTTGACTTTTCCAAGTAGTAGCTTTTGTGATAGTAGCTGAATTCCATTACATTTTCCTGCGTCTAGAGCATATTATTTAACATTTTGCAGACAAAAACTTCCTAATTGTGATTTATAAATTAGTGTTAATATAGTTCTTGTCCTTTTGACTGTGATTCTTAGCCTGCAAGAGCTAAGCTGTCTCCAGCCTGAGTGTTGACATTTCTAGGACACTACGTACATACTAACTGACATCTGTTGATCTTCCTGTGTGAAAGGAGTGCGGGAAAGGGACATGGACCTCTGTTTACGAGTTGAGGCTAAGAAGCAGAACATGTTGGAACAATAGAGTGAACTATGAGTCCTCTGCAAGTAAGTACTCTTAACCACTCTAGAAGACGTTTTCATTTCATTTTATTTTATTTTTCTCTCATATATTACTCCTGACTAGAGTTTCCCCTACCTTCTGTTTCTCCTAGAATACATATTACGATGTTTAAAATGATACTATGATGCAAACGTGAGTGCTATGCTGTTTTCACAACACCTTAACCTACCATCTGTCCCTCCCGAAGACTGATATTTCCAGCAATCATAAGATTCATATTGGAATTTTGTTATTTTAATGAGTGATTTTATAGAAATAATTTAATCTACAACTTTTATCAGAAAGTGACTTTTTCTATCTTTACATAAAAATATTACTTGATAACTAATGATAAGCATATGTAAGAAATTTACATCTATTTGAAAAAAAGTTAAAGAGATTTTCTACTCTTAATTCCTCTATGTCTCCCTCTATTTAACTTCTGATGACCATTCTCCTGAGACTCCAAAGGTGTGTGCAGACCACCAAACTGATTCCTCTACATCAGTATTTGGAATGTGAAACTTCTTCTCATCTCTTGGAAGCTAAGCTGCCTTACAGTTACATGCCTGTCGTGTTCAGCCAAGTGTTTTGTTTTAAGCAGAAAACAGCTTTCTATGACTTTTTATGTATGAAACAACCTGAGAACTTATGAATAATTAAAATAGAAAGGGCCCTTTATTTTGTTGTTAATGTATTTTTATGAGTCAAGATCCTCAAAGTCCTAAGTCTGAAGGATCTAAGCAATTGCTTTAAGAAATATCTGACGATGCTCCCGCAAGCCTCAACTAGCACAATCACAATTTGTTAGAAAAATATTATCCTTTTCTTCCTGTAATTGCACCACCTACCTAGCATGGCATCTGTCTCAGCACACATAGCATAATAAAATGCTCTAATGTTCTTAATTTCCATTTTGGTAAAATTCCCTGTGCAGTTTTTTGTATAGGAAGAGTAATAGTCCACAGGGTGCATTTCTGACAAAGCTGACCACTTTGGGATTTTGATGACATCATAGGCTACCTGAAAAGGAAGAAGGAATAGCTTTACATTAGCAAATTAATAGTATCCTTTCTTCCCACAAATATCTGTGGCAAACTTCAAACTTCACAACGTCTCATACATAGAGTGATTAAAAAGAACATGCTAATTCTCCAAGCAGGAATGTGCCGAGTAAACCTTATTTACACTATGTGGAGCAGGAGCATTTCAGGTTTTGATAAGCTTTCTTTGAAGGGTCATAAAGAGAACAGATTTGTCTCCCAGTGATAAATCCATGAGTCACTTCACAAAAGTGAATAATGAAAGAAAATTCAGGAAGATGAACATTCAATAAAGAAATGAAATGTGCTAAAACTGAAGTGAATTCAAGTCACACATATACGAAATAATAGAAGAAAAGGATGGTCTTGGGATGCTAATAGTGCTGCTATCTCAAAGAATTCAGATTCATGGTCAGAGGAGCTTACGGGTTGTACACTTAACATAACCAGGAAGACCAGTTTGAAGAAAAGGATTGAGATTTACGTACAGAAACCTGTAAAAATATTCACATTGAAGGAACTCTCTATTGGAAGCCAAAAAGTAAAAATGTAGGAAGTTGATCCAAACAGAGAAAGAAGTATGACAATTTGCAAAGCCAAGAGAAGATGCTTGTTGTAGGTCAGCTGCACAGGAGAAGGCAGGCATGCTCACACTGCAGGTCAGGATTTGCACAGGGGAAGGCAGGCATGCTCACACTGCAGGTCAGGATCTGCACAGGAGAAGGCAGGCATGCTCACACTGCAGGTCAGGATCTGCACAGAGGAAGGCAGGCATGCTCACACTGCAGGTCAGGATCTGCACAGGAGAAGGCAGGCATGCTCACACTGCAGGTCAGGATCTGCACAGGGGAAGGCAGGCATGCTCACACTGCAGGTCAGGATCTGCACAGGGGAAGGCAGGCACAGCTCACACTGTACCTCATACACTTTTTACAACACTAATCCCAAACATTTCTGTGTTTTCAGCACAGTGTACTAAATAATACTTTTTCCTATCTCTACTGACAAACCAAAGCAAATTTTTAAATATTTTGGCAGATGGTTTTAAAATTTTTAGAAAAAAATAATAAATTCTTCCTTTGACAATTAAGATTGTTTTTTCAGTTT
The DNA here is from genome assembly GCF_007827085.1 of Peromyscus californicus insignis. Taxonomy (NCBI): domain Eukaryota; kingdom Metazoa; phylum Chordata; class Mammalia; order Rodentia; family Cricetidae; genus Peromyscus; species Peromyscus californicus. The sequence continues at coordinate 76,113,901 of NW_026294480.1, read as the reverse complement.
CATTCTGTATGGTTATTTTTACCATTCTGAACTGGGGATGTGAGGCCTGCCCATACTGCAAAGATAATGTCTTTCTGTTCCTTTTTATAGACATATCATATGTAAATCTATACAGCTAACGAGTTCTAATATTTTATTTCCAAAGTATCATACTTTTAACAAACTCATTATGGTTTCAGTTTAAAAGTATAAGTTCCCAATTTTTCTATAAAAATAATAAAAGTAAAACTGAGCTAACACCAGGTGGCTTTGCATGTGACATCAATGTCTATTTTTGAGCACACATAGAATACTTACCTTTTCTAGCCAATAAAGAGATGTGTGAAATGTAGAAGAGCCAAAGTTTTCTCCTGAAGAAGGTGAAGGGTAAGGGTGTGGTAAATTCAATCCCAAGTAAAGGACAAATGGTTTGGTGTAGTTAATGGCTTCCTGTCTTAGCCAGTCAATCGCTTTGTCTGTATTCTGCCAGTCCCTTTCCATCACTCTCCTTCTATTCTTATCAGGGATAAGATTAACCACAGGCCTGCCTTCTTGTCTGAGCAAGAATGCAACATCCCTTGTCCAGGCTTCCACACGATTACTGAGGGTGTAAGAACAGAAGCGTATCAGAAAACATGCACGTAGTCTTAGAAACTGGCTAAACAAATGCTGAAAAGCACCAAGGGGTTGAACAGTTTTAAGATTTACTAATGTAAATGTTTACATAACTGTATCACATTACATTTCAGTTAAAAAGTTGTTGAGTATTACAGATTTTAAAACTATGGAAAAGAGAGAGTCCTGTCCCTAGAACCCAGGCCCTGGGACACAGCCAGTCCCCAGGAACCCCTACCTAACTCTAACCTAGTTGCCGGCCAGCAGGGAAAACTCCTGCGGGAAGGACCCCCCCACTCAAATCCGTCATCGGACCCTGCAATCTACATGTTCTGCCCCAATACCCATCCATCTGTGGCCCAAGTAACTTCCTGAGGCATGGAAACCAAAACGCCAGCTCTCATTGGACAAAGAGCTCTCATTGGACCAAGAGTAACTTCCTGAGACAGGGAATCTGTCAGCTCTGACTGGACCAAGAGCCCTGATAAGACCAAGAGCAGCTCCGTGAGTCACAGAATCAACTAACTTGGGTTGAGCCAAGAGCAGCTCCCTGAGATACAGAATCTGCCAGCTCCAATTAGACTAAGAGCTAAGATTGGACCCAGAGGGGCCCCTGAGACACAGACACAACAAGCACAGTGGACCAATAGCAACTTGCTCAGACACAGGCACCTCTTATACCTATTAGAGGAAGAGATGGGCAAATGTCAATGCAAAAATACATACGAGAACATAAAGAGCAATATGGCATCACCAGAATCTAGCCCTCCTCCAACAGCAAGACCTGAACATCACAATGTAGAAGAAACAGAAGAAAGCGAACATAAAAATAGCTTCATGAAGATGCTAGAGGGCTTTCAAGAAAAAATGAAAAATTCCCTTAAAGAAATTGAGGAAAAGACAAACAAAAATTTGGAAGAAATCAATAAATCCCTTAAAGAAAGCCAAGAAAATCATGAAAAAGCAATTAAACATGTAAGGGAAACAGTTCAAGACCTGAAAAGGGAAATAGAAACAATGGAGAAGACACAGAGGAAATGAAGGAAATAGAAAATCTGAGTAGACGAACAGGAAACACAGATGTAAGCATAGCCAACAGAATAAAAGAGATGGAAGACAGAATCTCTGGTGTAGACGATACAATAGAGGAAATGGATTCGTCAGTCAAAGAAAATACCAAAGCCCCAAAAGTCATAACACAAAATGTCCAGGAAATCTAGGACACCATGAAAAGGCCAAACCTAAGAATAATAGATAGAAGAAGGAGAAGAATACCAACTCAAAGGCACAGGAAATATATTCAACAAGATCATAGAAGAAAGGTTTCCCAACTTAAAGAAGGAAATGCCTATGAAGATACAAGAAGCCTATAGAACACCAAACAGACTAGACCCCCCAAAAAAGTCCCCTTGCCACATAATAATTAAACAATTCAACATACAGAATAAAGAAAGAATATTAAGAGCAGAAAAGGAAAAAGGCCAAGTGACTTATAAAGGCAGACCCATCAGAATAACAACCGACTTCAAAATGGAGACTTTGAAAGCCAGAAGGACCTGGACAGATGTAATGCAGACACTAAGAGACCACAGATGCCAGCCTAGACTAATATACCCAGCAAAACTTTCAATCACCATAGATAGAGTGAACAAGACATTCCAGAAGACAAAACCAGATTTAAACAATACCTACCCCAAAATCGAGCCCTACAGAAAGCACTAGAAGGAAAATTCCAACCTAAGGAAGTCAGATACAACCACAAAAACACAGGCAATAGATAACCCCACAGCAGTAAATCCCAAAAAAGAGAAATACACACACACTACCACCAAAAGATAACAGGAATTAACAATCACTGGTCATTAATATCCCTTAATACCAATGGACTTAATTCACCTATAAAAAGACACAGGCTAACAGAATGGATACAAAAGCAGGACCCATCTTTCTGCTACATACAAGAAACACACCTCAACTTCAAAGATAGACACTACCTCAGAATAAAAGGCTGAGAAAAGTAATTCCAATCAAATGGTCTTAAGAAACAAGCATTTGTAGCTATCCTAATATCCAGCAAAATAGACCTCAAACTAAAATCAATCAAAAGAGATCAAGAAGGACATTACATACTCATCGCAGGAAAGATCCACCAAGATGAAGTTTCAATTCTGAACATTTATGCCCTAAACACAGGGGCACCCACATATGTAAGAGAAATATTACTAAAGCTTAAATCACACATAAACCCCATACATTAATAGTGGGAGACTTCAACACCCCACTCTCACCATTGGATAGATCTGCCAAATCCAAACTTAACAAAGAAATAAGGGGCTTAACTGATGTTATGACTCAAATGGACTTAATCGATGTCTACAGAACATTCCACCCTAACAAAAGAGAATATACCTTTTCTCAGCACCCCATGGAACCTTCTCTAAAATCGACCACATACTCAGTCATAAAGCAAATCTCAACAGATACAAAACAATTGGAATAACCTCCTGTGTTCTATCAGACCGCCATGGTTTAAAGTTAGATTTCAACAACAACAAAAATTACAGAAAGCCTACAATCTCATTTCCATGAGAATCACTGAATAATGCTCAACTAAATCATCAATGGGTCAAGGAAGAAATAAAAAAAGAAATTAAAGACTTCCTAGAATTCAATGAAAATGAATGTACTACATACCCAAACTTATGGGACACTATGAAAGCAGTGCTAAGAGGAAAATTCATAGCACTAAATACCTACATAAAGAAGTTGGAGAAATCTCACACTAGTAACTTAACAGCACACCTGAAAGCTCTAGAACAAAAAGAAACAAACTCACCCAGGAGAAATAGATGCCAGGAAATAATCAAATTGAGAGCAACAATCAATAAAAGAGAAACAAAGAGAACAATACAAAGAATCAATGAAACAAAGAGTTGGTTCTTTGAGAAAAATCAACAAGATAGACAAGCCCTTATCCAGACTAACAAAAAGGCAGAGAGAGAACATCCAAATTAGCAAAATCAGAAATGAAAAGGGGGACATAACAACAGACAATGAGGAAATCCAGAGAATCATCAGGTCATACTCAAAAACCTGTACTCCCCCAAAATTGGAAAAATCTAAAAGAAATGGACAATTTTCTAGATAGGTACCACATACCTAAGTTAAATCAAGACCAGATAAACTATTTAAATAACCCCTAAGGAAATAGAAACAGTCATTAAAAGTCTCCCAACCAAAAAAAGCCAGACGCTTTCAATGCAGAATTCTACCAGATCTTCAAAAAAGAGTTAATACCAATACTCTTTAACTTATTCCACACAGTAGAAACAGAAATAATGTTACCAAACTCCTTTTATGAGGCTACGGTTACTCTGATTCCCAAGCCAAACAAAGATGCAACAAAGAAAGAGAATTACAGACCAAACTCCCTCATGAACATTGATGCAAAAAATACTCAATAAAATATTGGCAAACAGACTCCAAGAACACATCAAAACAATTACCCACCATGATCAAGTAGGCTTCATCCCAGAGATGCAAGATTGGTTCAACATACGAAAGTCTGTCAATGTAATACACCTTATAAACAAACTGAAAGAAAAAAACCCACATGATCATCTCATTAGATGCTGAAAAGGCCTTTGACAAAACCCAACACCCCTTCATGATAAAGGTCTTAAAGAGATCAGGAATACAGGGAACATACCTAAACATGATAAAGGCAATTTATATCAAGCCAACAGCCAACATCAAATTAAATGGAGAGAAACTCAAAGTGATTCCACTAAAATCAGGAACAAGACAAGGCTGTCTGCTCTCCCCATATTTATTCAATATAGTACTTGAAGATCTAGCTAGAGCAATAAGACAACAAAAAGAGTTCAAGGGGATACAAACTGGAAAGGAAGAAGTCAAAGTTTCATATTTGCAGATGATATGATAGTATACATAAGTGACTCCAAAAATTCACCCAACGAACTCCTACAGCTGATAAACACCTTCAGTAATGTGGCAGGATATAAGATTAACTAAAAAAAAATCAGTAGCCCTCCTATATACAAATGACAAACAGGCTGAGAAAGAAATCAGAGAAACATCACCCTTTACAATAGCCACTAATAATATAAAATACCTGGGGTAACTCTAACTAAGCAAGTGAAGGACCTGTATGACAAGAACTTTAAGTCTCTGAGGAAAGAAATTGAAGAAGATATCAGAAAATGGAAAGATCTTCCATGCTCATGGATAGGTAGAATTAATTCAGTAAAAATGGCAATCTTACCAAAAGCAACCTACATATTCAATGCAATCCCCATCAAAATCCCAACACAATTCTTCACAGACCTGGAAAGATTAATACTCAACTTCATATGGAAAAACAAAAAAACTGGGATAGCTAAAAGAATACTATACAATAAAGCAACCTTTGGAGGCATCACAATCCCTGAATTAGCTCTACTATAGAGCTACAGTAATAAAAACAGCTTGGTACTCACAAAAAAACCGACATGTGGACCAATGGAACCGAATTGAAGACCCTGACATTACTCCGCAGATGTATGAACACCTAATTTTTGACAAAGAAGCCAAAACTGTACAATGGAAAAAAGAAAGCATCTTCAACAAATGGTGCTGGCATAACTGGACGTCAACATGTAGAAGATTAAAAATAGATCCATATCTGTCACCATCCACAAAACTTAAGTCCAAGTGGATCAAAGACCTCAACATAAATCCAGTTACTCTGAACCTGATAGAAGAGAAAGTAGGAAGTATTCTTGTACACACTGGCACCAGAGATCACTTCCTAAATATAATACCAGTAGCATAGGCACTGAGAACAACAATTAATAAATGGGACCTCTTGAAACTGAGAAGCTTTTGTAGGGCAAAGGACACGGTCAACAAGACAAAATGACAGGCTACAGAACGGGAAAAAATCTTCACCAACTCCACATCTGACAGAGGGCTGATATCTAGAATATATAAAGAACTCAAGAAACTAGACATCAAAATACCCAACAGTCCAATTAAAAATGGGCTATAGAGCTAAACAGAGAATTCTCAACAGAAGAAGCTCAAATTGCTGAAAGACATTTAAGGAATTGCTCAACATCCTTAGGCATCAGGGAAATGCAAACCAAAATGACTCTGAGAAACCATATTATACCTGTCAGAATGGCTAAGATCAAAAACACTGAAGACAGCTTATGTTAAAGAGGATGTGGAACAAGGGGAACACTCCTACACTGTTGGTGTGAATGCAAAGTTGTAAAGCCACTTTGGAAATCATTATGGCAGTTTCTCAGAAAATTGGGAATCAATCTCAAGACCCAGCTATACCACTCTTGGGCATATACCCGAGGAATGTTCAATCATACCACAATGACACATGTTCAACTATGTGCATAGCAGCATTATTTGTAACAGCCAGAACCTGGAGACAACCTAGACACCGGTGCCTCAACTGAAGAATGGATAAAGAAAATGTGGCACATATACACAATGGAGTACTACTCAGCAGAGAAAAACAATGACATCATGAGGTTTGCAGGCAAATGGATGGAACTAGAAAATATCATCCTGAGTGATGTAACCCAGACTCAGAAAGACAAACATGGTATGTACTCACTCATAAGTGCATACTAGATGTGGAGCAAAGGATGGCCAGACTGCAGCCCACAGCTGCAGGGAGGCTAGCTGGTAAGGACAACCCTAGGAAGGACACAGGGATCGCCCAGTGATGGAGAAATGGATGAGATCTACAGGAACGAACTGGGGGGTGAGGGGGCATAACAGAGGGCAAGGGTCAGGGGAAAGGAAGCTTAGGGCAGTGGGAGGTTTGAGCTGGATCAGGAACAGAGTGGGAGAGCAAGGAAAGAGATACCATGATAAATGACGACACCATGGGAATAGGGAGAAACAGAGTGCTAGGGAGGTCCCCGGGAATCCACAAAGATGACTCCACCATAGACTACTGGCAATGGTCGAGAGGGTTCCTAAGTTGACCTACTCTGGTAATCGGAGGGCTGAATATCCTAACTTTCGTGATAGAACCCTCATCCAGTGACTGATGGAGGCAGATGCAGTGATCCACTGCCGGGTCCCAGGCAGAGCTCCGGGAGTCCAATGAGAGAGAGGAGGGATTCTATGAGCAAGAGATATCAAGACCATGATTGGAAAAAGTGCGGAGACAGCTAGCCAAACTGGTGGAAACACATGAACTGTGGACCAATAGCTGAGGAGCCCTCATGGTACTGGACTGGGTGGGACAGTTGTTTAGCTAGAACTGTTTGGGGGGGGGCCCCAGGCAGTGGGACTGGGACCTGTCCCTAGTGCATGAGCCGGCTTTTTGGAGCCTAGTGCCTATAGTGGGACACTTTGTGCAGCCTTTGTGCAGGGAGAAGGGGCTTGGACCTGCCTCAACTGAGTGTGCCAGGCTCTGCTGACTCCCCATGGGAGACCTTGCCTTGGAGGAGGTGGGAATGGGGAGTGGGTTGGGAGGGACTACTGGGGGGTGGGAGGTGGAAGGACAGGGGAATATGGGGTTGATATGTAGGATGAGTAGAAGATCTCTTAATAAATAAAAAAGGAAAAAAATAAAAACTATGGAAAACAACTGAATATTCATTTGTGTTAAGACTGTGATAGATTGCTTAGACTAGTTAATTTTTCTTAGAGAAAGATATTTAGTTGTGCTGGCTGGTCTTAGGTCAGCTTGACATAAGCTAGAGTCATCTGAAAGGAGAGAATCTCAATTAAGAAAGGGTTTCCATAAGATCAAGCTGTAGGGCATTTTTTAAATTAGTGATTGATGGGGGAGAGCCAAACCATTGGGGGTGGTGCCAGCCCTGGGCTGGTGGTTCTGGGTTCTAGAACAAAGCAGGCTGAGCAAGCCATGAGGAGCAGGCCAGTAAGCAGCACTCCTTCATGGTCTCTGCATCAGCTCCTGCCTCCAGGTTCCCACCCTGCTTAAATTCCTGTCCTGACTTCCTTCAATGATGAACCGTGATGTGGGAGCATAAGCTGAAGAAACCCTTTCCTTTCCAAGTTACTTTGGTCATGGTGTATCATCACATAAATAGTAACCCTAACTAAGACATTAGTTAAAGTATTTCATATTCCTAGCATTTTTCTTTTCCATTGAATTACCTAGCATTTTAGTATCTTTCTCTCAGAAAAGAATATAAAAGAACCAGTTACTGTTGCTTGAGTTTTCCTGCCTGGCCCACAGTCAGGACAAATCTCTCTCACCCGCCAGTCCCACAGCCGCTCAGACCCGACCAAGTAAACACAGAGACTTATATTAGTTACAAACTGTACGGCCGTGGCAGGCTTCTTGCTAATTGTTCTTATAGCTTAAATTAATCCATTTCTATTAATCTATACCTTGCCACATGGCTCGTGGCTTACCGGCATCTTCACATAGTGTTTGTCATCATGGTGGCTGGCAGTGTCTCTCTGACTCAGCCTTCCACTTCCCAGCTTTATTCTCCTCCTTGTCCCGCCTATACTTCCTGCCTAGCCAATGGCCAATCAGTGTTTTATTTATTGACTAATCAGCAACACATTTGCCATACAGAACATCCTACAAGTTACTGTAATTTCTTTGCATCACAAAAGCATTTGTATTTAAAAAACCCTATCTCCCATTGGTATTTCTTGTATTTCTAAATCCTATGTTTTAATATGTTCCTTGTTCTAGTTTCTCTCACTAAAAAACAGTTTAACCATGGTCTGAACTGCCACAATATTGATGCAAGTTTCTTATTTGTTATAATGCAGTTACGTTTTTGTCTTTGTTTGCGGACTTACACATATCACTGATTTAATCAACTCAAGTTTTGGAAGTCTTTTGTCTGTGTCACATGCTATTTGATATTTCCAAGAAATGTCCAGGTTTATGAAGCTGTTGTTGCTTACGGAGCATACTCAACATTGCCAAGAAACTTGTCTCTATTAATATAAGTGCCTTTGAAGTGTTCTATCAGATTAGAAATATTTTTTAAGAATCTAGATAACAACCCCAACAAAATCATATTTTATGGTAAAACATAATACTCAGAAGAAATTTCAGACCAGAAGATGACTAATGGCCCATGGGTAATGAGGCGCACATCTTTAATTCCAGCACTCGGGAGGCAGAGGCAGGCGGATCTCTGAGTCTGAGGACAGCCTGATTTACAAAGTTAAGTTCCAGGATATCAAAGAGTAGAATTTTAACAAAATTATACATAACAATTCTAACAGATATGAGAATCCAAAATAGGATTTTCTGGGTAAAATTCACATACTTATAAAGCACATGACATTAGCTTCTCAGTCTTTTGTTTGCATCATTGCTAAACAATGTCACCATGTTGGAGGAAAAGTTTTAGGGGTCATAACATCGCTGGGGCTCACAAAGGATGTGAGGAACCAAAGTACTTTCTTGTTACCTTAGCAGTGTTCTGTGGGAAATATTACTAAGAAATTACTAAGAAGTAAACTTGTAACACAACATAACTAGCTGCTCATCTTTGGAATGACTCAGTGTAGACAAGGATTCTGTTCATGCCAGTCCCACTTAACCCTATGATTAGTCAGGAATGGATCCAGACCAAGGGAGGATCACTAACTAGCCTTTCTGTCAATTAACTTTATTAACACCGACCTTTTTCTTTGGTCAAATTATAAAAACTGTTAAACCCAGCCGGCTGTATCTCAGAAACAGCAACAGGAATCTTACTAACATGGTCCTCTTATGGCATAACAGTTCAAATTAAGTTAATTTTGGCCTAGCTTTATCATCACAGACAGCTTTAAAACTTGACTTTATTTTCATCCCTTACTAAACTGTGATTTATTCCTTGCTAATACAGATGGGAAATAAAACTACCTAACACATTGCCAACTAATTACTGCATGAATTTGTCTATGAGCCACTGCTGTGTGGGTTTTCTGCTCCAGCTCTCCTGCTGTAACACTGGGTACAATTCACAGGTAGCAAGGATTAATTTATATAGTAACAAGTACATCTGAAGAAAAATCACACATTAAAATATATTATGAGAAATGAGTTTTCTTTCAACAGCAACACAGGCAACCCTGCAGCTTCCTAAGTCTCCCACAGAGCCTATCAGCCTAGACTTCCAGTTCTGCTGTTCTCCCCCTCCACACTGTTTTTGTTGGAACTGTAGAAGCAATAATTCTTTCATATAGAAAAATGGTAGTTCTAAAAATTCCCTTGCAAATTTCTGAACCAATCTTATGAATCCTATATTAAAAAAAGGAATCCACCATTCTCTACTGAATGCTCTTTTCTCATTATGACTAAACTTCAAATTTGTTCTTACTTTCATATTTTTATATTAGAGACTAAATCTCTATGTTTTTAACCTGATCAGCAATTATGAGAATTCTGGCATGAAGTGTGAGTTAAGATCCTTTACAGAACTTTAATTGAGAAAGAAACAACAACAACAACAACAACAACAACAACAACAAAACGCAGCTATGAGGTAGAGGGTCACAAAGGAAATGGAGCCTGAATCAAGTAGGTTCATGGTTGGAAGTGATGCAGTTAAACAAAAACCAAGGTCCAGCGTAGACCTGAAAACAAGTCATGACTCAGGTTGTTAAGATCAAAGTGCCATCAATGCTTGCTACTGAGGCCACTCAATCCGTACTGGTTTCAAAATTGTTCCCTCGTTCTACGACTTGAGAGAGGTGTGTGACAAGCCTTGATCACAGACTGATAATCCAATCTCCCATCAACGCATGCAAGTCCTTATATTATAGTCATGTTCTCGTTACCCTGAACAACCCCCAATCTTGTGAAGGTGGGCTCAAAAGGATATTCTCCCAGCTTAAAGTAGTTCATGAGTGGTTTGCATAGAAAACACTTTCCGAGCATGCATGAAGATCCCTAGTACTCACCCAAACCAAACCAAACCAAACCAAACCAAACCAAACCAAACCAAACCAAACCAAAGCCTAACCAAACCAAACCAAAGAACTTAATGAAAAATAATTGTCATATTCAGAACTATACTGAGTAAATACCTTATTCAATTCTCAGAAAGGTTTCTAAAAGGTACAAAATGCTGTCTGTGATGCTTGAAAGTAGTTAAGATTTCACTGCTAAGAATGCCTATGCTACTACATTTGCTACTTTACCCACACACCTTTTAGATATTTCAACTTTACTCCGAAATTATAAAAAGTCTGAAAATTCTCATATTCTTTATATGCCTTAATTTTGAAATTTTAACATTTCTAACTTCATATCAGAAAGAGGTTCTAAGAGAAAGCCAGATTATTATTCATGGTAACTGCAGTGCAAGAAACAGAAAGATGCAGAGAATAAATTAGGGTGCCCTTTTAAGGGCAGGGGTAAATTCGATAAACCAAGAAATGACATTTGGGAGGTAAAAAGGTTGAGCAGATAAAAGTGCTTGAAGACCCAGGTTCATTTTCCAGAACCTACAAGATGGAAGAAGAGAGCTGACTCTGGACAGCTGTCCTCTGACCTCAACACGCACTACGGCATGTGAGTATGTGAGTGTCTCCTTTTTAGTCCTTCCCCACCACACACACACAGAATTTTTAAAAACAGAAATTAAGCAGACTCTCAAAAAAATTCACTAGAGTGCCAGACATAGTGGTGCACACCTTTAATCCAGCACTTGGGAGGCAGAGGTAGGGGAATTTCTGAGTTTGAGGCCAGCCTGTTCTACAGAGTGAGTTCCAGGACAGACAGGGCTATAAAGAGAAACCTGTCTGAAAAAAACAAAGAAACAAAAAACCAAAACAATAAAAAAAAGAAAACCAAACCAAAACAAAAAACCTCAAACACCCTAAAGCATTCACCCACCAGTGAGAGGACAAAGAAACTGTGGTATTTGCACAGGGGAAGACTGTTCAGTCACAGAAAAACAAGTTCTGTCCTATGTGCTAACACAGCTGGGCCTGGGCACTGGGTTAAGTGAGACCAGTCAGGCACAGAAGACAAGTAGGGCACGGTCTCCTTTCCTGAAAAAGTAGATCTTCTGGAGGTGGAGACTAGACTTGTGGCTCTCACAGGCTGAGGAGAGTGTGGCATGGCAGAAATGGAGAAACACACACTGAGGGCTGGGGAAGCACTGATCATTATTATAACAATGTCCTAAACTCCAGTTGGAAGAAAGCCATCCTGCTTTTCTATTAAATGGTAGGGTAGGTAGGTATCTACCAAGCATTTCAAAATATTGAGAAGGACTCTGAAAGTTTTTGCCATGAGAAGTGATGTCTGAGGAGACAGTGATGGTCAATTCTGATGGTCAACTTGAGAGGATTTAGAAGCATCCAGGAGGCAAACCTCAGGGCACTTCTGACAGGAAATGTCCAGACAGGTTAACTGAGGGGTGAAGACTCTTCTAAATGTGGGCAGTGCCATTCCCGGGGCTGGGTCCTGTGAGGAACATAAGGAACCGAGCTAAGCCCCAGCTTTCACCTCTCTCTCTGCTCTCTGACTCAAGATCCAGGGTTATGAGCACTTCAAGCTCTTCCCATCCTGACCTCCCTGATAGGGTTCATTGTCCCTTGAACTGTGAGCAGCAAGGAGATAAGTAACTAACATAGAGACAAACCATGACTTGTGCATTACACAGTGTGTACATTTTCTAGAAACACTTCATGTACTCCATAAGTAAGAATATTATCTTAGTTACTCTTCCATTGCTGTGATAAAACCATGACCAAGGTAACTTATAAAAAAAAGCATTTGGAGTTTATAGTTGGGGGGGGGGGTATTACCATCATGGCAGGGATGGTAGCAGGCAGACAGGCATGGTGCTGGAGCAGTAGCTGAGAGATTAGTTCTCAGTTCACAAGTAGGAGGCAGAGAGAGCTAACTGAGAATGGCATGGGCTTTTGAAACCTCCAAGTCCACCTTTAGTGACCCAGCTCCTTCAAGCCACACTTCTTAATCTTTCCCAAACAGTTCCACCAAAAGGGACTAAGTTTTAAAACATGAGCCTATGGGGGCCATTCTCACTCGAACTACCACATTCTATTATTCCCTGGCCCCATAGGCTTGCCATCATATCATAATGCAAAATTCACTTAGTCCAACTTTAAAAAGTCCTCATAATCTACCACAATCACAACACTTCTTAAAAGGCCAAAACAGTCTCTTCTGAGACTTATGGCAACCTCTTAAGTGTAACACCCTGTAAAAATCACAATCAACTTACATACTTTTAATATATAATGACACAAAATATACATTACCATTCCAAAAGAGAGGAATGGGGGCATATTGAGGAAATATTGGGCCCAAGCAAGACCCGAACCCAGCAGGGTACACTCTAAATCCTGTAGCTCCGTGTCTGAAGTCAAAGGGCTCAGATGGCTCCACACTTCCAGCTCTGCAGACTGCAGCACACTCCCTGTATGCAGCGTTCCCTGGTAGATACCCCATGACTCTGGTTTCTCCAACAACATTAAGGCTTCATTTTTATAGCTTCACCCAGTGGCCCTGCAGGGCCTCCCCTGCCATACACCTGGCCTCAGCAGGTTTCCTTAATCTCTGAGGAAGATTCCACAGCCCTTTATTCCTGTATCCTTCAGGACTTTAATGCCAAAAGCATGTGGGCTGATGCCACCAAGTTGGTGTGCTTGCTTGGGATGGAACTTGGCTTCTCCCTGAATTATATCTGCATGTTTTCCTTGGTAGCTGCTTTTTAGGAGGCAACCTCTTTTTCCACAAATTGCAGGATTAGCTGGTGGTGCCTTGTTGTTTCATTTCAGGCATCTCCGTTCTCTCTCAGCATCTGTTCTGGCTCTAACGTTAAATCTGCTGCTGCTCTATTACTCTTCTAACTGTATATTTTGTATTTCCTTTTGCCCTGCTCACTCTCTTTTTATGTAGCCTGCATAAGTGTGATAACAAATAATCATACTACAGAGTTAACATTCGGTTGTCTTGAAACGTCCTGGACCTAGAAAATTAATCTATTATTTTTCAGCTTAACCTCAGGCAAATTTGGGGACAAGGACAGGAAACAGCCACATTTTTGCTAAAATATCACAAGAACGGTCTCTAGCCCAGTTTCTAATATTGTTCCCCTCTGAAACCTTGAGCTGGGCCTCCAAAGGTCCACACTGTTCTCTGCTCCTATTAGGATTAAGCCCCATTTATAGCATTCAATGGCTTTCCCAATCCAAAGTCCCCACGTCTTCCTTATTCTTTCCAAAAGCAGCATGATCAGACCTGTCTCTATAATAGCCTCCAGGTTCTGTCTTAGTTACTATTGATTGCTGTGATAAGACACTGAGACCAAGGCTACTTATAGAAAAGCACTTTATGTGACTTACAGTTTCAGCGAGTTGTGACTATCATGGCAGGAACATCATGATAGCAGGCATGGTGTTAGAGCAGTAGCTAAGGGCTCACATTTCAATCCACAAACACGAGGTAGAAAGAATTAACTGGGAATTGTGTGAGCTTTTGAAAGCTCAAAGCCTACCCCACAGTGACATACCTCCTCCAATTAGGCCACACCTCCCAACCCTTCCCAAATAGTTCTACCAACTGGGGACCAAGTATTTAAATATATGAGCCTATGGGGCAGCTCTCATTCAAACCACCACAAGTATGTTTTCGCTATAAAAATAAAGGGAAATATTTTTAGGAGAAATTTGTGCAATTCCATGAAATAATCAGGAATGTAAATCACGTTAGAAAGGGAGGAGATGTAAGGCTTGTTGACTGGATCCCACATTACTCCAATCTTTCCCACCAGATGGATGTTTATTCTGTGCCAGGAACTGCCACACACTTTATTTATTCCTGTTACAGTTTCTTTAATGCTAACCCAGATAAGACTCAGCTGTTCAATGAGTGATTAGATTCCAATTTATAAAAGGAGCCCCCAAACTTGAGAGGTGACTTGCCCAAGGTGAGAAGGATGGTAAGCAGGTAACACTGCTCCCCACACTGCGGGTTGTCTGCGCTCCTCTCTCTGCTACATTCTCAAAGCAAAGCAGAATACATGGAGAGACTTTACCCAGAAGGCCCACCTTGTACAGCAGTTCCTGGGGAAAAGCACATTAAGGACATTTTAGTAAGATTAGGTGCATTCTGCAGGAAAGCATGGCATGCATCACACTGTAAGCAGGTGGGGTCTTATAAACCATGCTGTAGATGTGGGAATCTAATGAAATCAGAGAAGAAGACTCATGGATTCAGAGCAGGTAAGTTATGGGATTGATCAGGTGTATTTCTAAAGATCACCATTAGGGATGAGTTCACCTGGAAGCCATTTTAATAACTCAGGTAAGAATGACAGGAGCCTGGAGGGGCGGGAAGTGAACAAGCTGAGGCGCTTCACAGTGGAACTGCCAACACTTGGTGATGAGGGACAGAGGGGCAGACATGTTAAGGTGACACCTGAACCTGTAGTGTGGCTGTATTTTAGATTTTAAACACGGAAAAGGAGAGAAATTTAATGTTAGAAAGAAGAGCAAAACAATACTTAGATTATTCTAGTATTTGTTTAACTGCAAACTCACTGTACTACCTCCTTAGGGCTTGCTTAATAAGTTACCACAGAGTGAGCCACTTAAACCAACAATGTGCTCTTGCACACCTCCAGAGACAGCAAGTCTGAAGCTGGTGTGTCAGCAGAGCTGTGTTCCTCCTGAAGACTCTCTGTGGGACAGCTCACTGAAGACTCACTGAAGGCTCTCTGTGGGACAGCTCACTGAAGACTCACTGAAGGCTCTCTGTGGGACAGCTCACTGAAGACTCACTGAAGGCTCTCTGTGGGACAGCTCACTGAAGACTCACTGAAGGCTCTCTGTGGGACAGCTCACTGAAGACTCACTGAAGGCTCTCTGTGGGACTGCTCAATGAAGACTCTCTGTGGAACAGCTCACTGAAGACTCACTGAAGGCTCTCTGTGGGACAGCTCACTGAAGACTCACTGAAGACTCTCTGTGGGACAGTTCACTGAAGACTCTCTGTGGGACAGCTCACTGAAGGCTCTCTGTGGGACAGCTCACTGAAGGCTCTCTGTGGGACAGCTCACTGAAGACTCACTGAAGACTCTCTGTGGGACAGCTCACTGAAGACTCACTGAAGACTCTCTGTGAGACAGCTCACTGAAGACTCACTGAAGACTCTCTGTGGGACAGCTCACTGAAGACTCACTGTGGGACAGCTCACTGAAGGCTCTCTGTGGGACTGCTCACTGAAGACTCTCTGTGGGACAGCTCACTGAAGGCTCTCTGTGGAACAGCTCACTGAAGACTCACTGAAGGCTCTCTGTGGGACTGCTCACTGAAGGCTCTCTGTGGGACTGCTCACTGAAGACTCTCTGTGGGACAGCTCACTGAAGACTCTCTGTGGGACAGCTCACTGAAGGCTCACTGAAGGCTCTCTGTGGGACTGCTCACTGAAGACTCTCTGTGGGACAGCTCACTGAAGACTCTCTGTGGGACAGCTCACTGAAGACTCTCTGTGGGACTGCTCACTGAAGGCTCTCTGTGGGACAGCTCACTGAAGGCTCTCTGTGGGACTGCTCACTGTGTCTGCCTGGTTTACCGTGACTCCAGGGATCTGTCACATTCTCTGACTTGCTCTGGTGTCACTCCAGTCTCCGCTTCTGAACCTAACTGTCCCCTCTGCGCATCTGTGCCTGTCCCCTTCTTATAATAAGAGTGGAGGGAACTGCATTTAGCATTTATCCTAAGTATAGTGGTTGTCATCTTGAGACATCTATACATTAGTTAGTTACATCTGTAGTTAGGATCTATTTCCAAATAACTCCCAGTGCTCATCAAGTTTGCATGGAACATTGTTCAAATCATCACCCTGACTGCCATTTTTATGACATTTAGTTTTCAATTCTCTTGCTTACGATCTCTCATCACTATTATTATTGTCACTCTCAATCATCACTTACTAGGCACAAGGCACTACCTAGTCTTGTGTTTCTGTTGGGAGTCCCAAGTGTTAGGGAACTGCAGATCACACCCAGGTTTGCAGGAGGAACTGCAGGACTTGGGATATCTGTTTATATCAAAGTGCACACAGCTAAATCAGCACAAAGAGATGCACAGGGTGCAGACCAACAGAACGAGGCACAAGCTTCCAAGCAGAGAGCTCAAGAGTACCCCAGATTCTTCCCATATGGGGTTGTAACTATGGGGGATGTGCTGTCTCTATTCAGTGCATGTGAAGTACTGCCCTGACTCAGAGAACTAGTACTCTGGTTTTTATTGAAGGCTAATCATGTGGGCACCTTGGACCTACCCCATACCAAAATTCTTGTCTCCAAAGAAAGCTGATTGTTTAACATAAATCACATTATACAAACACTCCAGGTCATGCCTACCAGTTACAGAACGGTGGAAAAATACCCTTGAGACTCAAGTTCCCAGACACCAGTCAGGGACAATCATATGGGTAGGCAAATATTGTTATGGTAAGTTTCAGGTCTGCATGTTAGCAATTTCCTGCACTAATTATCTAGTTTAGTCATCATATTAAAGTTCAGAGGGCTTAGGTGTCTTCAAGACTACACAACCACAAGTTTAGTAGTAATTAGAGAAGCTAGAATTCAAAATGAGGCAATCTGATATTAGATTTTCACTCTTTACCACAGTGCTTAGCTGCTCATTTCTTTTTGCGGTGCTGTGGGTAGAACCCAGGGCCTTGTGCATGCTAAGCATGTTCTCTACCACTGAGCCAAACCCCTAGCTAAGATAGCTGCCTGCCTTTTGAAGGTTTACTAAAATGAAAGAAAAGTTACAATGACTTCAAGTTCTAGAGAACCATTAAAGTTAAAGAAGGCTTCTGTTACAAAGATTGTAAAATGAAAAAAATATTATATAACAGAAACTCACAAAATAATTCAGAGGCTAAACTATTTTACAAATACTAAAATCCATTAATTATAGATATTTATGTTTTAGACAAAAAACCATCAGAATATTAACAATTTAAATATTTTAACAAAATTAAAGAAAGTTAAGATTTAGCCAAATTGGTATAATTGAGGGAGTAAAAGAATTATTTTCAGCCTTACTGTAAAGTAAGTATAAAGAGAGTACATGAACGTATGACAGCAGAGGCCAGTGTTGGGTTAATTTTGTCTGTTTTAATTTTTACCTAACGGAATGATGTCCTGAAGTATAGTCCAGTTTTCCAAATTTTTGAGTCTGATAGCCATGCTTCTCCATGACATCCATCCATGTTGTATAATTTGGATCGAGACCCTTAAAATTATTCCAAGATTCTGTTAAGTGAGTGAAGAGGCCACTCCACATTGCTGAAGAAAAAAAAGAAATAACAGAAACTGGTTAAGGTAAATCTTAGCAATTTAACTATAAAAGCAATTACTCTGAGAGTGTGCTAGCTGTTTTATTACAGTCTGTGATCTGGAATAAGAAATGCCATTGGCTGCAGCAGTTCCCAGACATTTCTCAATGCTACTCATTTTATTGGAGAGGCAGATTTAGAAGGAGTTAGCATTTCTGTTCTTCAGAGGAGCCCACCAAGGCCTAGAGGTTAAGCTGATTAAGGGTTCACTGAGGTTTAGAGTCACCTTACCCTAGCTCAGGCTCCTTCTAGTCAACACAGGACAGCAGTCAGCAAACATGATTTTACATATGATGTATCTTTCATCGTTGAAATATCAATTAGGATAACATAGGTTTTCTTAACCATTGGTGACCAGATAGCTCTAGAAATATAGTGAAGGTGGTTATAACTGAAATCACAGAGACTATCATCTCAGTGGCTCATAAAGAAATCAAACTGTTTTTGGTTATTTACAGGTTCCATGGCAGATAACCAAAGACCATACAAACAGAGGCAAAGGAGAGTGAGGGCCCACAGAGACTCCATAGTGAGGCCTTATTCCATCTTGACTCAGGGTCAGAGAGTATGGGTTTGCTTTGTCCGACAAAGCTGCATAATGGGACATTCTGGCCAAAGGCATGATTACCAGGTGTCTTATACTTCAAGTTCTAATTACAAGATGCTTAGCTGTAAGGCGTGGTTACGAGGTGTTCTGAAAATACACTTGCTTGTACTTTGTACCTTGACTTTGAAAGGGGAAGGTCTTTTGCCTCTCCCCTTGCTGGTGTATAAAAAGCCCATTAGGAATAAACTTGAAGCCGGGCGGTGGTGGCGCACGCCTTTAATCCCAGCACTCGGGAGGCAGAGCCAGGCGGATCTCTGTGAGTTCGAGGCCAGCCTGGACTACCAAGTGAGTTCCAGGAAAGGCGCAAAGCTACACAGAGAAACCCTGTCTCGAAAAACCAAAAAAAAAAAAAAAAAAAAAAAAAAAAAAAAAGGAATAAACTTGAGGCCACTGTGGTATTGACCCAGAGCCCTCCTGAAGCTATCCTGTGTCTCTGTCTTTTTGTCTACATTTATATTTTTTTATACCTATTATTTCTCAATCCACACTCCCCTATACCAAGGACTGTCTGAAGGTTGGGCTGGATCCGGCAGGAGAGTACCTTTCAGACAAGATTCTTAAAAACAAATTTTCATTTTCTAAACTTATAGCTTATAATCACTGACATGCTTGCCATCAAAATTACGGCTATTTGTTAAATTATTACAATAAAGTGAGCCCTTAGATTTGTGATAGATGTAAATTGGGACAGAAGAGAAAGAGATGAAGCATACAGTCTGAAATAATTTGGAAAACTTCAGATAAACATGAATATGAGTTCTGCCTGGGAAGAATCTTCCAGAGAGCCTGCTGACTCCTTCCTAAGCCTTCCCAGAAAGACTTCCTGGAAACAGAACTCTCTAAAGCAAGAGTACCTGCTCATCTGCTTTGACAGTCAAATGAAGAAATGAAACAGCAACACAGGAACTAGACAGCATCTCAGGCAAGAAAAAGCCCTTCTTTAGAAAAACAAGAAATTCAAGTTCAATTCTAAAACAAATTCTTCAGAAAAATTAGAAAATCAAATGACCCCAACATTCATACCTTAGAACACACAGCAATTTCACTGAGGCATTTTTATTAGGTACTAGATGTGAGTTTATGATAGATTTTTGCATATGATATTTTAAATCTGGACGTCCTTTTAGGCACATTCATACCTGCACGAGATGGGCAGCAGATGGGAGAGTTAGTGTAGGCATTCAGGAAGGTGGTGCCATGCGCTTTCATGAAGTTGATAAAGGGAAGCTTTACCACCCGACTTCCTGGTTGAAATGTTAGTCTTCCATCCTGAAATAAAGAAATTCAGCCACTGCTGATCACCCTGTACACACAGAGGACAGAGGACAAGTTTCAGTGTCCATCCTTGGCCTTCCACTTTAACTTTTGCTGTGCAGATAGCAAACTCAGGCCATCAGGCTTGTGCAGCAATCCCTTTTGCCCTGTGAGCCCCCCATTCCCAACCTAGTCTTTCTTCATTCACATAACCATCACAGGCTTGAACAATTAGAGGCGATGGCAGCAATATTCTTTTCATTTCTATCTCCAGATTGCACACAACAGTGTGCTAGTTTATGATGCCGTTTCATAGAGCTGTGTCTCATCCTTAAATCAATATTGGGCTTCAAAAACCAAAGGCGGGAAGATAGAAAATTCAGGTTGTTAAATCAAGAACAAGATCATGGAATGCTAAAATTCAAGGATGTATTTTAAGAAGAAGAGAAAAAAAAACCCAACTCATTGAATAAAAACTATTACTTCTTATCATTGCCTCAGATAAGAATAGATCTGTTTGGGGGCTGGAGAGATGGCTTAGCAGTTGGGAATATTGACTGCTCTTCTAGAGGACCTGGGTTCGGTTCCCAGTACCCACATGGTTCACACTTGTCTGTAACTCCAGTTCCATGACACCCTTGATTACGTTACCAAAAAAATTTTCCCCCTTTAATTTTAAACACAAAATTTACTACCCCAAAGACTTCAATACGTTTTCATGAAATCTCAAAAATAAAAAGCAGAGGTATGTTATAAGGATCCAGTGCCCAAATAACATTTGAAAGAAAGTTATGCTCAAATTCATTTGCATATATTAAGTTAAAGTGCTTCTAGGAAAGCTCATTTGGAGAAGGAAGAAATAATTAAAAAATTATTTTAATAAACCTTAAATACTTGTGTATTTATGTATCAGGCACCTTGCAAGGTCTGAGGATACAATGGTGAGATAAAATAGAGTCCCATTCCCAGGAAACTCACACCCCATTGGGAGAGGTAAAAAGAACATTAGCAAATTAACTTTGAATACTTGTATGAATTATATGTGTAAATCTGCACAAATATATACTTTTTCCTTTGAAACAGGGTCTCATGTATCCCAGGCAACCTCTGACTTGTTATCATGACCTTAAACTTCTGATTCCCAGTCTCCCGCCTCCTGACTGTTGGGATCAGAGGCATACATTACCTTTTCCTCGTTATGTGGTGCTGGTGATTGAACTAAGGGATCTGTGCATGCTAGACAAGTACTGTACCAAATGAGCTACATCCCAGCTGTGGCTATGAATTCTAATAAATTCTAATTGCTGCTTCTGAACCATGGCATGGTATTTAGTTCCTTATCATTCTGGACTAAGGAGGATCAAAGGAGAAGTTTAGATTTCAAGCATTGTTCTAGTTTTACTCTGTTACTGTGACAAACATAACCATGACTCAAAGCAATGTACAGGAAGAAAGATTTATTACTTCCAGGTTACAGTCCATAACTGAGAAGGCAGGAATTCAAGCAGGATCTTGAGGAGCAGAAACCATGTGGGAACACTGTTTGCTGACTTGGTTTCTGGCTAGCTCACTCACAGTTTTATGCTTAGTTAGTGTTCTTTTTTTCCCAGTTTTTTAGACACCGTTTCTCTGTGTAGCCCTAGCTGTCCTGGAACACACAGAAATCTGCCTGCCTCTGCCTCCCAAGTGCTGGGACTAAAGGCGTGTGCTACCACTGCCTGGTCCTAGAGTTAGAGTTCATATATAGCCCAGAACCACCTAGACAGGCCATGGGATGGTGGGGCCCTCAATGCTCTGGGCTCTCCTGTATCAATTAATAATCAATACAATCTCCCTGTCCCATTTTTTTTTTTTAATTTGACACAAGCTAGTTATCCAGGAAGAGGAACCTCAGCTGAGAAAATGCCTTCATCAGATTGCCAATGGGCAAGTCTGGGGGGTATTTGCTTGATTGATTGATGTGGGAGGGTCCATCTCACTTTGGGCAACGCCAATTCTGGGCCAAGGGTCCTGGGTTGTATAAGAAAGCAGGATAAGCAAGTCAAGAGTTGCAAAGCCAGTAAGCATTCTTCCTCCACGGCTTCTGCTTTAGTTCCATCGGGATTGGACGGAGTATGAGACTTTCAAGATGAAAAAAACCCTTTCTCCACCAAGTTTTGTTCAGTTACAGTGTTTTATCACAGCAATAGAAATGCTAATTAAGGTACTCCCACAGACATACTCATAGCCGGTGTGATCTAGGCATTTCTTCAGTTGAGGCTTTCCCCTTAGATAATTTTAGGTTATGTCAAATTGACAAATTAAGTTCACTAGGAAAAGCATCATCCTAACCCAAGAGTCAAACAATGAAGGTCTTATTCATTACGGCAAGGCTGTTTATTGTATGCCTTTTAGACTTATTGACCATGACAAGTGATATTCTTAAGAGAGTCTGCAATATACATTCCCGTGCTACTATTGATTTCTGAACCCTCATCAAAATGAAAACTACTTGTCTTAGTTAGGGTTTCTATTGCTGTGAAGAGACACCATGACCACAACAACTCTTATAAAGGAAAACACTTAACTGAGGTGGCAGCTTACAGTGTAATGGCCCCCTTTGGGGGCCATTTTCTTACAAACTACCACATTCCACTCCCTGGCCCCCAAAGTCTTGAAGCCATATCATAAAGCAAAATGCATTCAGTCTAAGTTCACAAGTTCCCATAGTCTATCACAGTCTCAACAATGTTTAAAAGTCCAAAGTTCAAAGTTTCTTCTGAGATTCATGCAATCTCTTAACTGTAATCCCCTATAAAATCAAAATCAAAAACAGATGATATACTTCCAACATATAAAGCACAGGATATATATTACCCTTCCAAAACACAGGGAAGGAAGCATAGTGAGGAAATACTGGAAAGCCAGACTGAAAACCAGCCAGGCAAACTCCAAACCCTGCATCTTCATGTCTGATGTCAAGACACTCTTCAGATCTCCAACTCCAAGTCAGCTTTGTTGACTACAACATGCCTCTTTCTCTTGGGCTGGTTCCACTCCCTGTTGGTAGCTATCCTCGGCAGGTATCCCATGACTCTGGCATCTCCAACATCTTGGGATCTCTAAGGCAATCCAGGCTTCAGCTTCACAGCTTCATACAATGGCCTCTCCAGGCCTCCATTCAGGGACACCCCTGACACATGCCTGGCCTCAGTGGCTTTTGTAGCTAGAGTTTTCCTGCCTGGCCCACAGTCAGGACAAATCTCTGTCACCCGCCAGTCCCACAGCCACTCAGACCCAACCAAGTAAACACAGAGACTTATATTGCTTACAAACTGTATGGCCATGGCAGGCTTCTTGCTAACTGTTCTTATATCTTAAGTTAATCCATTTCTATAAATCTATACCTTGCCACGTGGCTCGTGGCTTACCTACATCTTCACATGCAGCTTGTCATGGCGGCGGCTGGCAGTGTCTCCCTGACTCAGCCTTCCACTTCCCAGCTTTTTTCTCCTCCTTGTCCCGCCTATACTTCCTGCCTGGCCACTGGCCAATCAGTGATTTATTTATTGACCAATCAGCAACACACTTGACATACAGACCATCCCACAGAAGGCTTTCCTTAGTCTTGGGGGCAAATTCCATAGCTCCTTAACTCCAGAACCATGTGGCTGAAGCTGCCAAGTTCTGTTGCTTACTGAGGCTGGAACATGGCACTCCCATGCAATTCCATCTTCACCAGCTTTCTGTTCTTCACTGCCTAAGCTTAGCTGTCCTGAAACTTGCTCTGTAGACCAGGCTGGCCTCAAACTCAGAGATCTGCCAGCCTTTGCCTTCTGAGTGCTGGTATTAAAGGCGTGCACCACTACACCTGGCTCTAAGCTTTTCTTTAATTCCTTTTCACAAGTTGGAAATTTAGCTGGATCTTGCCCTGAGGTCACCACTCCCTTTTTTCCATTTCTTAATCTGTTTATCTCCTTGAACACAGGCTTTAACTCTATTCTACTTCCGGGTGTGCCTTTTTCTCCTCAAATTGTACGTTTTGTATTTTTATCTGTTCAGTTTGCTCTTTTTCATTATAAATCTTCATTAGTGTTAACACTAATAACCACATGACAGAGTCTATACTAGGCTGTTTTGAAATTTCCTCTGCTAACGGAATTAATCCAAAGCTCTTCACTTTAGCCTCAGGCAGACTCTTCAGACAAGGGCAAAAAGCAGTCACATTCTTCACCAAAATATCACAAGAACAATCTCTAGGCCACATATTAATATTTTTCTCCTCTGTAACCTCTTGAGCCAGCCCTTGATAGTTCAAATCATTACCAGTCCCACTGTCTTCCCAGCTCCTACAAGTATGGCCCATTAAGCACTGCTTAAAGCACTCTACTGCTTTCCTAACCCATAGTACCAAAGTCCAAAATTTCTCCAAACAAATGCCAGTCCCTGGTATCAACTCCTGTTAGGGTTTCGATTATTATGAAGTGTTGTAGAATATTATCTTAAGATGTATTACATTTGTTCATACTGTGGAACATGTTTAATGATGCAAAGATGTGTTGCATTCTTTTATGTTGCATTTGTTTAACTCTGTGAAGCTGTGTTATTTTGCCTATCTAAAACACCTCTTTGGTCTAATGAAGAACTGAATAGCCAATAGTGAGACAGGAGAAAGGATAGGCAGGGTTAGCAGGCAGAGAGAATCTGAGAGAAGCCAAAGGAAGAGCGAGAAAAGGAGGAGGACACCAGGGGCAGCCACCCAGCTACACAGTAAACCATGAAGAAGTAAAGAAAGGTACACAGAAATAGAGAAAGATAAAAGCTAGGAGGCAAAAGATAGATGGGATAATTTTAAAAAAGCTGGCTAGAAACAAGCCAAGTAAAGGCCGGGCATTCATAAGAAAGAATAAGCCTCCGTGAGTGATTTATTTGGGAGCTGGGTGGTAGGCCCCCAAAAGAGCCTGAAGAGTAAAAAACACATGACCATGGCAACTTTTAAAAAGGAAAACATTTAACTGAGGTGGTGGCTTACAATTCAGAGGTTCAGTCCATTATCATCGTGGCAGGGAGCATGGCAGTTTGCAGGCACCCATGGTACTGGCTACATCTTGATCAGATGGCAACAGGGAGTGGACTGAGTGTCACACTGAGTGAAGCTTGAGCAAAAGAGACCTCAAATCCCACCCCCACAGTGACATACTTCCTCTAACAAGGTCATAGTACTCCAACAAAGCCACACCTCCTAATAGTGCCACTTCCTTTGGGAACCATTTTCTTTCAAACCACCATACCACTGTAGCTGCAACAGAGAGGACGTGCAGTGTGTGTGGACTCAGAAGTGCAAGAGGGTCCCTTGTTCTTAAAGGCCCGAGCAGTAGTGCTTTTTATCTTTTCTTAAAAACAAAACTTTATCCAGATAGAATTTACATACAACTTACTTATAGGGTGCAATTCAAAGGTTGTTTAGTATATTTAGAAAGTCATTTAGAATACTTTCATCATTCCCAATAGAACCCTTAGCCATCACCCTGCACACATCCTAAACTGAGGCAACTACTAACACACTTCCTGTCTCTACACAGGAGCTTTCTCTGGACATTTCAGATACATGGATTCATATAAATTTTAGTCCATCGTCATTTCTTTTACTGAGAACATATAGTTTTTTAGGTTCAAACACTTTGTAACATGCGTGACTTTTGTATTTCTTTTTTGGTTGCTGAATAATACTATGAAATTTCATTTATACATTTACCAGTAGATGGATGTTTAGGTTGCTTTCACTTTTCATCTTCTAGC
Source organism: Peromyscus californicus insignis (assembly GCF_007827085.1). Taxonomy (NCBI): domain Eukaryota; kingdom Metazoa; phylum Chordata; class Mammalia; order Rodentia; family Cricetidae; genus Peromyscus; species Peromyscus californicus. Next base: position 76,088,318 of record NW_026294480.1, on the reverse strand, counting down.
ATAATATTGCTATGAATACTCATGTAGAAGCTTTTGTGTGGACTATGCTTTTATTTCTCTTGGACACACACACACACACACACACACACACACACACACACACACACACACTCTCCTAGGAATAGAATTGCTGGATTGCATAGTAACTCTATAGTTAATTACCGAAAAAACTGTCAACGCTTTCCCAAAGTGGCTTCACCACTTTACAAAGCATTCTCAACAGCATTATATGAGGTTCCCAATGCCTCCATATTCTCACAAACTGTGGTTATTGTCTATCGTGTGTGTGTGTGTGTGTGTGTGTGTGTGTGTAATTAGTACAGGGAAGAACTTCTTATCATATATTAACTGTACAAAATAATGCACTTATTGCAACAGTTTCATACTTTGATTATATTTACCTCCACATCACCTCCTCTGGCTCCTGTGGCTCCCTGTCTTCTCAAATACCCCCCTCACACTTTTATGCCCTTTTGATTCTGGCTATCCTTATGGGAATGAACTGGTTTGATCTACATAATGTCTCACTATGGTTTGATCTACAATTCCCTAATGATCATCAATGCTAAGCAATGTCTTATGTGCTTATTGGCCACCTGTGTATATTCTATGGGGAAATATCTTTTCAAATCTTTGGCTCATTTTAAACTGTCTAATCCAAGATTATGAAAATTTACACTTCCATTTTCTTGAAGGAGTCTTTAACTCATAGACTCATTTCAAGTTAATTTTTACACACGGAGGAAGACAGGGCTCAATTTTGTTCTTGTACATGTGGATATTTAATTTCCCCAGCACTAGTTGTTTATAAAAATTTATTTCGAGACTCTTAAATCTATTCTATTGATCTAAATATTTATCTGCCAGTAATGTATTATTATAGCTTTATCATAAGCTTTGAAATTGAAATGTATTATTTCTTATCAATCGTCTTTTTCAAGAAAGCGGATTATTATTATTATTATTATTATTTGTTTTTCTGAGACAAGATTTCAGTCCTAGCTGTTCTGGAACTTGCCCTGTAGACCAGGCTGGCCTGGAACTCACAGAGATCGCTCCCCCTCTCTTCCCCAGTGCTGGGATTAAAGGTGTGCACCACCACTGCCCGGCAAAAGTAGGTTAAATTATAACAACTAACATTTAAACCAGCATGAACACAATTATTAAATATTTAGATCAGTGTTTCTCAACTTTTCTAATGATGCAACCCTTTAATGACTCCCAACCCTAAAATCATTTTGTTGCTACTTCATAACTGTAATTTTGCTACTGTTATGAATCGCAATGTAAATATCTGATACTTCCAATGGTCTTCGGCAACTCCTGTGAAAAGTCGTTTGACCCCCAGAAGATCGCGACCCATAGGTTGAGTACCACTGGTCTAGATAATTAAATGTCCTTCATTTCTCATCCAAACATTAATTTTAATTTAAATTTAATGTAAATTAATTGCAAACGTAGGTGACTGGCACGTCATTTTGGAAAAAGAATAAGCTTTTATGGAAGTGCACAATGGATTTCTCTTCATAACTGAATTAAACCAGGATACAGGCTAAGCATTAATTTATAATGGCAAATGTTTTAGTGGACCTAGTCTGGCTTTAAAAAGTAAAAATCTGTGCCTGTGGAGCTCGAGTGTCGTCTCTCGAGTTTGAGGCACAAGGATCGCCAGAGCCCAGAAGTTCGAGACCGCCTTCTTACTATTACTTTGCATACAGGCACACACGTGTGCAGGAGTGCGCGTGCAGGACCTCTCAACCCCAGTGTCCCGCTCTCCCTGTCGTCCCTCCACAGGCTGTGGGCGGCGTCCGCTCGCCGTCCTCAGAGTACTTACGAAGGAGTCACTGGCAACAAGCACCACGTTGGGTGCCTGGGCCACTTGCAGCTTCTGCTCTCGTGTTCCGGGGGCCGGCGCCGCCAGCGCCGTCGCTGCGACCACCGACACCCACAGCGGCAGCATTGCGGGCAGGGTTGTCCAGACGCGGCCACTGGGCCCGTCTCTGGACTGCTGCCCAGTAATGAGCAGCAATGGGACCCTGAACTAGGACTTCGGGTTCCATACACTGAAGTCATGTGGGTAGCACCGCGAAACTACAACTCCCATCAGGCTCAGAGCAAGCGCATGCGCAACGATGGAGTCGCGCTCCCACTCTTAATCCATGTAAAGACCATTTTAATCAAATTTCGAGTTAGTGATCGCTCAGCTACTTCCCCTCACGCAAGCGATGCCTGGGGAAATGCGCATGCGCCTTCCAGATTTGTACTTTGCGGCAGTTCTGCATGCTCCAGGTGGGTTCTGGTTGCTTTCGCTTTGAGCAGAAGTTAAAATCTAAGGCAGTTGAAATGGTATTTAGGGGAAGAAAGGATTGGGCCCGGGCGTGGGGCTGGGGGTCGTCCTCCCTTTGCGCGGGATAGAGTGGGTATGTTCGCAGACACAGTGAACTTGGCGGTGATGAGGTGGCAGTGCTCCTGTCACTGAAGTAGGATGGGGCTGTGCCCCTGTGGCCTGGGGCCGGGCCACCTCAGGTGCGGTCTGCGTAGTGGTTTGGATTACTCCGGAACCCGGGTCACGCAGCCTGCCTCATCGGATTGCCTCTGTTGGCGGGGCAGTAAGGATTGTGCTGGTAGGGGGTGAGGAGCGGGGCATACATAGGAAGTTCAGGGTCCAGATTATGGAAAAGTTTGACTGTTCTTTGCCTTTAAAGAAAGGAACAGGTTCTAAAAGGAAGAAATGTGGGTTGTGTGAAGTGTGCTGTTAATTGACGTAGGCTCAGAGTACCATGGTTGGGTGCAGAATAATGTTATTCCTTTTTTGATTGTTGGATTCCTTTGGAGAATTCCGGAAGAAGCAAGTTTCTGTCTCAAAGTCAAAATCTTCACTAATGATACCTTCAGCTATATGTGCTTGTACATTAAACCAATTGTTTTGATTTTCTGGTAGGAAAATGAGGAGTTGTTCTATTTATTTAAAAACTTCAATGTCTTGTAGCGTTTTGTACAGAATAATTGTAATGAAAATACCTTACATGTCTAGTAGTACATAGCGGTATGTGCTGAGTGGTCTGTTAAACCTTGCTATGTATTTATTGTGTAACATGCTTTTTTGTTGGAATATATCTTGTAGCCTTCAGTTGGATTACTTTGCAGATGGTAAAACAGACGAGAGAGGTTAAATGACTTTTCCAGGGTTTTTGCAAGGAAACTATTTGAAGAGGAAATTGATTAGTCCGTGCCCTAACTCATAAATACTTTGCCTCGATTTGCAAATTTTTGAGTCTACTGAGTTTCATCTCTATTAGTGAAGCAGAATTGTTAGTCAGGCATCACCCTACAGATGTGTTGGTATGCAAAAAGCACACCCTTTGTCCCTGAGGAATTTACACTCTTGGGGAGAAAATACAGCATACATAAAGTATCCAAGTAGATTGCCTCCTAAACAGTACATTTCCCATATTGTGTTGAGTTAATTTGGAATGTAGAAGATATTTTACAGAAGCAATATAAACTGGCATTTAGATTTACAAAAATTATATTTAGCTTTCTTTTTGGCATGGTAATGGTTCTTTGAACACTAATATTTCTTGAAGGCTTTGTTCCTGCAGACTCTTGTTTTGATGACAGGAGCACATCTTTTTCTTCCTCTTTCTGCCCTTGCTGTGTCTGAGAGCAGGTGCTGCTGTGGGTTGATGCAACATAGGTATTTTAGGGACCCAGAGACAAAGTGCTGCTAGAATCGAAGAGACTTCTAATCCTACTTTCCATCTGACATTCAGTGGGACCTATAATGCTCCTGCCTGATGGATTGTCCAAACTATACTTCTTCATCTTTCCTGACGGTAAACCTTCCTTTGAGTAGCTCATCCTGCATTTGTGTAGGTTTAAGTATTACAGGTTCTGATTTTGAGCTGAAGTCAGTCTACTTTCAGCCACTCATTTTTTTTTTTCTCTTTGATTTTACATGGATAAAAGCCTGTCTTCCCACTTCCTCTTCATTAGTAGTCTTTTTCAGTGTTCCCCAGTTCCTCAGCTAGTTATCATTTTACTTCAGGTTTCTTCATTATTTTAATGACTGTCTTCTGAACATAGAATGTTTTTGTTAATCACTGAGTTACTCTGTGAGCAAAGGCACTTTTATGTGTGCATGTGTTTATGTAGTTAGGTAGCATTCAGGATAGGTGATCTGATTTAGTTTGTAACAAAATACCATAACAGAAATTTATTTTCTCATAATTCTGGAGTTTAGAAGTTCCAAATTGAAGAGTTGTCAAGTTGGTTTCTTCTGAGGCCATTGTTATTGTCTTGTCACCTTCTCAATGTGTCTTCCTTCACCTGATCTATCTTCAGTGCGTGTGCATCCTGGTATGTCTAAATTTCTTTTAAGAGTGACAAGTTGGATCAGGGTCTTCCCACATAACCTCATTTAGCCCTCATTGCCTTTGTACTTTGCAAATACTGCTGTATTTTGAAGTACTCGGGGGCTGGTACTATGATGTCTGAATTTCGGGGTGTTGTATGCCTTCCTGCGGAAACATGAACAAACACATCTATTCACTCCAGATAAGGGACCAGTGATAGATCAAAATGACTCTACCATAGTTCAGCTTGCTGAACTAATGAGTTTTGGGGCTTACTTACAGAGCATGGGTGTGGGCTTAGAGGAACACGGATGACTCAGATGCATGACTGAAAAGCCCGTTGCAGCATGGGTGATGATTCATGAAGGCTGTGTTCCTGAAGCTCCCTGTACAACCTGTTAACACCTCAGCTACTTGAGAGTGTCCTGCCCCACATTTGTCACCGCTTAGTTTACCTTGGGGGAGGAGCCTTGCTAATCTTGTGTCAGGTGATTTCTGAGACTTGTGAGTTGTTTATTTCTTGAGCTTTGTAAACTTCATTTACTTTCCGAGTCTTAAGAAGCCTCCTTCCAGGATGGAATGTTTTAATTTGGAAGAAATTACTATATAACACAGGGGGGATACAACAGGCCCAGATCTGTCTGTCTATTTATCATGTTCACATTATCAGCTAATGATTTCCATGTTAGGGACAGGTTGCTTTAGTAAAAATACTCTGCTCTTTACATGTTAGAGAGGTCTTCAGTTGAACAGTCGGGATCTAGCTTATGGTCCTCTGCAGGTCTTTAAATATCCGAAGTAACAACAGAATTTCCTAAAGAACTTCCAGTCAGTTTTGGGAAACACAGAGATATACATACTTGTAATCTAATAAGACTAGAAAAGGTATTAAAAAGTATGGATAATGCTTGAATTAAAAAAAAAACACACAAGGGCTGGAGAGGTGGCTCAGAGGTTAAGAGCACTGCTTGCTCTTCCGAAGGTCCTGAGTTCAATTCCCAGCAGCCACATGGTGGCTCACAACCATCTGTAATGAGATCTGGTGCCCTCTTCTGGCCTGCAGAGATACGTGCAGACAGAACACTGTATACATAATAAATAAATAAATCTTAAGAAAAAAATTAAAAAAACAGACAAAAGCAGTAGTATCCCAAGTTATGTTTGAGAGCATGCTAGTGCTTTCAAAATGTCAGCTGGTTGCTGCAGTCAGCTGTGTTGGGATATTAGGATTTCCCAGACCATTAAGATAGCAGTATACTTTGAGACTGAAGAGTGAGATCTGTGTGGTAGACACAAATTTCCTGGAGTAATGCCTTCAAGCGTGTTCCTTTGAATATGTTTTTAAAAAGGAAATATGGTGTAGGTCATAAACGTCACAGGACTGGACTAATGTGAATTTGGTATGGGGCAGGTTGTATGCTTGACACTTCACCTTGGCTTTCAGTTATGAGTGACATGAGAATAGGCAGAAGTAAGAGTAAGTAGGATGATTGGTTAGGAGGATCAATGATACACAGAAAACTGGAGGGCCATCCAAGAGTGATGTGAGTCTAGGAACATGCCTTTTGGTGATCTAGATTTTGGAAGCTAGATCATCAGTGATGTGTTTTATATGCACTACTACTCAAGAAGATTGTGTCAGAGTTAGAGTTACTACGAAAGCAAATTGGGGAGGAAAGGGTTTATTTGGCTTATGCTTTCATATCACAGCTCATCATTAAAGGAAGTCAGGACAGGAACTCAAACAGAGCAGGACCCTGGAGGCAAGAGCTGATGCAGAGGACATGGAGGGGTGCTGCCTACTGGCTTGCTTTTTATGGCCTGCTCAGTCTGCTTTCTTGTAGAACCCAGAACCACCAGCCCAGGTGTGGTCCCACCCACAATGGACTGGGTCCGCCCCTAACAGTTAGTAATTAAGAAAATGCTCAACCGGCTTGCCTGCAACCCAATTTTATGGAGGCATTTGAGGTTCTCTCTTCTCAGATGACTTTAGCTTGCATCAAATTGACATAAAACTAGCCAACAGATTGATTATATAAGGGGCTCCAAACAATAGGGTGTTGTCATTACCCAGGTCTTATGTAGGTAACCATATTGTTTTGAGTTCATGGGGGCAGCTTCTGTGTCATATATAGGCAACACATGTTTGCAGCAGGTGTCCTGGTCCTCTGATTCTTATTATTTGATATCCTGTGGGTGAACCTTAGGTGTAGGAGTTGTGCTGTAGATGTATCAATTGGGGCTGAGCAACCACAGTCAGTTGTTTTCTGCATTTTGACTAGTGTGACTTTCTGTGTGGTTTCCAGCTGTTGTAAGAGAAGCTTCTTTGATGAAGGGTGAGAGTTACACTGTCTGTGAGTGGAAGGATAAGTATTAGGAATGCAGTTAGAGGGGAAGAGAAGGGCTGAACAAAAAAGCAGCTAGAGATTATACTGGTAGGGAAAGTGGTAGTAGTAGGTTTTTCTCTAGGTTCCATGGCCTCACCAGGCATGGGTAGTTGGCTAGGTTTATAGTACAGGAATGAATTCCCTCCCATTGAGCTGATCTTACCTCAGATTAAACAGTGGTTGGCTCTCACTCAATCGTAAGTGCCACTGTTGCACCTATGGCTATCTCTGCTCTGCTGGTCATTGTGGTTTGTAGGTGTCACAGCTGAGGAGGACTATTGATTACTTTTTTCCCTTGTCAGCTTCCATGATACCGTCTAGTACCAGGAAAGCTAGTCCTCAGGGAGGAGAATTTTGGGTCACATCCAGCCTGATTCCTCCAAATCCTCTGTCTGAAGTGTTTTGATCAATAGGGACTTACCCTCAATTCTGCTCTTACAGAAACATAATGGTTTATGGAAAACAAAGACTTTTAAATCTTTCCTACCATCATTCCTTAGCATCCATGAATCATATTAATATATCTTAGTTGTCTTAGATTGTTTGATTTAAAAGATTGCTATTTGAATTGTTGATTTGGGTTTCATAAAAAAAAAATCATAGAGTGAATTTTGGTTTGGGATGAGAACAGGATTTCCAACAGTTTCTGAAATGGGCCTAATCACCACTTCTGCCGTTTTCTGCTGTCTGTGTATGGGAAATAGTGTTCTCAGCATTGACAGTTCTAAAGTCAAAATAGTTACCAGTTCTCAAAGATTTTGAAGGTACTCTATATCTTGCAGTATCAAATATCCATCCAAGATTTAATTCTTTGTCTAGGAATAAACTTTCATTTCACTAGTATGCAAATTTTCTTTGTTATTTACTAAATAATGTGTATACCAAAGAGTTGTTTTAATGTAAACTTCTTTACGTTTTACTCTCCATAAGTACTTGATTTGTATGCCTTTGTTTATGTACCTGTATACTCGGGGTTGCATACAATTTTACAGGTGAAAAGGAGTCATGATTGAAAACAGCTTAAGAAGTCCAGGTTTAAACCAGTTCAGAAATTTGGAGATGCAGATTAGTGTTTTTCTGGGAAAGATGAAAGACTAAAATCATATAGAATTACTTCTCATGTTTTAGCTTGTGATCATGGTGAATCTGATTTTAAAAAACTTTGGAATGTTTTGGGTGTTTTATATTACTATCTCATGGTTGTTTTTACTTAATTTAGATGAAAAAAATGGGTAAGGAACAATTTGACATTCAGTTCAGGAAGAAGATGCAGGTGTGATAACAGGTAAGAGATGAGTGGCATGCTAAGTAACAAGGAGTCAGTCTGTCTTAATGATCCTTTCCACGTCCTTCAATAGAAGGACTAATGATAGAATTTTTTTTTTTTGTATCATACTACAGGTCAAAACAAATATGTAGTAGTTTCAATGTAATTGGTCCCCATAATCTCATAGGATTGGCACTATTAGGAGGTGTGACTTGGTTGGAGTGGGTATGGTCTTGTTGAAGGAAGTGTGTCACTGTGAGGGAGGGCTTTGAGGTCTCTTTTGCTCAAGCTTCCCTCAGTGTGACAGTCAGTTGACTTCCTGTTGCCTGTAAGATGTAGGACTCACAGCTATTTCTCTAGCACCACATCTGCCTGCATGCTTCCACCATGATAATGGACTGAGCCTCTGAAACTGTAAGCAAGCCACCCCAATTAGATGTTTTCTTTATAAGAGTTGCCCTGTTCATTGTGTCTCTTCATAGCAATAAGAACCCTCAGACAAAATATCTTTAGATTTTTGCTATTTAATTATTGTTACTGTTTCCTCCTTTTTATAATTAACTTCCTATGCGTGATCATTTCTGATTTTTAATTATTATTTTCATTTTGTGGAATCTTTGGATGCTCATCCTGATTATGCTTTTAAGTTCCTGTGGCTTCAGCTGGAGAGGTCACATCAATTAATTTATCCCTTATTGGTGAAATTATTAAGGCCACTCCATGTAGTTAAAAGATTTATTTAATGGCGTAACTTACAAATTAAGGGATAGGTAGGTCGCGGAGTCTGGGGAAGGTGTATCACAGTCCAGCGGTGTTCTCTGGAGCTCTGCTCGGTCCACCTCCACTATCCAGGGTCCCGCAACAGAGAGAGCGCCCGCCGATCCAGATCTCGGGTCCCCAGGCGCCTCCCTTGGCCCCGCCTTGTAGGCGTGACAGTTGCCGAAGTCTCAATGGGGGTTGGAACTTCCAGATCAAAGCTGGAATGGCTACCCATTACATCTCCCCCTTTTTGTCTAAATAAGAAAGTTCTAACCTAATACAAGACTATATACAAAGGAATGGTTATCAAATATTGTCCAGGAATAATGAGGGATAATGACCTAGATAAGATGGAAGTACAACCAATGCAAACAATATCAAGCAAGAAACACATACTAAAGTCCAGAGAAGTATAGAGCATAGGTAAATGGCATGTTACAAAGATCATTCCAAAAGGTGTCCTATCCTAAAGAACCTGAATCTAATACTTAATATGTTCTATCTACTAAGTTGTAACTATAACTGCTGGTCTTCAATCCCATCAAAGACCTGAGAAGGAATATAATGGTACCTGAGAAATGGTAGATGGATGCAAGCAACTTTTGGGAATCTTGCGAGAGTAGACGGAGACAGCTGGCAGCCTGGACAGTCACCTTGGCCCCGCCTTGTAGGCGTGACAGTTGCCGAAGTCTCAATGGGGGTTGGAACTTCCAGATCAAAGCTGGAATGGCTACCCACTACAATCCCTTGTTGATAACCTTAAGGGTTATCATTTGTTTTTTGTTGTGACTTACTTTCTAACCCTTTGAAAATATAGTTGTTGCTTCTTTTTAATCTTAATTTGAATAAAAATCTTTTAAGTTCATGGTAGGAAAGTTTTCATTGCATAAAAGCATGAAAAAAGTGAATGTATTTTCCCTTGGTAACTGGTTATTGTATTCAGCATCTTTCTATAACTGTGTGAAGAATACTGCAGTGTAGTCCTGTTCTCGTCCCATATTTCCTTCAGCATCGTGTGCTAAATTTTAACTTGGAAGGAAGAAGAACACATGATGGGAGGAGAGGAATTAGAGAAGATATTAGTGGAGTTGTGGACTAGAATTGCAGCCTTTCTAAGGAGATAAAGTCTTGGAAATACTTAGAATTGAGGGAAATATCCAAAATAGAAGAGCATGGGGTACATGGAGTAATTTTGGATAATGGATTTTTTAATGAATGAAAATGTTTTGAATGCTACTTAGTTGATGATTAGTTTTCTAAGGTTTAGTTTAAAAAAATGGTTAATGGGCCTCTTCTCCTATTTTAAAAAAGTTATTTTCAAAGACAAATTTTGTGTTTGAAACTGTTATTTATACACGTATGTGCATTCGTATATACATATGTGTTTGATGAAGGGGGTTCCCGAGAGCCTGCATACTATGCTAAATGAGGAAGGAATGGGGAGAGAATAGATGGTTACATGGCAGAGTAACGAATTCCATGTACTGCACACAGCAGCTGTTATCAAGAGCAAGTGTTTGTTATAGTGGGCTTCGTTTTTCCTGCTGCTGCCCTTATTCCACACGTGTCCACCTGACCCTCAAGGTCCCTGCTCTCGGGCGGCTGTACTTCAGTGTGACATTCTGTCTCTCTCTCGCTCCTCTTCCTGCTCTCCTCCTCTCCTCCTCTCCCCTCTCTCACTGGAGTGCTTGTCCTTCTTTTCTACATTGTTTCGTCTGGTCTTCTCCTAGTCATTGGCTGCTTTACCCAGCATACCTTCTCTGCATCCTACGGTACCTTTCCTTTTCATCAGCTGTGTTTGGTTCCCTCATGGTTCACATGCTGTCTTAGATGTTTCTCCTGACTCATACCATATTCTGCAGAGCAGCAGGGCCTTTGTGTGTCTCATCAGCGTCAGCATTGATGAGCCCACGTGGAGACTGTCTGCTCTTCCTTGTGTATGCTCCCACTTAAGGTCTTCTTTTTCCTCTCTTGTTTTTTAACTGGAAAACTCTCTTTATTTGTCCAGGTCAGTCATCCTCACTGACCTTTTCCTTTTAGTCTACAGGTTATTTTGCAGAAGGACTGTGGCTTGAGAAAGTTAATGTGAAATCAACACTGAACTTTGTTAACTGCTGCCATCAAGATTTGTAGACTAAAAACGTTCTTCGCCAGTTCACCTCTAAATTAGTATCAGGATACTTTCAGGTAAGGTAGTCATTTCAAAGATGACAGAATGTGATGTGCTATTTTAAGTAATTATTTCAACAAGATCTTAAATTTTATTTGGGAAATCTGAATGTATCACAGATAAATTGATTTTATAGTGTCTTAATTTTTGTATTCTGAATGCCAGCTTACTTTAAGTTAAAAAAATCTTATCTTCAAATCTCTATCTTCATAGATTTCTTTTCTTGTGCATTTCATTTTGGTTAGAATGTACTGGTAGTGTTATGTTAGTGTACTATGTTAATATACTATATTAGTGTACCATGTTAGTGTACTGCATTAGTATGCTGTAGCTAGAGAGTTTCTCTCTGGGTTCTGCCAAGCCCCAGCAGTCCCGTAGCCCACTGATAAAATAAACATACAGACGCTTTTATTATTTAAACTGCTTGGCCATGAGTTCAGGCCTACCATTGTCTAGCTCTTACTCTTATACTCAGCCCATTTCTGTTAATCTGTATGTCGCCACATGTTCCGTGGCTTTACCTGCTGCCTTTACATGATGCTCCCTGGACGGCAGGCTGGCATCTCCTCCAGACTTCCACCTCCCGGCCTCTCCTCTCTGTCCCGCCTATCCCATACTTCCTGCCTGACTACTGGCCAATCAGCGTTTTATTTATTCACAACATACAGGACATCCCACAGCACTTCCCCTTTTCTGTTTTTTTTTAAAGGAAGATTTTAACTTTAACATAGTAAAATTACATATAACAAAACAGTTATCTAGCAAGAATTACAGTAACAATACCTAGTCTATTTGTATTTGGCAAAATTAAAGAAGATATCCTATCTGTCTTATATCTGTGAGTCTAAGGTTTCATATCTAACTTATCTCTTAAAATAACTAAGGAAATTATAACTATCTAGTCTTTAACTACATCAAAGACCTCAGAAGGATATAATATTACCTGAGAAATGGGAGAAGGATGCAAGCAACTTTTGGGAGTCTTGCGAGAGTAGACAGAGACAGCTGGCAGCCTGGACAGTCATCCAAAGTTCTTTTGTAAAGTTGGGGCATGTGTCTTCAGCCCACAGGCCTAGAGTCTCTCAGTCACTTTTCTCTGTGTCCTGTAGAATGTCTGGCAGTTTCCTCTGTGAAGCAGGAACCTGAAGGACCATTTTGCCAAGCAAAGTTCAGTGGTCACCTTTCCATGAGTCCTGCATGTCCAGTTGATCAAGCAGTCCAGGCAAGAACAGTTTCTTGCCCAAATGGCTATTTTTGCCAACAAGAAGATAAACTCCATATAGAGTGTCTTTGGTGCCCATCCTCCTCACTGAAGTAAATCGGTGCTGCCAGGAGCAGACATGTCTCATTGTCCAGAAAGTCTAAATTTTTAAAACATTTTCAATGCCATATTCTGTAGGTCTTTGAAGTGTTTGAAGATTACCTACCTAATTGAATTATATCTATGTATACCTAGAAAACAACATGAGTATAAGTTTGACTATCATAGAAGACTAATTATAATCTGTATTTCTTAATTATCCATTACAATCTAAATGAGTTACATAAACATAATAGTGTGCTGCATTAGTGTGTTGTGTTAGTGTATTAGTATACTACATTAGTGTATTGCATAAGTGAATTGTGTTAGTGTATTAAATTAGTGTATTGTGTTTTTGTAAACTGTTAGTGTACTGCATTAGTGTAGTGTGTTAGTGTACTGCATTAGTGTGCTGCACTAGTGTAGTGTGTTATTGTACTGCATTAGTGTGTTTGTTAGCATACTACGTCAATATGCTTCATTAGTGTGTTGTGTTAGTGTATTAGTGTACTGTGTTGGTATATTGCATGAGTGAATTGTGTTAGTGTGTTAAATTAGTGTACTGTGTTTGTGTAAAGTATTAGTGTACAGTGTTAGTGTACTGCATTAGTGTACTGTTTAAGTACAGTGTAGTGTGCTGTGTTTGTGTACAGTGTTAGTGTACTGCATTAGTGTATTGTGTTAGTGTACTGTGTTAATGGTTAATGTACTGTGTTAGTGTATTGCGATAGTGTACGTTAGTGTACTGTGTGAGTGAATTGTGTTAGGGTACTGTATTAGTGTACTGTGTGTGTTTAAAGTGTTCATGTACTGTGTTCATGTATTGTGTCAATAGATTGTGTTCGTGCACTGTGGTTGTGTAATGTGTTAGTGTGTTTACTGTGGTAAAATAGTTACTGTGTTCCCTTACTGCATTTGAATTCTATGGCAGTGTACTATGGCAGTCCCTTAGTTCGTTACTCTGAATATCTGGAGTTTGTAACTATTTAGTATCTACCTAACTTTGCTTTATCTTTATGATGAGATTAAAAATAGGTTGAGTCAGCAGAAAATACATATATTTCTTTTTTTTAACATTGTATTGTGATTGTATTTGGTTTGGGTAAGTCAGTAATTTGTAAAATATTAACATGGGCTTAAATTAATGTATTTTAATATTAAATGAAGTACTTTGCCTATAAAGTAAAATATCTTAAATTTTACTTAAAATATTAGTATACAGAGTATTAGTTTTTATGTAGGGAAGGTTGGCCTTGAACTTGCCATGTAGCAGAGGATGGCCTTGAACTGATTCTCCTGCCTCCACCTCCCTAGTGATGGGATTTCAGGAATATGCTGCCACACCTGGATGGCTGAGATTATAATTTTTGCATAGTCACCATTCTTCTATTCATGTGTAAACATTTATTTTTCATTAGAGAAAGTAATGTGGTAATCTTTAATATGAAGGTGGTATCCTGGTTTACATCTCACAGAATCTAGTATTAAAATAACTTTATTAGCCTTTGAAAAATTCTCTCATCTTAGTTACTAAAGCTATTTATGTTTTTCTCTGTCTTGAGCTTATTCTACTGGATCTTGCTTATAAAGTTGGATTGGAATTACTCTATGTTGTAGGTCCTTGTTCACAAGATCATCTGTATTTTAGCTAAATGTGTGGAGAGTGAGTATAATTTTAACTCATTTAGCTCAATTTCAACATGCTTCTATTGGTCACCTTCCATTTGTCAGATACTAATCCTAGAGATGGAAAACAGTAATAGACTAAACCCTATTTATACAGAACTTAGATTCTCCTGGGGTTATACACCTAGTAGACTAAAGACAGAATATATGCTACAGGAGATGTGTTAAGTGCTTTGAAGTAAAATAAAGCAAGGGAAGGGCTGACGGGAACATGAGTGGTTTTGAGTAGATGGAAGGAGGAGAATCTCAAGTAGCTTGTCCAGGGAGAGTACCAATGAGGAGGAGACATTTGAGTACAAATCTGAAGAGCTCAGGAAATGAACTGTGTGTAGAGTAGGGGGGACAGACTGTTCCAGAGGGAAAGAATTAGATGTCTCTTTATCAGATGTTTAAGTTTATTGGTACTATTGTCATTAGGGAGGTATTATTGTATATTCACTGTGGCTTCTTGTCTTGATAGAATGTCTAGCAAAGAAGTGAAGACTGCCCTAAAAAGTGCAAGAGATGCAATCAGAAACAAAGAGTACAAAGAAGCTTTGAAACATTGCAAGGTAAAGGATACTTGTTGTTTTGGCAATCAAATACATTACCAATTTATGAGTTATTTTAAGGTATGTCATTTATTGTCCACATTCAGTCAAGTGGTAGAATCTTAGAGCAGTTAGACCCATCTCTCCCTACTAGTGAGGCAAGGCTATTATTGCTGCACTTAATTTTCTTTATTGCTAAATTACTAAAGCTGTGTTCTCAAACCCAGACGAATCATAAGCACCTTGCATTATGGAATGCGACTCTACTTTAGCATTATTATTATTGTTGTATTACATTAAAAATATCTGTTATGTGTGTCGTGCTTGTGGAGGTCAGAGGACAAATTGTAGGAGTCAATTCTCTCTTGCTACCATGTCAGTCCTGGGGATTGAACTCAAATCATTAGATTTGATAGCAGGCACCTTAACCTCTGGGCCACCTTGCCTACCCAGTACTTCATTATTATTTATTATTATTAATATGACCCGTGGGTGGAAGAATAAAGATTCTAAAGCTTCCTCATGTGCTGATGGGAATGTTCCTGTTAAAGAGAGAAACTGAGTGTGCTGGAGAGATAGATAGAGGCGGTAGAAGTGAAGTCCTTAGGAGATCAGTGTATGCGACCCAGAGCGTGGAAGGAGGCCTTTAGTTTCTCTTGTGTTGGAGCAGGAGAGAAGATAGGTACAGATCATACAGGGCCCTGTTTGTTGATTGGCAAGGGAAGAAGAAGAGCATTTTTCTCTGATGGCTTCTATTTTTGGTGACGTGTATTGATAGTAGGAGATGAGTTGCACAAGAATGTTTAAGACTAAAGCAGGTTTGAAGCAATTGTTATTCATGCTGAGAAAATTTACGCGTAAGAATTCAAAGGATTGCAGACTTCGAGTGAGAACTCGAAGGATTGCTAGGCCCTAATTATGGAGTACCCAGGGTCCAGGGGCTTAGCTACGTCTGGTGTGGGATCCGAGGGAAAAAAAAATCTACGTACACTATGTTCTTATGTCTCTTAACTTTATTCCTCTAAGACAAAATTCTATCAATTCAGCTAGAGCTCCATCAGGCGTTCAGGGCAGGAATAACTCTAGACACACCAAGCTCTATATCTGTCTGCTTTATTTCTCTGGGATGAAATCCCGTCTCCATAGTTTCAGTTCCGTCCAGTTCCCTAACTCATATAGCCCTGCTAACGACTAAATTCCTATGCTTTCAGCCTCATCTTTGTCCTCTGTATCCTCTTTCTCCATCTCTGCTACACTCTACTCCTGGCACTCAGAAAACTCTACCCGAGATCTGCTGACCCTCTACAGAACCTCTGTCGTCCTCTCTTCTCTCTCGACAAGCTGTTCTGTCCTAGTCTACAGAAAATGCCTGCCCTTTCTTTCCTTGAGCATGCGGTTCTCTGCCTCCTCAGGAATGTTGTTCCACCTTATATGAAAAAACCTCTTTTGTTCTCAGTCACTTGCTCTGGAGAACCACTAGGCCTCCTCAAGGCCAGGGGATGGTCTGAACTTCATTTGCACAAGAAATAAAGCTTTGTGTCTCCTCCAGCTTGTCTCCTAAGCTCAGCAGGGGAGTTAGTAACTTAGTAGGTTCAGCAGGTCTGGGGAGTTGAAGTGTTTGCCAGTTGGTCTGGGCACACACGGATTTTATGGCAGAAGACAGTTGTAATATTAAAGGCTGGATAACACCAAATATTCATAATAAATGGCTTTGCCTTTTGACAGAACCTTGGCGGTCAAAGTTCAGCTTTAATAAACAGCCAAATCTCTATGATATATTCTTGCGGCCCACAAGACCTAATAAGTGCCCACTTGAAATTTATGTTATTAAAGTGAAATCAGTGAATGATGAAGGGAGAGAGGCAGAGGAGTCGAGAATGTGATAACAGAGGATGTCTGACAGTGATGGACCATCAGGAGGGAGAAACAAAAGGAGTAGGAAAGAGGAGGCTGAGGGTTGTTATAGGGAGGCCATTACAGTGATTGAACTAGGGTATTAGGGGTCACCCTAGAGGCACCCAAGTGCACTGGTGCTCGGTCAGGAAAGGAGTCAAAGCACTTCCTCTTGGAGTAGTTTTGAGTTCCCTGCTTCTCTCCCCTGTCTTGCATCTCTCTGTAGTTTAGGGTTCCAGGCCTCCATGTGATCTGTCTGTTACATGAGCTTGAATCTGTGCCTGCCTAAATACTATCTCATGGCTCTGTCGCTACAGGTGGCTTTTGCTAACTTTGATTGTTCAGCATAGAGAGCATCACAAAGGGAAGGAATGAGGGATGCTTTCCAGAATCCTTTAACAGTTTTATGAGGGGCTGAGCTTTACTGGTCCAGAAGCAATCAGAAAAGCAAACATAACAAAACCTCAACAGACTTATCAACTTAGGTCCATGTTGCTTCCAACATTTATGGTAGATATTTGTTTATAAGGACACTTCTGACCTGTTTGCTGTTTTCAGCAAATGATTATCATAGCACACATTCAGACACATGGGAAATCCAAAGCAGGTAAGGTTATTTGTTACACTGTACTCTTAAAGGCAGGTTAAACAAACAGGCTGAGTACACAGCAGGATTTCAATCCGAAGTCTTACATGACCTCCAGGTTTATTATTTACTTGGCTGTGAGGTCCAGCACAAGTGCCAGCCTCTATGAATGGAAGAGATTTATTCCTAAAAGTATACTGATGACTGAGACTAACAGGAATATGAAGCCATGATGGTACTAATCTGATACAGAAATGAATAGTTTGTTCAAATGGAGGGTGGAATATATGTGGAGTGAGATGAGAGGGACTATTTCTTCCAGCATTGGGCTTATCTAATTATGTACATATGATTATGCTTCTAAATTGTTATTGTATTACTATTACTGTTATGATTATTTTGTGTGTGTGTGTGTAATGTATATGTGCATGGTATGTGTCATACACATGTGAAGATCAGAGGATAACTTTAATAAATTCTCTTTTTCTACCTTTATGTGAATTCCAGGGACTGAACTTATTTCCTTAATTTCCTGGGTGGCCCACTGAGCCATTTTACTAGCCCATATTTCTGTTAACATTACTTAGCATGTTGCAAGACCCCCAAGCAAGACCACCACAGAGTGGATATCTGATGCGAGCACACAGAGGTTTTTAATAACAAAGCAAGTCTGAGGCTTAGTCTGCATCCAACATCCAACACAGCGGGTGGAGGAGGACGGCCTGAGCACTCATTTGAAGGGGTTTATATAGGAAAGGTGTATATGCAGCTTGGGATTTGACAAGGGGGCTAGGGGTGAGGTAGTTCTTTAAAGTTACTGGCTGATCTATAAGCATGAGGTTACTGATGGCTAACAGGATTCAGGGTATCTACAGAGATGTAAATTTTTTACCCCCTATGTCCTGCCCCTGCTGAACCCAGGGTATGTAGATTTATTGTTTCAGCCTTATCTTCCCATGAGTTCAACTTGTGGTCAGTTCTAAAACTGCTGGTCAGCAAATACCTTTAGAGGAGGTGGGGAGCGTCTCTCAAGATGGCTGCTGATTTTTCCCTTTCACATGTGTATCTTTCTGTGGACATTTTGCAAAATTTTAACATGAATTTCACCAAGTAGCTCATAATTTATAATGGCAACATTCAGCTGTAGACTGTAAATGGAGAACAGCACATGGGAGATGTATCTTTTCTGTAGTATCCCAGGATTTGTTGAGAGTAAAGAAAAGCTACCTGAGAGTATAGTTGTTGTTCTGTCCAGTGGAGCTCTACAGCATCGGATAAGCATTTCTTTGGGGAAGCTGGCTCCCGTTTATGTACATATAGTTAGGTACTTTTTTCTTTGTGTTCTCCTAGAATCTTCTCTCTATTTTCACCACATTTCATTGTGTGTGATTACTTCTTTAAAAATGTATCTCAGATTCTGAAACCTGGATCACTAGTGAGACAGTAATTACAGATTGGTGGTTGACATGGAGCTTGTGTCTTTGATAAGCAGTGATGTGCCAGCCATCGTACCTGGTGTTTGGAACATAAGCAGAACAAGCCCCTAGTGTTGGAGTTTAACTTTGGCAGGTACCTCATTGCTGAGTTTTGTAGAAGGCATCCTTATTGGGTAGAGTGCAGCTTGTACAGTACACTGGTGACAGGTTGCTGGAAGTGTGTGTGGAGGCACATAAGCCTAATTAGTGGAGAGGTTCAACTCATGGAAATGTGATTTTCCCTAGAAGATTCAGAGCCTTGAGAGCCTGATTTTATTTTAGCTCCTATTTTTTTCTTTCCCTAGAATTTATTAATCTCGCTTTAAGTTATTTGCTTTACTTTAGTAAGTACTCTTATTTCTGAAAGAAATATCTCTGTGTATAATTTTGTTCTAGATGACAGGTATCATTGTTTATTTGTTTGGTATAGGTACATTAGGATGAATTTACCTAGAAGTGCCACAAAGAATCCATCTTTAATATGGGAAAATATTATTGTGGAAAAGAAAATGTTGGAGTTGGATGAAGTGATGTGGAGACAGGAATGGGGCTGGGAATTACTGTTCTTTTCTTCCCAGCATTCTCATGGGGTGGGAGTGAGGAGGCATTTTACGTAGCCATCAAGATCCCTTGAGCACTTTATTGAAAGGTACCTCATTTTAAACTTTATAGTCTTTCATTCACTGTACCTGGCTAGGTACCATTCTATAGGTCACTTTGTTGGTGGCATATCCAGTGTCCTAATTATTGCTTTGTTGTTTGTTCAGTAGTTTCTAAAAATGTAATAACTTATTCTTTTTTTTTTTTTAATCAGACAGTGTTAAAACAAGAGAAAAATAACTATAATGCCTGGGTTTTCATTGGTGTTGCCGCAGCTGAATTAGAACAGCCTGATCAGGCCCAGGGTGCCTATAAGAAAGCTGCTGAACTAGAGCCAGAGCAGCTACTTGCTTGGCAGGTATGGAGACATGTTTTATTTCTTATAATATGGGAAAAGCATTTGTTTTTCATTTTTCAAAGTGTAGACTCCAGTGTTAAAATAAGTATTTAAACTGTCTCGTGAAAAAAATTAAATTTTCTAAATCTAAAAGTTAATTTTAGGTGCCAAAAATACTGTTTATCATAATTTAACTTCCTACCTACATGGGTTATTTTTAAGTAGAAGACTTTAAAGGTTCCCTCTTACCTTCACTTTTCTTGAAGGGAAATTCCACACATACTTCATCTGTAAAGTATGGTAATTTTTAGATATTAGTACATTATTTCACATAATAAATAAATGTGGAGACAAGAGAGATTTTGCTAAGAATAATCACCACTGCTTCTTTTCTAGGGGCTAGCGAGTTTGTATGAGAAGTGTAATCATGAAAATGCTAAGGGGGATTTACCTGGTGTTTACCAAAAGCTGTTGGATCTCTATGAAAGGTAAGTAATATGTGGGGAAAGGCTAGTTTCTTTCTAACTTAGAATTGAGTGATTAGAAATTATATAGAGCTGAGCAGTGGTGGCGCATGCCTTTAATCCCAGCACTTGGGAGGCAGAGGCAGGCGGATGGATCTCTGTGAGTTTCAAGGTCAGCCTGGTCTACAGAGCGAGTTCCAGGACAGCCAGGACTACACAGAGAAATCCTGTGTCAAAAAATCAAAAAGAAAAAAAAAATGAAAGAAATTATATAGAACTTGTGTTAGGATTCTCTAGAAATGGATAAGATGAATCTACATATATATAAATGGGATTTATTAGAGTGGCTTACAGGGTGTGGTTGGACTATTCCAACAGTGGAAGGTCCATGAATCCAATAATAGTTCTGTCCATGAGGCTGGATGTCCCAGATGGTCTTAGGTAAGCTCAGGAATCCCAAAGAAGTAGGCTCTAATGCCAGTAAAGGAATGGCCTTGCCAGAGTGAGGGCAGGCGGGCGAAGAGCTAGCTTCCTTTCCCCTGTCCTCGACATAGGCTTCTAGCACAGATTTTAAGGTGGGTCTTCCCACCTCAAATGATTCAGTCAAGAAAAGTCCCTTCCAGCTGTGCCCAGCAGCTTGGTTTTAGTTCATTTCAGATATAGAGTCAAGTTGATAACCAAGAATAACCATCACAGAGGTGGAAGGACTGGTAACATTTACTGAGAATTTAGAAGCAATTTTCTTTCAGAAATTTATCATAAATTTCTTGTGATTGAATTAGACTGAAAAGACTATTTGATGATTGACTCAATTTGGAATTTTAAAATTTATGGCCAAGATAATGAAAGATGTTTGTGGATTTTAAGTCTTTAGTTGTTTCTGCTTTCAGATTAAAATTCCTTTTCTTCTCTTTAACCTCAGTGTTGACAAACAGAAGTGGTGTGATGTCTGTAAGAAGCTTGTGGGTCTGCATCACCAGGAAAAGAGACAGCTAGAGGTTGGTTGGTGACTTCTCAGGGACTCTCCGTGACAGTGTTATTAGAAAAAGGCTTTCATCTTGCTTAATATAAGTTAAAAATTAAGATACTATGATAGCAAAAATTTTGACAAGTGAATCACAGTGTTTTGGGAACTGTGAATTACAATTCAAATATAGTATATCCTAGGTTCTAAACTTTGAAACTAGTTTAAGTTTACTAAGTAGTGTGGCTGTGGAGCTTAGTGAGCCATTTTGTTGCTTTCTAAATTGTGGGAGTTGAGGATGTAGTTATCTTTCTTATGTCTCAGCAGTATTACTGATAGAAGGGCTCTGGAAATTTGCCTAATCAACTTATTTTTTTGTTGGAATTCCTCTGGAATGGGATATTGTACTTTTGCTATTATTACATGTTAATGGGGGAAATAATTTTGGTTTTTAGGTTAAACATTTTAAATTTAAGTTAACATAGCTGTTTAAATCTCCTTTTCAATAGGTGGCTCGGACATGGTATAAATTGATAAAGACACGGCGAGAAGACGGAGCAGACAAGCAAGAACTCTATGAGCTGTGGAGAAAACTGACTGAGTTGCTAGCTGAGAATATAGAGGACCAGGATAATGAAACCCAGCAGATGGTATCAGCTTGTTTATTCCTCATGGTTTACATCATGAAAATCGATGCTTAATTGAATTAGAAAATGGAGGCATAATGAAGGAAAGTACTGTATGTCAGTGCAGTGAGTGCTGTGTGCGCAGTTTTTATATTCATAGCACGGGAAATACTGTGTGTCAGTGCAGTGAGTGCTGTGTGCGCAGTTTTATATTCATAGCATGGGAAATACTGTGTGTCAGTGCAGTGAGTGCTGTGTGCGCAGTTTTATATTCATAGCATGGGAAATACTGTGTGTCAGTGCAGTGAGTGCTGTGTGCGCAGTTTTATATTCATAGCACAGGAAATACTGTGTGTCAGTGCAGTGAGTGCTGTGTGCGCAGTTTTTATATTCATAGCACGGGAAATACTGTGTGTCAGTGCAGTGAGTGCTGTGTGCGCAGTTTTTATATTCATAGCACGGGAAATACCGTGTGTCAGTGCAGTGAGTGCTGTGTGCGCAGTTTTATATTCATAGCACGGGAAATTCTGTGTGTCAGTGCAGTGAGTGCTGTGTGTGCGCAGTTTTATATTCATAACAGGAAGTACCGTATGTCAGTGCAGTGAACGCTGAACCTTTCATTTCCTTCTCCTTTCATCCTTCCCTTTGTCCTTCTCTTCCTTTATGATTTCATCTTTTCTTTCCCCTGTCTCTACTTCCCCTTTTTTCTTTCTCTGCTGACAATTGAGTCTAGTGCCTTGCATGTTCTAGGACCATACTGAATACCGAGCCATTCCCAGCCCCCAGTTAACACACACATACACACACACACACACACACACACACACGCACACGCACACGCACACGCACACATTTTTTTTGTTTGCTTCTTTGTTTTGTTTTTGATTTTGAGACAGGATCTTATTATGCAGCCCAGGCTGGTTTAGAATTCTTTTTCATTCATTCATTCATTCATTCATTCATTCATTATCTGTCTATTTATTTAACATCCCGACTGCATCCTCCCCTCCTTCCCCCTCCCCACCTGTCCCCTCCAGTCCCCTCCTTCCTCTGTATTCACTCTGAGAGGGGCAGGCCTCCCCTGGACATCAGTTCTTGATCCTCCTGCCTCAGTCTCCTGCATACTGAGGATTACAGAAGTGTATCACAGTACCTAATAATTTTTTATAAACATGTATTAACCATGCTTATTTATGGCATTCGTACATAAAGCATTCATTGATCATATTCAGCCATCTTTCTACCCTTTCTCCTTACTTTCTGTACTTTTCTTAGTCTTTTTTTAAATTAAAATATAATTACAACATTTCCCTCCTTTTCCTTTCTTTCCCCCAGCTCCTCCATGCCACCCCCACCCCACTTTCTCTGAAATTTCTAGCCTCTTTTTCTTTAATTGTTATCATTATACATACATTATATATATATATGCATGAATATATTAATTCATATAGATATCTGAGTCCATTCAGTGTTGCTTGCATGTATATGATTCCAGGGCTGACCACTTGGTATTGAATAACCAATTAGGGAGCACCTCCCTGGGGAGGAGCACTCCTGCTCTCGGTGTTCCTTAGTTGCCAGTAGCTGTTTGTCTAGCTGGGGGCTCATGAGGTTCCCCATCCATGTTAACGTGTCCTTTGGTGTTGTCCTCATTCAGGTGTGTTTTCAGCAGCCTTGTTAAGGAGGTACCATAGATGTGCTGCCCTGTAGTTTCTATAAGGCACAATTTCACAGCAATTTCCTAGTCCCCTGGCTCTTAAAATCTTTCTGTCCCCACTTCTGGAATGTTCTCTGAGCCTTGGGTGCAGGAGTTAAAAGATGTATCTGTCCAAGCTGGGCACCCATGATTAGTTGTTCTCTGCATCTTGACTTGTTTTCTGTAATGGTAAATAGAAGCTTCTTCAGTGAGGGTTAGGTACGATACTATTCGCAGATATATACTTAGGGTGCAGCTAGGAATTGTGCTGGTTTAGTAATGTGGTTTTCTCTGAGTGCCATAGATCACTAGCTTGAGGAGTGGGCTGCATTTCTTTTCCCTCCAATTAGGTAAACGTTGGCTATCACCGGGTACCAGTGCTACCATTGCATCTTCAGGATGTCTTGCCAGACCCGTCACTGCTGTGGTTCCTAGGCTTCATAGCTGAGTAGGGCTGGTGCTTGATTCTCTCCCTTGGCAGCTTCCAGGGCTGTGAATTCCCATTCAGGGAACATGCTTTCAACTCAGATCCAACTCTGATCTTCCAAGTCCCCTGTCCAAAGTGAACAGTGTCTTCAGCAGTAGGGACTTACCTCCAGCTTCCCCGAGGTGACCAAGGACAGTGGCAGCATCCTGTATTGCCGCTCTGAAAGGGAGTTTATCTTGCCAGGTGTTGGGGTTTTTATCAGGTAGTCCATGGCTCTTGAGGGGAGCATTTTCAACCCAAGTAGCTTAACTTCATTTAAACTGTGTATGTATATACACTTATATGTATTATATGTAATTTTGGATAAACAAAAAAAATTTGTTCCCCCTCTGCCTCCTCTGTATTTACCTCCTTTTCCATTCCCTAATTAAAGCCTGCCCTGCTTTTTCCATTTCCCCCTTCACATCACCTGTATATTGCTGTTCCTCTCTCTACTGCTTCTTTTTCTTAGTTCTTCTTTTTCTTTTCTTTTTTTTTTTTTTCGAGACAGGGTTTCTCTGTGTAGCTTTGCGCCTTTTTCTGGAACTCACTTGGTAGCCCAGGCTGGCCTCGAACTCACAGAGATCCACCTGGCTCTGCCTCCTGAGTGCTGGGATTAAAGGCGTGCGCCACCACCGCCCGGCTCTTTTTCTTAGTTCTTAATAATATACTTTTAAGAATTTATTTCTAGGTATTAAATGGATAAATAAAATGATAAGAGGTGAAGTTTAAATAATGAATGTTCAGAAAAAAATTGTCACATTGATTTATTATTTGAAAAAGCTAATTATGTTAGATTATTTTAGGTTAAATTTCCTTTATTGTGAGGTTATTACCTGTATCAGAACAGTGAAATGTTGCTTATTTTTATCGTCTTTATAATTACCAAAGAGATTTTAGTGATGAGATAGTAGGGTTGGTTGTGATGACTAATTTTGTCAACTTGATTGGATTAAGAAACACTGAGGGGTATGACTGTGAGTGTTTTCTAGTAGATTTACTGGGGGTGATTGGGGTTGGGAGACCTGGATGTATAATAGGTACTCACATATCTGTCAGTATTTGAGTGACACCATCCCATGAGCTGGGGTCTTGGACCAAATAAAAAGGAGAAAAAGAAATGTTGGCCTCCTGCTGTGGGATGGTCTGTATGTCAAATGTGTTACTGATTGGTCAATGAATAAATCACTGATTGGTGAGTGGCCAGGCAGGAAGTATAGGCGGGACAAGGAGGAGAATAGAGCTGGGAAGTGGAAGGCTGAGTTGGAGAGACACTGCCAGCCGCCATGATGACAAGCCGCATGTGAAGATGCCGGTAAGCCACGAGCCATGTGGCAAGGTATAGATTAATGAAAATGGATTAATTTAAGCTGTAAGAACAGTTAGCAAGAAGCCTGCTACAGCCATACAGTTTGTAAGCAATATAAGTCTCTGTGTTTACTTGTTTGGGTCTGAGCAGCTGTGGGACTGGCAGGTGAGAGAGATTTGTCCTGACTGTGGGCCAGGCAGGAAAACTCAAGCTACAGCCTCCCCTCCTCATCACATCCTGATCTGCTCAGATGTGAGCACATAGCTTCTTACTACTGCCATGACAGTTGTGAACCATGCTTCCTGCCACAGTGGACTGTACCCTCAAACTGAGCCATAATAAAACCTTCGTCTCGTCTCTTAAGTTGCTTCTCGTCAGATATTTGGTCACAGCAATAAGACAGGTGACTATATATAAGGGATTTTATCAGGTCATAAATATACCCTTGAAAATGTGGAGCTTACATAATGAAATGGAGGGTATAATGTGCTTTGAAGTGCTTGCCTCGTACTGTTCTTGCGCAAGACATTTATAAGGCTTTTGTTCAAGATTTTCTTCAAAGTTAGTTAATACTGTATTAAGAGAAGTGGTTTCATTATGCTTCTCTCTATTTTTTACCAAGTATAACCCAACTTCATAATTTTTCTTTAAAGTTTTCCTACTCTTGGAGATTTTCCAAAGAATGTGCTTGTGATATTATATTGCCGTATAAGATAATGTTCTAGCTGATTGCTTTGTAGCGAAGGGAAAAATGCTTTATTAAGCTAATGTTTTAAATTTATAGTTGTCACTTCCTAGTTTAGCATAGTCTGTTGGCCAGTCAGAGTTAGAATGTATTTTAAAACTCACGTAGACATTCTGTTCCCTCACTCAAATTGTCAGGACCAAGCAGGTTATGGTGGCTCCATCTGTAATGCCTGTAGTTGGGGGACTGAGGCAAGAGGATTTCCACAGGATTAAGGCTGGCTTGGGTTACAGAGTGAGACCCCCTGCCTTACAAATCTGACCAAACAAACAGGAGAATCGTGAGTGCCAGGCATAAGTTGAAAGTTTAGTTTTTGTAATGGAGTCTTTAGCCCTGGCTGCCCTAGAACTCACCTTGCAGACCGGGCTGCCTTTGAACTCACAGAGATCTACCTATGTCAGCCTCCTGAGTGCTGGGATTAAGGACATGCACTCCCACTGCCCAGTTTATAAAGGAGTCTTAATACAGTATAGCACTTGTCACATTTTTTATTTAACATGCTACATAATAGCTTTTTGGTTTGTTTCAGCTTTTAACTGCATTTGAGAATGCACTGGACTTAGCAGATAGTATTCCCAGTGAAGATCACCAAGTACTTTATAGGCATTTCATTCAATGCTTATCTAAAGTAAGTGACATTTATGTATTTCTAGTTATGAGAATGTTCATCAGTATGTTTTATTGCTGTTGGAATTTACTTTATTATGCTTTTATATTTTCAAGTTTCCTCATGAGACTACAAGGTTGAAGAAGGCTTGTGAAGGGATGATAAATATCTATCCCACCATACAGTATCCACTAGAAGTGATTTGTTTGTACTTGATTGAGACAGGTAATTTTTTTATATTGCTTCCCAGAGGTGTATGATTATATGAGAGTGTTGTTGCAATCAGTTAAGCACTACTTTAGTGCTTACTATGTATAAAATGTTATATTCGTTTTTCTAGACATCAAAGAAATACAGTTAGGTAGTATTGCTATTTATAGAAAGTCTGAGAAGTATAGGAGAGTAGAGTGATATAGGACTTATTGGTTCATCAATGAAATTCTTTTTTTTATTATTTATTTTTACTTTTAAAAATTCTGTGAAGTCCTTTTGGTGGCGAGACTTGAAGGATGTCTTGAACTTTCTTGACATTAGATGCAGCAGGTCTAGTTGTCCAGGTGGCAAGTGTAGAGTTGTGGCGCTAGACACAGCCCCTCCTTTTTAACTGCAATAGTAAAGTAGATTTGTTTGCTATAGTAGAAGGAATAATTGGACCCTTTGGCTGAATACATTGGATTATGTTACACAAGTCTTGAGTGCTATGAAAAGGAGACATTGAGCTTCATAGTGTTGATATTAGTTAATGTCATAGTGATGGTCCATTTTTTAAAAATTTTGCAGTATTGTGAACTGTTAGTCTCTAAGTGAACTAGATTAAATTCAGGTTGGAGAGTGTGTCTTGGTGTGTGTGACACGCTCTTGCTTTTTTGTGTACTTTGATAGTACTTTGAAGAGAGATGGTTGTTAACAGCTGGGTCATTAGGAGTTGGCACATCTGAAGTGTGTATGTTTGTGACCTAGGCAGGTATTTGTGCAGACTGACCACCGTGGTTTTTTATGGCACCCTCTGTCCTTGCCAGTGTTTGTGCTGAATAGAGTGCTTTATGATGACTGGGATACACTTCCACACAGGCTTTTATTCATCAGAGATAAACAAGTTCACGGAATTCAGTGAGGAAACTGAGCTGGAAACAGTACCTGCAGTAGCCTTCTGGGGACTGGATTGTCATAGAACTTTCCTAACACAGTGAATCTTTCTCACTTGGTTGCAAAATGGATAAATACGTGGAACATTTTGTGTGAATGACTCACATTTGTCATAGTAGAAAAATACAGAACTGAGAACTGAGGGAGAGTTCCTGGTGGGCTGTGACCGTTGCACAGTCTCCACTCTGCCCATCCCATCTCCTTCATCACTCCTTAGGTTTCCTGCTCTGTATGAGTCAGAGCTCTTACTTCTAGTCTCGGCATTTCCACTAGTAAGTAAGATCTTTTTCTTTTTTTTATAGAGAATATTTTTAACTATCACGAAAATTACCGAAAGTATCAGAGTGAATTTCTTTATGAAATACAAGTGCTTAAACTAAATGTTTATGATGGACTAAAGTAGACTAGAGTGATACTAAGAATGAATAAATGAACTTGGAATACAGTGGTAGTGATAGGAAGGAGCAGATGAATGGGAAAAAATGCCTTCAGCTTCTTAAAGGGAAGGGCAAAATTATTTTCAAATTTTAGTTCTTTTTTTTTTTTTTTTTTTTTTTTTTGGTTTTTCGAGACAGGGTTTCTCTGTGTAGCTTTGCGCCTTTCCTGGAACTCACTTGGTAGCCCAGGCTGGCCTCGAACTCACAGAGATCCGCCTGGCTCTGCCTCCCGAGTGCTGGGATTAAAGGCGTGCGCCACCACCGCCCGGCAAATTTTAGTTCTTTTGAAAAGTTAGCCCAGTATAGAAAAAAAAAATGATGGTTTATGTGAAAAGTACATTTGAAAGGAACTATTAAATTAGCCAAAGCCCATCAATTGTAAATGGGAATCTGCAAACTAAAGCTAAGCATGTAGTTTGGAAATCGTTTGTATGAAAGTGAGGTGGAGTGATTGGCATCACAGAAGACCAAGGGCCAAAAGACTGAGGATGGCTGCTTGTGGCTTGAGAAGAGGAGGAAAAGAATGAGGACCAGGAAAGGGATAGGTGTGGGCCCCGATGTGAAGACAGGAAAGAGTATTTCAGAAAGAAGTCTGTTGGGGACTGTCATGATAGACTAACTGATTTTATGATTAAGAAAACTAATATTAAGGTTTTTTTAAAAAAATAAAAGTAATTAAACTGAAATAATGATGGAGGAAGTTGAGGAAGTTTAGAAGCTTAAGAAAAGTAATCTAGGGCTTTACTGTTTATGGGAAAAGCAGAGGAAACAAGTCACGTGATGGGGGCAGCAGGAGAAGCAGGAGAAGATTACAGTGATGTCTCCTGTTTGGACCATTTCAAGACAGAAGGCAGAGGAAGTGAGTCACGTGATAGGGGCAGCACGCTTTCAGAGGGCAGGAGAAGGATTGCTGTGGTGTCTCTGGACCACTTCAAGAAGGGTCGACTGGACGTGACAAATGCTGTATTAAAACCTTGGAAAATAAGGTCCACAAGGAGACCGTCAGCACAAGGAAATATATGTTTTTGTTTTTCATCTGATAGGAAGCCTTATTTCAAAATCATCTAGTTTCTTCAGATTTTATCGTAAGACCCAGTGTGTGATTAAAGACGTGATTGATATAGGCTTTGTGGCTGTTAGAGTTGCAGTTGAGAATTAGTGACTGGTGGTTACTCTCTCTCCAGTTCTGTTTAGCTGTTAGTGGTCTGCACCATTTCCTCCTTAGTCTGCTCATATACTAAATGGTGGAGGTGAGTATTTGGACATTTCTTTTGGAAAACTGACTGAATGCTTTCTCATAAGTGTGAATTTGCCTTTAATCTGTTTTTTGTTTGTTTGTTCATTTGTCTTGGGATAAACATGACCCTGGTATTCCAGAATGCCTATAAAATAACAGGAAGAAATGGAATCAACTCCATCTGCAGAGTTTTGTACATAAATCTAGTAAAGAGACCATTCCTTCCTCAATCAGTGTGAAAAAACAAGATGCTTTCAAACATAGCATAATGTATCTAGCATTCCTTGAGGTTTGCAGTAAAATGGATTTGAGATCTTACCTAGATTCTGCTCTAGAGAAAGCTGGAGAGAACAGAAACATAAATGAAATGTTGCAAAAAAACTGTTAAAGAAAACCCAGTATCATCCTGTGGGCATTAAGAAACAATACATAAAAGTTGGACTGGGATGTAGCAGATGAGAGCAGGAGGCCCTGGCTTTATCTTACAGTGTGTGTGGTGTATATTTGCGTGTGTATGTGTGTGTTTGGTGTGTGTATGTGTGCAGTGTGTGTGTGTGTGTGTGGTGTGTGGTGTGTGTGTTGGGTGTGGTGTGGTGTGGGGGTTGTGTGTGCACATGTGTGCAGTGTGTGTGGTGTGGTGGTGTGTGTATGTGTGTTGTGTGTGTGTGGTATGGTGGTGTGTGTGTGTGTGTGGTGTTTGTGTGGTGTGGTGTGTGTGTGTGGTGTATGTGTGGTGTTGTGTGGGTGTGTGCAGTGTGGTGGTGGTGGTGTGTGTGTGTGTGTGTGTGTGTGTGTGTGTGTGTGTGTGAAGGATAATAATGACATAGTGAAGGGATTATATTGACTGATAAGAAAACATACTGGTTTAAAAGCTGAGTATAGTGGTACACACCTGTAATCTCAGCCCTTGAAAGGGAGAGGCAGAAGGATCAGGAACTCAGCCAGCTTCAGGGGCATATCAAGTTTGAGGCCAGCCTGGGCTACACGAGATTCAGTCTCAGCAAAACAAAACAAAAGTATTCTTGGAGAGCCTTTGGGGATGGTATTGTGTAGAATTGATTGGGAGGTAGGTCTGTGCCATGGTGAGTAGGAGTGGATGGGTAGATGCTCAGATGTGTAGTTAGACTCAGAGAGTTCTTGTTCTAGGACAGTGAAAAGTGCTGCATGATTTCTTTTTTGTCATTCTAAGGCAAACTTTATGTATCCTGAGGATTAAGAACTTCTAGAAACCTTCAAGGTCTCTAAAGGCCAGCACACCCTTCCTCCCCCAAAGTACTTTCGTATCCATGTGATCTGCTGCTTTACAGCAGTGAATCACTGTCTCTCCACCAAGGACAAATGTATTCCATACTTCTGGGTCTTGCTTTGTGTGTTGAGGCTCAAGATTCATTTTCAGTATAACTTTCCGAGTTGCCATTTGTTGAAAGGTGTTTTTTTTTTGTGTGTGTGTGTGTGTGTGTGTATGTGCTAAATAACTGTTTTTATTTATTTTACCTTGTAGCCAAAATTCAAGAGGACAAGGAGGCTTGGCTCTTCAAATTCAAGCAGAAAACATCTTCATTAAGGGTTATGATTTTGTGTTTGAGCCCAGGAGGTAGCTCAGGATAGAACACTTGCTTAGCATGAGTGAATGAAACTCTGGGTTTGGTTACTGGCAATGAAAAATAACAAGGTTTTATGTCTTAGAAATATTTGAAAATGCAGATGAATATGGAGAAATGAGTGCCATCAAATTCTATTTTTTTCTCCCTCCAAAACTAGGTTTATTTAAAAGTGAAAATGTGTAGTGTTCATTCGTTTCTTCAGTATGTCAGAAATGATTTTCAAAACAAAACAAAACAAAGTATTTTCTTATGATATAATTTAGGAAGCTGAATTCCATAGAGTTATTTTGTATTCATCACTTTGATATTTCTAATTTTAATATTTAGCAACCTTAGATCTGGACTGTCTTTTTGAGAAGTAAAAATTACAATTTTTAAACTGTTTTTTTTTAATAATTGTTTACTATACTTATTTTTTTCTTTTTTTAAAGATTATAATATAATTAAATCATTTCCCCTCTTCTCTCTCCTCCCTCCAATCCTCCCATTAAACCCCACCTTGCTCTCTTTCCAGTTCATGGCCTCTTTTTCCATTAATTGTTGTTATAATTAAATGATATGATTTCTGTTACTGCTTTTAGAGAATGCTATAGAGTTTCTCAAAGTTCCTCCTGGGCATCTGTGAAGAAAGTGCTACGTGGGGTTTTTTCCCCTCTTCTTGAGACAGGGTCTCCTGTATTCTAGGCTGGCCTTGAACTCCTGAACCTCTGACCTCGTGTCTCAACTGCTGAAGTTACAGGCGTGTGCCAATTGTCTTTTGTCTTTATAATTGTGCTTCCAGATATTAGCAAAGGGAATATATTAGGAAGGTACCTTGTTTTAAGAGTGTCTCCTTTGGGAAGCTACCTGTACATACTGTGTTTATCCCTGTGTAGTTTGGCTACTTTAACTGTGGATTATCTTGGAGAGATTCATGACTACCTTTTCCTTTTGTCGTCCTAGGCATGTTTGTGATAAAGGCAGTTTGTGTTGCAAAAAGTAGTCTGTCATGAATTATGTTTTCAAAGGCTTAACATACTACTTAATAACTGCTATACCCTATGTCATCTCACTTCTCTAGAAGTTGTCATTTAGTTACAGAGTCAATAGAGGCACTATATGTCTGTTACACTAACAGTAGAGCTAGCAGGTGGTAGTAGCAAATCTGTGGTTCTACCTGTCTGAATGAGTAGCGTCAACATTACCTGGGAATACATCAGAAATGCAAACTCTCAAACCTTGCCTCAGAACTACTGAGGCAGATACTGGGAGTGAGCTCAGCATACTGTTGAACAAATTGAATCCTTCAGTGGTTCTGATGGTTGATGTGCAATGTAGACAAAGGAGGATATTGAAGCTATGGAACTATCTGTTCTTGGAATTCATATTTGTAGAGACAGTAGTAAGGTGGTCTTGGCAGGAGGAAAGTCATATCTGGGAACATAACAACTAACCAAAGTTATATTTCTTCAGTTTTGGTTCATATTTTACCATACAGTGCTGAAGTTTTAATTTTTTAGCTATTACGAATTCATTTATTTTTTGGTGCCAATTTAGAGTTCTAATCAGCATATAACATTACTTATAGATTATTCATTGGTATACATCTTATATGCATTATTGGCATTATGGAAATAATTTACTTTTAGTTATCTGTGATTGAATCAGTAATTCCATATATGGTTTGGGGATATATGTTTTACAATAGATGTTAAAACAGCAAGACTTTTAAAATATTAATTATATTTATTCCCCACGCTTATTGTCAAGTTGTCTGTCTTAATCACTTCTTCAGAGCTTATTGGTGAAATTATTAAGGCCACTCCACGTAGTTAAAAGGAGATTTATTTAATGGCGTAACTTACAAATTAAGGAATAGGTAGGTCGCGGAGTCTGGGGAAGGTGTATCACAGTCCAGTGGTGTTCTCTGGAGCTCTGCTCGGTCCACCTCCACTATCCAGGGTTCCGCAACAGAGAGCGCGCCCACCGATCCAGATCTTGGGTCCCCAGGCGCCTCCCTTGGCCCCGCCTTGTAGGCGTGATAGTTGCCGAAGTCTCAATGGGGGTTGGAACTTCCAGATCAAAGCTGGAATGGCTACCCACTACAAGAGCTTTCCTGTGTGATTAAACAATTTATTAAAGTGTAGAATGCTCCTCATTAATTATAAACAAATAACATTTTTCACTTTTTTGGGGGGGCATATGAATTTCTAGAAGTTGGAAAATTTGATTGATTTGAGGTTGGAGAAAATGGAACTGTACCAAAATAGATGTTTTTCTAACGTAAATTATTTTATTGAAATAAATTAAGATTATTGCAGCACTGGATAATTAATGCATAAGCCCAATTATTATATAGGCAAGAATAGTTTGATAAAAATGTATGCAGTGTATTTCAGAACTTGTAAACCTAAGAAGATTGTAACGAAGTCTTCATTCAGTGTCCTGATTCTAACCCAGCATCCTTTGGTACTAGGATGGCGGCAAGTCCATCAGCGCTGACTGCTAGGCCTCTAGCTGTGCATTGTTGCCCTCAGGGAACCAATGAGACACTCTGTTTCTTTCATGTGAATACTAAAGTTGATATGGTGAATAGGTAACGCTGCTGAGAGTTGAATAGGAGGAAGAAGACATGGCAAGCCATGGGCTCTGTGACAGCCCACGGACTAGTAGCAATAAGATTCTCCTTTGAAACTTTGAGCATGAATTCAGTTTCAGAGTGCTTATGTATGTAAAGCGATTTTACTTCCAGTGTTTAAACATGTTAATGAAGTAATAATATCTTGTATATTTGCTGCTTTAAGTTTTTCTTTCCTTAAATCAGGACTTAGTAAAATATGTAAGAAGCAGCTTTTGAAATTTATGTATATAGGTATGATGTTAAGAATTCGGTGTACTTGTATATATATTAATACATATGCATATATATGTATATATGAATGCTAATAATGTTTTCTTTTAATTTTAGGGAGTCTGACAGATGAGGGACAGCGGTATTGTTGTAAGCTAGTAGAAATGAATTCAAAAAGTGGTCCAGGCCTCATTGGCTTAGGCATTAAAGCTTTACAAGACAAGAAGTATGAAGATGCTGTTAGTCACCTAACAGAAGGTAATGTGCAGAGTGTAGTATTTAATGGAGGGTTAGTTAGTTACTCAGTCAATACGGTCTACTACTTTAGCCTTCCTGTAAGGAGATAAACTAGAGTAAAGGGAAAACGAATATACATACTCTGGAGTCTGCTTATAGATTTAAACTCAAGACCATGGAAAAGGTCAACTTTATGTGTCCCATTGATTCCCTTTGTACTCAGTAGGGATACTTTGAGGAAGCCTTAGAAATAGAGAGGTTTACCTTACTTGACTCAGGTGTGGTGTTTTTTTGGGTAAACCTATGTTCAAGCTGAAATGTGACTAATACAGTGAGGAAGGTAGATGGGGCGAGTGGGAGGAACATTATAGGTCAATGAATGCATTTGTGGAGTAGCAGAGCTAAGAAGAAACCTGTTGTTCAGGGTAGTAAGATTTGAGGATGGAATATGGGTGCTGGAAGAGACAGGAATTGAGGCTGAACATGGCCTTGCAAACATTGTTAACAAGCCTCAAGTACAGTGCATCCCACCCAGCAGGAGCCCATGAAAGACTCTAAGCCTGGAAGCACTGTAATCTAATTTGCCTGTTTAGAATTTCTGGGGCAGCATGGGGCTAGGGAAGTAGATCAGTCAGTAAAGTGCTTGTCATGTGAGCATGAGGACCTGTGGTTGACTCCTCGAACCCATGGTATTTATGATTACTTCATCCTAGGCTTGAAAGAAAGCCCTCTTTGCCTAGCTGGCTGGTGTCATCTAGCAGAAGCCCAAACCAAAATGCACAGACCCAAGGAAGCTGTCCTTTCTTGCAACCAAGGTATCCTTGACGTACTTTGTGTTTGTGTATAACGGGACCAATGCTGTTTGTTTTTGTCTAACTTGAGAAAAATATTGTTTTAAAAATGATGGACTTTTGTTTTCAGTTTAAATTTGTGGTTGATTTAAATTACACCCAGGAAGATAAATAAATGCCCAATCTGTGTGCATGTCTGCTCTTATATTTATCTTTAAGGTGAGGGCTTAGGGACAGATGTTCTGCCTTTCCAACAAGGAACTTTCTGGTATGTTTAGGACCTTCATGAATTTTTAATGTCATGGATATAGATGAGAGATAATTCTTTCTTCCTGACCCAGTTATTTGCCAAACTTCTGTATTTGACAGTCCATTCTAATTTAGCTTTTCCCCCTTTCCAGTGTCCTTAGACAGTCTATCTTAGGGTTTCTGTTGCTGTGAAGAGACACCATGACCATAGCAACTCTTACAAAGAAAAACATTTAATTCGGGTAGCTCACTTACAATTCAGAGATTTAGTCCATTATTATCATGATGGGTCATGGCGGTGTGCAGGCAGACATGGTACTGGAGAAGAAGCTGAGAGTCCTACATCTTGCAGGCAAGAAGTGGTCTGTCTCACTGGGCATGGCTTGAACATATATGAGACCTCAAAGCCCACCTCCACAGTGACATACTTTCTCCAACAAGACCACACCTACTCCAACAAGGTCACACTTCCCATTAGTACCATCCCCTTTGGGGTCATTTTCTTTCAAATAACCACACAGTCCATTCTAATTCAACTTCTTTCCCCCTCCAGTGCCCTTATATTGCGAGATGTAGAGGGCTAGTAGCCATTGTTCTTAAGCACCTTCAATTTTATTCATACCATGTGAAGATAGAGATCTTAAATTCATGTGTTTGACTTTTAATTCAGATCTTCCTAGAAGTATTTGAGAGAACTTTTATTTATGTTTGAATTATTCATCTCTCTCTCTCTCTCTCTCTCTATATATATATATATATATGTATGTATATACCTATATCTATATCTATATATATAAAACATTATATACATACTAGAAATTTTGCTCACTGTATCTGCAGTTTAAGAGAAAATCTTAAATTTTAAGATTGACTTTATGTTATATATATGGGAATGCTCACATGTATGTCTGTGCATCATGTTCCTGCCTTGCTGTGGAGGCCGGAAGAAGGGGACCCCAAACCGGGCGGTGGTGTCACATGCCTTTAATTCCAGTACTTGGGAGGCTAAACCAGGTGGATCTCTGTGAGTTCGAGGCCAGTCTGGTCTAAATAGCGAGATCCAGGACAGACACCAAAACTACATAGAGAAACCCTGTCTTGAAAAACCAAAACAACCAAAAACAAAAAAAAACAAAAACAAAAACAAAACAAAACAAGAGGGTTCCCTGGTTGTAAGTTGCTGGAAATCAAACCTGGGCCTTTTGGAAGGGCAGCCAGTGTTCTTAACTACAGAGCCATCTCTCTATTCCCATGTCATTCTTTAAATTTTTTTTAAAAACTTTTATATATTTATTTATATATGTATGTGTGTGTGCACACATGTGTACATGCCATGCCATGAATTTAGAAGTCAGAAGACAATTTGCAGAATTTGGTTCTCTTGTATTATGTAGTTCTTGGGCACTGAAGTCAGGTTGTCAGGCCGGGCAAGCACCGTTATCCTATAAGCTGTCTTACTGGCTGTATGTCATTCATAAAAAGCAAGCAAACTGAAATGCTGGAGGTTGATTCCCATGTCCTCAATCTTGTCAGCACTGAAGAACATAGATAATCATGGTGTGGCAGGTGGCAGCCGTCATCAGAAGAATCTTTGTCTTCTGAAAGCAGAGGCTTTGCTTAAACTCTCGGATTGTGAGTCTTCAGAGGAAGCAGTTCGCATTCTTGATCAGGTAGGCGGTCTGAGTTTTTCTCTTCAGCTTCCGTTCCAGCCACTAGCTATCGGCTGTCTCTCCCTGCCAAATGCTTACCATCATAACTTTGAGTTACTGATACAAATCAGTATCTATGCTCTTTTAAATCTTCCACACTCTTGAAACTGCTTGTCTTAGTTAGTGTTTCTGTTGCTGTGAAGAGACACCATGATCACAACAATTTTTATAAAGGAAAACATTTAATTAAGGTGGCTGCTTACAGTTTCAGCGATCTGGTCCATTACCATCATGGCAGTGTGCAGGCAGACATGGTGCTGGAGAAGGAGCTGAGACCCCTACATCTTGATCCTTAGGCAGTGTTGTATGTGAAGAATTTGTTTTGTTTTTATGCCTGTTCTCCCATCTCGATTTTGTCCTGTTACAGTAGCACCGCCTGATTATTAGCAATTTAGGGCTTTAACTTTTCCCTTCAGAAAATGGTTTACAGATTATTAATCAATTGGTGACTTAATTAGCTTCATGTTCAAGAATGTAAGATTTGCTTCCTCCACAGATGTTAATTTTGTTTTTAAAGGAAACTGTTTTCTTAAGGCTTTTGGTTTGATTTGGAATTCCGTAGTGAGGAAACATAGTGGGCAGATCATGAGTTTTAGCCACGCTGTTTCTTAAAGAGTTTTGTCAGATGGGTTAGTCATTGCAGGTCTTGGTTATCATTGCTTTGTGGATTTCAAAGGGTTTTGCATTTTCTGTTTTCTTTAAAGTAACAGCAGCAATTGGCCTCCTTTAAGAACTCTTATGTAGCTGGATGTGGTGGTTCATGCCTGTAATCCCAGCACAGAAGCTCAGGCAGAAAGATGACCATGAGTTCAAGGCCAACCTGTGATACATTAAGAGTTCCCGGCCAGCCTGAGCTGTACTGTGAGACCCTGTCACCAAAAACAAAAACCCCCAAAATCCAATGCCTTATTTTCTACTTATCTGTCCTCAGTGTGTATCTTGTACAGATGCCTTATAGGTATCTTGTAGAGATGCTTTATATAGACCTTTCCAAACCTTTTTTCACACACACAAAAATCATAATGAAAAATTTCTTTCAAATCTGTAAGGGTCCATATCTGAGACAGAAAATTGGTAAGTTGAGCCAAAACATCATGTTATGCTAGAAAGCAAAGAAACTATAAAAGAACCACACTAAACAGACACAGGAGCTGGCCAATGAGGGCAACGGTACATGTACTGAAGAGAACACTGTGTTTAAATATGTTTAAATTCATGTGTGTGTGATGCTACCACAAAGAAAAACATCACAGCAAGCTTGCGAAAGCATGTCACGGGCTGATTGATGCTGAGGAGCAAACTGGAAAGAGTGAAAGCATTTATTGTGCCTCTCTTACAAACTAACTGCTCCTCGAGTAGCCGAACAGGTGATGAGGGAGAAGTTTCTCTTGGTTTAAGTATTCTAGGTGATAAGGAAAAGAGCAATGATATACTAGAAGTCATTTTGTAATCCTTAGTGAATGAATAGATGTAGGCATTGAGGATCAATGGCTTCCACAGAAAAAAGGATAGCCTGACACAACCATGACAAATACACATAGCATATTGTTTCTAGATCAGGTCAAACGTCTAGCCCTACCTATTGACACAGGGACCAGGGAGAATGTCAGACACCATGAGAACACATTCAGTCACATGTTGACTTTGTGAAACAGTGACAAATGTCCTGTGTTTTCACAGTTAAATTATAATAGAGAAAGCAGAGAGATAGAAGGGGATCTGTCATCTTATTGAGATATATGTACCTTAGTTGAATTTTAACTCAAGAAGTCGCTAGGAAATCTGATGATATGGAAGCTATATGGTTGGCTTTGGGTCTGAGATTGGCAGCGTGTTTGCCATTTACAAATGACTTTATCTTAAATGTGTGTGCTGAAATAGCACAGATGAGAAGTTACGGTACCTGCCATTTGTTTTAAATTCATCTGAAGGGTATGGCAAAAGGGTGGATATATACAAGGACAAACATAGCCTTTGAGTTTATAATTCTGTAGCTGGATAATGAGTACATGCAAGGTTGTTACACTGGTCTTTAATTTTCTTGTGTATTTGAAATCAATTAAATGATTAAAGAATGAAAATCTGGATCATAATGAAATTCTGACTACACCCTGTCGGACCCTGCTCTTCTGTGTTCATTCTTTAAGCAGAATAGACACCCCTGCAGCTGTCTTGAGAGACTTGTAGCAGCTATCAATCATTTTCTAGGTTTCGGATGCAGATAATACCCCAGGACTGCTGGTTCTTCGAGGCCTGGCCCATCTGAACACAGGTGCTGTAGACGAGGCTACAAAGGTTGGTGCTTTTCTTTCAGGTGGAGCAATATTTGAAGGCTAAAGGAAGGGTCTGGGGACTTAGTTCAATGCTACGGTGCTTGCCTACAAATTGGAAGGCCCTGAATTTGGTCCCAAGAACCCAAAATAGAATAAAATAAAATGTAAAATAAAAACTAAACCAAAAACTCAACTAAGAAATAAAAGTCAGCCAGGCGGTGGTGGCACACGCCTTTAATCCCAGCACTCGGGAGGCAGAGGCAGGCGATTCTCTGTGAGTTCGAGGCCAGCCTGGTCTACAAAGTGAGTTCCAGGAAAGGCGCAAAGCTACACAGAGAAACCCTGTCTCAAAAAACCAAAAAAAAAAAAAAAAGAAAGAAAAGAAATAAAAGTCAAAATCCATTTAAAAACTTTTTTGTATTTTATGTGAATGAGTGTTTTCCTGCATATGTGTCTGTGCACTATGTGCATACCTGGGGCCTTTAGAGATTAGGGAAGGGTGTTGGATCTCTGTAACTAGAGTCATAGATGGTTGTCATCTGCCATGTGGGTGCTGGGAATCGAACCTGGGTCCTCTGGAACAGCAGCCAGAGCTCTAAACCGCTGAGCCATCTCTCCAGCTACCCATTTGTTTTTAATGGGATATGGAATTGAAAGTGTCTCCTTGACAGATTATGGAAGATCTTCGAGCTTCTTACCCTGACCTGGCTGAAGTCCACGCGCTTGAGGCTCTGATACATTTTACTAAGAAGGACTATCTGCAAGCAGAAGCATGGTGAGGGTGCACAGCTCACCTGTGGCTCCAGTCATATCTCATTTATTTCTTAAAAATTTGACATGGGCTTGATGAAGTTCTACTTTTAGATTTATGGTGTGTGTGTGCGTGCGTGTGTGTGTGTGTGTGTGTGTGTGTGTGTGTGTGTGTGTGTGCGCGTGCGTGCGTGCATGTGTGTGTGTGTGTGTGTGTGTGTGTGTGTGTGTGTGTTTAATTTCACTTGTAGCAAAGGAACTATAAATTTTTCTGTGATAGATTTCTAATCTAAGTAGTGATCATAATGTTTGGGTAGCCAGTGTAATATTTGGTATATGTTCTGAACACGTATAGTGTTAAACGGCCACTATGCTTCTTAAAGTTCTTCTTCAGTAACATCACTTTTTGTTTATTATAGTCTAAATGCTGAAGTAGGGAAATGTTTTAGGTCTGGGAAATTTTTTAGGTTCATTTTATTATATATGTATGGGTGTTTTGCTTGCATGTATGTATGTGTACGTGTGTACCTAGTACCTACAGAGTTCAGAGTATGGTGTCAAATTCCCTGAAAGTGGAGTTACAGCTTTGGGCCTTCATGTTGTTACTGGGAACCCAGGTCCTCTGGAAAAACAGCAGATGTGCTTAACCCTGAGCTGTCTCTTTAGCTCTTAGATTTGGGATTCTTGAATCACCTAGCTTGATTGTTTTGTCTTGGAGTCCCTTATGTTTTTTTATACACATACACACACACATGCACACAGGCACACACACACTTAATACTTCTTTTTACTCCCATTTGGTGATTCAGTTTCCAGAGAGCACTTGAGAAAGACGCTGAAGTTGCTGAATATCATTACCAGCTTGGGTTGACATACTGGTTCATGGGTGAAGAGACAAGAAAAGATAAAGCAAAGGCTCTTACCCACTTTCTGAAGGTAAGCCATTGCTACTACTAAAGTCTTTGTTAAAGTGGATTTGTTATAAAATCAAATAGACAACAGAACAGACATTTAAAATTACTGTTTAATGCAGTATCCTTTTGCATTTCATTTCTCATAGAAGAGGTTTTGTGAGAATATTCTGTGGGTTTTTCTAGGTGAAAATTTAAATCATGAACATATAAAAGTGTCTGTCTCAGAAATATGTGTTTTAGACGTTGAGACATGTTTCAGAAATGTGTGTTATAGACGTTGAGACATGTTTCAGAAATGTGTGTTATAGAAGTTGAGACATTTGTCTGTGGAAGGAATGCTATTTTAACTGATGGCCTCTAGTTTTATGGGTACACGAGTCTGGATTTTTAGCTTCCTGTTTTTATAGATATTTAACATCTATGTCTTAAGTTCTTATCTTCTCAGGGAGCATATTAATTTAACAATGGCTTTAATTTCATGTTTGTTTTACCCAAGACATGCTAGTTTTACCTTGTGTTTATGTTCTATAGGCAGGGTAGACAAGATTTTGTGTCTGTTTTAAATATCACACTAAAGGATTTTTTGGCATAATTCTATACTTTTAATAAAATAGTTTCTTTTCTTTAATCAGTGTGCTATATCCTTAATATGCATTGAAATAAACTTTTAATATTCCATTGTCAACATTTATTTCCAAGGCGGCAAGACTGGACACATACATGGGTAAAGTTTTCTGCTATTTAGGTCATTATTACCGCGATGTGGCTGGAGATAGGAGCAGAGCCCGCGGATGTTACAGGAAAGCTTTTGAATTAGATGACACCGATGCTGAGTCTGGAGCAGCAGCCGTTGACCTAAGTGTGGAACTTGAAGACACGGTCTGTCTCGTGACCACTCTGTATTTTACTCCAGTGTATAAATGAGAATGTTTTTATAATATATTTACTTGAAAATTATTTTCATTAATTCTTTGTAGGCAAAATAGAAATATCTTTGCACTCATTTATAAACTTTATTTTCTTCTCATTTGGTAGATACTAAATTACCTGTCACTTTTTGTGTGTGTATGTTTATATGGCTATATACTTGTCTGCTTGGCATTCATGTGGGTCCCTGTGCGTGGGTGTATAGGCCTGAGGTCAGCCTCAGGTGTCTTTCCTCGATAGCTTACCACTTGTACTTTTTGAGAGAGGTTGTTCACTGAAGCTTAAGCTCATGCATGTGGCCAGGCTAACTGGCCAGTGAACTTCAGGCTCCTGTCCATCTTTCCACCCCACTCCCGGACTGGGGTTATGGGAATATTCCCCACCCCACCTTTCTCCACGAGTTCTGGAGGGCTGGGCATCAGGCCTCGGCCCTTGTGCTTGTGTGTCAGGTCTTTACCAATGGACTTCTCGTTTATTATTAAAATTAGTTTTATGTATTTCATCGGAAATTTTAAAAAAATCAAAGGTGTAAACTGAAAGTATGTTTGTATCCTTTGAATGTTTGTTCTGTATTTTTATAATTGGTGTCCCTAACGTTGATATTTTCCCTTTAGGAAACTGCTTTAGCTATCTTAACAGCAGTAACTCAAAAGGCAAGTGCTGGAGCAGCCAAATGGGCCTGGCTTAGGCGAGGACTGTACTATTTGAAAGCTGGTCAGCATTCTCAAGCAGTGGCTGAGTAAGATATCTTATTACATTTAAACAGTGTGGTGCTTCTTTAAATTTCTTTGATAGCCACATGACCTTCATAAGTGGCCTCTAACCAAGATGCATTTTGAGAGAACTGTAACAAAATTTATTATTTGGGTGCTTATTGCCTGCAAGGCAATAGAATTTAAAGTGGACTAAGTCATGTACTGTTGTTGAGGAATTCGCCAGCTAAGTCTTTGTTGGCATCGTAATGCAATAGGTCCCCTCAAGAGACATTTCAGTAATAAAAAGCAGATCTTTGCTGTTACACTGACTTTTGTTGGCTTAGGCGAGGGAGACCTGGTCAGCTTGAAGGCAGTTTTAAAGAGGCTCATGTGTGATTGACTTTAGACATTTTGTTTGGATTGTATTTCAGGGTAAAAATATAATTAAGTCATGTCTGATGTATGTTAATTTCTAGAATGTAAACATTCTGATTTTTTCATAAAAATGCAATGTGATCAGAAGTATAAGTATCCCTCTCACTCCTGTATTCCAGATGTTTAGAGGAGGATTGACAGGTTGATAGTTTGAGGGGGCAAACCGAGTGTGCAGCTGTCCTGGAGGCATAGAAAACTGGAGTTCTGCCAAATAATAAAGAAAAAGAAGCTATGGTCAACATTTCCCCCAAAGAGCATTTTGTTCTTATTTAAAAAAAAAATCACTTCACAAAATCTTCTTACTATTAATAACATTCAAATTGTAAAAGAAACAGGAAAGACTGC
The DNA here is from genome assembly GCF_007827085.1 of Peromyscus californicus insignis. Lineage (NCBI taxonomy): Eukaryota > Metazoa > Chordata > Mammalia > Rodentia > Cricetidae > Peromyscus > Peromyscus californicus. The sequence goes on along the minus strand of NW_026294480.1, from coordinate 76,045,517 downwards.
TTTAAGTGTCATTTTTACAAATCAAAGGACTTGTGGATGATTTAATTGAATTAATTATTTTAGATGTGGATGCAGTTCTATTACTGTTAATTTTCTCACTGTTTCTTAAAATGTTAAGTTTACAGGCGGCACTAAGGGCAGACCCAAAGGACTGTAATTGTTGGGAATCCTTGGGAGAGGCGTACTTAAGCAGGGGTGGCTATACAACAGCCTTGAAGTCTTTCACGAGAGCCAGTGAGCTGAACCCAGACTCCACCTACAGTGTGTTTAAGGTGGCAGCAATTCAGCAGATCCTAGGCAGGTATACAGAAGCCGTCACTCAGTATCAGCTCATCATTAAAAAGAAAGAGGATTATGTGCCGGCCTTAAAAGGTAATTCCAGGAGTTCCTTTTTCATTTTTAATAATACTGAACTTTATAGTAAAATTTCTACCTACTTGTATTAAATATCTTGAGAAGCATGTGGTCAATAGTAAAGTATCTGACAGGAATTTCTTATTGTACAACTTGATAGAGATTTGATTATAAAAAGATCAAATTTTGTTTCCTAGCAGTTCATAAATAGTAATATGGTAGAAATTTAACTTTTAGACAAATAGAAAAAATGCTGTTAGGCCCCAAATAGAGCCAAGCAAATTTCTATGATGGTTTAGTAATTTTATATTCCCAGAGTAGCTTAATAATTTGTTATTTCATAATTTTATTATTGTATGTTGTAGAGACTTACTTAAATTATTTTTAGATGCAATTTTCTTTGTTTTGTAATTAAACTGATTTCAGTTCCTCTTTCAGTAGTCCTTCCTGACCCTGTTTTTAAGTATATAACGAATTAACACTATAATTTAAGTTTTTGAGGTTATATCTTACCCTTCATAATATGTATACTACTATATATGCTCTTCTATTTGTTTCTTATAAAACAAACCATCGAGGTTTCAGTTCTTAATGTTTTAGGTTTTGAGTAACATGTAGCTTAGAACTTGGAATCATTTTCTTTTCTCTCTCTTCTCCCCCTTTCTTCATTTACAAAATTTTCCTCAAGAGAAGAAAGAGCTCTCTTTTATGAATATTCCCTGGCACCTGAAGAATTTACTGCTTCCTTTAATTTTACTGTGTAACTGCACGGATTTTAACGTAAAAGGTTAAATACTGTTTTGATTATAGAAATCCGTATGATAGCGAGTAATAGTGTCCCTAGTTTGGAAGCTGACATCTGAAGACAAATTAGCCCATAGTCAAGAGAATTCTGTGCAGATGATTTTCTGTGAGTTTTAGTGCATGTTTGATTGCAAGAGAACCTTGACATGGAGATCTTTTCTAAATATTTCAATATTGTAATATTGAATATTGTATTTAGAAATAATTTTATAAAATAACTGTATTTTTTTCTGGGAAGCTTTCTTAAAAGATCAGCCTGTTTGCTTTGTATATTTGAATGATGTACACAAACTCACCTCACTGCAGGTTTGGGTGAGTGCTATCTGATGATGGCGAAAGCAGCTTTAGTGGATTTTCTGGATGGGAAAGCTGTGGACTATGTGGAAAAAGCACTGGAATATTTTACTTGGTTAGTATCACCTTTGTTTATCACTCTTACTTTCTTGGTAGTATAATAAAGCTAAATTTAGAATATAATTTTATGTCTATGCTATTAGATATAGCAGTTATTCAGAGTATCATACATGAGAATAACAGACTAGCCGATTGATTCTGCAGCATACAAACTATTAATTTTACCCCTGACACTGAGAAAGAGACCTTTTTGTGCCCTTTGTAATGGCTGCCACGCTGCAGAGGGAGGGAAACCGGCCACTTGTGGAGCGGCAGCTCTGATAAAGTGTCTTAGGGCTCTGACCTTGAACCGGGAGCCTCTCTGCTGGAATTGATTGAAAAGTGGAGCTTCAGATACACAGTATGCTTTTCATTTATCAGTAGGGCCTGTTTCAGGCTTTTGAATGGGCTGAAGTGAGGGAAAACAAGCCTTCAAATTATTCCTGGAGAGAAGCTGTAAGAAAAAGCGGTGTATCTAATAAGAAAAGAATCAGGAAGATTTAAATTTCTTACGTTACAGAAGTGCAAAGTGTTATTTGTGTTAGATGACTTCAAAAAGTCCGCATATTAGGGGTTAGGGAGATGGCTCTGCAGGGAAGGCAGTTGCTGGAAAAGCTTGAGGACCTGAATTTAAATCCCCAGTACTCGTGTTGTGTGTGGCTGCACGTGTGCCTGTAACTGGTGTTTTGAGAGGCAGAGGCCAGAAAATTACTGAGTCTTACTGGCTACCTTTAGGTTCAGTGAGACATCTGCCATGTGTCAAAGAAATATGACAGAGAGGGGTAGAGCAGGATGGTTGATGACCTCTGTACTCACATCCCCCCAACCCACCCCCCAACACACACCCCAGTGGCAACAGCAAGTCTACAGATTGTCTTGGGCACAGTAGTGCATGCCTATAATCCCAGCCACTTGGGAAGCCAAGACAAGAGGATAGCAACTTCAAAGACAGTAACATTTCAACAGAAACTATACCACTGAGCTGAATTCCCAGCCCTGATAAAAAAAATTAAAGTTGGAAAGACATGAGTTTGGACAGTTAAGATTGGTGCTGTTTTCTTTTTCCTCCTTTCATGTGTCAATTGTAGAAATCCTACTAAGATGTATAAAGGAACTTGGGAATAATGGCCTTCCTTCTGATTCTCACAGTGGGTGGGTTTTCAGCGACGACAGCAATAGTTAGTGTTTCTCAGGAAGACACTGGGAAATGAATTTCGGCTGGGCTCCTGTAGTAGAAAAGGCCGTGAAGATGTCCCATCTCATCTCTCTGTGGCAGCAGTTTGTAGTGGCAGATTATCGAGTCGTGGCCTAAACTGAGATGCTCTGAGAAAGGTGGAGAGAGATGTGCAGCTCTGATTCTTCTCATTCTAAAAGGAACTAGCCCCTCACATAGCTCCTCATACCCCTGTGTACTTTCTGAGCTCTTTATCCAGGCTGCTCTTACTTGCTCCTGATGGGAGATCTTTATATTTTCTTGTCTAGAGTTTTTATTTATTTTTGCCCTCAGTGAAAATCCTGTGCTCCACCAAATATAGTTGATACGTTATTTAGTCTTTTGAGGGGAAGTCCAAAGACATAAGCTATTATAACGAAAGTCACTGCCTTGATTATTGATTAACCAAACAAAAAGTCAAACCTTTAGAGCCCTGCTATTAAACCTAAATTGAACAACAGTGACAGAATTTCCCCAAACTAGTCCTCAAGTGTTTCTTTTTATTTGGTTTCTGCTACTTCTAACAGTTATGGTGAAGATATCTGAAAAAAACTGAAAAATTTCCTCCCTCTTCTCTTTTTTCTAGATCTTTTTTTCCTCCTAGTAAGGAGGTGGTAGAGTATAGTTCTGTGAAGTGATCAGTGAAACATGCACAGGATCTGACTAAAGTCATCGCTGTCAGCCAGGACTGCATACATAGTCCTGTGTTCTAAGAATGTGTGGTCCTGAGAAGTATACACCCGAGCTTTTGGACATAATTTTGAAAGCCTCGTTTCTCCTTACAGGGCACTGCAGCATCGAGCTGATGTGTCCTGCCTTTGGAAGCTTGCTGGGGATGCCTGCACCAGCCTACATGCTGTTTCACCGTCGAAAGTGAATGTTCATGTCTTAGGAGTCCTTCTTGGTCAGCAAGAAGGAAGAGAAGTATTAAAGAAAGACGAGCTCCTGCATCTTGGAGGAAGGTGATTTACAGAGAATACCAGCCATTGCATTAGAGTTGAATTAGAACATTATATTTTAAAAGCATCCATACCATCCATTTTTATTTTTCTGCAGATGCTATGGTCGTGCATTAAAGTTGATGTCTACATCTAATACATGGTGTGATCTTGGAATTAATTATTACCACCAAGCACGACATCTGGCAGAGACAGGCAGTAGCACGGATGGCCTTACAGAGCTCCTGGAGAAATCTGTGCATGTAGGAGAAACTTCTTATGAACTTAAAAACACAGTGATTTTTATGAAAGATGCTACTGATAAATATTTTAACATTAAACCATGTTTTATTTATAGAAATGCTGATATTCAAGAAATAAAAAGTTACTTTAACTTTTTTTCAGTGTCTGAAGAAGGCAGTGAGATTGGACAGTAATAATCACTTATACTGGAATGCTCTTGGTGTGGTTGCCTGTTACCGTGGTGAGAATTGAGTAACACTTACTTTATTTTGCAAGATTATTTGTTTTCAGGCAATAAAATTTAGTTCCTTTAAATTCTGTATATTTCAGGTATTAGAAATTATGCCCTTGCTCAGCACTGTTTCATCAAATCAATCCAAGCAGAACAAATTGTAAGTGTTCCATGTGTCTACAAAAAGAACTGCAAAATTCAGTGTATTAATTTTCTTTTAGAATTAGTTCATTTAATTTGTGTATATATGGATGTGTGAGTGAGTGAAGATGTCATGTACCATAGAGTGCCTGTAGACAGCAGAGATGTGCATGTACCATAGAGTGCCTGTAGACAGCAGAGATGTGCATGTACCATTGAGTGCCTGTAGACAGCAGAGATGTGCATGTACCATAGAGTGCCTGTGGACAGCAGAGATGTGCATGTACCATAGAGTGCCTGAAAATATCAGAGATGTGCATGTACCATAGAGTGCCTGTGGACCGCAAAGATGTGCATGTACCATAGAGTGCCTGTGGACAGCAGAGAATTACTTTAAGGAGTTGGCTCTCTCTCACTTTAAAAATATATTTATTTATCAAGAGAGAGAGCACGCTCATGTGTGCTTGTGTGTGTGTGGTTGTCGAGACTACTTTGAGTTTAGTTTATTCTTTGCCAATTTCACACATGTATATAATGTGCTTTCATCATATACATCTCTCTGCTCTTCCTCCCACTCACTCTGATTCCTTCATCTCCCCAACAGGTTCTTTTCCCACTTCATGTCTTGTTTTTTAAAGTGGACTACTGAGTTTAATTTGGATTGCTTGCATGGATATGGGGTTGTTTGCTGGAGTACGGACAAGTTACCAGTATCGGGCTGGAGAGATGGCTCAGCCGTTAAAGGCTAGGCTCACAATCAAAATATAAGTTACCAGTATCTACACCATTGAAAAAAAGGACTCCCCATTCTCCATTAGCCCCATAGCTAGGCGTGGAGCCTGGTGAGCTCCTCCCCAGCCTCAGTAGGATGTTGATGGTTCACTCTCGTGCAGCTCTGTGCAGGTAACTGTACCCGCTGTTAGTCCATGAGTGCAGCAGTCAGCAGTGTCGTGTTCAGAAGACTGAGCACTGCTCTCCATCCTCCAGCTCTTACGATCTCTCTGCTCTGTCCTCTGAGGTACCTTCTGAGCCTTGAGGGCTTGATACTGATGTCCTATGTAGGGCTGGGCTACAAGTCTTTGCATTAACTGCCTCACACTGCAAAAAGAAGCTTCTCTGAATGAGGCCTGTTTTTTTTTTTTTTTTAATATATCTTTTAGAATGCTGCTGCATGGACCAATTTAGGAGTGCTATACCTTGCGACTGAAAACATCGAGGTATCGTTATCAGTTTCAGTATGTTAAAAATGAAGGATATTTTCTACATGTGACTTTGTGGAGAAATATTTAATGTATTATCTATCCAGTATGTCAAATATGCCATTTAATTGATGACATTTGTTTTATTATGTTAAGTAATGAATATGTAATGTTTATTTTTCCTTCCATGGAACTTCTGGTTTTATATTTATGTATACTTTTTTTCTTCTCCAAGACAGCATCTTTCTGTGTAGTCCACTCTAGCCTTGAACTCACTCTTTAGTAGCCATCTTCTTACTTCAGCTTCTTTACATAGTGAAAACAATGTAAAAAGAAGTGAAAACTTCTTTTATAGGTGAAAACAATTCTCTTATTAATGAATTTGGCAACAATATCAATATAAGTTCTTTGTATGCAGTGTTTAGTCTGGATGAGTGGAGGTAAAAGAGGCAATTAGTATTTTTTAATATCTTAAATTTAACCTTTGGTTTTGTGATTTCGATTTTGGCTTCAGCAAATATTATTGCCTTTAAATGTCCTAGTGGAATTCCTCCCAGTTGAGCAGCTGGAACCTAGTACCTAGGGTCGTGTTCATAGGCCGTATTGGGGAAGTTTCCACAAGTCTAGACATAGTGCCACATCTTTATTGTTTCTTGGTTTAGTCAGTGTGCTGAATCTTATCCTTTGACAAAAAAACTTCCATTATATTTTTGACAATACATTAATCACTCACTGCAAAAATGATCAGCTTTGGAAGATTGTAAATAGACTAGAAGAAATTCTTAAACTAGATCTGAAGATGTGTGAAAGTGTACACACTGTGTGGGCAGGGCCCTAGGTTGAGTCTCAGGAGCACTGGACACAAGTGTTGTTCATGAGCTTTCTTCTTCCTAAAAGCATCTCTTTCCTCACACCACATGGGTTGTCCTGAAACAGTAGAAAGCAGTATGGAGTAAGTGCTTTTGTTGTTGTTTCTTTTCAAGCGGAGAGCATATGAGCTTATGACTCAGGAGAGGTCTCTTTAATGTTTCTTGACTGCTATTGTAGACTTGTGTTGTTAACCTCTTTTTCCAGCCGCAGGTCCACAGCTCCAGCTTCATTGCTTGTGAGTTCTTAAGTCTCTCAAAAAAGGGGAATAGATTCAGCCTTATTGAATCATTTCTTTCCCACGTAGTTAGCATATAGTATGTGATTATTTAAAAGTTCTGCAGACTAGGTGATAGAGACCTATAGTATTATTTTTCAGGGGACCAGAACTCTAAATCTGTAGGGAAATCGGTTGCACACAGCATTATTCCAAGACTGTAACTAAAACATTGTATCCAGGTTGAACAATGAAATTTTTGTTTATGTATATTCATGACATGTTTGGCTTCTCTGATTTTATGCTTTTTAAACAGTTGAAGTTTATGAGATTGCTCCATGTGATATTTTCTTGCTTTTTTGCCTAGCAAGCTCATGAAGCTTTCAAAATGGCTCAGTCCCTTGATCCATCTTATTTATTGTGCTGGATTGGACAAGTAAGATAACACTTATTAATAAACATCAATATAAAATAATCTCATATTAGTGATAATGATAGCATTACATGTATCATTAGAAAACTTACTGCATGTTAGTCATTGTGCTTAGGCCTATGCAAGGAATATTTTAGTTAATCTGTTATCAATCCTTTGAGGTGTGACTATTTTTACACTCTTTTTAAAGATGTAGAAATGTAAACTCAAGCATACTAAATATTGTGTCACAGTTGGCAGGGATTAAACTTTGAATCCCATGAATCTGGTTATTACCTTCGCCTAAAAAAAATAAACCTAGAACTCTTATTAAACTTGCATTTGCAAAGGCAATGTACATTTGCAAAGATCACTTTGGCTATTGTTTTGTGATTTTCTATAATGTCTTCATACTGGGTTATGCACTTATGAGTATTTTCTCTTTGACCATGTTTAGATTTTTGTACTGCCAGATAGAATCAGGTTAATTGTTACTAATCTGAGTCTATCACTGATTATTTTACCTTAGTCATATCACCTGAAATACTGAATGCCTTGTCTAGTTGAGACTATTAATGGATTCCAAAGTGGTTCAGCAACAATAGGAGCATGTATCAGAAAGATTAGGTACCATGTCAAAAATTAGGTATGTCTCACTGTGCTTCTGTATCTTAGTGTAATTCCAGTTGGCTGTGGGGCAAGCAGAGATAGCCCAGCAGTTTCCTGTCCTTGTTAGGTACAGTGGCATATGGGAGCAGGGCATTTCTGTACTGTCCTCCGTGTCAGTTATTAGACAGGGAGCACTGAAGTTTGCATTTCTGTCTGATGTCAGAATCTTATGATGAGAATTTCCAGGGTACTTTGTGTTGCTCTAGGTTAGGAAATATCATAGTGTAAAATGTTTTCTGTTTGAAAGTATTTTGTTCTTAAAAATAATTATCTCAGGACACAGCTCACAGGCATAGTTAAAAATGGTAGCGCTGAAAGTTAAACCTAACTTTGAAGCATGGCTAGTAAATCTCTGGTTATTCTAGAGCAATTTATTACCATTATTTTTATTTCTTTTAAATTAATTAAAACTTTTAAAAATCCTTTCAATAGGCTCTTATTGCAGAGACAGTTGGAAGTTATGACACCATGGATCTCTTCAGGCACACTACAGAGCTAAGTATGCATGTAAGAATCTGAATGTTCTTCTTGAGAATTCATTAATCTGCAAAATACTATCCTTGTTAAGAGAGTGAGTAGAGATTGGGAGTGGTGGCACTCAGGAGGTGGAGGCAGGAGGGTCAGGAGGAGTTCAAGGTCATCTTCAGATACAGAGCAAGCTGAGATCAGCCTGAATTACATTAAATCTTGTCTCAAAAAACCAACACCAGAAATAAAAAGTAAAAAGAAACAAACAGTGGCATAGTTGTATAAAGTGGTGTAAAGTGTTAATGATAGCTATTGTTTCTACTCTGTCTTAGAAGCAGATAAATTATCTTTACCTAGAACTTGTTGTTTTCATTTTCAGTGTTCAAGCTGATGAAAAATAACAATGAGATTACACATTTTATTTATTTATTTTTATGTGTATGGGTGTTTTGTCTGCATGTCTGCTGTGCACCAAGTATGTGTCTAATGTCCATGGTGCCAGAAGCGGGCATTGGAGCTCTTGGGACTGAAGTTACAGACAGGTGTGAGCTGTCATGTGGGTGATGGCGATTGGGTCAGGGTCTTCTGGAAGAGCAGCCAGAGTTTTTAACCATTGAGCCGTCTCTCCATCTCTCCAGTCTTCCACATTGAGATTTAGTACATGTAATAAGAGTATTGTGGAAGAGAAATTGAGAATGTAAGAAAAAAATTGACATGAGTTGAAGAATGGCTTTAGTTGATAATCTAAACTCTGAAAAGACATTGAATTAGTTTGGTTTAACCTGTGGAAATGGTCTGAGAAGGGGAAAACCAGCTCATCTGGCAAGTCTGTTTTCTATTCTTTATTGTATTCAATTCTACTCAAGATTAAGAACTTAAATTTTAAATTGATTTCAACAGGCTTTTGTTGTTGTTTTTAATCATGGCTGCTTTTTGTTAAAGGCACTTTAAAGAAGATTAAGCTATGATACTATTGTTATTGAAATATTTTATTTCTTAGTTTTATTGAAATACTTATTATCATACATTTACTTTGTTTTTTCAAGACTGAGGGAGCCATAGGTTATGCGTATTGGGTTTGTACAACATTACAAGACAAAAGCAACAGAGAAACAGAGCTATACAAGTACAACATCCTCCAGATGAACGCTGTCCCTGCAGCACAGAGTATTCTGTGTAAATATGTGGGTAAGATACTTACTGTATGTGGCAAAATATCAGACTACTGAAATGTGTAAATACATTGTAGCTAAGATACCTATCATATATGGTGCAATATCAGACTGCCGAAGTGGTTTAATTTTTAATTTACCAATCTCATGTTAAATATCAGTTCTTTCAGATGCTAATTTGCCTTTTTGTTGCTACTTGGAAGGAGTGCACTTTTTACATCAGAATAATGTCTCTGGAAGAGTGGTAAAACTCACTTTATTACTTACTGAGTCAAGATTTCCTTGTAATAATGTAGGTGTGTCAAAGGTTAATGGTTCTGAGGTGCTGCATCAATTGCTCCTCTGTATACTTCCATTTCAGTTTGTGGACCAGATATTTTATTTCCCTTAACTTGTGTTACATTTCTGGGGAGAGATCTCAATTCCCAGCTTGTATAGTTAGGAGAATTAGATAAGATAATATATATGAGATGCCAAATGCATATCCAGTGACTCTGACTCCTCCTATTAACTCCTGATTATCTTGTAAGATACTGCAGAAACAATTACACACACACACATACACACACACACACACACACACACACACACACACACACACACACACTCAGGAAACCCGCAGAATGCTAAAGTTTATTAGCTTTCCCTGGTAATAATTTCCTGTCTTTTAAAATAAACCACCACTGAGTCTTTGTCATTATTGAGTCCTTTGGCATACTGTACAAGTGGATTTTAGGTTCTTACTTGTGATATAAGAGGGAAAGTGCCTGCTACTTAGGATTGTAGTGATTGGAGTTGTGCTAAGTATTAAGATGAGTTCTTGGCAGGGGTAGTCATAAAAGAAACCAGCAGCTGAATAATATGAAGTAAGAATAGTTCAGCCCAAGTATTGAGAAGTCAGTTCTCTTGTGCATTTAGTTTGAGTCACTCAGCATCCTGGGACATTGTCATCTGTTGCAGTATGCTGATGTGAAGGACACTGATAAATCCCCAGAGATGAGGAAGTGTCTACTTAGAAACATTATTCATGAGTTTCCTCTTTTAATAAAATGCAGATATCTAAAATGATGAACACTTTTTTTTAACAAATGTGATAGCTGTTTTTTAAATGGTGGAACCATTTTCATAGACTCGTGTAAATGCCGTGTGCTTGGCCAGAAATACTAACAAAGCAGAAAACAGGGAGGCAGATGAGGGGATATAGACCATCCCTGTCTGTCCTACTGGTTTGCATTGATATACCATGGCAGACGGAGCTTCTAACTCTGTTGATGGTTTTCTGATCTTATACAGTGACTTTTGGTATTTAGAGACTGACTTTGACCATGATGTTAGTCACATACCCAAACTTATAAAAGTTATACTCCGGTGTTAGAATCCCAGCCATGACATAAGATTCGTATTTGTGGTGTATTTGTTAAACATCATAGGGATATGAAAGCCTGCTCTTTAATACTAGCTTTAAGTAACTAGGTAAGGTATATTTTTCTTTGTCCAGTGTAGATATATAATGCACTTTCAACATAAAAAATTGGAAAATACTATATTGAAAGTGCCCAGATCATTTCTCTGTTCCTGGTGTGAAGTACTGGCTTATTTTTTTTAGAACATACAGTTTTGAATAGAAGCACCATGAGAAAATTGTTGCTAAATTAAATCACAAGATTAGCCAGAAAATTATATAAAATTCTTTAGGATAAGAATAAAAAATTACAAAAGCCTGGATTTCTTTATAAATGTCAGAACTAGTTTTACCGAGTTAAAATTTCAAATAATTTTACTTAAAAGAAAACATTTTTTTGGTTTGTTTATTTTAAACCAAACATGAAAAAATAAAATATAATTAGATAAAGCAAAAACTATCTTATCAAGGCTGGACAAGGCAACCCAACAGGAGGAAAAGAGCCCTAAGAACAGGCACGAGAATCAGAGACCCAATCATTCATACACTTTGGAGTCCCATAAGAACACTAATCTGAAAACTGTAATGTATATACGGAGGACCTAGTGCAGACCCATGTAGGTCCTGTGCTTGCTGCTTCAGTCTGTGTGAGTTCACAGGAGCTTTGTTTAGTTGACTCAGAGGGCCTTGTTCTCCTGGTGTCCTCCATCTCCTCTGATTCTCACACTCTTTCTGCCTCTTCTTCTGCAGGGTTCCCTGAGCTCTGAGGGGAGGCATTTGATGCAGACATCCTATTTAGAAATGTGTGTTCCAAGGACTTAAAGAAAACATGTTTAAACTGTAAAATATAACTAGAAACCACATATAATTCTTTAATATTATTTGGTGATTTAGAAGAATTATCAAATGATCACTGGTATATTCAAGATAAATTAGGCCTTCATTCTTAATACCATTAATCTCAATAGGTAATCCCCTGCTTTGAGATGCTAAACAAAAAGAAATTAACTGTTATTTGTGTGTGTATTAAATTAAATTAACTTAATTTAATTTAACAAATTAAAGATATTTGTGAATTTCCAGAGAGAATTCAGAATGACGCTCCAGCTTTCACAATGTTGGGTTATTTAAATGAACTTCTGCAGCTGAGAAGGGAAGCAGCAGAGGCATACCAAAGGTAGGTGTGCTCAGTGGACATCGCTCACTGTGTTGTCAGTATTGAAGTTTGGTCTCGTGACAAGAGTACTAATGTGGTGTCTCACTCCTTTCCCAGTCCTCATTGTATCACCTTGTAGAAGATGAAAAGATGAAGTTCCATGTTTTGAGCTGTATTTTGAGTTCCATTGGTTAGGGTGTGGAGAACAGAGAAGGCACAAAACAAAACTTCAAAGACTCTGTTTTAGAAAAAGCTGTCCCTATAGTCAGACAAGAAACAACATGAATATCTGCTTGACTCACCTTATTACCTATTACGTATTGATTCATGTCAGTAAATGTTGGATACTATGTGCCAAGCAGTGTCCTTGGCATGAGAAATTTATCAAGGAATTACAACACACAGAGGCCCTGTTCTCATGGAACTCCTCAATGCGAAATACTCAATAAGCTAATAATGCCTGGTTACTGACAGTTGCTAAGGAAGAGTTAGAGTAGCGTTTAGGGTCAGAGACTGTGGGAAGATGCATTTCAGATAGAGTGAGAGAAGTCCTCCCAAACAAGTAGTTTGCCATATTTAACAAACAAAACCCCAGTGTACTAGAGTGGAGTGATAGCCTGGAGACTGGTAAGAAATGAAAGCAGCTAGTTTTTTCTCCATACGGTAATGGTGGGTGGATATGAGAATAACTACTGATGTCGTGAGTAACTTACTCGTAACGCTGAAAGAGCTGATTGCCTAACTTTCAGACACACCACTGCTTCAAATGTAAGTGAATCTTCAGGAGATGTCAAGTGTAAAAAAGTGTTAAGTTGAATACTTAACTACCTCCCTCTGTGGATTGCCATGTAGTTCAAAGGAATAATCACTAGATGGTACTGGAGGCTATATAATGAAGTTATTTTTCCAGGTCATGGAAGAAGGTTTATAAAAAAGCACAATTTTCTTCTTGCAGTGTCAATAAACTTAGAGTAAATAAAATGCAGAATATTAGTTAACACATAAAGCAAGAGAGCTTCAGGTGTTTGCTACCTTTGTGTGTACTGTTGTTATTGCAGACATGCTGGACTGGACACCACTGTACCTCAGGCTTAACGTGGCAACTCTACCGCCACAGAGAAATATGTACTGACCACAGCAGCTGGGCTATATGTTATGATATTTGCTGCTTGAAACACGGATAGTGCATAAATTCAGCCAGAAGTGTAGTTTTTTAATTTCTGTAACATTCTTACACTTTTTATTTATTCTTTGTGGATTTCACATCATGCACTCCAATCCCACTCATCTCCCTGTCCCTTTATATCTACCCTCTGCCTTTGTAACCTCCTCCACGAAATAAAATTTAAAAAGTAAAGACAAAACCAAGCAAAAAAAATCTCAGCGTGGAAGCTGTAGTGTGTCACAGTGAATCACACAGTGTACCTTTTAGTTCATACATCTTTTCTCTCAAGTGTTCATTGCAGTGAGTCATTGGTCTGGTTTGAGGCCTCCGGCTTCTGCTACACTATCAATACTGCATCCACTCCTCTTGGATATCCTGTTGCTGCCCACCTGCAGCTTTGGATCTGCAGGACTGGCCCCTGCACATGTTCCAACAGTTCACAGATGAAGTAGATGTTGGGGTGGGCTAACTCATAGCCATGGTTCTGGGCCTGGGTGATAGCTGGGTTGGTCAGCCTGTCAGCTCTCCCTCATCCTCACCACCAGGGTGAGCTCTCCAGCATTGCCCCAGGTAGCTCACCCAATGCCCCAGGCAGCAAGGAGCAGGGCCATTTCTGCTCTCACACTCTCCAGGTTACCTCTAGCATTTTTATGCTTCCTGAGCAAATTGTTTTTTTATGCAACATCAAGTAGATAAAAAGCCTTTCTTGGATATTTCTCCTGGCAGATGTCTTTGAAGAGAAAAGAAAGAAACCATTAAAAAAGCTCTTAGCTTTTAGGACATTACCCTCCTTGCCTATAGAGAAAATGGTGGCTTTAGTTCTTGGTAAATGTATTCTAAACCTAAGGATCTTTTCCCTTAGTGCATTGTCTTTTAGTGTTTCTGTGTGGACAGCCTCAGAGCACATGAAAGCATTCAATTTTCTCCCTCCTACATAAATATTTTCAAGAGTGTCTTCTGAAAACTTTGGTGTGTCAAAATATAACATTGATATGGTCATTGTCTATGTTTAGATTACAAATGTTAGAATATTTACAACTTACATGTAATAATAAATGGCTTTACTTATGAAAAATTTTTTTTTTCTTACTGACAACTTAAAATTTACATATATTTAAGTGCCTTTGTGGTATCAACTTACTGGAATATGAATAAGCTGCCTAAACAGCATCAAAGAATTCGTAGAATTGAAAGAAAAGACTGTAAGTCCATGGATTTGGCGGAGGAGGAATGAGCAAAACAAAACGTTGCACATAGAGAATCTAAAATACTTTGGGTTTTTTTTGTTTTTTTTTTTTTAAAGGGCAACTGCACTGTTACAGTCCACAGAAGACCAACATACTTACAATGTTACAGTGAGAAACTGGGGCAGATTGTTATGGTAAGGCTATTTTTTTCATTCTGTGAATCTATTTCTCAGGGAAAATTGTGACCCTATAGGTGTGAAGACTAGTGTCCAGAGTACTGGAATATATTATTCCAAGGGCCAGAATGTGTTAAAATTTCTATACCCTTAAAACCTAGCCTGAGTGTGCCTTTTGAAGAGCGAAGTAGGAGCCTATGGTTTAGGGACTGGATAGAGGAACATTTGCGAGAGATGGTAGTTTTATCTAATAGAAGCCTACTTAACTAGTTGGGGAGTTGGGTTTATTCTGATTAGCTATGGAATATTATGGTCTAGGAGCTCCTTTGAAACAGTACTAAAAAATTCAGGACAATGGAGCTAAGATCTTCCCTTCCATTCTCTTAAGTCTTTTGGCCTAGAAAGACAGACAGACTTATGTAGCTAGAGTTTTCCTGCCTGGCCCACAGTCAGGACAAATCTCTCTCACCTGCCAGTCCCACAGCTGCTCAGACCCAACCAAGTAAACACAGAGACTTATATTGCTTACAAACTGTATGGCCGTGGCAGGCTTCTTGCTAACTGTTCTTATAGCTTAAATTAATCCATTTCCATAAATCTATACCTTGCCACGTGGCTCGTGGCTCGTGGCTTACCGGCATCTTCACATGCTGTTTGTCATCGTGGCGGCTGGCAGTGTCTCTGACTCAGCCTTCCACTTCCCAGCTTTATTCTCCTCCTTGTCCCGCCTATACTTCCTGCCTGGCCACTGGCCAATCAGTGATTTATTTATTGACCAATCAGCAACACACTTGACATACAGACCATCCCACAGCAGACTTATTGCTTTAGAGGGTAGAAGTAAAGCCAGAGTATAGATACATAGCAATGTTGTTGGTTGGTCTTTGGTCTATTGGGAGGCCCACCACCCAGCTCTCAAATAAATAACACATGGAGGCTTATTCTTACTTATGAATGCCCAGCCTTAGCTTGGCTTCGTTTCTAGCCAGCTTTCCTTATCTTAGCTTATCGCGACTACCTTTTACCTCTGGACTTTTCCTTTTCTATAACTTCTGTAAATCTTACTCTTACTCCATGGCTTCTTGGTTATGTAGCTGGGTGGCTGGCCCTGGAGTTGTCCTCCTCCTCCTCCTCTAGCTGCTAGATCTTTTTTTTAATCTCCTCCCAGTTTTCTCCTTCTATATCTACTCTGCCTGCCAGCCCTGCCTATCCTTTCTCCTGTCTTGCTACTGGCCAGTTCTTTATTAGACCATCAGGTGTTTTACACAGGCACAGTTACACAGCTTACAGAGCTAAACAAATGCAACATAAATGAAAGTAACACACCTTAAAATATTCTACTACATAGGAAGAAGGGTTTTGACTAACAGGGTGATTCCTTAGTTTTAGAGTTGCCCTAAAATTGAATGGTTAGTTTAGACATGGAACTGCAGCTGGGTATTTTAGGGTCAGTCTCAACATCTTTTAGGAACTGCACATGGAGGCATGAGGTAGCCAGTTCCTTCCTGTTATCACTGTCATTTAATCAAGTTCATTGATGGGGAAATATTGCTCCTCTGATTGCCTATGAATTCTTTTATACTTGTATTTTAGGAGTTGGTAGAACTCTGTAGGTTTTGTTGAAGCAGAGAATACCTAGAGTAAGAAACTGTAGCTTATCTTCTTAGGTTTGACATTTCATATAGAGTAAATATTTATGAAGATAATTTTACTTTCTATAGAAATTTGCCATCTATATTCTTTCTTTTAAAAAAGTTTTATTTTTATTTCATGTGTATGTGTCTGTATGTATGTGCAACATGTGTGTGCCTGATGCTCTCAGAAGCCAGAAAGAGCGTTGGAGCCCCTGTAAAGGGAGTCCTGAGTCACCTAGTTTAGGTGGGCACTGGCTTGGGTCCTCTGCAAGAGCAGTACATGCTTTTCACCACTTTTTTTGTTTTTATTATACAATATCTTGAACACAGAGGCATATGGTAAATAATAAACTATAGTGTATAAATCGGTGGATAGTCACCACTCAAATATAACATTAAAATTCTGTCAGTTTGCTTCAGGTTTCCACTTCAAAGAAAAAGCCATAAAGCTAAAGTCCCCTTACTCCTTTTCCTTCATTTTTCTTCTACACTTTTCTGAAAAGAGTTTTCATTTGAAGAAGTAAATATGCACATATTTACAAACAATCCACTTGTATCAAAGGCTAGCCTTCTTTCAAAACTAGAGCTTAATTTTTTATTTTTTCACCTTTATAAAACTAGTATTAGGAGCAAAGGTTGCTTGTGTTTTTAACTTATAGCTCCAAAGATTAAAGTGCTTTTATAAAAAATATTTTAGTAACATTTATAAAAACCTTTTGGATTATAGTGATAAATACTAGAAACAAGAATCTCAGAAATATTTATGTCTGTATATCTTCACAAAACCAAGATTAGTATTTTTATCTTAAACATAAGTTGTGCTTTCTTCTTAGTTCCCTTGGTGACTATGACAGAGCTATCCAGGCCTTTAAGTCAACGCCCCTTGAGGAACTGGAGGACATCATAGGTTTCGCATTAGCGTTGTTTATGAAGGGCCTGTATCAGGAGAGCAACAAAGGCAAGTAGTCATATTGCTTGAAGCTTTTTCAGGAAAATGTAATGTTGAAATTATGATGGAGATGCAGTATTTTAAAAATTTTATATGTATGGATGCATATATGTCAGTTGAAGATTGTGTACCTGATGTCCTTGGAGGCCGGAAGAGGGATTCCCTGGAACTGGAGTAACAGACAGTTGTGAGCTGTGTGTGTGTGCTGGAGATTGAACCTAGATCCTCTGGAAGAGCAACCAGTGCTCTTAGCTGCTAAGCCATTCTCTAGCCCTGGGGTTGGAGTATTTACTAAAATATGACTGGGAGTCAGGAGTTGTAGTAGGTTTTGTTTATGTGTCATCTCACTAGTATGCTGTGATGATTAGTACTCCTTATAAACAATTTGAACTGAACATCCACTGTACATTTGAGGAGACTAAGGTGCAGGCTTAGTGGTAGATATATATGTGTGTGTGTGTGTGTGTGTGTGTGTGTGTGTGTGTACATTTGAAAGCAGGTACTTGCTATTCTATTCGTTCAAATGAAATTTTTTGATAAGTGAAAACTTCAACTTTTGTTAGTAATAGATATTTATTTCTTCAAAAATTTTACGTGAGGAAATTCTGATACTTATGAGCTCCACCACTATGTGTACAGTGCACTCAAATATTATCTGCTTGGTGAAGGTGATGATCTGCAGTTGGAGTGTGATTATATATCCGTGTTTCTAAGTTCCTTTTCTACTTAAGGTGACTTAGACCTCACAGTATATTCTGCAGGCAGAAGGTAGGGATTGTCCCCTAACAATCATAAAGGTGCCCACAGAGTCACTTTGGAATAGCTAAACCATGGTAGGGTTTATTCTGTCTGCTTGGAAAGAAGAGAATAAGGAAGGTAGAATTTTAGCTAGATCTTTTTTGAAAAATGGGATTAGGAAGGGGAAAGTGGCCCATTTTGTTAATAGAATTGCTTTTGTGTTTTGCTTGCTTTTCCCTTCTTCTATGCAATAGCCTATGAGAGAGCCTTGACTGTTGTTAAATCAGAGCAAGACAAAGCTCATGTCTTGACAGCTCTGGCAATAACAGAATACAAACAAGGACAAATGGATGCAGCCAAGTCACTGCTTTTCAAATGGTATGTATAGCTGACTTATACATCAGATCCTTATGTTTGAGATAAGATTTGAAAAGGAACTTTTAAGTAAATGGAAGGGATTGGACCTACCTTGTTCTAAATCGACAGTCATGGGTGGAGTTAAATACCACGGCTTAATTCATAGCTTTGTGTCTCTGTCTAATACTGCTTATTTGTTTCAAGAATAAGTGACCATGTGGACCACAGACAATCAACGGAATTGTAACTGACTTGGTGTTTGGTTGCTCAGATCCTCAGGTCTTTTTCCTCAGAAAAAGTTTATTTAAAGGCGTCTTTAAAGATACCTATAGAACGTATATACTTCTGGTTTCAGAACAAGTTAAAATGAGAACCTGTGATAGTGGAGTTATTTAGATAGTACTTACTGAGTTCTTAAAGCCTGTTTGCTTTGTTTTAAAAGTTGGCTGTAATTCCTCCAAGAGCAGTAGATGATTAATACAGGCTATTGGACAGTGCTTGCCAGTGAGGTTTATTGACCTTTTGAATGGTGCAGATCTTCATAGGACAGACACCCACTCCCCAACCCCCTGCAGTGCAGGAAGTATAGTCCCACCATCTGTGGGAATAGTAGACTTGTCAGTTACTGTGACAAAGAAGGCATTGCCTTGTTAACTGCCCCCTCAACCCCAGGGGTTCGAACTTCTGTTACACTGGAAATCTTTTCCCTGGCCTGCACTGTCCTTAACTGTTTGATGAGCCATGATGAGAAGAGGGCCTTGGACACAAAAATGGAGAGGTTTCTGACCCTCTAAACTGTGGGGGAAAATGATAGGACCTTTCTGAAAATGCCTTCCACTTACAGCCCTCTGACTTTGCTGGGAAGGCCGGAGAACCCTTTCTCCAAATGCCAGCCCTAGTGGGACCTAGGTCTCCTTTCGTCTTGAACTGTAAGCGTGCAAGGTCAGGTTCTGGGGACTTTGTCATTCTCAGCTGTAGCTCCTCTGGGAGGGAGATCCGCCTCCCTTCCAGATATTATTTTTGGTCCAGTCAGATAATTGTCTTTAAATGTAAAAAAAATATATTTTTATATTTAAGCACAAAATTGACTTATTTTGATGAATCTTTAAGTAGATATCTTTTTTATTAAATAAAACCTCTTAATAGATATAAGACCACTATACTAATGGCTAGCAGACTACTAACTATCTATTTATAGCTCTATTTTAAAGGAACCAACCACAGAAAGCCTTCAAGCCCTGTGCGCTCTGGGCTTGGCAATGCAGGACGCTACACTGTCCAAAGCAGCGCTTAATGAGTTCCTGAAACATGTTAAACACAAAAACGGTTACCACAGATGCCTTCTGACTGCAGCAGTGTACGCCCTGCAGGGCCGCGGTGGGGCAGTGCAAAGACAGGCGTCCAGGGCTGTCCACAGGTGAGCCCTCAATGTGGGGACGGCTGTATTTGATAGGATTATGTTCAACTTCTGGGCTTTATTGTGGCTTAGAATGAACTATGACACTCTGTTTGGAAATCATACTGTCAGTTATTTTGGTGAGTTGATGAATTTTTCCTTTATTCAGGTGAAGCTCCACATATTTTGATACAAAAGTCTGTAATTCCTATATTTATAATACTATCAGTTCATTATCTGCTGTGTGTCAATGCAGACCATGTTGATGGATTTAGGAATTCTTAGTCACTTAAATGTTGATCAATGCCTTTGAAATTTGGAAATTAAGATATCATTTAACAGAGGCAGGCAGATCTCTCTGAGTTCTTTGGCCAGCCTGGTCTACAGAGCAAGTTCCAGAACAGCCAGGGCTACACAAAGAAGTGCCGTCTGAGGGGAAGATAAAAAGATGTCATGTAACAGCAGTTTTCTGTTTTCATATGTTGTAGCTTTAATTTCTTTTTCTTTCATCATTTATTCTTATTAATAACCTTTGTTGATTAGATACATTAAATTTTTATTACGTGTATTTTTGTGTGGGTAAGCACACATGTACTATAGCATGTACTTGTGTGATAGGAGGACAATTTTTGGAAGTCATTTCTCTATTAACCATGTGGTTCCCATATGGTTCCGAGTTCACAGAGATCAGCGCTTCTCAACCTGTAGGTTGTAACCCCTTTGGCAAACCTCTAACTCCAAAGTATTTACATTACAATTCCTAACAGTAGCAAAATTACAGTCATGAAGTGGCAACAAAAATAATTGTTTGGGGTCACCATGACGTGAGGAGCTGTATTAAAGGGTCAAGCGTTAGGAAGGTCGAGAAGCACAAGTTCAGGTCAGAGTTAAGTACCGTAACCCACTGAGCCATCTCTCCTGTGAAATTTTAAAAGTTAATGTGAAGTTTATTCCATATGAACTATTTCTCTTAGTTACATCCTCCAGCTGCATAATAGAGTGCCTTTAAATTTCTTTGTAGTTCCATTAAACACACACGCTACATTTTAACTATTTTTCTCATAATTTTGTGACCATGATATTGTTTTTCTTCAGGTTTTAAAAACATAAGAACTCTTGGTGTTTGTAGAAGATAGTATAGTATGTTTCCTAAAATTTAAGATATTTTCAGTTAAATGTGAGCAATTAATATGAGCTTGCTTAGGTGTCTAAAGGATTTTAAACTTAAAATACTTGCTGTGCTTGTTAATGGTTAAAGTAACCCCCCCCCCCTTTTTTTATGAAATATCCGGCAGCCTGTATTTTATTAATCAAAACTAATTATGTACCATCTGGCTTTATCCAGCATTCTTTAAATAGCATATTGAGTGAGGACTAACAGATATTCAAATCAGTATAGTGTTCTTTCTCGTCAGATGAGAGAAAAGAACACAGCAGTCCCATTTACTTCCTTTTTTTTCCTAATTTAACTTTTTATTGATTCTTTGTGGATTTCACATCATACATCTCAATCCCACTCATCTCCCTGTCCCTTCATATCTGCCCTCTGCCCTTTCAATCCCCGCCCCCAAGATAGAACAAAATAAAATTTAAAAGAAAAGAAAAATCTCATCATGGAAGCTATAGTGTGACACAGTGAGTCACACAGTTTACCCTTTAGTCCGTACATCTTTACTTGCAAGTGTTCATTGCAAAGAGTCATTGGTCTGGTTTGAGGCCTCTGGTTTCTGCTACATTGTTGGTACTGGTCCCTCACAGGGGTTCCTCTTGGATATCCTGTTGTTGCCCTGTGTCATGGAGATCCTTCAGTTTTGGGTCTGTGGGTCAGGCTCTTGACTTGCTCCAGCAGCTCATAAATGAGGTGGATGTTGGGGTGGGCCAACTCATAGGCCTGGTTCTAGACCTGGGTGGTTGCAGGGTTGGTCAGCCTGCCAGCTCGCCCTCATCCTCACCATCCTCTCCAGCACTGCCCCAGCTAGCTCACCCAATGCCATAAGCAGCAAGGGACGGCCGGTTCTCCTGCTCTTATGCCCTTGGGGCCAGCTCTACTGTGTTGCCCAGGCAAGGTACAGGGGCCACTGAGCAGCTGGTGAGAGGGCCAGCTCTCCCATCTGCCTCAGGCTGAGAGGGGTGGGGTGAGGGATTAGAGGGGGGTTCTTCTTTCCCTGCCCACACCACCAGATGGCAGATGAGGAGCAGGGCCAGATCTCTCCGATCTCTCATGCTCATGTTCTCGGCTCATGTTCTCGGGGAGGCTCACCCGCACCCCTGTCAACGGAGCCCACAGTAACTCCAGACTTTAAGAGTGGCGTTTTTTGTTGTTCTCTCTAGCAACCCTGCTGACCCTGCTCTTTGGTCTTTGCTGTCCCGAGTTGTTGCTCAATACACTCAACGGAATGCAAAGGTGAGTAATGGCCAAAATCCTGCCAAGTGAGTAGCCCGTGGTGTTAAATACATGTATGCAACTGTATATATATTTACACACACACACACACACACACACACACACACACACACACACACACACACACACACAGAGGTAGAGAGAGAGCTAGAGAATGCTCTGTGACTCTGGTTGGCCTGCAGTTTTGTATGTAGACCAGGCAGGACTCACAGACGTAGAGACCCTGCCTGCCTTTTCCTTTTGAGTGCTGGGATTAACAGCATCAGCCATCACACCCACCTTAAATATATATTTAAAAAATAGCATTTTTCTAAAAATATAGTAAGTATGATGAAGAGAATGTCATCATTTCATCAAATTCCTGTTTACACAAATACTAGACTGAGCACCTTCAGTATTTATGAAACAGTTCTGAGCAGTGTGGACACTACAAAGAAGGAGGACCCTTTTGTTCTGAAATGAACAGATTGTCTCAATCCCTATGTGAATAAGTAACAAATAAGTATTAGTATTTGTGGTTTTTAAATTTCAAAAGATAATTTTATTTAAAATTGTTTAAAGATAAGATAATAATAAACACTGCTAATGTCTAAAAATCTTATTATAAGCATGAATTTATTGACATTTTGTAAATAATTATATACTGTATTTTAGTTGTAAGAGCAATATATTTTCAGGTATCTATATTTCATTATTTTCTGCTATGAATATTTTCTCTCTTTGTCCAGTTAAGTGCGTGGCAAACAATAACGTCAGATAATTTGTCTTGAACACTTATTTAGTAGTGATTCTAGTGTCAGTCTTTGTAGATGTGTTTTTATTGTTCGTTGTTCTTACTGATTTCACTCGAGGTGGTTTTATTTCTTTGTTTTCCTGACTGTATCTTCTAGAACATTATTTGTAGACCCAACTTGAACCTTAGGATTAAAATAATTTCATATGAAAGCATTTCTATTGTTTTTGTGAGCTGTGTTGGCAGCTGCATTTGTAACTTGGGATCTGTATTAACCAGGCTGTTCTGTGTCTGGGTCTCAAGTCACTTGAGAATGGTGCACGAGCACTCTCCCTGAGAGGTTCAGCATGTTCTGAGGTTTCCTATATACACCCTCCTGTGTGAGTCCTGGACTTGTCCCACTGGCTTATGAGCCCCATATTGGGATCCGCAAGTGACATAAATGGTCTCCCAACTCCTTCTGCCTTTTTAAATTTCAGTTTGAGCCTGAAAAACCTTCATTGCTTGTCAGTTATTCCATAGTAAAATTTTAGGAATGTGTTTTTAAAATATTTTATCCCAGTGCTGTTCAAATGTTAACGTGCTGTTTGTTGACATCACCTAATAACACCATTAAATGCAGGTGATAATTAACAGGACTAATTATCTAACAGCCCAGGGCATGTCCAGCTCCTGATTCAGAGGCCATTTGAGTAGTTTAAGCTATTTCAGTGGATGTATTGGCTCAAAAGCTGTTAACTGTTGGACACTGAGTGAAGTACTCATTATGTATGAGTTACTCTGCTACACATGGGTGTGTATTTTAATTAACAATAGTGTGAAATTTCTGTAGTTACTGTTTAGTTTCTGGAGCAGGAAGCTTGAGGCATTAAGTAACTTGTGCAAATCACAGTTGTTGATGGGTGACAGTATTCAGTTCCACTCTTAACTCTGGAATCATCCCACTCCGCTATCCTGCCTTTCCTTTTAATCAGCCTTTATTTTATATTGACATACTTCTAAAGCTTTGTTTTAGCATTTGTATTTTACAATCTGAAATGAAATGCAAGGTGTAAAATACCTGTGATGAAAAACCTTTGTGTTTGCTGTTGTTATTTTTGAGACAGAGTCTCACACAGCCCAAGCTGACCTAGAACTCACTATATAGTCCAAAGTGGCTTTGAACTCATGGCAATCCTTCTGCCTTGGGATTCTAAGTGCTGGGATTATAGGCATGAACTACCATGCCTGGCAAAATCATTCTTACAATTTCACTTTTTTTCTTAGGTAAAATGTTTAATAGTTGAATTTAAAATTTTTAGGTTTCAAATTGACCCTCTCAAAACTCTGGTGTTGCATGTTTTTCTTATTTTTAGTATTGATTTGCTTATTGAAACAGAAGCTTCATGGCATGCAGACATTTAGTATTAGGGATTATGGGGGTCTTAAGGAGCCTGTTTTCTTTATTTGTTTTTAATCATTGAAGGAAGTCAGGACAGGAACTCAAATGGGAAGGAACCTGGAGGCGGGAGCTGATGCAAAGGCCATGTGCTATGTGCTGGCTTGCTCCATATGGCTTGCTCAGCCAGTTTTCTTAAAGAACCCAGCACTACTGGCCCAAGGATGGGACCACCAACAATGGGCCAGGCCCTCCCTATCAATAACTAGTTAAAATGCCCCACAGGCTTGCCTGCAGCTCAGTCTTGTGGTGACATTTTCTAGCTGAGTCTCCCTCCTCCCAGATGACTCTACTGTGTCGGTCATGTGACCAGCCGGCCAGCACACATACTTTCACTATCCATTACATTTCTATGTACTCATCTACCACAGAAAAACATGGAAATTCCATGACAGTTCAAACTATAAAAACAATTAGCTTTATACTCTTCTTCATGACTCTCATGTCCTCGTCCTGTATTGTGTCCTTTCTCATCACCTGATACCATCCTTTCTATCTGTTACACTGTACCTATGTGTATATTTGTTTACACAGACGTGTACATTACAGTCTAGGATCTGTAGACGAATTTCTAAAAGGTCTTATTAATAAAAACAAACCGGGAGGCAGATATTGGGGTAAATTCTGAAAAGTCAGAGAAGCAAAACAAACCACAGCCAACCTCACCTTGCCAACTCCTCATCAGATCCTGCTTCCTCAAACTGGAAGCCTCTGAGTCCTCACCCGAATGGATCTCAGCTGAACTGCTGCTAAAAGCCTAAAAGCCTAACAAACTTAGTTCGTGGTCTTTATATATAAGGTACATAAGGTATATAAAGGCCTTATATACCTTTCTGATTCCTCCCGTCACTTCCTGGCCTTGAACTCACAGAGATCCAGATGGATCTCTGCCTCCCAAGTGATAGTATTAAAGGTGTGTGTGCCACCATTTTCTGGCCTCTATGTCTGTCTAGTGGCTGTTCTGTTTTCTGACCCCAGATAAGTTTATTAGGGTACATAATATATTGGGGGACACAATATCACCACAAGGATCCACATATAAGGGGAGAACATAGGGTTTTGTTTTGTTTTTTCTTTCTGAGATAGGATGACATTCTAAGTAAATCCATTTTCCTGTAAAATTTGTGATTCCATTTTTCTTTAGAGCGGAACAGTATTCCATTATATCTATCATTTGTATATCTGTCTGCCTTTTATTATCAGTTTATCTGTTGATAGACAGCTAGATATTTTCCAAGTATAAGCTATATTAGTTTGTTTTTGATATCTTTCACTCTCCTTTCTGCTGTTCTGTCTTTCTGCATTTTTAAAAAGTTGTTTTTAAGATTTATTTTATGTGCATTGATGTTTTGCCTGTGTGTGTATGTCTATGTGAGGGTGTCGGATCCTCTAGAACTGGAATTACAGACAATTATGAGCTGCCTTGTAGGTGCTGGGAATAGATCCTGGATCTTTTGAAAGAGCAACCATTGCTCTTAACCACTGAGCCATCTCTCCAGCCCTTTTTCAGCATTTTTATATTGTTAGGCAATACATACATTTACTTGGTGCCCCTACAAAATCATCTTACTTTTGAACTTTGAGTATTTTAACAGCAAACGTGAAATGACCAAAGTAGACAGGTTTTCTATCTTTTTTGTTTTGTTTTGTTTTGTTTTTGTTTTTTTTATTTTTATTTTGCAATACAATTCAGTTCTACATATCAGCCACGGATTCCCTTGTTCTCCCCCCTCCCGCCCCCCCCACCTTCCCCCCAACCCACCCCCTATTCCCACCTCCTCCAGGGCAAAGCCTTCCCCGAGGACTGAGATCAACCTGGTAGACTCAGTCCAGGTAGGTCCAGTCCCCTCCTCCCAGACCGAGCCTATCTTAAAGCTGTAATAATATGTTGATATTTAGAGTTTATAAGATACACATTTGCTAAAAATTGAGCTCCTCAAATGATTTAAAGGAAAGATTTTTTTTAGTCTTACGGTTTAATAGAAAGCTTTGCATTTGTCTAAATAATGTGTTTTGTTATAGGGAGGTGCTGTAGCTGGCATTGTGGCTCATATTCTGGATTCAAATCATGGAAAGGTTAGTTCTTGCTCTTATACAAAGGAAATATTTACCTTGTTAAATAGCATTAATGAGTCAGAATAATATCCTCATTGTTTTACAGTTTATGTCATATTAAATACAGGCCCTTTAGTCAGTTTTCACAAAAAGTGTGAAGAGAATTGATAAACAACTTTTTGTCTTCTCTTATAGAAGGCATTATTATATACTGCAGTAAACCAGCTGGCCATGGGAAGCGGTACAGCAGAAGATGAAAAGAATACTGCTTTGAAGACCATTCAGAAGGCAGCTTTCCTTTCTCCAGGTGAATATATTTCACTTCATTAATCCAGATGTCATCAATTTTGCATTTGTGGGTTAAAAGAACAAGGTTTGTATTTTTATGATACAAGAAGTTAATAAGTTTTGGTTTTACTCAATTACTGGGCAAGCCTCAATGAAACATTTCACTATTAGGATAAGAACTTATACTGAATCAAGCTGATAATAGAAAAAAAAAAAAGAATGTACATACAATTGTGTAAACAGACTGACGAGAACGTTTTCTTAGAGATATTTTATTATCTGTTGCCAAAACTCTGAGTGACTTAGGATTTCCAGGCTATTTTGTTTCAGTTTTCATCACTCTGGTTTAGTGTGGTTTATCTATAGCTACTGAATTCCTTCCTGTAGAGTTGCTATGTGTGTTTAACGCTGGACGTTGGGGTCTATTGTGTATGGAGTGTCACTTCCTGTTTCTGTGACAAAGCCACTTAAGGCGGGCGGTTTACTGTGGGTCGTGATTTGAGAGTCAGCGCTCTGACAGGAGGAGGAGGGGCAGGCAGCATTAGTCAGGAAGGAGGACTTGGAAGACACAGCAGCTGCTCAGCCCGCTCTCTCTCTCTCTGGTGGACTGCCCCCTTAGCCCTCATGGTGGCACTGCCACATTCAGTGTAGGTCTTTCCTCAAGTAGACATGTCTGGAAACACCCTCATAGACACACGCAAAGGAGTGTTTCCACGATGACTCTGAATTGCATCAAGTTAACAAGATTAACCGATAGGTATGGTAACTCCTGGAAATGTATAGTCTCACCTCAGCCAGCTGTTGATAATCCTAGCAGGCTTTATCATATTTATGCTGTTGACTTTATAGTTAAGGAGGAGTGTAGATTACCACCCCAGTGTGTTTCCATTGTTACTACTGGAAAATGTTAGCGGGCTAGAAGGTCAAGCTCTGTAGGGTTACAAACAACGTTTTACAGTTCTGTCTTAAATATGAACTATAGCATCAACAGTTGCCTTTCTCAGGAATACATAATCATAGATATAGCATCCACATGGCATCATAAGATATCTTTTATGCTTTCTTCTTAGAACATAAATTCAGTGTTAAGTTTTTCCTTCAATTCTTATTTTTCGTAAGCATCCAAACCAAAGTGTGTTCACTTGTTTCTCCTTAAACTAAGCCTTTCAAACAGGAATAAAGTAATAAAGGTATGTGTATGCTAGAGACTTGTCCTCCATGTCTGGGGAAAGGGAATGAAATTGCACTCTCCATAGTAGCATAGCGCTTTAGAACTGAGCCAGACAGGGACAGCCATGGGCAGGAACTGAGCCACCCCGGGAGAGCCATGGGCAGGAACTGAGCCAGACAGGGACAGCCATGGGTAGGAACTGAGCCAGACAGGGACAGCCATGGGACAGGAACAGAGCCAGACAGGGACAGCCATGGGACAGGAACAGAGCCAGACAGGGACAGCCATGGGACAGGAACAGAGCCAGACAGGGACAGCCATGGGACAGGAACAGAGCCAGACAGGGACAGCCATGGACAGCAACTGAGCCAGACAGGGACAGCCATGGGCAGGAACTGAGCCACATAGGGAGAGCCATGGGACAGGAGCTTAGAAGACTACCCTTTTATGAGATGTTTAGGAATTTTACAAGTCTTGAAGGTTAAATATACCAGTTTATTTTGGGGAAACAATTTAGCTTTCCTTTAAGGAAATTTTTTTTTCTTAAGATATAATTAATTTTTATTGGAAAAGACATAAACTTTTATTTATGGTAGTTTTGCAGCAGCATGTTGTGATGAACAAGCCTTCAAACAGTATTTCTTGTTTAGATGACCCTGCTGTCTGGGCTGGGCTGATGGCAGCCTGCCATGCTGATGATAAACTGGCTTTGGTCAGCAACGCTCAGCCAAAGAGGGTGGATTTGCACTTAGCATTGCTGTCTGCTGTTTCTGCCTCACGTAAGTTTTATTTTTATTTATTTATATTTTTAAATTATTGTTTTAAAATGCACACAATGTAGTTTGATCATATTCTTTTTTTTTTTTTTTTTTTTCTTTTTCTTTCGAGACAGGGTTTCTCTGTGTAGCTTTGCGCCTTTCCTGGAACTCGCTTTGGAGACCAGGCTGGCCTCGAACTCACAGAGATCCGCCTGGCTCTGCCTCCCGAGTGCTGGGATTAAAGGCGTGCGCCACCACCGCCCGGCCTTGATCATATTCTTAACCCTCCCACATCCTCCCTCCCTACCCACCCAACTTCATGTTCTTTCTCTCTCAAAAAACAAAAAAACAAGAAAAGAAAACAAAAACCAAAAAGACAAAAACACCAAGCTATAAAAACAACAACAAAAAATAAAAATAAAACAAAAAGCATGGAGTCCATTTTATCTGGAGGCCTACCCTGGATTGTGGTCGATATACTCAGTCTCTCTGCACTAGAGAAAGCTGCCTTCCCAGCAAATATCAATGCAAATAGCTTTTTGGTTAGGGACGGGGCTTTGTTCTCACTTTCCGTATCTGTGCTGTGATTTTGTCTGACTTGAGTTTGTGTCGGTGCTGTGCATGCTGTCACAGTCTTCGTGCATTCATATTTCCAGCAGCCCTGATGTGTCTGGAAGACACTTTTCCTTGGCACCATCCACTACCTCTGGCTCTTAGAATCCTTTTGTATCACCTTCTGCAATGATCCCCAAGCCTCAAGGGTAGGGTTGGGTAAGGACAGTTCATTAAAAGCTGAAAGCTCCAAGGTCTCAACTGTCTGCACACTGTCCAGTTGTAGATCTCTCTGTTAAGAACTATCTACTGCAAGAATAAAGCTTCTCTGATGAGGGTTGAGTGATGCACTGATCTATGGATAGAGTGATAAGTCATCGAGAGTTACTTTATTGAATTGTGCATTTAGCAGTAAATAAAGTAGTAGGGTTTCCCTAGGACATATTACTTATCTAGTCTTAGGTTTTGGGCCTGATTAACTGTCAGTTAACTGTGAGTTTCATGGAGTGGAGTGGGCCTTAAATCCATTTATTAAAAAATAGTTGCTCCTGTAACATTTATGCCACTATTACATCAGTATATCTTGTAGGCAAGTTGCTATTGTAGGTCACAGGGTTTGTAGCTTGGTGAGATTGATGGCTACTTTTCTCCTCTAGTAGTGTAAGTAGTTCTTTCCAGCACTATGAATGCTAGCCAGTAGAGGTAAAGCTTCTAGTTGGGAA
Organism: Peromyscus californicus insignis; assembly: GCF_007827085.1. Lineage (NCBI taxonomy): Eukaryota > Metazoa > Chordata > Mammalia > Rodentia > Cricetidae > Peromyscus > Peromyscus californicus. The sequence goes on along the minus strand of NW_026294480.1, from coordinate 76,015,914 downwards.
ACAGCTCCATTTCTCCATGTTTGATAATGTAGGTGAGTGGTGTCTTCAGCAATAGGGGCCTTGCTGTTATATGCTGGAGGGTAACCAATAGTATTGGCACCCTGTAATATTTGAGGGGGTGGTCCATGGGACTGTTGGCCAGTGACTCAATAAAATGTAACCCCTTCCTGGTACTGGGGGTTTTACTTGGTAGCACTTGATGTCTGATTGGGGCATTCTATTCCCCATTATATGGTAACTCCATTTAAATTTCTCTTATATTAGGAATCTTCTAGAGTAGTAGTATCCATGTGGCTTTTCAAGAGACCTTTAGTGTTAGTTATCTCATATTCCCTCCTTTACCCTGCCTTCCCATTCTCCTTTCTGAAGTAGAATAGGTAGAAAATAGGTCCTGATTCACTGATTTATTTAGTGATTCACTTAAAGCACTGTTTGTATTGCCTGTTGTAGCCAGAAGTTTTCCTGTGTCCCATAGCCATTTGGTCCCAAATAAACACACAGAGGCTTATGTTACTTACAGGCTGCTTGGTCTATGGCTCAGGCTTACTGCTAGCTAGCTCTGACATCTTAAATTAACCCATTTCTATTAATCTATATTTTGCCATGTGGCCATGGTGTTACCAGTCTGCTGGCATGTTGTTCCTTGGGCAGCTGGATGGCTTCTGCCCTGACCCCACCTTTCTTTGCTATCTCCCTTGGATTTCCTGCTTGGCTATAACCTGCCTTGCCATAGTCCAGAAAAGCTTCTTCATTAACCAATGGTAGCAACATATATTCACAACATACAGAAAGACCATCCCACAGAATTTCCCCTTTTCTGTCTAATCAAAAAGGAAGATTTTAACTTTAACATAGTAAAATTACATGTATCAAAACAGTTATCAAGCAACAATTGCAGTTATAATATCTAGTCTGTTTGTTTTTGGCCAAATTAAAGAAAACACTATCATCTCTCCTATATTTGTGAGTTTAAAGTTTCATATCTAATTTACCTTTTATCATAACCAAGGAAAGCTATAATTATAACTATCTAGTCTTCAACTCCATCAAAGACCCCAGAAGGATATAATATTACCTGAGTAAACAGGAAGTGCATTGTAAACAACTTCCAAAATTCTAGAAATGACAGAGACATCTGGCTGCCTGGACAGTCACCCAAAGTTCTTCTGTAGTGTTGGGGCATCTATTTCAGCCTACAGGCCTAGAGTCTCTGGCATACTTTCAGTGAAGCAGGAAATTTGAAGGACTGTTCTGCTTAATGGAAAGTTCATTAGTCGCCTTTCTCTGTGTCCTTTTTTAAGGACTTTCTTTACCTTTTTTCTTTTCTTTCTCAAGCCTATGTATATTTTTAAACATCTTGTAACTCATTTAGAGTTTTTTTTCCCCATCTGAATCTGTGTTATTGTGATCTTTAATCTTTTTCTGACCAGGAGAGTTTTTAAAATAAGCTGTGTGCCTTGGACCGAAGCACAGCTTTGGTGGCTGGCTCTGACCCACTTGGCTTCCCAACATGGCATAGGTACCAATGAGTCACAGGTACCTACGAGTCACGCTTACCTCCCCAGTTCTGGGAAGCAGTATAAAGTAGCATGGAGCTGTGTTTTCAAGCCCACAGCTGTGCTCCCAAGCCCACAGGCATCCTCTCTGTATCACGGCCTGTGAGAGACACAGGAGTCTGCCATGCTGCTGCTGAAGCCTGCTGCAACCAGAGGATGTTTCTCTGAACCATGGCCTGAAGTAGGAAGCTGTTCTTACTTTTCTTAGTTCCATTTTAGAACCTTTTTTTAAGCTCTCGGGTTTTATGTGGACATTCTTGCCCCACATTGGGCGCCCGATGTAGCCAGAAGTTTTCCTGTGTCCTATAGCCGTTTAGACCCAAATAAACATATACAGGCTTATGTTAATTACAAGCTGTTTGATCTATGGCTCTAGCTTATTGCTAGCTAGCTCTGGCATCTCAAATTAACCCATTTCTATTAATCTATATTTTGCCATGTGGCCATGGCATTACCGGTCTGCTGGCATCTTATTTTTTGGGCAGCTGGATGGTGTCTGCCTTGACTCCACCCTTCCCTCTCTGCTTGGATTCCTCCCCTGGCTATAACCTGACTTACCATAAGCCATAGCCACTTCTTTATTAACCAGTGGTAGCAACACACATGCATAGCATACAGAAAGACTACCTCACCTTGTGGTTTTAGATGATAAAATGAGATTGTTAACTGGATGCAGGATTGAAACCTTTCAGGAGCTGTCCTGGCTTTGGTCCACTAGTGACCCCTCTTCCACTCTCAATGGTGTCAGAGTGCTTAGTCCAGGAGTCCCACAAAATCCCCTTTTCAAGTAACTTGTAGAAAGCTTCTGTATACATGGATTAATTCAGATTCTACCAGTGATCAAATCAAGAACATATAGCTTCAGTATTCATGGTTATAGAACATGTATTTATTTACCTACAAATTCCCTTTTTCTAAACATGATCGAATGACATTGTTGCTATCAATTTTGAATTAACTGTTACTTGTTAGTAAATCAATTAAGAATACAAATCCTCTCTGATACTCTTTATGTAATTCTGAGTTTTGATAAATGACTTTTATCACGTCCTTTTTCTAAAAGATTTTCATTTCACATTCTTGCAGGGTAGGTTCACTGGCAACATAGTCATTCAATTTTTGTTTGAGAAAATATTTTATTTATTATTTTTTACTTTTTAAAGTATAATTTTGCAGGGTACAGAATTCTAATCCTTCTCCCCTTTTAAGTTTAAATATTTTACTTCATTCTCTTCTTCTGTAGTTTCTGAAGAGACGCTGGATATGGTCTTTTCTGTTTGAATGATTTCAGTTGAGATATCTGCTGTTCAGGATTCTTTTCTCTGCATTCTCTGGTCTGTCAATAAGCTAATCATGAACACTGTTCTGTTAGATTTTTGTTTCTATCTTTTGTTGGTTCTGAGTTTTTCAGAATTTACATTGCTCATCTCTTGTTGCATGTTATCTGCTTAATTAGTGAAAGCTTTTTCCATAATCACTGTTGTTCAATTCTAACAACTCTAGCATCCCTACCATAGTCCAGCATTCCTACAGTACTGACTGCAGTACCAATGCTTGCTCTGTTATACAAAATATGTGTTTTTGCACTTTTTTTTTCTTCCTTTATAGCTTTGTCATGGTTAAAGTAGCTGCTGTAAGCCTTTGGTAGTGTGGTAGTGAGGTGGGGTATGTTATGCATTTTGAGGTCCTGTAAGTAGGTTGTTTATGTGACTCTGATCTGTGAATACACAGTGCATCTCAGTCTATCCCTTTGCCCTAACTTGGGCAGAATAGGCCACCTACAGTGGACGTGAACTGGCTATTGCTTTTCTTCCACCTAGGAAGCCTTTAGTGGAAAACTAATTAATTTCCCCATCTTTGCCAATAAACAACAGAAAATTAACTGGGAAATTCCAACTAACCCAGACCAAATAAGCTAGTCCAAATGAAAATTGGGAAATATTTTTAAGGGAGTTAATCTTTGCACAGTGTGTCAGAACTTTATAACATGACAAGAGCACACTTTAGAGGAAATTTATAATATTGAATGGTACATTAGGAAATGAAAAAGGCTCCCCTCAAATTAATGATGACAGCTCTGTCTTCAGAATCTAAAAAAGCAATAATAAATTAAGTCCAAAGTAAGACCAAGAAAGAAATGATGAAGATAAAATAGAAATCTGTTAGATAAAACAGAGAAAAATCAATAAAATAAAAAATGGTGTTATTAATTTATTTTTTGAGAACAGCAATTGTTGTCCTTATTTAAATTGTTGCTGCCTTTAAGCCACAGCTGTCCGAATCAGCAACTGCAACTCCTCCACTACCTACTGGTTAAACTGCAAGAATAGCCGGAGGGAATTCAGTTCCCTCCAGTTCCAACTCTTACAAAGCTATGAAGGGAACTTAACTAAACCTCTGTCCCTCCAAAAGAACTGAAGATTCAAAGGTTAAGGTGGAATTCTTCTCTTCAGAGGGGCTGAATAGCAAGTAGCTCACCTCCTCTCCTTGCTCGCATTGTCCAAAAAGCCCTCATGCTTCTCCTCACCCCTCCTTATAAACCCTTTTTCACCTGGCTCCTCCCTACCACTTCCTGTCAGCTAGTTGCTGACTCGGCCTTCTGACCACAAGTGAATTTTAGTTAATCAAACACATCTCTTTTTTTTTTTTTGTTTTTTTTTGTTTTTTCGAGACGGTTTCTCTGTGTAGCTTTGCACCTTTCCTGGAACTCGCTTTGGAGACCAGGCTGGCCTCAAACTCACAAAGATCCGCCTGGCTCTGCCTCCCGAGTGCTGGGATTAAAGGTCATGCACCACCACTGCCCGGCTCAAACAGTAAATCTTTAACTTTAACATAATAAGACTGTACACAGTAAGAACAATTATCAAGTACAGATTACATTCACAATATAATAAATTCCAGTTTGTTTGTGTTTGGTAACTTAAAAGAAAACACTCCATTACCTATCCCATCTTAATGAGTCTAAAGTTTTATACCTAATTTACTGTCTGTCTTAACTAAGGAAAACAGCAGCTATATCTAGTCTTCAATTCCATCAAAGACCCCAGAAGGATATAATATTATTTGAGTAAACAAAAAGTACAGTGCAAACAACTTCCAAAACTGTAGCAATGACAGAGACATTTGACTGCCGGGACAGTCACTCAAAGTTTTTTCTGCAACATTGGGGCATCCATCTTCAGCCTACAGGCCCATAGTATCTGGCAGACTTCTCAGTGAAGAATTTTGAAGGACTGTCCTGCCTTGTTTTGGCAAAGTTCAATAGTCACTTTCTTCTGTGTCCTGCATGTCCAGTCTGCTTAGCACATTGTCAGCAGTCAAAGGCAAGAGGAGTTTCTTTCCCCAGTGACTAATGTTACCACAATGAAAGCAAACTCCATAAAGAGTTGCTTCAGTGTCCATCATCTTCTCTGAAGTAAATTGGTGTTGCCAGGAGCAGATGTGTCTCATTGTCATGAAAAACTTTAAATTAACAAAACATTTTAAATGCCATATTCTATAGGTCTTTGAAGTATTTGAAGACCATCTATCTAAAATATATCTATTGTAACGAATTCTCCCCAGGTACCTGCCATGAGGAGATTTCTATCAGGGTCCAGAACAGAAGCTACAAGCAGCTAAGAATTCTAATCTGAGAGATATAAAATGAATCTAAGCGCACTGAGTTCTTTATTCCATTCATTTTATTCTTCTAAGTCAATTCTATCTACACAGTTTCTTTTCTGCTCTCTTCCTTAGCTCCTCTCAGTTCCTTCAGCTCTCAGTCCCTTCTGCTGTTCTCTCATCTTTATCTCTGTTCTTTCCATCTCCATCCTCATCTTGTTCTTCTCAATCAATTCCCCCCGTGCTGTGCGGGAACCAGTATATATACCCACACAGTAATTCTTTGGCAAAGTAATTTGAAGCTTGAAGTTTTCAGGGTCTCAGAGAGAGGTGATAAGGATCCACACATAAAGCAATAAATGTCAGCTTCCAATTATAAACCAAAAGGGGAGTGACTAAAGGGAGTTCTCTGGTAGGGTCAACTAAAGGCTAAGATCAATTAGGGGATTCCATAAAGTTTTGTGTAAATAACCCAGGGTGAAGGTAAGGAGTTGAGAATATAATTGCTAGTGGTTATTTTCTCTATCTGTGGGTGAGATGAGCTAATGTTTATCTATCTGCATTTGTCCTTGGAAAAAGGTATCTTAGTTGAAATACTTTTGTCTGGAGAATGGCCCTGGCCAGATATGTGTTAATGAAAAATTAACACAGCTGGGGACAGTTGTCCAATTACCCCAATGTATAGGGAAAGTTGTGCCCAAGATTGAGATGCAGTCATGAGATTACATGTACACATAACATGGAGATGCACGGTAAATGGGGAGAATCATGGCTGTTATTGCACAAGAAGTTTTACAACTAGAGACAGCCAGTTCATTCAAAAGGCAGTAATTCCATAATGCCTTGCGTGATGGTTTCCTCTAACAGAACCCTTAGTTCTGATAGGTTGACCCTCTGAACTCTAGTTGTCACTGATATATACTCCCATGGTCTTTAGCTACCAGCAGCTGTCAATACTATTTAACCTAGAAAACATACCTAACATATCTATAAATTTGATTGTTATGAATGACTATAACTACTGACCTATGGTTTTTGATTGTCTTATGTAGTTTATAATTTGCTTTCAAAAACTAGAATTCTACCTTACACTCCAAATGAACTTCATAGATACAATACCTCAAACAAAAATAGAAACATACATACAATATGTTGTAACAAAAATAACTGTAAATTTTTATCAATATATAAAAATCCTTTAAACAAGAGTAGAAACATATATATAGTGTAACAAAAATAACTTTAAATTTGTATCAATATTCTATATTCTCCTAAATGATAACAAACATCCATAACCCTCCAAATAAACAAAACCACCCATACCCCACAACTCTTGGGAATGTGGGTATAGGTTTCTCCATACTTCTTCCTGCTGTCTGTGGACGAAGTATCTTTAGGGTCCTAGAGAGAAAATTTTTAAATAATGACCTAGTCTTGGGAAGACTGGCAGTAACCTTTGCTGATAGATATCACCTGTCAAGTCTCAGGAGCTCTCGCCTGATCAAACCTGATCCATATTAACCCTGAAGGAATTCACAGCCTCTCATCTCCTGGGGGAACAAAACTCCAAAGCATTTTTTATTTCCATTTGACAAAGACATTTTTTGACTTTTTAAAAGTTAAGGTATTCTTAAAATATCTAGGCTGGATTATTTCAGCAGCCTTTTCAATCCTATGTGTCCTAGCAGCTGTCTTTTGCTCTTCAGCATCAAAAAAATTGAAAATCAACACAATACTATACAGGATCCAGATTACCTGTGTATTTCCCATCCTACATGGCCTTTTTCTTTTACTCTCTCTTTGAAGACATTATTTTATAAACTATTCATTTTTTTATGACTATACCCTTTTCCTTTTTTTAAGCCTACATACATTTTTAAACACACTGTAACCTGTTTTTCTGTCTGGACCTCTTTTATTGTGTCTCTTCAGCCTTTTTGACTGAATGAGCAAAGCTTTAGACTGCTAACCTACACTGGATTCTCTTTGAGCAGCTCTCAGCTGGCTCCACTCACTTGTCAGATTGTGAAAACCAAGCATGAAACTCGAGGCCAGCTGGCGATTTGTCTGACCAGGAACAGCATTCCACCTTCCTAGAGCTCTAGAATACCGATGCTTGCACTATGGCAGACATTTTTACTTACTTTTTTGTTCCTACTTATAACGTACTAGCTGCTCAAGGGTAGCAGAAACTGTTCAGCCGAAACTCTTAAAGGAGCCGTACCCCGTTTTGTTGTTGTTGAGCTTTCTCAGGCTCTGGATGGATATTCAAGCCCCAAGTTGGTATACTGAAATGTTGTATTTTGTTTTTAAATCTTTACTCTTTTGGGGGCCCTCCACCCAGCTGCCAAATAAATCACACATGAAGGCTTAGTCTTAATTATGAATGCCCAGCCTTAGCTTGGCTTGGTTTCTAGCCAGCTTTCCTTAACTTAACTTACTCCATCTACCTTTTGCATCTGGGCTTTTCCCATTCTCTTACTTCTGTAAATCTCACTCTTACTCTGTGGTTTGCTGTGTAGCTGGGTGGCTGGCCCCTGGAGTCCTCCTCCTTCTCTGGCTCCTTCTTTCTTTCCTCTCCCAGATTTCTTCTTCTATATATACTCTCTGCCTGCCAGCCCCGCCTATCCTTTCTCCTGGCCATTCAGATCTTTATTAGACCATCAGGTGTTTTAGACAGGCACATAACACAGCTTCACAGAATTAAACAAATGCGACATAAACAGAAGTAACACACCTTAAAATAATATTCTGCAACAAGCAATATAATTCATAAATCTGTAGCTATATGATTCAAAAAAAAGAAGATAGGATACTAGCATTTGAATGAAAGTATGTCACTATATCTGTTTACATGTTAATAATATTTCTGCAGCAACTTCATTCCCTGGAATTGGACAAGTCAGAGAAAATAATAAAATTCCATAAGACACAAAGTTTACTTAAGCAGAAATAAATTCAGTAGGTACATGTCTATTAAAGATTTCCAGATTGAAACCTCACAAAGAAAACTATAAGACCAAATGATGTCACTGATGAATTCTGCCAGATACTTAAGGAAGAAGTAATACCAGTTCTATACTAAATTTTCTAGAAAATCACAGAGATGGAAATGCTTTTGAATAACTTCTGTGAATCCAGCTTTCTTCCACGACCCAAACCAAAGACATTGAAAGAACAGATCAGGATTGAGCAGTGTCGAGAAGAGAAGAGGACTGAGCCCTAGCATGCATGATGAAATTCATAACAGAACCGTAGCATTTATATCCAACAACACATAAGAAAGACAGTGTATCACACTCAGGTGTGGTTTGTACCAGGAATTTGAAAATGGGTGCAGTTTATATTAATATTTGTAAAAGGTGCCATTCCTGTGAAGTTATAGAAAGTAAATCTGATTAGGAATTTCCCAGCAACAGAGAATAAGGGGTTGGGGTGAGTTGGAAACAGGAGTTGATTACACAAGGCAGGAGGCAGCTTTTGCTGATGATAAGTTTGTGTTTTACCTCAGCTGTGGCATCCATTCATCAGTGCGTGAGGGTGTGGAGCTCCAGAGTAGGCTTGTGTCCATCAGTGCATAAGTGTGTGAAGCTCCAGAGTAGACATCCGTCCATCAGTGCATGAGTGTGTGGCGCTCCAGAGTAGACATCCGTCCATCAGTGCATGAGTGTGTGGAGCTCCAGAGTAGACATCCGTTCATCAGTGCATGAGTGTGTGGAGCTCCAGAGTAGACATCCGTCCATCAGTGCATGAGTGTGTGGAGCTCCAGAGTAGACATCCGTCCATCAGTGCATGAGTGTGTGGAGCTCCAGAGTAGACATCCGTCCATCAGTGCATGAGTGTGTGGAGCTCCAGAGTAGACATCCGTCCATCAGTGCATGAGTGTGTGGAGCTCCAGAGTAGACATCCGTCCATCAGTGCATGAGTGTGTGGAGCTCCAGAGTAGACATCCGTCCATCAGTGCATGAGTGTGTGGAGCTCCAGAGTAGACATCCGTTCATCAGTGCATGAGTGTGTGGAGCTCCAGAGTAGACATCTGTCCATCAGTGCATGAGTGTGTGGAGCTCCAGAGTGACATCTGTCCATCAGTGCATGAGTGTGTGGCGCTCCAGAGTAGACATCCGTCCATCAGTGCATGAGTGTGTGGAGCTCCAGAGTAGACATCCGTTCATCAGTGCATGAGTGTGTGGAGCTCCAGAGTAGACATCCGTTCATCAGTGCATGAGTGTGTGGCGCTCCAGAGTAGACATCCGTTCATCAGTGCATGAGTGTGTGGCGCTCCAGAGTAGACATCCGTTCATCAGTGCATGAGTGTGTGGAGCTCCAGAGTAGACATCCGTTCATCAGTGCATGAGTGTGTGGAGCTCCAGAGTAGGCGCAGCTTATTTTACTTCAGTTACAGTGTAGAAGTCGCTCATTGTTTTTCAGTGAATTTTCCTTATTACTATACAGGATATATATTTAAAATCCCAGTCAGAAGTATTTATGGTAAGTCTATGGTGTTCTGGTGGTATACTCCTGTAATTATGAGATTCCAGAGATGTGAGTTTAAAGTCAGCCTGGGCTGTATAGACTCTATCTCAAAAAAAAAGTGTGTAAAGTGTAGTTGTGATAATTGTTAGCAAATGTTCCCCCCCATGCCTCCTTGAGAGCACATTATATACAGCAGAAGACAATAGCATTCATCTTTTTTTGTTTGTTTGTTTACAGTTAAGGACAAAGAAAGTTTGCAAAATTACAACCAGTCACTTGAAAAGTGGTCTCTCTCACAAGCTGTCACTGGTCTAATTGACACGGGAAGAATATCTGAAGCTGAATCTCTGTGCACAAAGGTACTATTATGGAATTATACATTGAAATGTGTGTGTTTTTGTCCTACCTAAAAAAAAGTGAGAGGGGGTACTTAATGAGTGCATGGTGGTGGTGATAACAAGCAACATTTATTGGTTACTTGCTTCATGTCAGTCATTCTATTTAACATTATTGTTTCTGGGCTTTACAACAATCTGTGATGTACACGTTTATGATTGTTGGCCTTTTTACAAATGAGAAAATCCATATTTGAAGAAGGTTAAGTATTTGCCCAGAAGCTCACAGCAGCTAGAATTAGATTACTAGTACTGTACCACAGCTTTAACCCTCACGGCCTCTTTTTTAAAAGAAATGCTATTATTTATTTATTTATTCATTTATTTATGTGTATGCATGTGTATCTGTGTATGAGGAGGTCATAGGGGTATCCTGGTGCTGGAAGTATAGCCAGTTTTGAGCTGCATTATATGGGTGCTGGGAATCAAACTCTGGTCCTCTGCAAGATCAATATGCTCTCTTAATCACTGAGCCGTCTTCGCAGCCCCCCTCCTAGACTCTGAATAGACATTTTAATTTTGTTTAGGGTGTTCATTTCTTTAGTTTCTGGTTACTCCTTTTAGAATACAGCGTTTCAAGGATCTGTTCCCTTTTCCAATTCTGAAGCAATAGAGTGACTATGGAGATTGCTGACTGGAACTATTCATTCATCACCATGCACTAGCATTGTGGGGCTCTCTCCTTGCAAGTTCTGTGGATACATTCTTAGCATCTTTCTTGCCACATGGTTGGGACTCAATAAATATTTATTCAGTCAGTAAATCAGTTTCATGGACCTACTAAAAAGGAGAAAGTTTTAAATATGACTTTTTCTTTGAATGCTTGTGTTTCATAAATACCAGAAAGAGTGTGCTGTTGTTCTCTTAGAAATGGTCTTTGGGAGAGAAACAAATTTTACAGAGAGATAAAAATGGTTTTTCGTGATCCCTTTGGTCCTTGAATTCTTTGAAAAGCAGAATAATATATTTTCTCTTTCATGTAAAGAATTCTATCTGCTCTAAGTCCAGGACAATGTATTAATTATATTGTGGGTGTTGAGTAAACATCAATTAGCAATTGTAATGTCTTTTTTTGCTAAAATGAGGAATGCTTTATGAGCCTTTCCTTTTCATTTTACTGTTTCAGTATCTCTTAGAAGAACACTGTCAAATACACTTTAGATATATTTTGGACTGTGATCTAATGAGAAGACAACATTCTCTTAAGAGAAAGCAATACAGAGTATTTTGACTACAAAAGAGTTGGAAGTTTGCCAGCCTGCAGAGCTGACATTTTAGAAGAAAATTCTAATGATTCTGATTTGACCATAATATATGTTATATGTATTGTGTTATGGTGCTGTACTCCATAAATAAATACAAATCATATGTTAATCATAGAGTGTGGTATGTCCACTGAAACAGTGAAAACCTTTACTTTTTATATTTCTTGGGTCAGTTTTATATTCAGAACCTAAGTTTTTTAGTAAAACAACTGAGAATAAACCAACTTAACAGGGCATATTAAATCTAAATTAAATGACTCAACTACTACATCACTGTTACTTATATGGAAGATTATTTAATTGTAGGCTTTGGTATCCCAGGCTGTGCAGCCTTTTGTTTGTTTAACTTTTGTACCTGTTTTCACTATAGCCAAAAAGGTTTAAATTAAGGAAAAAACATCTCTTAGAATGGAGCAAACTTTAATTGCTTTTTACTTATTTCAGTTTAGAGCCTTATTTGATATGTTTCTGTTTGGGGTTTAATTTTTAGAATTTAAAAAGTAACCCTGATCAACCAGCTGTTATCTTACTGCTGAGACAAGTTCAGTGTAAATCACTCCTGGAATCACAGAAGCCCCTCCCAGATGCTGTACTTGAAGAACTGCAAAAAACAGTCATGTCCAATTCCACCTCTGTTCCGGCGTGGCAGGTAAGTTCTCTACTTTCTTATGTGAGTCCTAAATTAAAATATGCTGGGATGCTAGTTGAGGAATATACTCCATCTCTATTTAAGTTTTGCTTTTAGGCTCATCATATATTTGTTAGTTTCCAAATGTGAAGAATATTGTGGAAATTTAACATGAATTTAGGATCTGCCTCTATATCCTTAAGTCATTTTGTGTTGAAGATGCTTATGATGAGGATGCTGTCTTATGATGAGGATGCTGTCTTAGTCACTTCTCTTGCTTCTGTGAGATAATACTTGATGGAAGCAGTGTAAGGAAAGAGGCTCTTGGTTCTGGGATGGTTTGAGTGAAAATGTCTCCCATAGGTTCAGACATTTGAACACCTGGTCCCTTGTTGATGACACTGTTTAGAGGTGTTTAAAAGTGTGGTCTTGCCATGAAACAGGGATGACTTGTCTGCTACTCACATCACCAGGGAGGCTACCTGGAAAACAGGACCCCAAGAAAGACACAGGGATCGCCCAATGACAGAGAAATGGAATGAGATCTACATGAACAGCCTGGACATGAGTGGGGGTAATGAAAGGCGAGGGTTGAGGGAAAGAGAGCTTGGGGGAGCGGGAGATCCCAGCTGGATCAACAACAGAGAGGGAGAACAAGGAATAGGAGACCATGGTAAATGAAGACCACATGAGAATAGGAAGAAGCAAAGTGCTAGAGAGGCCCACAGAAATCCACAAAGATACCCACACAACAGACTGCTGGCAATGGTCGAGAGACAGCCCGAACTGACCTACTCTGGTGATGGGATGGCCAAACACCCTAATTGTCATGCTAGAAACCTCATCCAACGACTGAGGGATCTGGATGCAGAGATCCATGACTAGGCCCCGGGTGGATCTCTGGGAGTCCAATTAGCGAGAATGAGGAGGGTTTATATGAGCGAGAATTGTTGAGACCAAGGTTGGATAAAGCACAGGGACAAATAGCCAAATGAATGGAAACACATGAACTATGAACCAATGGCTGAGGGGTCCCCACTGGATCAGGCCCTCTGAATGGGTGAGACAGTTGATTGGCTTGATCTGTTTGGGAGGCATCCAGGCAGTGGGACCAGATCTTGTGCTCATTGCATGAGTTGGCTGTTTGAAACCTGGGGCCTATGCAGGATTGTTTGGCTCGGCCTGGGAGGAGGGGACTAGACCTACCTGGACTGAGTCTACCAGGTTGACCTCAGTCTGTGGGGAAGGCTTTGCCCTGGAGGAGATGGGAATGGGGGGGGTTGGGGGGAAGGTGAGGGGGACGGGAGGGGGGAGAACAAGGGAATCCGTGGCTGATATGTAGAACTGAATTGTATTGCAAAATAAATTAAAATAAAAAAAAATATTTATTCTTAAAAAAAAAAAATTTTGTTAATAAAATATTGCCTGAAAAAAAAAAAAAAAAAAAAGTGTGGTCTTGCTGGAAGACATATGTCTCGGGGGTGGGGATTGAGAGTGTGTAGCCTCAGCTTGTTTCTGGCTTGCTCTCTGCCTTCTGAAGTGATCTCTCAGTTTCCTGTTCCTGTTGCCATGCCAGCCACTTTTGCCATCATCCCTGCCATACTGGAGTCCTTCACTCTGGAACTCTAAGCCAAAATAAACTCTATTCCTTCCACAAGTCACATTCAGTCATGGTGTTTTATCACAGCAACAGAAAAATAACTAATATAGAAATTGGTACCAGCATATGAGCACTTTCTTAGAAGAACCTGACAGTGTTTTTAAAGGGATATGGAAGACTTTGGAATTTTGGACTAGAAAAGTGATTGAATGCTCTAAGTAGGGATGAAAGGCCGTTCTAGTAGGAGCCTGGAAGACAGGAGTAATGCAGACCGTGAAGGCCCAGCTCAAGAGGTTTCAGATGGGAATAGTCTTAGCAACTGGGCTAGAGAACATTTGGGTTATAATTTTGCAAAGTATCCAGCTACTTTCTGCCCATGTCCTGAGAACTTTCCTGAGGCAAATGGAAAAGTAATGGACTAATTTCTTGAATGGAGAGCAATTATATTATATAATGTTGAGTCAGTAGACTGCTTGTTATTATTTACTCCTTTCAGGTCTGCAGAGACAAAAAGTAAGAGGGCAGAAAGAAATACCAAATGAGCAGCTTGGAGAAAAAATGAGCACCAGAAAGCTTAATGTTTCAGCCAAGGTGTGTGCTAGAAGAGAGGCTCTAATTGTGAAGGAGATTAGTGCCATTAAGGAGACTCCTGCCTTACACTGAAACAAAGGGCAGCATGCCAGGCCCAGACCTCACCCAGCTAAGCTTCCATCTTGTAGAAAGAGAGCCTAAGGTGTTATCTAATCCTAGAAAACAGCTGAATGAACGTGTTCCTGCTAATGTGATTCGAGGGGGTTATTGTCCATTCCAAGCTGGCAGTGGTACTGGCGTTAGAGGCACAAAGAATGCAAGAGTGAAGGGGTTCTCCATTTTCTTGTGTAGTGTCAGAGAGCTGCTGAGCTCAGGCAGCATGTGGCAGGGGTGTCCCTGACTGAAGGTCCTGAGAGGGCAAGAGGCCGTGGGGGCCATTGGTGTGAAGTGTGAACTGTATTCCAGGATCGCGGAGACCCCCAAAAGACCACCACAGAGACTGAGTCCCATACATAAAAGCAAAGAGCCTTTATTTCAAACTTGAGCTTGGTCTCTCTGTCTGTCTGACGCAGCAGTGAAAGCAGAGAGTGCCGAACCTGGGTGGGGTAGAGTTTTTTTTATCATAGTAGAGGTTGTGGGTGAGGAGATTTTCAGGGTTCAGGACCCTGATTGGCTGATATTTGTCTAGGGGTGTCTTGGCAAAAGGGGAATAGGTGTGTGCTAGCTCAGGGACATCTGGGAATCTTAATCTAATCTTATTTAATGGTTGGAATGTTTGAGATGTCAGGTACTTTCCCTTAAATGCTGGCCCTCCCTGGCTGGTGTCAGCTTACAGATCTGGGTGCTGCCTGCCAGCAAACTGAAACTCAGGCCTCCTTTTTAGCTGTTTTTATGGAGCCTGTCGTGGCAGCAGTGTGGTCAAGCTGCTGCTTGGGTCCCATATGAGTGTGAAGCCTCTGTTGCAGTGGAGATCCCAAGATAGTAAAAAATGCCAGAGCTTTGAGACAGCTATCTAGGAGACTCTGCAGACAGGGAGTGAGACCGGCCTAAGAGGGAGGTGTGTGTTGCAGCAACAGAGCTGAAGGGGCTGAGCCATCTAAGCCCTTTAAAGTCCCAGACGTCAGATATGGAGCTAAAGAATTTGTTGTTTCCCTGCTGTGTTTCAGTCTTGTTTGGTACAGTATTTCCCTCTATACCCCATTCCTCCTGTTTGGAATGGGAATGTGTATGCTGTGCCATTATATATTGGAAGAATGTAATCTGCTTTATTTTACAGTGGTTTACAATTAAGAGATTACCTTGAGTCTCAGAAGAGGCTTTGGACTTTTAAACAGTGTTGAGACTATGGGAACTTTTGGAGTTGGACTAAATGCATTTTGCATTATAATGGTCAGGAGCCTTTAGGAGCCAGGGAATGGGATGTGGTTGTTTAGATGAGAAATGCCCCCCATAGGCTCAGGTGTGGTGGTATTTTACTTGTACTGAAATGTGATTTTAATTGTATGTTAATAAATAAAGTTGTCTGGGGGTCAGAGCTATTAGAGTCATAGCAAGTGCATGGCGTCGGTGGCGCACGCCTTTAAGGACCTGGAGGGCGGTACATTCAGGCAGTGACGAGGCAGTCACATGTTTGGGTTTACAACCAATGACAAGGCAGAACAGGAAGACTTTAAGGACAGACACACAGGAAGTAGGTCCCTTTCAGAGAGCTCTCTTGGCTGGAGAGGATCCCTGAATCAGGAAGGGTGAGGCTCTTAGCTCTGACCTCTTGGCTTTCTTCTCTGAATTGGCTCTGTGTTTCTTATTTTATAAGACCGTTGGTTGCATCTACATTTGGCGCCCAACGTGACAAGAATCCATTAAAAACCGCTTAACTTGGCTTGGCGGCAGGTCCGGTTTCCTGCCAGGGCGGCCGGCAGGTCCGGTCTCCCGCCAGGGCAGCCGGCAGGTCCTGTTCCCCGCCAGGGCGGCCGGAAGGCAGCTGAATAGGCAGTGGGCCGATGGCTTCTGATGTGCAATGGAACAGCAGCTGAAACAGTTATTCTTGAAGAGTAACTAAGCTCACGCCTCGCAATAGTAAACTGGCATTTGACAGAGGGATGTGGAGAAGAACGGGATGCTAAGATGAAGCCATATATACACAGCCAAGAATGGACAGCTGAATTAAAAAATCAACAACAATTTCCAGAATTTAAAATCCTGAATCATGACATGACACTAGTGGAATTCAGGTGTTTCTGGTACATGGACTGCTCTCACCCAATGTGAGGTTGAACTGTCGACCTTGTGTACATCCTACTTCACAAATGAGTCTGTCAGATATGCTAAGCCTATAGGCTGAAGATGATGCCCCAACACTGTGGAGAAACCTCAGGTGACTGTCCAGGCAGCTGGCTGTTTCTGTCAACTCACAAATTTTTTGGAAGTTGCTTGCATGCACTTTCTGTTTTTATTTTTGTTAGCTAATATTATTTCCTTCTTGGGTCTCTGAGGGAGTTGAAGATTAGTTAGTTATAGTTGAAGGTTAGTTAGTTATAGTTGAAGATTAATTAGGATAGAAAGTGAATTAGATACATTTTGGACTTAACAAAATAGGATAGATAATGAAATTATTTTCTCTGAATTTGTCAAATACAAATGGACTAGACATTGTTTAGACATTTATTACTTGTATATATTGTATATAGTCATTGTACTTTTGTATATAGTTTTTCTTTTGTTAGTTATAACCTTTTTCTTTTTTTTCCTTTTTATTAAAATAGAAAAGGGGAAATGTGGTGGTATTTTACTTGTACTGAAATGTGATTTTAATTGTATGTTAATAAATAAAGTTGTCTGGGGGTCAGAGCTATTAGAGTCATAGCAAGTGCATGGCGTCGGTGGCGCACGCCTTTAAGGACCTGGAGGGCGGTACATTCAGGCAGTGACGAGGCAGTCACATGTTTGGGTTTACAACCAATGACAAGGCAGAACAGGAAGACTTTAAGGACAGACACACAGGAAGTAGGTCCCTTTCGGAGAGCTCTCTTGGCTGGAGAGGATCCCTGAATCAGGAAGGGTGAGGCTCTTAGCTCTGACCTCTTGGCTTTCTTCTCTGAATTGGCTCTGTGTTTCTTATTTTATAAGACCGTTGGTTGCATCTACACTCAGGCATTTGAAAACAAGTCTCTAGTTGATGGGAGTTTGGGGACATACAGGAAATGCAGCTTTGCTAAAAGGGGTCTGTTACTGTGGGTTGGCTTTGAGAGAATATAGTCACTTCTGGTTTGCTGTCTCTGCTTCCTGATGTGACCTCAGTTTCTGGCTTCTGCTTCCATGCCTACCACTTGTTGCTGTGCCCCCTAGCCACGATGAACTCTTACCTTTCTGAAATCGTAAGCCTTCTATAAAAAAACACTCTTCCTTCTATACTTTGACTTGATTGTGGTGTTTTATCTCAGTACCAGAGAAGAAACTACCAGTCTATCATGGTGGCAGGAGCTGGAGGCAACTGGTCACCTTGTATGTAGGAAGCAGAGAACAATAATTCCACTGCTCAGTTAAGCTTATTTTCTCTCTTTTTAAATTCAGTTTAGGACCTCAGTAATAGAAGCTGTCAATATTTAGTGTGCTGGCTGGTTTTATGTCAATTTGACACGAACTAGGGTCACCTGAGAGGAAGGAACCTCAATTAAGACAATACCTTCATAAGACTGGGTTGTAGGTGCCAGGTGGTGGTGGTGTACTCCTTTAATCCCAGTACTCAGGAGGCAGAGGCAGTTGGATCTCTGAGTTTGAGGCTTGTCTGGTCTACAGAGTGAGTTCCAGGACAGCCAGAGCTATTCCACAGAGAAACCCTGTGTTGGAAAAACAAAAACAAACAAACAAAAAAAGATTGGGTTGTAGGCAATCCTGTAAGGCATTTTCTTAGTTAGTGATTGATGGGAGAGGGAAGGCCCAGCCCTGTTGTTGGATCCTAACGACTCCCTAGGGGAGGAGGTGAGAAGGCGTGGTGTCAGCGACACAGACACTGGGAGTCAGTTGAAGGCAAACAGCAGACTCCTGTATTCAATAACGAGGAAGGCCTTATCTACCCTCCTCCCAGCACCCAAGTTGTGTCCCAGTCTAGTGGCATTGCGTGGCCTTCTTTAGACAGACTCCAGGTTGACTCATAAGGAAGTACATTATGTAGTGCTTTGGCAACTGGTTTGTGCTGTGGGATGTTCTGTATGTCAAGTGTGTTGCTGATTGGTCAATAAATAAATCACTGATTGGCCAGTGGCCAGGCAGGAAGTATAGGCGGGACAAGGAGGAGAATAAAGCTGGGAAGTGGAAGGCTGAGAGAGAGACACTGCCAGCCACCACGATGACAAACAGCATGTGAAGATGCCGGTAAGCCACGAGCCACGTGGCAAGGTATAGATTTATAGAAATGGATTAATTTAAGCTGTAAGAACAGTTAGTAAGAAGCCTGCCATGGCCATACAGTTTGTAACCAATATAAGTCTCTGTGTTTACTTGGTTGGGTCTGAGCAGCTGTGGGACTGGCAGGTGAGAAAGATTTGTCCTGACTGTGGGCCAGGCAGGAAAGCTCTAGCTACAGGTTTGAGCCCATTTCCTCAACCCTATGGGCCTGTCCTACTCACAGCCCATTGTGGGTGGTGCCATCCCTGTACTGGTGGTCATGGGTTCTATATAAAAGCAGGCTGAGCAAGCCAGTAAGCAGGACCCCTCCATAGCCTCTGCATTAGCTTCCTTCAATGATGAACAGTGATATAGAAGTGTAAACAAAATAAATCCTTTCCTCCCCAACTTGCTTTTTGGTCATCACAGCAGTAGAAACTCTAAGGCATTTAGGTTGGGTATACCCATCTCAATTAACTTAGTCTAGATACTCCTTCACAGAAATGTCCTGAGGTTTATTTATAAGGTAATTTTAAATTTCAAATTGACAGTCAAGATTAACCATTATATGCCTAAGTTGGGGTTTCTATTGTGAAGAGAAACCATAACCATAGCAACTCTTATAAAAGAAAACACTTAACTGAGGCTACCTTACAGTTTCAGAGGTTTAGTCCATTATCATCATCATGGAGAAGAGCATGGTGGTGTGCAGGGAGCTGAGAGTCCTACATCCTTATTGGCAGACAACAGAAAGTGAACTGCGACACTAGGTGTGGCTTGAGCATATATGAAGCCTCAAAGCCCACCCCCACAGTTACACACTTCCTCCTACAAGATCATACCTGTTGCAACAAAGCCACACCTCCTGATAGTGCCAGTCCCTATGAGTTTATGCGTGTTAACTCTGCCTATAGAAGGAATATGTACAGTTTCCCCTCAGCTACTTTATGGGTGTGAATATCTAAGATTTTAAGGGATATTCTGTGATAATCAAAGATTAAAATGGATATTTTAGTACTAGAGATTTTCATTAGCAGCTTATCTGCACCTTTAATTCACTTTGATGAGTGCTATAAAAAGTACACAGTAATCATTGTACCCCTAATTTTTCCTAATAAAATACAGAGAAGCACATGTTGACTGTATTCATATTGTTACTTCTTCCATGGCCCAGGAAGGTGTTCCCATAGTGACTGTATCCAAACTGTTACTTCTTCCATGGCCCAGGAAGGTGTTCCCATAGTGACTGTATCCAAACTGTTACTTCTTCCATGGCCCAGGAAGGTGTTCCCATAGTGACTGTATCCAAACTGTTACTTCTTCCATGGCCCAGGAAAGTGTTCCCATAGTGACTGTATCCAAACTGTTACTTCTACCATGGCCTAGGAAGGTGTTCCCATAGTGACTGTATTCAGATTTTTGCTTCTTCCATGTCCCAGGAAAGTGTTAAAAAGACAGAATTTTGAGTATAGGTTTCCTAAACATTTATTTTACTATTGTAATCCTTCATTCTTAACTTTCTTTACATCAAGCTTTTTATATCCCTGCTCTAAGTAATTAAGAAAATTAAATAATGTCATGAATTTAGTGAGAGTTTTGTTTTGTTTTTCCCCTTACAATCAATAACTCTTGAGCTGGGGCGATTGCTTAGTGGGTTCGGTGCTTGCCTTGCAAGCGTGAGGACCTGAGCCAGGATCCCCAGCACCCACATAAAGAGGGGAGGTGGAGACAGGAGGCTCTTTGGGGCTCCCTAGCCAGCTGGTCCAGGCAACCATTGCACTCCAGGTTCAGTAAAAGGCCCTGGCTCAGCAGAGAAGGTAGAGACTGATGGAGGGGGACACCTGACATCAGTCTCGGGTTCTCGTGTGTGTACCCACCCCCATGAGCACATGCAGGCAAAATGCATACACACAGGAAAGGTAAAAATAAATCTTTTAAGTCCCACTTGGTCATGATATATTAATGTAATATAATGATGATGTCATTTTGCAAATATCACGTTTAGAATTTTTAAGAAATGTTTCTATATGGGTGTTTTACTTGCATGTATGTGTACCTGGTGCTGCTAAGGCCAGAAGAGGGCATTGGAGCCCTGGTACTGGAGTTACAGAGGTATATTGGCTGCTCTGTGGGTGCTGGGAATTAAACCCAGGTCCTCTGCAAGAACAGTAGTGCCCTTAACTGCTGAGCCATCTCCAGCTCGCATGTGTAGAACTTTTGACTCTAGAGTCATAAGAGAAATTAGCCTGTAAGTCATTCCTGTAAGGTCTTTGCTAAATATTTTTTATCTATGTTCTGATTTCTTTGTTCTTTATTTTCTAAAAACTAATTTCTTCTTTTTGCTATTTTGTTGCCGTTTGTTTCATCTTAATTTTTGTTTCCTGCCATAGCTTCTTAAGACAGAATTTTGTTATTCTAATATGTGTGGTTTTTTTGTTTTTGTTTTTGGTGTGTGTGTGTGTGTGTGTGTGTTAGTTTTCCATGTGTGTACAGATGCACATGTATGTTCATGAATGTAGAGCCCTGAGGTTAATATTGGTTGTCTTTTTCAGTTGCTCAGTGTCTCTCACTGAATCCAGAGCTCACTGTTTTGGCTTCTCTGGCATGCCAGATTGCTTTGAGTGTTTCTTGTCTCATTTCTTGGACACTCGGATTACAAGTGGATGTTGTGCCCACCTGGCTATTACATGGACTCCCAGAATCCAAACTCTAGTCTTTACTTGTATTACGAGTGCTTTGCCTGATGATCCAACATCCCTGCTGTCTAATGTGCATTCTGGTGTAGCTTTTCTATCATCACTTGTTTCAAAATGCTCTTTGTCATTGGGATTTCTTTGTCTTTTTTTATATGAAGCATCTTGGAAATTTTCTAATATGAGAGTATTCTAGATATTTCCCTGTTAATGATTTCAAGTATAATTCCATTTAGTTAGAACATAACTTTATGATTTAAGGCCAGTGGTTGATGAAATATAGTCTCTGATAGTTTTTGAGACAGGGCCTTGGTAGTAGCTCAGGGTGTCCTGGAACTTGTGATCCTCTTGTGAGGTCTTCAGAGTGCTGGGATTATAGCATAAGCTAACATGTCTGGCTTAAGATTTGTTTTATAACCCAGCATAAAGTCAAACGTGTTCTGCGGTGGTTGATTACATCCTTGAAGTAGGTAGTGTAAACCAAGCTTGTCATTGCTTCTATCTTTTGTCTCCTTACTGAATTTTATTTTCTGGTTTTTAGTATGATTACTGAAATAGGCATGCTAAAATCGCCTGTTACTCTGAACTTGTCTACTGTTGGTTTCTGTCAACCTTTTCTCGTGAATTCTATGTTGTTGGGTATTGCCATTTGTTTTTGCTCTTATTTGGGGGGCCAGCCACCC
The DNA here is from genome assembly GCF_007827085.1 of Peromyscus californicus insignis. Lineage (NCBI taxonomy): Eukaryota > Metazoa > Chordata > Mammalia > Rodentia > Cricetidae > Peromyscus > Peromyscus californicus. The sequence continues at coordinate 75,994,104 of NW_026294480.1, read as the reverse complement.
AGCTCCCAAATAAATCACACACGGAGTCTTATTGTTACTTATAAATGTCCCGCCTCAGCTTGGCCGTAAAGTTAAGTTTCCAGCCAGCTTTACTTATCTTAAATTACCCCATCTACCCTTTACCTCTGGGCGTTTCCCATTCTCTTACTTCTGTAAATCTTACCCTTACTCCGTGACTTGCTGTGTAGCTGGCCCATGGAGTCCTCCTCCTTCTCTGACTCCTAGCTCTCTTCTCCCACATTTCTCCTACTATTTATCCTCTCTGCCTGCTAGCCCTGACTTTTTCTCTCTCCTGCCTCACTATTGGCCATTCAGTTCTTTATTAGACCATCAGGTGTTTTAGACAAGCACAACAACACAGCTTCACAGAGTTAAAGAAATGAAACATGAACAAAAGTAACATACCTTAAAATAATGTTCTACAGCAGTTGGAGAAATGCTTTGGAAGGAGGGCTGTTACAGTATTAACTTCATGCCTTGCTGTTTCTGGCTTAAAGGCTACATTGTTGCATAGCACTAAAGCTGCACAACTTGCTTTTGATTAGTGTTTTCATAGTTTATCAGTTTTTGCATTGTAATTTGATATTCTTGATTTGTCATCTTCCAGACCCTTTAGACTTCAGCTTGATATGGCTAGGAAATTGTTGCTGGCAGAATAAACAGTGTGATTACCCTCATTCTTTTGGGGGGACACAAAACATAACAATAATTGGATTAAAAATTTAAGTTCTTTAGAGTTTATTGAATGTGTTGGGAGTGGGGAACCAGACTGTGTACTGAACTCAAATGCTCTGCATCTGTCTTCCTTTCTATTCCTTAGTGGTTGGCACAGGTGTATCAGTCCCAAGGAATGATGGGTGCTGCAGAGATGTGTTACAGAAAGAGTCTACAAGTGGCATCCCAACAGGGCAGTTGGAGTGGGAAGCTCTCGAGTCTGTTGAAGCTAGCACTGCTAGCATTGGAAGTCTGCATGGTAAGCATGTTATCATTGTGATCATGAAAGCGTGATTCCTTCAAAGAACCTTTTTCCTTTTTAAATTTGGAATCTTTTACATAGTGATACTCTTTATCATTTTCCCCATTGTTTCATTAGCTTTTGCTGTGGTCCCTTGTGGACTTTGTACCTTAAGCTCTGGAGGAACATAGAGCAATAGCAACCCACAGCTACACCAGAATTTCTTAACTGTTTAGGGACAATCTAAGAATGTAATTTTAAAAGTTGAGTTATACTGATGGAAGCAGATGCATAGATCCACAGCCGGGTGCCAGGCCAAGCTCCAGGAGTCCAATCAATGAGAAAGAGAAGGGATTCTATGAGCAAGGGACATTGAGATCTTGATGGGAAAACGTACAGAGATGAACAGCCAAACTAGTGGAAATGCATGAAATGTGGACCAATGGCTGTGGAGCCCCCATGGTACTGGACTAGGCCCTCTAGATAGGCGAGACAGTTGATTAGCTTGAACTTGTTAGGGGGCCCCCAGGCAGTGGGATTGGGATCTGTTCCTGGTGCATGAACTGGCATTTTGGAGCCCAGTGCCTATGGTGGGACACCTTGCACAGCCTTGGTGCAAGAAGGAGGAGCTTGGACCTGCCTCAACTGATTGTACCAGGGTCTGCTGACTCCCCATGGGAGACCTTGCCTTGGAGGAGGTGGGAATGGGGGATTGGTTAGGGGGAAAGGCTAGGGAGCAGGAGGAGGGAGGAGAGGGGGATCTGTATATAAAATGAATAGAAGATTTCTTAATAATAAAAAAAATAAAATGTAAGAAAAAGACAAAAAACTGAAAAAAAAACTTGAGTTATAACAAGTGTATTCTTGGTAACTTAAGAATTCAAAGTCTGCTACTTACTGTGACAAAGATGCCAGGATTTAACTTTTTTTTAAATTCAATTCCTCAAGGTATTTCTAGAGATCTCTATGACTTGATACCCTGTTTTCTGATGCCAATACATAGATTAACCTAAACAGTATTATGTGTCAGTAGGGAAAAATTTTAAATATATACGTGAGAGTGAAGTCAATCCGCAGAACAATGATCTGATATGATCCTATTTGAGCTCCTGTATATTTGGTATATATGTTTAAGAATCAGGATGTATATACCATGTGTGTTTGTAGCTGTGCAAACACAGCAGTGCATAGATACCATTATGTGGAGAGATACATGAGAACTATAATGACACTGACTTTGAATAGGGATAAGGAAGAAATTTTAAATCATGTCTTTTGATAGTATTTGATTTTTTTATCATATTCATATAACTTATGGTTAGAAGAGACTGTCCTGTGCAGTCCTGAAATAACTTGTTTTTACCTAAGTATTCCATGCAAATATGATTAACTTACTTTATGTATCTTGATTAAGAAACAAAAGAGTTAAGAGATGTTTGGGGGTTGAATGCTGTTGGTGGTGGTGTAGACCCATGGGCCATGTTTTGTTTTCCTCTGTGGCTTTTCCAGTGCGTTATGCATAGGTGGTTCTGGAGCAAGTGAACAAGAAACAGCAGATGATTGAGGTGTAAAGAAGCAGTGGAAACAGTTAATACAGGTTATCTAACTGTGGTAATCTGAGTGTAATTGTCGCCTGTGAGCTCATAGGGAGTGGCACTGTTAGGAGGTGTGGCCTTGTTGGAGGAAGTGTGTCACTGTGGAGATGGGCTTTAAGGTCTCCTGTGCTCAAGCTATGCCTAGTTCAGACCACATCCTGTTGCCTGTGGGTCAAGATGTAAGAACTCTCAGCTCCTTCTCCACCATCATGTCTGCCTGCATGCTTTGCTTCCTGTTGTGATGATAATGGACTAAGCCTCTGAACTGTAAGTGAGTCACCCCCAATTAAATGTTTCCTTTATAAGAGTCACCGTGGTCCTGGTGTCTCTTCATAGCAATAGAAACCAAAGACACTGACATACTGTTTTACATGTTCCAGCTTTAGGTTTCACCAGGGTCTTTACACCCTTGGGAGTGGTTGAGCTGCAGAAGCCATGTAGTTTCTGATGTACTCTTGTAAATAGAAACAAGGACAATCGGTACTTTTTAGCCTGAATTAATATTTGTTGCTTATAAATATCATTCTAGATTTTTAAATTCTAAGATATTAAAACCACCTGGAATGAAATAAATGATAATTATAGCAATACCAAATGCACAGAGCACGAGGCTAAGTGTTTTGTACAATTACTGGTTTAGTAGTTACAGCAACCCTCTTTTAGAGATGCATAAATCAGAATGGTGTTTAGTAATAACCACATGTGTTTTCCCCTGCCCCCAACCACTACACCCTAAGATCATTTTCTCCTAGAGCCTGTGTTCTGGTTCTGTCAGTTACTTCCTGTGACCTTTTCAGCTCTTCAAACAGTTCAGCGCCGTTTTTTCCTGTTTTTCTGCTGACACCTACTTCGCCTTCTTGTGGATTTATTATGTTAAGTGAAGTAACATTTATAAATGTATAAATGTTTGTAAACATAAACCATAAAGCACTAACTAATTTAGTTGGTTATAAGATTGGACACCAATAGTTACTATAAGGAAATAAAATTGATGCCATATATAAAGTAAAACATTGATAGGAGAATGTAGAATATTTTAAAATTAGATTGTATATGTGATAATGTGTGAAGAGATATTAAACTAATAAGTTAGTAAAGCTATTCGACTCAGATGCCACAGTGAGATATCAGATCAGGAAATATGTTTTTGAGACAGAAGATTGTTAGCCCATAAGGAAAGTTTAAACGCCTCAGAAGAGCCACACTGAGAGGTAAAACAATTCTGCACTGGAGATGTTGCCTCCCCGTTTTTACCATAGGGCATTTCAAAAGACATGAAAATAAAGAGCTCCTCAGATGCTTGGTGTGTTTCTTTTTGTCCTTTGGGCACATGTTTAAAGGTGTTTGGACAGGTAACTGGCATGTTTCAGAGGCTGTTGGTTCTCCAGTGTAAGGTTTTAATATGGAACAGGAACTTGCTGGTGTTTTTAGAAGTGACTTCCTGCTTCTAGGAGAAAGTGGCCAACGGTTGTTGAATTTCAAGGTGGGTAGGAATGCCTGCCTAGAGAGACACTGAACTTGTATTCACCTTCTGTTAGCTCTTTCCTGGGCTAGTGACGGAGGCTGTAAGTCTCTTCGGTGTGCACAGTGGCAGCAAGCCATAGTTTCCATTTCTGCTGTGTGCTAATGAGGGTGACCAGCCAGTGCTGTGCTGTGTTGCTATGCTATAGTGCATGGTAGGTTAAATGCATTTTGACTTTATGATATTATCCACTTGCAATGGGTTTGTTGGGATTTAACCCTATCACAAGGGAGAAGCATCTGCAGGGGTGTGCTAATGGACATGTGTCCCATGCCACCACACAGGGTTCCACACTGGATTTAATGCTTTGTACTTGTCCTCTACAAATTTTTAATAATTTGTGAATATTTTCATTTTTGTGCTGAGACCTGTGGGCTGTGTGGCTAGATGGGCATCTACTCTTGAAGTTGAAAGTGTAAGAAAGCTAGCCTAAGGAAAACAGCTTTAAAATCTCTCAGGCCTGGAGAGCCTCATGTCATTCCTTACTAGAATACTCGCCAGATGTAAACTTCTAAAAATTTACTAAGGACCTGGATATTGCAGAATATTTGTTTAGCTATGTAAAGATGTGTTGCTGTTTTACTTTGCCTGCCTATGAGACCTGATTAGTCTCACAAAATCAGAATGGCCACTAGCAAGGGAGAAGGTATTGGTGGAACTTCCAGGCAGTGAGAGTACGTAGGAGGAGGAATTGAGGCTTGGAAAAGAAAGAAAAGGAGATGCCAGGGGCTGGCCAGCCAGACAGACAAGGAGAAAGCTGGAAAGTAGGACATACAGAATGAAAGAAAGGTAAAAAGCCCCAAGGCAAAGTGTAGATGACTAGAAATAGGTTAAATTAAGTTAAAAGAGCTAGTGGGGCAAGCCTAAGTTAAGGCTGAGCATTCATAATTAATAATAAGTCTCTGTCTTTATTTGGGAGCTGGTTGATTGTTGACTACACCTGGAAATACAGTTAGCATGAAAGTACAGGAGTACAGTGGAGGGACAGCATGCCATCATGGCTTTGCTGAACCTCAATGAGAGGGTCTTGAGAGACTGTGGATAATGTCCTTGCATAGTAATTGAACTATTTGATACATAGAATGTACTTTATTTAGATAGTTAATGAATGTGTACAAGATGATGTGAGTCATGAGTCCTACTATAACTTATATACAGAGACAGAAAAAGTTTATAATTTATTATTATTATTATAGTTTTTTAATAATGTTTTCATACAGTATATTCTTAGTACAGTTCCCCTCCCCGAGCTCCTTCCAGATCTTCCGCACCTCCTCACCCAACCACCCACCCAATTCCATGACTTTCTCTCTCTCTTTAGAAAGTAGATAAGTAAAACAAATTAAAAGAAAAGGCACAAGAAACACATACACACAAACACACACAAATAAAACCCATAAAAACACAAAATTGGAAACATAATATGCAAGCAAAAGACCAGTAAGACAAAAAATGCCCAAACAACAATATGACACAAAAAGTCGACGAAAACATCATTGAATTCATGTTGTGTTGGCCATCTATTGCTGGGCATGAGGCCTACCCTGAAGTATGATTAATATACCCAGTGAATTTTATCTATTGGAGGAAACTAAGGTTTCCTTAGCAAGCAGATGTCAGTTGGAGATAGCTTCTGGGTTAGGGAGGGGAGCTCATGTCTACTTTCCCTTTTCAGTGTTGGGACCCCATTTAGCTTGATCTTATGCAATCCCTATGCCACACAGTCTGTGAGTTCATATGTGAGTCAGTCCTATTGTAGATGGAAGACACTGTTTTCTTGGAGTCATCCATCCCCTCTGGCTCTCAGAATCTTTTGGTTTCTTCGTCTACATATTTCCTGAACCCTGAGGGGAGGAGGTTGATAAAGATACCCTGTTTAGGACTGAGTGTTCCAAAGTCTCTCACTCTATGCACATTGTCTCTATATTTGTTCCCATCTGCTGCAAGAGGAAGCTTCTCAGATAATGGCCGGTCAAGGCACTGATCTATGAGTGTATCAAAATAATGTCATTAGGAGTCATTTTATTGCTGTTATTTAAGAAAAAAATAGTATTTGTTTTCCCCAGGCCCATGGCCTATCTAATCTTGAGTCCTTGACCACCTGAGCAGTGTTCCATCTCATAGAGTGGACCTTAAATTCAGTCAGATGGTGGTTGGTTACTCACATATTTGTGCCATTATTGCATCAGCATATCATTCAGGCAGGTTACCATTGTAGATCTCAGGACTTGTAGCTGGCTTGATATTTACCTTTCAGTACCATGTACACTAGTCAATAGGGGTAAAGGCTCTAGTTAGGCACCAGCTCAACTTCTCTGTGTTCAATGAGATAGATAAGTGTTATCTTCCACAATAGAGCTTTACTCAGTCTATGGAGAGCAACTAATAGCTTGTCAATAGCCTGAGATGTTTGAGAGTTCCCATTGGGCCCATTTGGCTAACAACTCAACTAGATGTAACCCATTCCTAGCAGTGGAGGTTTTCACTTGATGGCAAAAGATGTCTAGTTGAGTCATTGCCTCACCTATTACTTGGTGATTCCATTTGGATTTCTTTTATATGTGTATATTTTTAGGATGCTCTTACAGTAGTAGGTTTCTTTATAACCCTCTAATGATGTGTTAGCTGTCCCTTTCCTTATTCCCTTCCTTGCTCCTCTCTTCCATCTCTTTCATCCTCCTGCTCCATTCTCTTCCTCCATATTACTTATATACAGAAAAGAGAGAAAAAGTCTATAGTAAGTATTATTATTGTCATTATTATTATTTTGTTTGTTTGTTTGGACAGGGTCTCACTATGTATCCCTGGCCGGCCTTGAATTCAAAGATCCACCAGCTTCGGCTTCTCAAGTGTTGGGATTAAAGGCATGAAACACTACTCTCAGTTCAATAATTAATTTTAAAGAGCTGAGGAGATGAAACCAAAAGTATGCTCTGATTATGTTGTTGAGTATGTGTAAACGGAAGATTTGATTTCTTAGAATTTAGAGAGTGTATTTTTGAAATTACTGGTGAGAGTTTCGTGTGTGTGTGTGTGTGTGTGTGTGTGTGTGTGTGTGTGTGTGTGTGTCCACATGTGTGGGTGTGGATGTGTGCACACATATGTAGAGGTCAGAAGTCAATGTTGAGTTTCTTTCTCAGGCTATTTCCACGTTACCTGCCAAGGTAATTAGAACCAGGAAGCACCAGTCCGTTAGTCCAGCTGCCCAGCTTGCCCTCCCCTTCCTGACTCTGCCTCCCTAGTGCTGAGATTACAGGCGTGCCATCATGCTCCACCTCACCTGCAACCCCAGCCTTAACATAAGTGCTCGAGAGTTGAGCTCAGGTCCTTACACTTGCACAACAAGTACCTTATCCACAGAATCATCTCTCTGTTTCTAGTTTGTAAAAGGACATGAGTTACTGTTTTATAGATGCACCGGTAGGGTTGGGCACCACACAGTCCCTTGTTCTCTGCAGTTAGATCTGTTGGGGTTTTCTGCAGTGGTATCCGTCTGTTGTAAGGAGAATTTTCTTTGATGAAGGGGTAAGAACTAAACTTCTCTGTGAGTACAAGCAAAAATGTTTACAATTTAGGGATTGTGCTGGTGTAGTAAAGTGGCTGGCACCTCACTAGTCTCGAGTAAGTGGCTAAATTTCCAGTCCCAGGCGTAGGTTTGCCTCTTGTTTGAGCAGGCCTTAAGTTCAGTGAGAGCTGCTGGACACTGCCAAGGTGTGTGCACAACTGCTGCACTGCTGTCAGGTTGTCATGCCGTGCTGGTAGTTGTGTTCATATGCATATATGCAACATCAATTAAAACAGGAGGCTATGAATTTGAGAGAGCGAGGAGGTATGTGGGAGGGAGAGAGGAAAGGGAAGTAGAAAAATGGTGTAATTTTGTTCAGCATGTAACATATAATTATATATCACACACACACATTTATACAGTGCTTTATTTCTGCTCTCATATGTACAAAAGATGTCTAACAACCTGTTATCCTTTTGTATATTCATTAAGCATTGGTCTTCTTCCTTGATTGTACAAACTACTCTTGCTTACACTATACTTAGAGGCTATTGCTCTAATATTTTTGTTGCAATTAAGTGGAATGTACTATGTATTTGTTATACTTATTATATGTGTTTGTTTTACTATGGTTATATTAAAATGTGAAATAAACTATTTTGACTTTTAAAATGCATATTTTGGATACTTGTAATTAAGAAATCTTGGTACAATTTAAGGATTTTTTTGTTTTGTTTTCTCTTTTAGTATGTTTATTTTTTGAGGTTATAATTGTATAATTCCTTCCTTCCCTTTCTTTTAATCATCCTTTGTGTGCCCCACCTCCCACCCTGTAGTGTTGATTCATCTAAAACACAATTCCTACACCTAGGGTTCAGAGATTGTTTCAGAAAGGCGGGGCAAAAAGATTCTAAGAGCCAGAGGAACAAGGGTTTTGCTGAGATTGTTTTTGAGGTAAGATCTCATTGAGGATGACTTTGAACTTTTATGCTCCCTGCGTCCACCTGCTAGATAGCAGGCATGTACCACACATCTCATTTATGTGGTGCTGAGCATGAATCACAGCGCTTCATGCCTGCTAGCCAAACACACTACCAAGTGGGTTACCACCCCAGCCCCAGGAAAGCTTTAGTAACTTTTTCATCTTACCTAGTTTTGTTACCGCTTATTTTCAGTTACTGTTTCCTAGGAAGTTCAGGCTATTTCTGAATCAGTACTTTTTATAAAACTTGTTTGTGACAAGGAATAGACATGCATGTTCCTCCCATGCAATGGCAGTTCTTTGTTTTCAGTATGAATGACTTCGATTCAGTTCTTCTCTCGTCTGCTTTGCATATTCTATGTTGTGATTATTAAATTTCAGGTTTTCTTTTCTGATGATTTTTGAAGAGCAATACCTTAAATTTACCACTGTCCTAGTCATTGTTCTGTTGCTGTGAATAGATGCCATGACCATGGCAACTCTTATAAAAGAAAGCATTTAATTGGGGCTTGCTTACAGTTTCAGTGGTTTAGCTTGTTGTCAGGATAGGGAGCATGGCAGCATGCAGGCAGACATGGTACTGGAGAAGTAGCTGAGAGTTCTACATCTAGATCAGCAGGCAGCAGGAAGAGCGAGAGACACTGGGCCTGCTTGGACATTTGAAACCTCAAAGCCTACCTACCCTCAATGACACACTTCCTCCAACAAGACTATACCTCCTAATAGTGCCACTCCATGGTGACCAAGCATTCAAATCTATTAGCCTATGGTGGGCATTCCTATTCAAACCACCACAACCATTATTAAAAAGTTTGGTCATGTTAAATTTGGTAGACTAAAGAAAAGATTACTAGTTAATAGGGCTGTTATCTATAATGTGTATTTTTCTTTTAGCAATGTTTTCCTGTTATAAAATGATACCTTCTTTTTGAGATCTTCCCTTATCTCAGTGTACCCTATTTTGTTGATCCTTAAGGGCAGGGAACAGATCCTATATCATTTTTAGTAATTATAATTTTGCTCTTTGTAGTATTTGTATGATGATAGACAAGAAGGGGATCCATAGTGAGAGCTGAGCTATGTGCTTTTTTTAGATTGAACATGTCAAAACTTTGAGTTAATGTTAATTTGCACTTTTTAGGCTAATGTTTCGGGTGATCACTGGTCGTCCTTGCTTCAAGAGGCCACAAGCGAGGCCTTGAAAGTTTGCTTCTGTCCTCTGGCTGTCTTCTTGCAAGCTTTGTTACAGTTCAACCGCAAGATGGGAGCAAGGTATAAGAAATCTGTGTTTTTTCTTGGCTTAGAAATCCTACTTCACTGTACAGCCTCCTAGGAAATGATCAAGGGAGGATTTATAATGAGATAAACTAGTGTAACAAGCCTTGGGATATCCTTATATTTCTACTTTCGGAACATTTTATTCTGTATTGCAGTGAGGAAGAAAACATTTCATGTTTATTTAACAAAAAAATTGATGCATGGATATGAATATAACAAGTTTGGCATGGTAGCATTTCACGTGAAGATAGCCTTGAGGTTTTTTTATTTTCTTCTATTTTAGGGTCAGCCATCAGTGTAGTGTGGATTCTAGAAGCAGACAAAATCAGAGGGACCCTGACTGAAGGTTATTTTAATAGAAGTTTTGCTAATTTAACAAACTGGAAAAACTAACAAATGTTGGGAAAACAGAGCTATTTGTAAATATGTGCTTTCATGTCTAGAAAAGTTAAAGGCTATTTGAATTAAAACAAAATTTTGAAAATATTATTAGAGGTTGGGGTGGAAGGTCTCAAATATGAAGAACATTACTTAGAAGTCATATATATGAGTGGAAAGTATTTAAAATTTTTTAAAATAACATGGTTCTAGTACATCAACCATATTAAAACAATGAACATTACTGACACTGAATACAGAATAGGTATTATAGAAACAGAGCTCACTATATATATAAATATGCCCCCCTCAAAAAGCCAGCCCTCACAAGTAAGACTGAAGTATGGTCAGCAGTTCTGGCATTTATAATATTTATCTAGCCAGAGGTGAGGTGGGGTGGGGGAGCTCTGTGCGTGCGTGCGTGCATGTAGACAGTCTCACTGAGAAATGTTGTCTGTAAACTACCTAATGAACCCTTCCTATTGATGCACATTGTGAGCTACATAAGAATGCTAGCTCTCATGTGACCCTACACTTTCTTACCATTGTTATCATTTTCAAAAATTAGCCCCTAAATATGCAGTCTAGGAAGAAACTGTGATTATGATGTAATCCTGTGTGTGGACTTCTTCAAGACAAATTCTTCAGTTCTGCTCAGTCTAATTGCTATTTATAGGATCCTTCTACTTAGCAGTCCTGAAGTTAGTTGTTTTATGTTATTTCTACCACTAAGTTGTTTTGAGGGTCATCAATGTTAGTAAGTTAGGAGAGAAAAAAAAAATCAGAACATAACTGTAAATCATTTTGTAATTATATGAGTTGAGTTCACATATTGTACATGTCCTTAAAAACACTAAAAACTTGATTTTACACATTATTATACAGTAATATATTTCTTGTTCCTATATATCATGGCTGTGTTATTGGTTGTTTATTTATTTGTTTGTTTGTTTGTTTGTTTAGTTGGTTAGTTGGTTACTTAAATATTTTTTTCTCCCTGTGAATTTTCTAAATTTTTGAGATAGGGTCTTACTGTGTACCCCAAGTTGCCTTGGACCTTGTGAGCATTTTGCCTTCGCCGTTTCAGAACTAAGCTTATAGGCATTTGCCACCATGCCTGGCTGATTTTTCTGCAACTGTCAAAAAAAGATACAGGGTAAACACCCAGAATTGTTCATACAATTTAGAATCTTCTCCTCACTGTATGTTAAATGAGCTTTAATTTGCATGTCTGCCATAGGAATAGCAACAGCAATAAGATTGTGAATATAAAGTATGACTAAATGTCATAGTGCTTTGTGTATACAAACATTTAATAAATAATAGCTATTTTCTTATCAATAAAAATCATAAAGTTAGCCGGGCGGTGGTGGCGCATGCCTTTAATCCCAGCACTCGGGAGGCAGAGTCAGGCGGATCTCTGTGAGTTCAAGGCCAGCCTGGACTACCAAGTGAGTTCCAGGAAAGGCGCAAAGCTACACAGAGAAACCCTGTCTCGAAAAAACCAAAAAAAAAAAAAAAATCATAAAGTAATCAGATAAGATTTTCAAATGAATGTGTGAGACTAATATATAAAATCCATCATAATAACTTAAATGCTCTGCAGTAATTGTAAATGTCTTTCTTCTAGAGAGACACGGCGACTCTTGGAGAGAGTGGTGTATCAGCCTGGTTATCCCACCTCAATTGTATCAACTGCACGCTGGTACCTTTTAAGACACCTCTATGCGAAAAATGACTATGAGCTCATTGACGTAAGCTGTTAACTTTGTTTAAAATACTAGTTATCTTTTCAAACTTATCCTACTCTTAGTGAAATTTTAAAAGATGAATATCAAATTCTTTGGCCAAAATACTACGATTAATGTTGCATCTGCTGAAAGTAGATAAATAGTTATGTACATGGATTGAAGGTTTAATGTAGTTAGTGTTTTACATACATTTGTTATAAAATTCTCACCTTGGTGTTATAATACTGAAAGCTGAGATTCTTTGGCATGAAAAACCAAGGTATTAAAGCTATGCTTAACAATAGTTAAGTGTAGATTCAGCAGGAAGACATACTAAGTTTTCTTTGAGTAACCATTTAGAGTTCAAAATCCAAATTAATGCCTAGTACTGAGGGTAGAAGACATAGTTTAAGACTCTCTCGGGGCCGGTTGTGAGCTATGTTCTAGAGGATTGCGTAGGAGAGGCTAGCGAGATAATACCAGGTGCCGCGCTTGTCACGACAGTCAGACTTGGATCCCTACAGCCCACTGTGGAAGGAAAAGTGACTCCTGAGGGTTTCTTGTGACATCCACATGTATCCACATTCACCTCACCCCCACATTTAATAGTGAGTAGAATTTATACTTCCATCTATGTGTTTTAGGTGCTTTGATTTATGACTTTCTCTATTCTGTTATTGTAAAAAAATAGCTTGAAATTGTTAGCCATGTTGGGGCATGGAATTTAAGGTAACCTAAATCTGAGTACTTGGGCATGCTCCAAGAATAAACATATTTGGCTCCAGAATAAACTTTCTCTTAGCCATTTAAATAAAACAAATAATTGCATATTTTTGGCAACTTAGATTAAAAGCTGTTCTCACGTACATGTCTATTTATCAGTGTAGTTTTACAAGCTCTCTTAAGTGGAAGAAAAGGGGGAAATGTTAAGGAGCTTGTCTAAAAGGTACTATTTTTTCTGTTACCTGTGTCTTCACAGCGTGACGGGTATGAAAGTCATTTACGAGATAGACAGAGGTTTATAATTGAGAGGTGCTAATTCAAAACCCTTACCTAGCAAATGCGTAGGTGGTTTATCAAGTGTTCGTTGTATTTCTGAACATCTCATGAATAGGGTCCCAACTGCTCTTTCTTCCAGGTAATCTTTTTATGGTGTTTTTACAGCGAGCAGCCTTGGGGACAGATAGTGTCTCTAGAATAAGTTCCTCTCATAATGCACCTCACTGCACAGGTGGGGAACTGTATATACCCATCCGCATCATCCCCCGAGAGGCATAGAGGACAAAGGGCATGGAGACAAGTGTCAGTGTTTGTGCCCCTGGCTGAACCATTAGCAACGCAGCCAGTTGTCTGACCAGAGTCTGTGTTATCAGGCAGAAACTTGAAATTGCCAGGCTCTGTCTTGTTAGTTTGCAAGAAGAGCAAGTCCCACACTTTCCACAGTACTTGATGCCTGACAAGCAGAAAACAGCCGAATGATCTGATGGAATTGCCCCTTCCTGCTTGGGGCGTTTGTGAAAAGTATGAAAAGCTTCTTGACAAAACCAAAGCCTAGAGCTTAGACAGTACTCATGGCTTTAAGCAGGATGCTGCCATCCGGCAGTTCTGTATGGAGCCTTCTCATGTGGGGTCAGGGTTACAGGTGACAGAATTGCAAGCAGAGCCCTTAATTTTATGCACAACTGATAATCAGAACAATCAAGATACTGACATTTTTACTAATGAACAATCGTTAACTTTGGTTAGTAATTTATGACAGCAAAAGTGAACAGCTGCATCGCTGTAGATGGTGTCCCTTTGAATATCGCTTCCCGAACTGTCTGTGATTTCCCACAGGTGTTGGTGAAGAATGCTGAAACTCACGGTGATAAAAGAACATTGGATCTGAACGAGAAGCTGTCGTCACAGTAATCTCAGGCTGTGAGACTACGTAAGAACTGAAGAAAGTAGGACAGGCGGTGACGAGTTCACCAGAACAGCTAGTCTAGGACTAGAGCTGTATCAGCTGGGCGCGGTGGTGCACGCCTTTAATCCCAGCACTCAGAAGGCAGAGGTGGGTGGATCAATGTGAGTTCCAGACCAGACAGCAGTACACAGTGAGATCCATCTTGAAAAAAAAATTTTAAATAATAAAGCAAATAAATTAAAAGGTACAGTTTTAGTCATCCCTTGCTTTCCCTTTTTCCTTTTTTATTCTAGAGAAGTTGAAGTTCTTACGTTAGGGCTGTAACTTTCCAGTAACCCTTGATCTGCTTTTAACCTGAAAGACATCTCTGACTTGGTCCTTAAGGAGGTGAAACCCTCACTCCCTTACTTGTTTTTGTTTGTTTGCTCGTGTTCTTTCCTAGATAGGGTTTCTCTGTCCTGGATCTCACTCTGTAGCCCAGGCTGCCCTGGAACTCAGAGATCCGCCTGCCTCTGCCTCCTGAGTGCTGGGATTAAAGGTGTGCGCCACCACCGCCCAGCACTAACCGTTACTTCTTACATTTGCACGGGTATAGTATGGTGTCTTTTGGAGGTTGCCTTTAACAATTAAACCTTTGTATCCATTTTACAAATAATATGAAAAAGTAAATTTTCATTTTTTTTTTTTTTAAATTTCAGAGTTCTTCAGACCAAGTCTTGGTGAAATATACATGTGCTCTTATAGTCTGTCTGGCTAGTCCCATCTCAGATCCTAGTGAAGGAGCCTTACATGAATGTTTGTAAGATTTGACTGCTAATGAATATGTCTGTAAAGTTTAAAATGCTCAGTTACCTAGTTGCATTTAAAAACAAATATTAATGAAAAATATGTTGAAAATGACGCTGATAATATTTAATTATTCGTGCAATTTCTTCATGATGAAAAGACATGAACTACCTGAAATAAAACAAAAATCAGTATCTTCCTTTTTCATATTACCAATATGAGACATGGTTTTTAAGTTGGGATTTAAAGCTTAAAAGCAGAGTTACCTATTTTTTTTTCAAAAAAGTAATTTATATATTTAAATAACCTGTATGTCACTTACTTTGGATTGTGGTTTTCAATATTCCAGTGGGCATGGTGTTACATGCCTTTAATACCTGCCCTTGGGAGGTAGAGGCAGGCAGATCTCTGAATTTTAGATTAGTCTAGTCTGCATAGAGAATTCCAGGACAGCCCAAATTGCATAATGAGTTCTTGTCTCCACAATTTTATTTCAGATGTAAACATTTATTGTACAGAGGTATGTGGCAATATAATTTAGTATATGTTTTTTTTCTAAGCCAGCAGGCTCATTGTATTATTTTCTGAAATCATATGAACTGATAATATCTTTTAATTAAATTGTACTTCAGAGGTTATTTTCTTAGACAGAACTGTAACCTGGTATTTCCCAATTGTAGTGGAACATTGTAATCACAGTCAGAAACCTTGGGATGGGAGGGATCAGAACTCAGACTTCGGATGGAGCCTGAGGCAGTCTAACTCTTGTACAGACCTGAACACACATGGTCCTCTGCTTATTTCTTCCTTGTCCTCCTCCTAAGCGATCCAGTGTTTATAGCCTGACCCACAGGCGGCTGGAGATGCTCTGCAGGAGGCAGCTGTGCAGCCTGGTGCCCACGTCCTTCTGTTTCCTCCTACGACTGAGCTGCTGCCATCTGCCTGTGTTAGTCACAGCCACTGCCGTCCACCTGCTCTCTGGAGGTGCCATGGGCTTCGCGAGGTTACCTCCTTCCCCTTTAGATTATGTGACCAATTTTTGGTTTAGAAAATGCATTCACTTAGGATTTGTGTACTGAAGATCACTCCTCATGGTGTGTTTGGCCTTTGCTCCAGCCCACATTCAAGTGGTGACCGTTGGATTATTTTGCCAAGTCTTGAACCTGAGTCTTCTGGAAATTGGGGTGGTAAAAATGTCTTTAATATCGATTCAGATCTTCTTTTTTGCATTAAAATGTACACATGCAGGTTATTTTCTGCCAAACTTGAGATCATCTTTTTTTTAACCTTCCCCTTTAATATTAATGTTAAACAATATTCTTAAAACAAAGTCAATTTGAAACAAATAAACATTATAAAACTGTAGAAAATTGAGTTAAATTAAAACTAATTTCTCCAAGGACTGGTATTTCATTGTTATTGCTACATTTGATTCTAGAATTACAATGTGTTTTCTCTTTGTTTTTTTTAAACCCACCATTTAGCTACCATTAATTAAGTAGATATTTATAGTGTTATTTGGCTCCCAATGGTAACCTCCTGTGGAAACACGTTTCGGCTCATAAATGGATTCTGAACCACTGTTTATTTGCTTGGAATCACTTGTCATGTTTTTTGCAGTGTCTCTGCTATTTTTGATCAGAAAAAAAAAGTGAAGTGTTGTTATATTTTTGTAATTACCAAATGAGCAATTGACAAGTTTTCTTTAATTTGGGATTCAGCACAAAGTAGGACTGGGTGGGAAAACTCAGTAGATCAGGAGCATTAAAAATGTATGTGTTGTTTGTTTGTTTGACTTGCTGATAGTAAACAAATGGAAAGGACCTGTCTGTGACGATTCATAAGACAGCATGGTTTCTACTGTGACATAGCTGTGGTAGCAGAGACGAGGCAGTGCAGATTACAGATCTGTTTTCACATGGAAAGACGTGGACGTTGTGTCTTCGTCCTTTCCAGTCCTTCCTTCCTCCTGCTGGAGTTGCTGATGGAAGGAACTCAGATTCCTTCCCTGACATTTGTTCTAAAAGGTAACACCAGGTTTCATAAATGGACCCTCATAGGAGAGGGTCTTCTGTTTTTGCTAGATACTTAAAAATATGTATTTATATATTGTAGACTTCATATGGGAGAAATAAGTCAGAACACTCCACCATTTATAATATGTGAGCCATTTCTAGTTTAGAAATAGTCACGGGAGGTCTGTCACGCCTCAGAGACCACTCATGGTGTTAAACTGTCATGTGCTGTCGCTTCCTATTGCTGATTAGGGAGTTTTTCATAGCAGTATTTTAAATTCTAATCTATCCAAATACCCAGCACTACTATTTATATTTTCATAAATGCTATCTTTTTTACTTTAAAATATTTTGAAGTAAAAGATTTACTCAAATAACCATTGTTGCTCTATTCATAACAACCAGGAAATGGAATCAGCCTAGATATCCATAAGCAGGTAAAAGGATAGGACAGTGTGTGTGTGTGTGTGTGTGTGTGTGTGTGTGTGTGTGTGTATGGATCAATCCACATGAGTCTATTAAATGGGTAACAGAATTTATTAAGATGTAAATTGAGGAAATACACTCACGAATACAGAATGGAGTAGACTGCAGAAGTCGTCCTCTGATCTGACTGGGAGTGAATCCACCTCGCAGGCAGGAGCAGGGAGAAGGGGCATGTGACCCTTCTCCAGCTCCTTATAAGAGGTCACATACAATGGCAGGAAGCACCGCCTCCTTTGGGCCATAGAGCCCAATGTCATGGGTGGAGCAAACACTACTAAATATATAGGTGTTTTATTTGGCTGTAAGGAAAAATGAAATTTGCAGGAGAACAAATGAGTCAGGAAATTAGCATATTAACTGAAGTAACCCAGACTCAGAAAGACAAAACCTGTTTTCTCTCATATGTGGATCCTAATTCTAAGTTGTAAACATGGATATATATATATTGGCATAAGTGAAGGTATAGGTCATAAAGGTAGAAAGGGCCATGATGGGAGGAATTTTTAAGGAGGCAAGGAGAGGCTAATAGAATGTATGTGACATGAAACTGGTAAGGAGACTGCCAGTGATGGGAGGGAGCAGAGAGCAGGGTGCAGACCCTGGGGAAGAAGAGGGAGAGAGGAGGGTCAGCCAAAGCAAAGTATGTCTGAAAAAAAGCCTTAAAGCAGCACATGGCTGCTGGGTGAGAGTCGTTTTTCCAGAGTGTGGCCAGTGGTAGGTTGCCCTGTTCCAGTGGGTGTTGCTACACCTATGTGCATATGATCACCACTAATTGGACTTGGTGAGTTATAGAAGAAGAAGAAAAACAAAACAAAACAAAAAAACATGAGGTTGGTAAGGGGATGATCAAAATACCTTATGTTTATGGGTGAAATTCTCAAAGAATAAATAAACATTTTTTAATGCCATAATGAAATCCATTACTTTGGCTAATTAAGAAACAAGCAAGGGACAGGGTTGCTTAGTGGTTAGGAATATCTGATGCTCTTCCAGAAGACCTACGTTCAGTACTCAACACTTTTGTTGGGCAGCTTACAGCTACCTGTAACTTTAGCTCCAGGGGATCCAAAACCTTCTTCTGGCCTCTACAGGCACCCACACAGGATTGAGGCCCTGAGAGATTTCTCTTTTTCTGTGTTAGCATGTCCATTGATGTCATTATTGTTTAAGGCAGGCCTGTCGAATGGTCAGCCCTGAGATCGTATACATACAGGTAACATCGTATGAACTGAACAGATTGTATTTATGTAGGAATACATTCATGTGCATGCACACACACACTTGTATGTAATAAGAAAAAAAAAAGACCATAAATTTGAGAGAGAGCAAGGGGAGGAGTTGGAGGGAGAAAAGGGAAGAGGTCAATGATAGAATTTAATAAATACAATTATTATACAAATAAAATGCATTTTTCATAAAACCTCATCAGTAATCATTTCTATCTAATTCTCTTTTTAAATGCATTAATTCCACTCACACTGAAGACGCATGTTTCAGCAGATAAAGGTACCTACCTGGCAACCTGAGTTCCATTTGTAAAATTTGTATTGGATAGAAAGAACCAACTCCTTGAAAGTTTCCTCTGACCTCCACAGGTATACTCCAACATGTGCACCCACATACACACATCACTGTACACACACAAGTACTGTTTTAAAGCTTCTCAAACACACACAGTCATATAAAGGAATCTGATTGGAGTTTTCCTACATAGGGTACTGCTCCTCCCAGCTACCAGGTACAAAAATCCTCCCTTCAAGTTGTTGATCAGAGGGTCCTGGATATTCCTTAACAGTGCAGTCTATTGCCATTGTTCTTGGCTGCCCCCCAGAACTAGATGGTGAAATGCTGTTCCTGAAGACACCACACAATCAAAGTACGTGGAGGTGGTACTGCACAGGAGGTTGCCTGCCTATTTTTCATGTACTGGAAGGTACTAGGCAGGCTGCTGAGGGAAAAACATCAGTAATCTTACCCAGCTGTGATCCCTGTGATGTATAACAGGCATGGCAAGATAAAGCTGTGAGTGCAATTCTACCACAAATATGGGGGTAACCAACCACTTTCTGATTGGACTTAAATCCAATCAGGAGGTGCTGTAAATCTGGCCAAGAGTTAGCCCATGGATTGAAGCCAAAGAGATAAACCTACTGCTAGTATTTTGCTAAATGAACAGTGTCAAACTGCCCTCAAAATTCTTATTTCTGTACCTATAGGTTAGTGCAGATCTCAGACCTTACCAGAGAAATTTCAGTGGACAGGATTTATGCAGAAACTCATAACTAGTGAAAATACAAAGAATAAGTGTCTGGAGTGCTTAGCCACATCACACTCCCTCCCCAAAGATCAGGAACCATTTTGTAAGAGAGAGCTGAAAGATTCTAAGCTGGAGATTGAGGAAGACCTGATCAACAGCATGTGCTAGACATCGCAGGACCGCTGCACTCAGGAACTCAACAGCCTAGTCAGTCAGCAGTCCAGGAAGGAGCAGGAAGGGGCTCACAAGCCTCCACCCTAGCTCAGTTGCTATTGATCACATGTGCTGGACGTGGCAGGACCATTGCACTCATGAACTCAACAGCCTAGTCAGTCAACAGTCGGCTCAGGTGCTATTGACGGCTATGGTCTCTGGGGAGGGGCGGAGACTGTGTATCTGGGAGGAGTTAGGGGAAACTTGGAGGAGAATATGATCAAAATGCACTATGTGTAGTATAGAATCATTTTTAAAAGCTTGTCTTAAGTATTTACTAGATTTGTGACTGTATAAGTCTTGTCTTTTGGCCTTTGTCTATGAATTGATGAATTCAGGGTCTTAGCTAGATTTCTAATGGTGACTTTCTATTGCTCTGAGATCACCAAAGTTTTCCAAACCAGAAATGAATGAAACAAAGTACTAGAACAAACTGTTGCTGCAACCCCTGTACATATGTAAACCTTAGGATAGAAACCCTTTGCAACAAGGCTCATATGGTAAAGAAAGGTAGGGAATGGTCTTAGATATAAGACTAGAAAGGAAAGTGGTCCTTTCTCAAAGGATGCTTTGCAGAAGCCACCATCTGTGAATGGTTGAATGTAATTACATGCTCCTGCACTATGCCAAATAGGTTGTGCTTTTTACAAGGCCACAGACATTAAATAGAGCATTCACAATGTTTTGTAAATCTTAAATAATTGAGTCTTTAAGCTCCTGCCTTTTTAATGTCATTCCCTCACTTTGATCATACCAAATATGCTCATTGTTTAATCTCTATATGGAAAAAAACGCTGTATAATAAATTAGTAGGCAGTGTTAACTTTTTTGGAAAAAGGTTGAATTGATCTGCACTATTTGATGCTTTTAGGAAGAAAGTAGAGACAGCTTTTGTAAACACATTAGCTCAGAGGTCTGGGAAGTTAGGAAGAAGGCAGGTGGTGCCGAGCCAAAGACAACCGTTCTTATCTTACAGACTGAGCTGGGTGTTTTCCTGAGGACGGACATTTCTGGAAGTGTTAATTTCTCTTATGTTTGTGACACAAATATGTCTGGGCACAAGGAAGAAGCCAGATGGAACAGATGGTTTTTCATGGAGAAAGAAGAAGAGGAAGTTAGAGAGAAAGTAAAAACACTGGCTGGGGGAGAAATTTGCATTGATATGTGTAAGCAAGGTGCAATGAGACCACCAAAGTGGACCACTCTGTGGGTAGAAAGAAAGGTTTATTGTGGATCCAAGCTTCCAAGCTGTCTCTCAGGAGCAGAGAACAGCAAATGGGGGGAAGAGCCTGGCCAGTTTTAAGGGGACAGTGGTGGGGGGAGGAATGTGAGCCAGAACAGCTGGGAGTTAGAGTATCCGAAGTGGAGTGCAAACCAGAATGGCCTAGGAACTAGCACCAGAGCTTTGATCCATTACAGGCTTGTTTAATTGGAAACCAGATGCCTTTGCTGGAGGCAGTTGGCTGTAGAGGCATCTGGATACGGAAGTAATGGCTTTTCCTGACAAACAGAAACCAGATTCATAAGGTTTCTGAGGAACACTGAGTTTATGTTTTGTTTACCAGCTAACCATCCTATTTATTGGGTCAGAGTCCAGCCTGAATTAAGTCCATATTGTCATTAGGACAATGTCAGCAGGGCTGCCATACTGGGGGTCCACATTGGACATAACAATAAGCAGCTTCTGTAAGATGGAGGTAAACACACTCCTGAATCTCTTGAGATTCCCTGTGCTATGCATGTGATTGAAAGGCTCTTCTAAAGCAAGCTTTCTGGACTCCAGTTCACGAGAAATGATGACTAATATGTAAATATTAAGAAATGGCCAGTAATAAGACTGTGCTAGTCAAGTAGCTTCTAGGGAAACCCAAATTAAGATACAGTATCTTGACATGACAGCAGCCAATCATTTGCATCATCAGTCATGGATGTTTATACTTTTGCACCCTTTTTGTAGTAGCTGTTTCCCACCAGCCCTTCAGTATCCAAGAACTCACATGCAGAGATAGATGGAATACCTACTGTGTGCTAAACTCGTTATTCCTTTAATCCCACATCATTTTGTACAATAAATTTTCCTGCTTTAGAGGGGGAACAAGGATCAGAGTTCACTTCTAAATTTGTACTTTTAGTCAAGTAGAATCTACCTAAGTGATCATGGTGTCTGTTTCTCATAATTGCTGTAATTCAAAGAAACGTAGAAGAGCTGTGTGTGTACCTTAGTTGTTCTAACAAGCTGGATTAAGAATGTACCACAGCCATCTGAGTTCTAGAGGAACCTGAAGAGGAAAGCAGTGCCCTCCAAAGAAACCATTTAGTAAGTGTGAGTCATTGTAGTGATAGAGAATACAGACTCAGTTCTGAACTTTATGGAAAACCAAGGCCAAAGTGAGCTAGTTGTTCCATTTAATCCTTGGTGATGTCATAGCCCTTATTTTTCTCCTTGTGTTTCTCTAACTTCTTCCTACAGCCTGTCAACTTACTTTTGAGCCTCATATCATAGGTACCTGAACACGGTGGGTGATCTTTGCACTAGATTGTCCACTAACCCTTCAAAGGAGGTAGTTGATAAAAACTCATGTGTGTGTTCCATTTTTCATTACTCATCTATTTGCCTATCCTACATTTCTTGAAGATATTGAGTTGGTGTCATGAATATGTGCCAGCCTTTTATTTAAAAGACTTAAGTGGTTGACTATAGAACAGAGAATAGAAAAAAGTCCATGATGCAGGGTGGTTGAGTTGCAGAAGTATGAATTTGTCCAGTACCATCTAAGCATTACCTACTTGTAGTGGGTAGCTGTTCCAGCTTTGACCTGGAAGTACTACCCCCATTGAGGCTTTGGTAACTGTCAGGCCTACAAGGTGGGGCCGAGACAGGAGCCCTTAAGACTTGGGATCTGGATGTGCCGGCTCTCTTGGTTCCTGGATCCTGGACGCTGGAGGTAGATTGAGCAGAGTTCTCCAGAGAACACTGCTGGACTGCACTACACCTTTCCCGGACCCTGTAACCTATCCCTTTACTTGTAAGTTATCCCACAAAATAAACCTCCCTTTTAACTACGTGGAGTTGCCTTAATACTACAGCCAATACCTACTTGAAGTCTGTCTTTGGATACTTGTCTTATGAGCACAGTGTATAACTTTCCTGGAGAAGCATCTGCCAATTGGATGCTAATGGATTCTACTTGGCATAAGGGCTTTTGCTTTTGCTTTGATGGCTCAATTTAATGGAGGAAATAGGATGTATTGCAAATTGGTATTGGCACCTTATGGAACACTCAATGTCCATAATGTCTCTTCAGCTGTTACCCTTCCTCCCAAGATAGTAGAAGAAAGTGCTTTTCCAATTAGGAAATAGTTTCATTATCAGAGGTCATCCAGAAGAAATCTCTATTTTGCATTCTATCTACTTCTCTTCTTTGCTAGATTTAGTACAATCAGAAGTATTTTTTTCTTATGCATACTAAATATCTTTTACGCACAAATATTTTTAGATATAATCTGAATTAGAGTTATGTGAAAAAGAACCATGAAACTTGTCTTTCCTCAGGAAAACGAAATACTCTATTTATAGTAAATGTTTATATTTATATTATTTTATAATAAATGTTAAGTATAGTCTCTACTAGGTCAGACCCTAATGTGAGATAATCTGCTTTAAAGACAAAGGTCAAACTATTGTTTAAAGCAAGTTCTCTGGACTAGTGACTTCAAATGGTGGCTTCATCTAGTGACCTGACCTTATGTAAGTTACTTAACCTCTCTGTGGTTGTAAGTATCTGGTAGTTTGAATGGTTTAATCAATTTAGACTGCCTTGAGAAGCCTTTAGTATCTGGTAATACCTCAATAAATGCTCCTTCTAGTCTTTCAGCAACCTTCAAAGCAACTGCAGTATTTATTGTCCCATTTTAAGATGAGGAAGCAGAAATGACAGAACAAATCTAAAGCCACACAGATGGTGATTGTGGTACAGAATTAAATTCAGGTTTTGTAGCCCTCAACACCCATCAAATTCTCTGAAAATTAGTAGCTTTTCTCCCCACTTGTTTCTGAGGCTGTTAAAGTGGATGTGGCTCATGACATAGTGGTAAATACGTCAGTCATTTCAGATTCACATTTGTCACGTGTATATCTTCTGAAAATGAAGTAGCTACAATCTACCTGGAGGTGGGGTTGTGAAATTCAGCCCATGGAATCAGAAAATATCATGCCTATAGAATAAGAAAGATCTGAATTAGTAAACCTTTCTACAAGTGTGTGTGACTCTGAGAGATCAGAGTGGGATCACATCCAGGAGTCGTCTATTTCCTTGTAGCAGTCCTGCCTCTGAAGGGGTGCTCATCACCCTCTGTGTTTGAAAGGACAATGTATTTATCTATGAAATAGATGAGCAATCAAGAAAGCATTTAAGTCATTCTGTTTACATTGAAAGGCAGGGCCATCTTTAGTAGGTGGGATCTAACAATTCTTGAAGCAGTGCCAATAGAATGCTAATGAGTCAACAAGACCCTTGAAGACAACAAGAAGACACTGCCTCTTGTCTACACCACCTCTTCTACTACATCACTGTTTACATTCTTATCAGGCCTTGCTGTCCCTTCAGCACTTGGTTCTTCCCCTCACAGTACTCATGCCCCCTACAGCCATGGTCCTCACTCCCAGGCAAGTCTTCCCCACTCCTAACTCCAGTAGCCTTTCCTGTGCTGGTGACTTTCAAAGCTAAATTTCCTGTCTGGATTTTTATCCAGGCTCCATTTTTTTCATTAACCACTGGACACATAGCTTTGACCGTCCCCAGATAAACCTGAGTGCACAGTCCCTGCTCTGCGGCATAACTTCTCTTCCTTTCAGAAGCCCAAATATGCTACTTCCACCCTGTCCTGCACACTCCAAGAAAAAGAATATCAAGTGCAAATCTGGCAATATTACTCTTCTGTTTAAATGGCTTGGGGCCTATCTTGAGTCCTTAGGATAAAGCCTGATTTCTCAACATTAATTACAAGGGCTTTTGTAGTTGGGACCCCCACACTCCCTACATTCTCCAGCTTTCTCTCTACCCATTTCCTGCACTTTCCTCCTATCACCATCTCCCATGACACACTTTAGGCTCTGACTATTGAATTTCTTGCACTTCACAGATCCATTTTCTTGTCCTCCAGACCTGTGCTCACTCTATTCCACTTACCTTAGCCCTCATCACACCTTTGCCCATGTATTTCAAATGTAATTATTGGCTTTTTCCATAGATCATAACTTCCTTAAGATCAAGATATTAGACTCCTATCAAATATATGGTATAGGAGGAACAGCCAGCTAGCCTGATAAAACCGCAGCTGCCCTGTTCCAGGTAGTGCACATAAGCATACGTGCTAGCTACTTCCTGCTGAGCCAACTTGGAGTCTGCCTCTACACCTGGTGATTGGTAATGTACAACCATCAGAATGCTGGGGGTCAATGAGAAAGAGACAACACAGCTAAGAGAGTCTCTGGCTGCCAATGAGAAATCAGGAGAGGGTATATAGGTTCATCCCATATCCACAATAAACAAGTCTGCTGCTTGCTTCTCACCTGACTCCCAGTATCTGTGTCATTGATGCTGCACTTTCTCACCCCCTCCACAAAGGAGTGT
The DNA here is from genome assembly GCF_007827085.1 of Peromyscus californicus insignis. Taxonomy (NCBI): domain Eukaryota; kingdom Metazoa; phylum Chordata; class Mammalia; order Rodentia; family Cricetidae; genus Peromyscus; species Peromyscus californicus. The sequence continues at coordinate 75,968,863 of NW_026294480.1, read as the reverse complement.
CTAGATAGGTCAACCCTCAATATGGTTTAAACATGAAGTCTGCCCTCCATATCTGCAGGTTACTCATCTGTGGATTCAACCACAGGTAAAAAGCATTTTAAAAGTTGAATGTGTGTGGAGACCCACCGAGGCTTCCTAGTGAGAAATTACTCAAGGTCAGAGAATCTGAACTTGTTTACCCAGTAGAGCTACATAATAGGATGATTTGGCCAGGGGTGTGTGTGGTGGTATTGTGTTCCCCAAAATATTGTGTACTCTAATAAATTTATCTGGGGTCAGAGAACAGATAGCCACTAGATACAGAGGCTAGAAAATGGTGGCACTCACGCCTTTAATCCTAGCATTCCAGAGGCAGAAATCCATCTGGGATCTCTGTGAGTTCAAGGCCACATTATAAACGGCCAGGCATGGTGACACACGCCTTTAATCCCAGAAAGCCTTTAATCCCAGAAAGTGAGCCTTTAATCCCAGGGAGTGGTGGTAGAAAGCAGAAAGGTATATAAGGCGTGAGGACCAGAAACTAGAAGCATTTGGCCTGGTTAAGCATTCAGTCTCAGCAGTTCAGCTGAGACCCATTCTGGATGAGGACTCAGAGGCCTCCAGTCTGAGGAAACAAGACCAGTTGAGGATCTGGCAAAGTGAGGTAGCTGTGGCTTCTTCTTTCTGATCTTCCAGTGTTCACCCCCAAAACTGGCTCGTTTGATTTCATTAATAAGAACTTTTAAGATTCCTGCTACAGGTGTGTTTACCAGATGTTTGGAAGGGTCTACACTTGGCTGTATGGTGTGATTTGATCTTGCAAGGGGGAAGTCTTCTGCCTCTCTTGGCATATTATAAAAAAAGCCCTTTTGAATAAAGGACTGGGCATCTGGGTATTGACCCAGGGCCCTCCCGAAGCTATCCTGTGTCTCTGTCTTCCTTATCATCTCTATCTTTCTACCTAGTATTTCCTCCTTCCTCTCTTCTCCACCTAAGAACTCTTCATAAGGTGGGAACAGGTCAGAACTGGACTCTGACAGACTCCCACAAACCTGTATTGAACATGTACTTCTTTTATCATTCCCCCACAAAACCCCCCAAAAAACAGTTCAGCAAAACTATGTAACACTGACATTGTATTAGATATTATAAGTAATCTAGTGAGGTTTTAAAGAACATAGCTAGGCATATGACTGAATTGTAGAGTGTATGTATAGTATACTTGAAACTCTGGAGTCACTCCAACACCAGAACAAAAAAATATGCAGGTTTTCAGCAAATGTTACATGATTTTACATGAGAGTTCAACTTGTATGGATCATCACGCCCTGCTGATGCTGAAGGACAATCATATTTCCCTATTCTGCAGCTCTCCCTCTCTCTCTCTCTCTCTCTCTCTCTCTCTCTCTCTCTCTCTCTCTCTCTCTCTGTGTGTGTGTGTGTGTGTGTGTGTGTGTGTGTGTGTACTTGTGCATACAGTCAAGGCCAGAGGAGAACATCAAATATCCTATCACTCTTTTCTTCACCTCACTTACTTGAGACAGGGTCTTTCAATGAACCTGGGGTTATACTGGCATCAATAAGCTCTAGTGATCCTCCCATCTCAGCCCCCTGCAGGTGTAGGTGTGGACATACCAGCTTTTTATGTGGGTGCTGGGATCTCAACTTAGGTCTTCATACTTGTGCAGCAAATGTTCTAATCCACTGAGCCATCTCTATGCCAGCCCCCATATTGTCTTTTCATGTTTTGTTATGTGAAAACCTTTTCATTTGATGTAGTTACACACACACACACACACACACACACACACACACACACACACACACACTGTGTTTTAGTCACTGCTACAACAAACATCAAGAGATTTTTTTTCTAGGAGCAGGTTCTTTAAAAGGAAGATAAATGCTGGGAGACATCAGGACCCTTACACTATCCAAGACTGTGTAAGTGGTATTAGTATACAAAAAGCATATGAGCTACTTTATCATATATTCTGCATATGATTACAGAGATAGTGTTCCAGCATTAGCCTGTGTTTGTGGGGAGAGGAGCCCCACACTTCCTAAATGATTAAGCAAAAGCATTTAACATAGACTAAGTGCCATGCCTCTGTCTGGACCTTCTCTCAGAAAAGCAGCTTATTCATGCTGATTTTTTTTTTTTGAGTGAACTTAAGTGAAATAATGCAAGGCGAGAGAGGTCCAGTGCTCTACTGTCCGCTAAACAGAGGTTAAATGATTCTATGACCATCATAGTTTCTTTGTCTTCAGAACCGCTTGTGTATGAGTCCTGGATGTGAGTTTACAAGGTCTTTGGGAACTTTGGTCTATGATGTGAACTTACATGTACAGAATTGTAGGTCTGAAGGGTGTGTATATGATAGAAAGTTGGGAGTTGAGGGGAGAAGAGGAAAGGAAGAACATTTAATAGATGCTTCCAAATTACCCTCTAAATCATTGTACCAGTGTAGCTAGAGTCTTCCTGCCTGGCCCACAGTCAGGACAAATCTCTCTCACCTGCCAGTCCCACAGCCACTCAGACCCGACCAAGTAAACACAGAGACTTATATTGGTTACAAACTGTATGGCCATACCAGGCTTCTTGCTAACTGTTCTTAGAGCTTAAATTAATCCATTTCTATAAATCTATACCTTGCCACGTGGCTCGTGGCTTACCGGCATCTTCACATGCCGTTTGTCATTGTGGCGGCTGGTAGTGTCTCTGACTCAGCCTTCCACTTCCCAGCTTTATTCTCCTCCTTGTCCTGCCTATCCTTCCTCCTGCCTGACTACTGGCCAATCAGTGTTTTATTTACCAACCAATCAGAGCAACACATTTGCCATACAAAACATCTCACAGCATACCAGTTTATAGACTCACTAATACTTAATGAGAAATTTTCTTTTTCACACTTGTCCACACAGTATTATCAATTGACTCACTCTCTGCCAGTCTGAAAAGAGTATCTGAGCCCCCTTGATTTTTTTCTTTAATAGTGAAGTTAAATGTTTTTTCATACTTCCATTGGTTATCATATTCTGTCACCTACTCATATCCTGTGACCATTTTGAAAATAAAATTTTGAATGTATTATTTTCTTGATGATTTACAAACATTTGTGATTACTTAGAGTATCAGGTCTTGATCCTAGGATGACATTTGATTACAAAGGACGCTTTTGTGTTTTGAACTCTTAAATCTATAATGAAGTTCCCTCCAATTACAGAGCTAATTATGCTATGTATATGCTAATAACAATAAATGGAGATGTTTGACATGGTTAAAAAGTTAGAGAAGTGGGTGTAGGTAAAATATTTGGGAATTAAAATTGTTCTTTATTATGAGAGAAATGGTTGCTGTTCTATAAACCAAAGAAGGTTCCTAAATCTGGTAATGAATTGCCTTGTCAGGTTTACAAAAATCTCTGTGAATAGAAATTAGTCCTTGTTCTAGCATGACTAGTGTATGCCACAAATAGTTTGCTTTTATTTTTCATAAATAAAAAATGCCTTATAGCAATGTTTCTTGAATGATTAGCTTTAGACTCACCTGGGAAGAGCATCTCAGTGAGAGATTGTCTACAGTTTAGTTGGCCCATGGACATATTTGTAGGGAACTATTTTAAATTAATTGATGTGAGAAGACCATGCCCACTGTGAGTGGCACCATTCCTTAGGCAGGGTGTCCTACACTATGGAAGAGTGGAGACAGATGAACACAGTAAGCATGTGAAATGCTGATGCATCCATTTCTCTCCTAACTGTGTGATGATGGACCACTACAAGCTCCTACTGCTTGATTTTTCTACAATGAGTTGTAAGCCAAGCCCTTTCTCCCTTAATGTTGTTTTTGTTAGGGCATTTCATCACAAGAACAGAAATGAAACCATAACAGCTCTATAGTTCAGCTGTGTGTTTAGAGCTGATAGGAAATCAATGGTTTTGAGGTACTTCTGAATTTAGCACATAGGCTAAATGTTGTAGGGGTATTTTTTAATGGAAGCTAGTATATTATTTTGCTTTGTAGGGGTTATTACTTACAATTCTGATACATTGTATTGAGTGCAAATGACAATATATTTTAAATTTGCATAAGTTAGACTTGCTATAGACATTGGTTTTGTTAGAAAAGAGAATTTTCTGGGTCAGAAGTTGTAAATTAGCCTTCTCATGTATACATCCCACAGATGTTTCCCTTATAGTTATGAAGTATTTTGATTATAAATGTGTAAACTATTTTGGTTTCAAATGCTAGTGCTAAAAATAGAGATGTTTCTTTTGAAAAGGAGAAGTTTTGCAATAATGGACAAAATTCACGTTAATAACAAATTGTAACCGCATAGCTGCTGTTATTTTCAGGCACAGTCAGTTGTCTCCAGTTCATCACTGGTCTGCCATGTGTATGAATTTACTTTCTCCATCTGAGGTCACAATGTAGATTGGTCTTCCCCTATTTGTGGGCAAATAAAAATATAACAATGTGCATGTAAAGAAATTTCTTAATTTTTCTTTAGTAAATTAAAGGCATCATGAAGCTTTTTGATTTATTGTGTTTTTTTCCCCCAGATACATCAATTTCCTTAAGAGGTGATAGGAAACACTAGAAGTAGTCAGCATCCTAAAAATGTTAATTTTCTTCACAACTGATCCCACTAGCTGGTGGAAAAGAAAGTAACTTCAAAGTCAGACTTCCTGGAGTTCCACTATTTTACGCTGTAATTTCTTTAAGTCTTTCTGTACTTTATATTTCTCTAAATCCATTTTTGTTTTTTGTATTTTTTGGAGAGAGCTGAGGGAGTCATGAATTGATTTAAATCCTAGAAGAAGAAAAGAGAATAAATATACTGTAACAATGCATTGGATCTTTCCCACCCCCAAATTAGCTCTTCTGCAGTCCTTCCGTAATTGATCATCATTTAATTCAAAGCACATTAAATTCTATTAAGACAAATCTGAAAATATACAAAGATAAATTGGTTCATAGCAGCTTAACTGGAATCTGGACTTATTGTGAAAACTGTTTTCCCCTCTCTGTAAACATACTGGCTAGTATAATAATTCTTTCAGGAGATATCTAAAATATTTTCTTCTCTCTGTAGGCTTTGAGAAAAGATTTGTGACCTTTAAAAATTCCTCTTACCCCCTTGACACATTTACCTGCTTGAAGGAGCTAAAGAGTGCTGCCTGCTGCCCTCTTACACACACACACACACACACACACACACACACACACACACACACACACACCCACACACACCTCTCCACTCCCCCACCCACCCCCACCCCCACCTCCACCCCCACCCCCACCCCCACCCCCACCCATGCTCTCTATTTGTCTTCCTCATGTCTAGTCCCTCAGGACCATAGGCCTATCCGACCACAAGTTTAGAGTACAACCTGTGTCCTACCCTGAGGTCTTCCACATAGTTGCTTCTCAACACTTTTTTATTAAAAGCACAATGGAGTAAAACACTCATTTGTACTCTCAATTAGAACTCCCACTTAGTAAAATAAAGACAAAGTTTGAAAAATTCTCTTCAACTCATCCTAAGCAACTAGCATAATTAAACCCCTGAAAACGAAGCAAAGGTCCTTGTCAGAAGAGCCCATTGAGTTTGGGATATGACTCCTGGCCACATGAGTCACTATTTTAACTCAGTGGAAGGAGGCAGGGCTTGTGAGGGTTAGCTTTCTAGGCAGCACATTCTGTTTACATGCTGGGACACTGGGTGGACAGAGGCTGTGATGCCTTCTCAAGGCACCTCCATTGTGCCTCTGTAGGGCCACAATTTTGTGGAATTTACATGTGTATTTTTTTAAGACCTGGATGATACAACACATACTAGAGCTTTCTTTAATAAAAGAACTTGTGTTCCTCAGAATTGTGACTCCAGGCAGATGGCTGCTCCATAGCCCCTATTCCTTCTTCTTCTCTTTGACAGATTAGAAGAGCCTTTCAAATCAATCCTTTGAAGTCAGCTCAGCTTGACATGGCTGCCTTTAGCCTCTTAAGAAGAAAAGCAATCATTACAAGGACTCAGCTAATGCATCTCTCTTCCTCACTTGGAAAGGTCAAGTTGCCATCTGACATCTGTCTAATTACCTGGAGTTCTAATGAGAAGACCATTTGACTTAGTCTTCTAAGTTCATAATGGAGCCATAAGTCAGGTCTTTGTGAGCCCAAGAACTTGTTATCTCACAAGTCCTACGATCCAAAGATCTTAGAAAGTAAAACTTCTCACAGCAATGGCAGGCGTGTGACATCGCCAAGAGAAAATGAAGAATGCCTACTCATTTACTTACCTTTCATGTTCTGCTGACCTCCTGGAAGATGTTTAGGGAAGCCAGATTGAATGCATGATGATGTCACTAATGACAAGACTGGCTAAAACTAGAAACCTGGGAGAAATTGAGACAGGAAGTGAAGGCCAGCTATTCTCTGCTCACCTGATTGATAGTCACTTTGCATTTTCTCTAATTCACCCCAGATCCGCTTTTCCATTTGGTTCATCTTCTTGGACAGTTTATTTTCTATGAGTTTTATTTTGTGTAGTTCTGCTTCCTGTTTCTGGGAGTTAATGTAATTCTCCAAGTTGCTTGAAAGTTGCAGTATTTTTTCTTCTGTTTTCGTCTCAGACTTTTCCTAAAAGAGATCATGTGATAAAACTCTTAGGAAAAGAGAAGCGGAGTGGATTTATGCTTCAGCTTAGAGAAAGTGCTGTTTTCTTCATGGAAAACACCAACTTTTATGTATCAAACTGTGGTCATAAGTGTGAGAGTTGATTCCTTTGTTTAACTTGGTCCCTTCAGGGCTCTTGTGACTATATATAGAGGGGCTGGAACTGCTGAAGGGCCTGGAAGGTTTGGAAGTGTAGTCTGGTGTTTAAAGTATCACATAGGACGAGAATAGATACTGCGTTCTCTAGGCTCCTTGAAAATGCTTCTAAGTGTTAGAACTAACCCTTACTCCATAGAAGTTTACATCTCCATGTGGACCCCAATCAGTGAGAAGGGTGACTCTCCACTCCAGCTGTTCATTTTTTCTACAACCCCCTAGGTCATACCCCACCCCAGAAGTTCTGACTTAATTGGTCTACGATGAAGCTCAGGAGTTAATACAGTAGGAAAGATCAGCAGGTGTTCTAAAGTGTTTGGGGGGCACAGCATGGGGGCGCAGCGGCAGCCTATAACAAACAGGGAGGAGAGACTGAGTACAAATGGCATGGCTCCTTTGAGTCTGTTTCCTGCTGTTGGCTTCAGGAATGGTGGGTTCAGGCTTTCTCTTCCTCACAGGATGATCGAGGGGCACCTCCTACTGCTTATAACTGGTAGAGGGCTTGGAGTGCTTGTGGAGTTGGGGAAGGAGCTGGCTCACTTAGCAGCCTGGAATCTGACTGCACCCTAGACCTTGTGCTGCCCTTCTCTGTGGATGCGGGGCGCCAGCTGGACAGGGAGAAAGAAGCCCAGACATAGGAATATTTCTCATATGCCTTGTCAGCCTCACTCCAAAGACTGGGACTTTCTTCTTATGGTCTGTTCTGGAAAACAGTTCTTAAAACTTTTGGTCTATGCCAGGCATGGTCCCAGCAGTCAGGAGGTAGACACAAGCAGATCTCTGTGAACTCCAGGCCAGCCTGGTCTACACAGTGAGTTCCATGCCAACCAGAGCTACACAGTAAGATCCTGTCTCAAAAAGAAAAACAAACAAAACTTTGCATCTACTAATAGATCTCCAGATAGGGTAAATTTCTTGTCTGTCCAGAAACTTTCAAACTGTCATGAGGCCAATTTCATCTAGGAAACTTGCCTAGAGCCATAGATTCCTAATGGAGGACCCCAGAAAATTGATTCTTAGGTTTGGGCTGAGAATGTCTTTTTAAAAATTTTTTTCTTTAAAAAGAAAATTTCTTCAAATTGTTTTGGTGCAGGGAGGGTATGATCTGGGAAATGTAGGCTCACACATCTGCAGGGAATCTTCCTGGATCAGAGGCAGGCACCGGACTCCTATAGAGATTTTAAAATACAAATAAGCTCCCATGCAGCAAAGATTACTGTCAAGGCTGGAACAGCCACACAGATCACCCAGAGGACAGTGACCATGTAGCTGTGTGAACCTTATGAAATAGCAGAGCTCCTTACCAGCTTTTCCTGCACAACCTTCAGACATTCATTTATGTGACCCAGGTGGTCTTTTCTGTACTTGATAAACTGGCTTTCTGTCCATTTTTGATTGTTTTCAACTTCTTCATACATGTTTGTAGAAAGTGAGTTAAATCTAAGGAAAAAATTTAATGAGTGAACTTAAAAAATTAGCATTAAAAAAATGCAGTAAGATAATGGCCCCATGTGCCTGGGTGGTACTTATAGGATAACTTGGGAGGTGGGGGTACAGCCCAGCACTGTCAGCAGCCCTCAGTACACCACCGAATGTAAACCAACATGGTGACAGCTAGATTGTAAGCTCACTGGTAACATTCTCATACAGAAATGCATTTTGTTATCCATGTGGAAATCCCCTCAAGGCTTGAGGTTCACTGTGTGAGGGAAAGAAACATTCAAGTCACTTTGTGCAAAGAGCTAGATTGTAAGTATTTCAGGCCCTGTAGCCTTCTGGTTTTTGTCAAACAATGCTGCCACTATGGTAGGAGAGTAGCCATAAATAACACAAACAAATAGCATAGCTGTGCTCTGATCAAACTGGGTTTGTATAAACCCAGAGTCAAAGTCCAAGAAATATTTTCAGGTCATGAAGTATAATTCTTCAAAAATTATTCAAAAGTATAAACTGCATCACCTCTGGGCAGTTTGCCTGCCCAAGTTTGCTGACCCTTGCTTTACAAGCTCCACTATGAGGCAAGGAGACAAAAAGCACCTGCAATGTTCAGTAGAGGAAGGTGGGGGAGAGACCCAAAAGTAGCTTGGAGAGAAGTGTTTAAAGTTTGGCTTGGGTAGTGTGCGCCCTGGGGAATCATCATCACCATCTCTTCTGCCCAGTTGATCCGTGTGGGTGGCTTTGGGGCTTCTGGTGACATCATGTGTGCTGAGTTAGTCATGTGGCAAAACAACGACCCCAAACAAACAAACAAGCCTGAAGCAGCAGTTACAGAAAGGGCCTGCTAGCATGGCCAACTGTAAGAGCCTTAAATAACAAAGAACAGAAGATTCTAGCAATGGACATGAATGTTGTTTCAGAGGTTCAAAGCATTGTAAATAGGTAGAATTAATATAAAACGTCACTGTGGAGTGGATGAGGGACATACAGGGGAATCATCTGACATCACAGAGATGTGCATCTGAGAAGGAAGGAGAGGAAGCATGGAGGCTTGTGAGTTGTTCCTAAGATGGCAATTTCAAATTCCCTTTAGGAACAGGCCAAAGAATCAGGCTGACAGGAATAATGTATGTTGTTTGTCACTGATGAGAAAATACTTCACAGTGTGAAGTATTGGCAAAGTAATAATTGTTCTGATATTTTTCTGATAAAATTAGGTACAGATTAGTTTATGGTAAATCATTAGAAATCAAAAGATGTGAGGGACATATGACACATGTTTATATCTTTCGGGATGCCAAAAAAAGTATTTGGATTCATACTTAAAAAATATAAGTATCAGCGAGTATGTTAGCATACAGCTACAATCCCAGCACTTGGGGGCAGAGGCTGGAGGCTTGTTCAGAATTTCAAGGCAAGCCTGGTCTACTTATTAAATTGTAGAATAGACAGGGCTAAATAGTGAGACGCTGTCTCCAAACAGAGGAGAGAAGGAGGTGGATGGAAAGGAAGAGAGAAAAACAACAACCAAAAACAGGTGTTACAAGATAATTTCTATTTAGACCAGTGGCCGTCAACTGCAGGAGGTGAAGTAATATCCAGAGACATTTTCATTGCCAGCACTGGGAGGTGCTGTCGGCATTTAGCAGGTAGAGACTAGGGCTGTTCCTAAGCATCCTCCAGTGGCACACAGCCAAGAATCACACAATTGAGCCATCATCAGCAATGCTAAAGGCTGGAATCCCTGACTTGGATTCCAAAGCAAGGCACAAGGAAAGGAAGTTCATTAAATTCTCATCTTCATCGAATCTAAATTTTCTAACATTAATTTCTGAAACACATAGAAAATATATCTTGATTCAGCTGGGTCCCTCAACAATGAAGAAAATGAAGTCAGTTTCTCTTCTTAACAGTGTCATAATTTCCAATCACCTGTGCAGCCAACTAATTGTTGTTAGATCTCAGACAAATAAGACCAATAAGTGTTATGTGGACAAAACCATTTGGACCGACAGTTTCTTCTTTTAGGAATGCTTCCTCAGTCTCGCCGGCTCTCACTCATTCAAACTTGTCTGTTGGTAAACACCATTTTAATAGAAGTCTCTTTTCTGACCACCCTGAGAAAGAGGGCCCTTTACCTCCAATGAATTCGCTTACCCCATGTCTTAACTGTTCTACTGCTGTGAAGAGACATGACTGTTACATAAGAAGAGAGAGAGAGAGAGAGAGAGAGAGAGAGAGAGAGAGAGAGAGAGAGAGAGAGAGAGAGAGCCGAGGATGGGCTTTTAGGATGGGCTTTTAAAACCTCAAAGCTCATCCCCAGTGATAGACTTCCTCCAGCAAGACCACACCTACTAATCCTTCCCAAACAGTTCTAATGAGTCTAAGCATTCAAACACCTAAGCTTTGGGGACCATTCTCATTCAAACCACCAGACCTCATTTATCAAAAATTAAGTAGGCATAGCTTTGTCATTTTATTTCTGTGTCTTCAATTCTATTACAATGGTCTATCTGTGTGTGGGGCCATCCCACCCCCACATTTCCCCAGGGTACTCTTGAGCAGGAGCAGCAGGAAATATTAGATAGAAAGATGGCTAGAGAGAGAGAGACAGAAACACAAGACAGCCTCTGGAAGGACTGTATCCTTATCCATCAGGCCCTGTCTCTGCCAAAGGGCTTTTAAAGGAATGCCAAGAGGTGGAGCAAAAGACCTCCCCCAAGCATAGCCAAGTGCAGATCATCTCAGACACCTGGTGACCATGCACATGGTCAAGCCATCCCCAAATGCAGCCTTGCTGTGCAAAGCAAGCTCAGATCTCACTAGGAAACCTCTGTGGATCCCAACAATTCCTTCTTAATTTTTTAAAGAGCCCCTCAGGCCCCATCAGATAGACTGAGGTCTACCTTAGGTCGTTCTCCATGATTATTTCTTCCATTACCCATAGGCTAGAAGCTATCAAGAGAAAGTTGCTCGTCATTGACTTTCAGCCTCTGGTAGGAGGGAGTACTGGGCTTACCTTAGCTCTGGTCCAGTTTCCTATTGAGCTTACAACCACCACAGTGATCTCCATAGCTGCCACACCTCCCAGTACAGGAGTAGGGGATGATAGAAATGGTATATCTTTTTTGGAATGGGTCTTAAGATGTCTATAACAATTTTAGCTGTGCCAAGCCCTTTTTCAACTAAAACTCTTGATGCATACTGCATCCAATAAATTAGCTTTATGCCACTCTGGTTCATTAACCTCAACATAATTCTGGTATAAACATCACCATACATATTTACAACTCTCTTAACTGAACTATTATCAATATACATATTTATACTTTTTTGCTAGTTTACATTAAGCATTTAGACTCACATTCAACATTTACACTTTTCACAAACTCACATATACTTATTTATATTTCTTACAAGCTTATAGTCTTAAGGAAACTCTATAGGACTACCTTAGCAAATATACTTCTTAGAAAGACTCACACAATATCCTTATGCCTAAAGCTTATTCTATCCTAATATAAACTTACATTCTACAGGACTACTTTCTTAGAAGCACTATTTACCAAACTTATATTTAAGAGAAACCTATAGAACTATTAGAAAGACTTTCTTAACAAGACAGGAAATATGCAAATAATTTCTAAAGTTCAGAGTTTATAGTCAGCTTTGATATCATTCTGAAAGTTCTTGAGAGTTTGAAACAAAAGTCTAATTCTTTTTTTTTAAAGATTTATTTATTAATTATGTATACAATGTTCTGCCTGCGTGTACGCCTGCAGGCCAGAAGAGGGCACCAGATCTCATTACAGATGGTTGTAAGCCACCATGTGGTTGCTGGGAATTGAACTCAGGACCTCTGGAAGAGCAGCCAGTGCTCTTAACCTCTGAGCCATCTCTCCAACCCAAAAAAAAAAAAAAATGGCTCTCTCAACCCTGGGATTTAGCAAGTTCTGTTGCTAAACAGTACATTATGCATTCCAGATCTTTTATAAAAAACTCTAGTAAGAGCTATCTCAATTTACAAACAAACCTGAAAAGGAAGAAAAGAGATGAGAAGAAAAACCTCCTAAGAGGCATTCTGTTTCTGGATTGCTCAGATAGCAATTTTCTGTTACAGCAGTAAAGCTACCAAAAAGCCTTGCTTTAGGCTGAGGGTGAAATTACCTATGGAACTGTAATAAAACTCTTAGCAAAAATTTTTTGTAAATATAAGACACTTTCCAAAGGAGCCTGTATCATCTACTTGGTCAAAAATGGCACAGCTCTGAGCTCTGTTCCATTTCAGTCTGTATTAACCAGTGATGAAACCTCTGTCCCAAACTCCTCAGCAGTCTGAGGGTCTCCTTATTCCCTTACTATCCCCAGACTGCAAGATGGAACTTCAACAGCAGGGAAATTGGTTTAGCTCCTTTTTACTTCAGTTTGTCATTGGAGATGACATTCCTCTGTTCCACACTCATCACCAAACTCTTAGACAATTTTCCCCTTCTTAATTTTTTAAAGATGTTTTAAGTTTACCATGAGCATTTTTTTATGATGTCAATGTTTCTCCCTTGAATCTTAAGCACAACTCAATCTCTTAAGTTTTTTTTTTCACACCTGAAGCCATCTTGCAGTGTAAATTACCTTTTTCTCTTGTTTTCTAAAAGTTTGTAAATGACTTGTTGATAAACAGTATTAGCATTTTAATTTTCTCCTGTGAGGCAAGTTGTTTGTTCACTCTCAGCTTTTTGGGAAGTTAATCTAAGCTTTCTAGTAGTACTTAGGAAAGAAGCTTCATTTCTTTTCAAGCTGAAAAAACAGAGTTTTGGGCAGTACTGCCATTTTTAGCAGAAAAACTACATTTCCCATTATGCATTTCTCTATATCAGCCCACTGTTCTATTAGGTACTATCTTTCAGACTTCATTTCCCAAGCTGCCTTTCTCTACATTGGCACACTACTACAAACTACCTTTCCCATAATGCCTCTCAGGCCCGACACTTCTATTTCCCTTTACACGGGGAAAGTAGTTTCTGCTTTTAGCACGGGAAGTTTGAACCAAGCTTTTTGCTTTTTCACCATGGGAGATCGAGAGATTTCTGCTCTCCCTGAGCTAGTGTTGCTAGGTGTTCTTTCTTGACACTGTTGCCAAAGCTGAGTGTACCTGCTGTCTTTTTGTATGGGCAGGTCTTTTTGTGCCTGAAACAAAATTCCCTCAGGGCTTGCTCTTCTGAGTTACCAGGTTAGTGAAAGAATGAAAGTACTTGAAACACAGCTTTTCCCAGCCCTTTCCGAGAGCCTTTCCCCTGAGAGATCTTTCTTTGTCCCGCTTGTTCCTTCCCCACCAGATGGAGAGCTTCAGGTGTCTCAGACCTCATCTTTGTCCCCTGCTACCTGCTTCTGGAGGTAGGGGCTTCTCTCCCCATTGAAACAAAACTTTTTCTCCTGGATAGTTGTCATGGCTTATCTCCTCCCCCAGCTACAAAGCTCCTGATGCCACAGATGCCCACAGCCAAAGCCACAGCCACAGCTCGGCTTTACTGCTGCTCCCTCTGCCTGCACTTTCCCGTGTCTATGGCTAGGTTCTAGATGCAGGGGGATTTCTGGCTACGGTCTGAAGTAACTGCTGTTTTTCCTGGCTTGAAAGAAAGCCAGAACTTAGCAGAGAGGTTGTTTTTTTCTTAGAGCAAATCACAGGTAATTTCCTATACTATTATCTCCAGGTTAATCTTATTTTTGCCCTTACAGAAAGAGAAAATCTGAGAAGCAAAGACCTGAAAAGCTTTTTGGTTTTTCAGAGCAAGATTAAGTTTTTCCCAAGAAATCTTTCAGTTTTTGAGAGAGAAAGACCACCATGTTTTCCCAAAAACTTCTGTCAGGGAAAATTATTTCCCCAGCTGCTGGGACTTAGCATTTTTGCTGTCCCCAGGCCAAAGCTTCCACTGTAATATGTTTTCTGCCCATTTTCCCCCTCTTTGTTCTTTCCCAGTTTACATTCATAGCCCCAGAGTCAGAAAATTAAAAACCTAGTTTGTCTGTCTTATACTTATCTTACAAACTATATTCCTTACTCTAAATTTCTTCCTACATTATTTTCCTATTTTTTTTATAGATAGAATTTTAAGAGAGCAAGGAGAGAAAAACCTTGATAGAGAAGATTCTAAGCTTCAGCTTTCTTTGGACATGCTTTCAGTACCCTTCTTTTTTTTTCTTTCTCTCCTGAGGATAAAACCCCCTGCCTCATTTGTCATTTTTCACCACAAAACCAGACCGTGCCAACTGCTTTCTGGCAGGATCCGACCCCTACTTTTGCCAAGTCACCTGAATTTTTTTTTTTTTGTCTTTGTCTTAATCCCTGTTCACTGGTGCCATCTGTGGGGGGCTATCCCACCCCTACATTTCCCCAGGGTACTCTTGAGCAGGAACAGCAGGAAATATTAGATAGAAAGATAGCTAGAGAGAGACAGACAGAAAACACAGGATAGCCTCGGGAGGGCCTGGATCCTAATCCATTGGGCCCTGTCTCTGCCAAAGGGCTTTTAAAGGAATGCCAAGAGGTGGAGCAAAAGACCTCCCCCAAGCACAGCCAAGTGCAAAGCCTCCCAGACACCTGGTGACCATGCACGTGGTCAAGCCATCCCCTAATGCAGCCCTGCTGTGTAAAGCAAGCTCAGATCTCACTAGGAAACCTACATATCTGTGGACCCCAACATATCTGTCTATTTTTATCCCAGAACCAAACTGTCTTTATCACTGTAACTCTATATAGTATTATTTGAGGTCACGTAATACTTCAAGCATTGTTTTTATTCCTTAGGATTGCACTGGCTATTTGTGTTCTTTTGTGGTTCTGTATGAATTCTAGTATTGATTTTCCTATATCTGTGAAATGTGACATGGGGATTTTGATAAGTTTTGCATTAATTCTGTTTAATATTGATTTGATAGTATAGACATTTTCACAATATTAATTCTACCTACCCAGGAGCATGAAATAATTTTTCATCATTTACTGCCTTCTGTGATTTCCTTTTTCAACATCTTGAAATCTTTGTTGTAAAAGTCTTTTATTTCTTTAGACATTTTCTTAATTTTGGAGGGAAATATTTTTAATTGAAAAAAAGTTTCCATACAATATATCCTGATCATGGTTTTCCATCTCTCAACTCCTCCCAGATCCTCTCCACTTTTCCACCCACCCAACTCCATGCCCTTTCTTTCTCTCTCTAGAAAGCAGGTATCTAAAAACATCCCAAACAAACCATAAAACGCGCGCGTGCATGTGCACGCGCGCACACACACACACACACACACACACAAAACACACAAAAGAACATACACATAGACACATACACACAGATAAACACACACAACAACAAATTCCATAAAAACACAAAATTGGAAACCATAATGTACAAGCAAAAGGCTGTGAAAACAAAACAAAACAAGAATGCCCAAATAAAGCAATATGAGACAGAAAGTCTAAAACAGTACCATTGAGTTTGTTTTTTGCTGGCCATCTACTGCTGGGCATGGGGTCTATACTTGCATGTCGTTAAAACACCCAGTAAGTTTTCTTCAATGGAGAAAACTACTTTTTCCCTTGCAAGTGGTTGTCAATTGGAGGTAGCTTCCTGGTTAGGCATGGGAGCTTATACCCAGTTCCCCTCTCATTGTTGGCACCCTGTCTAACTTGAACCTGAGCATGCCCTGTGCCTGCCTATTGTCATAGTCTCTGTGAGTTCGTATATGTGTCATTTCTGTTGTGCTGGAAAACACTGTTTCCTTGGTGTCTTCCATCCCCTCTTGCTCTCAGAATCTTTCAACCTCCTCTTCCACATATTTCCCTGACCCCCCCAGGGTGAGAAGTCTGATAAAGACATCCCATTTAGGACTAAGTGTTCCAAGGTCTTTCATTCTCTGTATATTGCCCAGTTGTGGGTCTCCCATCTTGCTGCAGGAGGAAGCTTCTCTGAATGAGGCATTGATCTATGGGTAGCAGAATGCCTTTCAGAGACATTTTATTGCTATGTTCCTTTAGCAGAATAGTGGTATTTGGTTTGTGGGGAACTTATTTTGAATGGAATATTTCCCCTCATTTCTTTCTTGGAGAGTAGCCTATTTGTATAGATGAAGGCTAGTTTTTTTTTTTTAAGTACATACTGACTCTGTATCTTGCAACAACCTTTCTGTAAGCATTCACTATAAGATCCAAGGGTTTTCTAGTGGACTCAATAGTTTTCTGAAGTAAAGACTCCTGCTCTTGTAAGTTGGGATGGTTTGATTCCTTCCACTCAGTTGTTGTCCTTTTGTGTGTCTCTTTTTTTTCTGGTGTTGTAGCTAAAACTGTGAACACTATATCAAGTAAGGCAGGGAGAATGGATAAACATGAATGATCATTTCAGATTTTAGAGAAAATGTTCTCATTTGTCTCCATTTGATATAATGTGGGCTACAGGTTTGCTTCATGTAGCCTTTATTATTTTGAGGTATGTTCCATCTATTCCTACCATATCCAGAACTTTTATCATAGAGGCATGTTGAACTGTGTCAAATGCCCTTTTAGCACCAGTTGAAATATGCTGAGAAACATTAGGTGACTGTCCAGGCTGCCAGCTGTCTCGGTCTACTCTCTCAAGATTCACGAAAGTTACTTGCATCCATCTACCATTTCTCAGGTACCATTATATTCCTTCTCAGGTCTTTGATGGGATTGAGACTAGCAGTTATAGTTACAACTTAGTAGATAGAACATATTAAGTATTAGATTCAGGTTCTTTAGGATAGGACACCTTTTAGAATGATCTTTGTAACATGCCATTTACCTATGCTCTATACTTCTCTGGATTTTAGTATGTGTTTCTTGCTTGATATTGTTTGCATTGGTTGTAGTTCCATCTTATCTAGGTCATTATCCCTCATTATTCCTGGACAATATTTGATAACCATTCCTTTGTATATAGTCTTGTATTAGGTTAGAACTTTCTTATTTAGACAAAAAGGGGGAGATGTAGTGGGTAGCCATTCCAGCTTTGATCTAGAAGTTCCAAACCCCCATTGAGATTTCGGCAACTGTCACACCTACAAGGCAGGGCCAAGGGAGGCGCCTGGGGACCCGAGATCTGGATCGGGGGGCACTCTCTCCGTTCCGAGACCCTGGATAGTGGAGGTGGACCAAGCAGAGCTCCAGAGAACACCACTGGACTGTGATACACCTTCCCCAGACCCTGCGACCTACCTATCCCTTAATTTGTAAGTTACGCCATTAAATAAATCTCCTTTTAACTACGTGGAGTGGCCTTAATAATTTCACCAATAGTGTGGTTTCTGTCTTTGGGATTGTTGTATTACATTAATTGACTTACATGTGTTGAACCAACCTTGTCTTTCTGGGATGAAGCCCACTTGGTCACAAGGTGTAACCTTTTTGATGTGTTTCTGAATTTTGTTTACAAATGTTTTGTTAAGAATTTCTCATCTATATTCATCAAAAAAATTGGTCTGGGTTCCCTGCTAACCTAAGGGCTGTTCCTGTCAGGGAAACAAATAGGCTGATAGTGGATCCACAGTTCTCCTTCTGTTCCTTCAGATCCAATCCCCAGTTTCATCCTCAGCTCTATAGCAGCAAACCTGATGTGGTCTCGCTTTCCTCTTTGACCCCACCCCCAGCAGATCACAAAGATCTTTTTCCCAACCTCCCTTCTATCAACTCATTCCATTATTCCAGCCTCCTACACCAGCAGGCATTCACAGGGAATATATCTGCTACGCAGGCTAGGGAAATAGGTAAGCCAAATGAGGACCTTCACCACTCCCTCCTCCCCTCCAAACCCAATCCCCCAGTCTCATTCCTAGCTCTGCAACAGAACACCAGGTACACCTTCCTGTCTCCCTCCCCACATCTCCTGTGGATCCCACAGACCATCCCCTCCTAACCTCCCTCCAACTCATTGCTCTATCTTACCCCCCAACTACAGCAGGCACTCCTTGCTAACCCATAGGCCACATAGAAAACCAGGTAGGCTGCCTGAAGATCTTCTCTTCTCTCTCTGCTTCCCCAGATCTAATACCTCAGTCTCATTCCCAGCACTGCAGCAGAACACCTGTGGCAGACTTCCCTGCACCTCTGCCCCATCTCCTGTGGATCCCACAGGTCATCCCCTTCTAACCTCCCTCCCCCCACTCATTGCTTTGTTCCAGACCCCAATCCCAGACCTCCTGCTTTCCCAAAGGTTTCTCCTTCTCCTTCCAGGGATCAAGTAGGGTGATAGTGGATCCACTCTGCTCCTTCTGCTCCTCCAAATCTAATCCCCCCAGTCTCATCCTCAGCTCTGTAGCAGAAGACCTGCTTTGGTCTCCTGTCCCTCTCTGACCCCATCTCCAATGGATATCAAAGACCTTTTCCTCCAACCTTGCTTCCCCCAGCTCATCCCTCTATCCAAGCCTCAAACACCAAAGGTACCATGTTTGAACACATCAGTTGAGCAGGCCAGAAAAACAGGCAACACACAGGCATCACAGGGAAGAAGCAGAAACCAAGAAATACCCATACAACAAAGACAAATCCAGAAATCAGCAACTAGACCTTTAATCATCTCAAACCCAGCTGCCTAACTGCCAGCATAAAAATACAATCAATAACAGTTAGGGCAATTTTTCTCCACTAGAGCCCAGCTGTCCTACTACAGCAGGCCCTGAAAAGTCCAGCACAGCTGAAGCACAAGAAAAAGACCTTAAAACCAACCATATGAAGATGATAGAGGTCCTTAAAGAGGAAATAAATATACCCCTTTAAAAAAATACAGGAAAACTTAACAAATAATTGGAGGAAATCCAAGAAAACACAAACATTGGAGAGAATAAAGCCATTCAAGACCTAAAAATGGGAATAGAATTAGTAAAACACAAACTGAGGGATTTCTGGAAATGAAAATTTAGGAATTCGAACAGGAAACATAGAAGCAAGTTTCACCAACAAAAAACAAGAGATGGAAGAGAGAGTCTCAAGCATTAAAGATATGATAAAAGAAATGGATACATTGGTCAAAGAAAATATTAAAGAACACATCAAAAAGATTATCCACCATTATCAACTAGTCTTCATCCTAGAGATACAGCATGGTTCAATATATGAAAATCAATACATGTAATCCATCAGATAAACAAAGTGAAAGAAAAAAACAAACCACATGATCATGTCATTAGATGCAGAAAAGGCCTTTCACCAATGCCACTTCATGACAAAAGTATTGGAGACATTAAGGATACAGGGGTCATACCTGAACATAATAAAGGTAGTTTACAGCAAGTCAATTGCCTATATGAAATTAAATAGAAACTTATAGCAATTCTACTAAAATCAGGAACAAGACAAGGTTATTCACTCTCTCCATATCTATTCAATATAGTATTTAAACTTTTAGCTAGAGCAAAAGGCAACTGAAGGAGATCAATGGGACATAAATGGGAAAAGAAGAAGTCAAAGTACTTTTATTTGCAGATGATATGAAAAGTGACTCTAAAAATTCCACCGGGAAACTCCTACAGCTGATAAACACTTTCAGCAAAGTAGCTGGATACAAGACTAACTCACAAAAATCAGTTGCTTTCCCATATACAAATGACAAAGGGACTGAGAAAGAAATCAAGGCAACAACACCTTTCACAATAGTCTCAAATAATATAAAATATTTCGGAGTCAGTAAAAATGACATTCTTTTGATCTCTAATTTTACTAATTTGCATTTTCTACTTTTTCTTTTTGTCAGATTTACTAAGGGTTTGTCTATTTTACTAAATTTTTCAAAGAACCAACTCCTTGGTTGAGTTTGTGTATTGTTCTCTTAATGTGGTTGATGTATTGTGTACCCAAATAAACTTATCTGGGGGTCAGAGAACAGAACAGCCACTATATTAAATATAGGTTTAGGCAGTGGTAGCATACGCTTTTAATCCTAGCATTCCAGAGGCAGAGATCTGTCTGAATCTCTGTGAGTTTAAAGCCACACTGGAAACAGCCAGGCATTGTGACATATGCCTTGAATCCCAGGAAGTGATGGCAGGAAGCAGAAAGGTATATAGGCATGAGGTCCAGGAACTACAGCCTTTTTTAAAGCTTTTAGTTTTTAACAGCAGTTCAGCTGAGGTCCATTTGGATGAGGATTCAGAAGTTTTCAGTCTGAGGAAACAAGATCAGCTGAGGAATTGGCAAGGTGAGGTTGGATGTGGCTTGTTCTGGTTCTCTGATCATTCAGCATTGACCCCAGTACCTGGCTCCAGGTTTGTTTTTATTAATAAGACCTTTTAGAAATTCATGCTACATCTTAATCTCAATTTCATTAATTTCTTCTCTAATTTTTATTATTTCTTGCTGTCTACTGTGTTTGGGACTAGCTGCTTGTTTTTCAAGAGTTTTGAGGTGTATTATTAGGTTATGTGATTCTTTAATATGAACACATATTGCTATACACTTTCTTTTGGGACTGCTTTGGTTGCATCCTAGAGCTTCTGATAGCATGCATTTTCTGTTCCTTTGTCTCTAGGAATTTTTAAATTTCCTCTCTGAGTTCTTGGATTACCCAAAGTGTGTTGTTTATTCTACAAATATTTTTGTGGTTTCTGTAATTTTTCTTATTGCTGACTTCTAGTTTTATTGTATTACGATCTGGTAGGAAACAAGGAATTATCTCAGGTTTTTTTTTTTAATTTATTTTGAAACTAAAAATTTCTGTATAGCAAAGGGAACAATAAACAGAGTTAACAGACGGCCCAGAGAATAGGAGGAAATCTTCATCAACTACATTTCAGACAAGGGGCTAATATTCAGATTTTACAATGAATGGCAGGAATTAAATACCAAGGAAATGAAACTGTCAAACAACAAATAGGCAAATTAGCTAAATAAACAGGTTTTTAAAAAAAAAGAAATACAAATGGTCAGTAGCTATTTTTAATATATTCAATATCCCTAGCCATTAGGAATGGCTATCAGCAATAAATCTGACAACAAATATTGGAGAGGCCGTGGAGAGAAAAGAACCTTTATTTGCTGTTGGTGGAGGGTACAAATTAATACAGCCATTGTGGAAATCAGTTTGTCAATTTCTTAAAAAATTAAAAACAGGACTACCATATGACAAAGTCCTGGGCATATCCAGAGAATGCCATACTCTGTCATAAGATGTCGGCATCCTCTTGTTTAAGGCTGCTTTATTCATTATAGCAAAGACTTGCAATCAATCAACTTGTCTTCAACAGATAAATGGATAATGAAAACTTGGTATTTATGTAAAATGGAATGCTACTGAGCTCTAAAAAAATGAAGTTAAAATTTCTGTAGGAAGATTAATGGACTTAGAATGTATGTTATTAAGCAAGGTCACATGATCTCAGAAAGAAACTGCATTTCTCTCTCATATGCAAAATTTAACCAATAGTATATGCATATATGTAAACAACTGTACATATGGGTGCAGTATAATAGAAAGAAAGAAGAACAAGAATGTAAATATAAGGGTGATGAAGAAGGACAAGATGCAGGTAATAGACACAAGTTTTGAAAGAGTGTTATAAAGCTCATTGTTTTTCTAGTTTTGATTCTGTCATGGAACTTTTGGTTTTGGTAGTAGATAAATGCATAAAGTATATTCAATAGTGAAAGTACAAAATTTAATGTGAAGTTCTACAGTGTCTGTTCCCAATGCCTATTCTAACTATATAAAAGTTCACTGAGATGTATAGACTTTGGGTCTGGTTAATTTGGGTATGTGACATCTTTATTTGCAAACCTTTTTAATAAGGTTTATAAAATACAAATGGACAGAAAAAAAACTTGTCAAGCTATTTAGAAACCTAATTGCTTTTACTTTCATCTTCTTTTCTCTGTCTGGGGGAAGTAATTAATTGTTATGGTTTACAGGGATAGTAAGTCCCAGGTAATCAATAATCTTATAACTGAGAACTGAGACATTAGGCTTACTTTTGCTTGCAATGAATGTTAGCATTTGTTCCCTTATCACATATACAGTATGAATGTCTCTCTGAACAAGAAAACAAAAACTATGCCCAAGTAGCATCTTCTGGAAGGGTGTGTTGCTAGTTGAAATTCTGAAATTAAAATAAAGCCAAAAACACAATTACTATTGTGACCTCTTTATTAAAAGGCCAGCCTTCAATTGGAGAATGACTTTCCTGTTAACATTGGAAATCAGACTCCATCTGCTGGTAATATATTAAAACAGAACAGCATTTTAAAAAGCATTTTCCTTC
The DNA here is from genome assembly GCF_007827085.1 of Peromyscus californicus insignis. NCBI lineage: Eukaryota > Metazoa > Chordata > Mammalia > Rodentia > Cricetidae > Peromyscus > Peromyscus californicus. The sequence continues at coordinate 75,946,359 of NW_026294480.1, read as the reverse complement.
AAAGATAAAGTAAAATAAGTTTGTGTAAATTTTTGCTTAGAGTTTTCTCTAACATCATGAATATGATTTGCCCTAATTCTGTAGATTATAGAACTAATAGTTAAAAATTGCAATATCATTAATTCATGTGTATGACATTTACAATTTAGTTACCATATCATTTAGACTACTGGATGTGGGCGTAGTTCAACCATAAGTAGATAGATAGATAGATAGATAGATAGATAGATAGATAGGTAGATATACCATAGATAGATAGAGAGATAGATAGAGAGATAGATAGATATACCATAGATAGATAGGTAGATGTATGTAGAGATAGACAGACAGACAGATAGACAGATAGATGATAGATTATAGATAGATAGACAGACAGACAGACAGACATTAGGTAGGGTGGTAGGTAGATGGCCCTTTGAAAATTTTTCTTAAAAGACAAAAGTCAGACTTTTAAATATAGCCAGAGTCCTCAGTAGGACAATGTAAGCTACTCATTTTGTTCTTGTTTAATTTTTATGTAGATGAAACAAAGGCTAACTCTCACCCCCAGCGTAATTCTAGGAAGACTTAATTGGAAACTGAAGGTACAGCAGTGGCCGGCTAGAGCTGTGGTGAGGTCAGTGGTGCAGATGCCTTGGTTATGGTTGGCACATAGCTCTGTTCTGAGTCAGTGTTACCAGGGCCACTAACACCCCAAATGCAATGTTTTGCAATGTCTTTCCCTAAACAATTCATTGAATGAACGTTTTTAGAAGATTTTTTGTTTGTTTGTTTGTTTGTTTGTTTTTGGGTTTTTGGTTTTTTTTTTTGGTTTTTCAAGACAGGTTTTCTCTGTGTAGCTTTGCGCCTTTCCTGGATCTCACTCTGTAGACCAGGCTGGCCTCGAACTCATAGAGATCCACCTGGCTCTGCCTCCCAAGTGCTGGGATTAAAGGCATGTGCCACCACTGCTCGGCAAAGTTTTTTTTAAAACTCAGACTGTGGCTTTGACAAATTGAATTTAAAAAATTAAAAAGAAAGAAAAGAGAAGAAAAAAAGCAATGGATTGTTGTGAACTTATAAACATAGAAGATACTTTCACTTTTTGTAATTATATTTTTTACATGTGTATGGTAGACTATGTGCTATTTCTTTGAAGACTGAGTCAGTTTTGAACCTCACAGGTCAGAAGTAAGAAATTAATTCTAACAAATATATTTTTTTCTCCTTAGTTCATTCCTTTAAGTACAGTTCCCTTAAACTAATTTATGTTAAGAGGCAGGGATGTGTTATTAGATTATCCCTCTAGTGTGTATAAGGTCCTGGGTTTGATCTCCAGCACTGGACCAAATAAACAAACGAAAAACTAAATCAATGTCTTAGAGGCATCATGTACTGATAGTAACTTTGGCTCGCGACGCAAACCGATGGGCGAACCGCGCTATAAAAGTTGCCTTAAATATAAGGCGAGCGCTTTGACTGATAGTAACTTTGGAGTTAGACATACTTGTGTGATTTGGGCTGACTACTTCATCACAGTAATTCAAAATGTCCTGTCTTTTTTTTTTTTTTTTGGTTTTTCGAGACAGGGTTTCTCTGTGTAGCTTTGCGCCTTTCCTGGAACTCACTTGGTAGCCCAGACTGGCCTTGAACTCACAGAGATCCACCTGCCTCTGCCTCCCGAGTGCTGGAATTAAAGGCGTGTGCCACCACCACCCAGCCAAAATGTCCTGTCTTTTGATTAGTGATAAGACTTGCCGTGAAGGGCTGGGTATGCTGCGAGTCTTGAGGGCCTAGGGCCTGATAGGTTTCTGTAAAGAAGTACTATGTTTTTTATGTCTGTCTATGTCATTCGACACTGTTTGACTCTTGTTTTACCTGTGTTTAGCTTTTCATTTACCTATGCTTTCTTCCCACCTGGATGTGTCTAGGATAAGTTATACATATAATTCTCAAGCTCCCCCATTCATTCATTGGCTTCCTTTTGTGTTTGAATATGTGATGTGCTAAGTAAACAAAGATGGGTGTCACACAGCCCTGTTTTGGAAACTTTTCAATGTTCTACCACGACACCATTTTTGAAGTTTGGTGATGAGACTGGACTTCATGCTTTTACATCACTGACCTAATGGCCTTTTCTTTTCTTACAAATCGCTATCTGTTAAGCAGTGAGAACTATTCAGAGAGTGACTGCCCCTGACAAACGGTATTAAAAGATGGCTGCTTCTCATGATGGGTATAGTTTTGCCATATAAGCATTAAATTGTTCACTAGGGATATTTCTTAGCTGAACAGCTGACTAAGCTGCCTTAGGAAGGAGGTGGCTCCGAGGGGAACTCCCATGGCTGTGTCTACTGTTAGATCTAGTAATAGGTGGCAGCATGGTAGGCATCACCAGGAAGCCCACACCCTACATGGAGGCTTCTAAGTTCAATTAAAATATGTTCAACTGACAGAAAAATTTGTTACAGTCTCTAAATGTGAAGTTGCTTATTTAAATTTAGCCTTAAGTCACTAAAATATTTTTTATTGAAGCCACGTCCCTTGTTCAGAGACATTGCTTCTTTTAAAGAGAGAAAAGCAAAATCCACACATAATTCACTCAAAATGTAAATGTATGTGTCTCAGCATTCTAACATCAGCAGTGAACTGCATGCTTTTGGAAAGCTGCAGAAGTACTTCCTGTTGTTTAAAAGCAGCTTTGGCAGATGCTGAAATCTAACACGAAAGGGTAAAGCAGAGATGCTGTGAACAGCCAACCCACCTTACTTTGCGTTTATTCAAAAGCGTTTGTAACATACACCTCAGTCAAAACAATAACAGACCTAGTGGTAAGGAACCCTGTGAGTTGCTAAGAACATGATTTTAAAGTTTTGATGCAAAATTTGACAACTAAGAATAGTTAAATCACAGAAAAGGAAACTCAAACACTGAAGAGGAGCACATTAAAAACACACACTTTTTTCGTCTGGTAGGCTGCAAACATTACAAGGGAAGCATGCACGGTTCTGATGAGAGCATGTGGAAAGACCTCTGTGTACACTGCTCATAAAATACTATTTAAGACAAACTTATAACCAGTTGCCTGTGTACAAGTTCACTCAGATTGTATAGACTTTGGGTCTGCTTAACTTCACTGTATGCTGTTTTTTTATTTGCAAGTTCCTTATAATAAAGTTTTTTTAATACATTTTTTGACCTAGAAAATATTATTTTACCATGCTAATTAAATCTTAAAGTTAATGTGCAAAGTAATAGGCTTTACTATGGCATTTTTGTACTTAAATGTCATTGTATTTTGGGTTTTTGTTTTGGTTTTGGTTTTCCAAGATAGGGTTTCTCTGTGTAAGTAAGCCTGGCTGTCCTGGAACTTGCTCTGTAGACCAGGCTGGCCTCAAACTCAAGAGATCCATCTGCCTCTGCCTTCTGAGTGCTGGAATTAAAGGCGTGCTCTTCTTATTTATGCCTGTCCTTCACTCTTCTTCCCCTCCTCTTTATGGTCTCGTTCCTCCATCCAAATGGTCTTCCTTCTGCTGTCACAGCACCGGATTCCATTAGCTCCTCTCTCTTTCCACACCCGAACACCTTTTCCTCCTTATCATTGTTCCCTTCCTATTTCCTGACCTGAACAGCACACACACACACACACACACACACACACACACACACACACACACACACGAACACACACACACACAAACACACACACTCTCACACACACACACACACACTCTCACACACACATACACTCACACATGCACACACATGAACACACAAACACACTCACACACACACACTAACACATGCACACATACACTCACACCCACCCACACACCCACACAGATACATTCTCACACATGTGTGCACACACAGATTTTGCATATGACAGAAAATATGCAATGTTTGTCTTTCTGTGTGTGGCTTATTGCACTTAACATAATCATCTCCCATTCCACTTCCCCATAAATTTCATGATTTCATTTTTTCTTTACGACCAAAAGAAATTTCACTGTGCATGCACTATATTTTCTTTATCCTTCATGTATTGATGGAGATCTAGTCTCATTCCATTTTTTAACTGTTGTGAAGAGAGCAGTGATAACCACTAGCATGTAAGCATTCCTGTTTATCTTGACTGAGTACCCTTTAGGTGTGTATACTCAAGCGTGGTATAGCAGGTTCATAGGGTGCTTCTATTTTTAGTGTTTTCAGAGACCTCCATGCTAACTTCCATAGTGGCTACAAAAGTTCACAGTTTAAATTGTATATATAGAAGTGTTTGCACTTTCACTTTTCCTTTGAATATTTTTCTTTTCCTTAATCTGAAAGTAAAGGGATTAGATCAACCACATAGCTGCTTACCAAGTAGTCTCATTGGATGGGAGCTTCTGAATCTGAAAACGTCATAAATTTGAAGAAATGGATATTCTCCCTTTACTTGAGAAATCTTTGTATCCAAGTTTTAGCAATAACTCACTTATCATCATTTTTAGGGTACACACATTTCCTTTTTAACATGGTGAAAGTAAAGTGCATTCACATTACGGCACATTATACTTTCCTAGCTTTGATTTGGAGGTACAAAATACCATGGTGCCTCTTATGGTCAGTGGGAATACAAAAGGGATATGGAGAATGGAGAAACATGGTATTTTCAGGTAGTTTGGGACAGAAAGGGAAAAGAACAAGGTACAAAGAATGGTAAGATCAGAGTATCCATGTAGCTAGAATTTTCCTTTGTGCTATATTCCTGGGACACAATGGTCATTTAAACAAGAAAGGGAGCCTTGAGAATGATGGCAGTCATTCAAACACTTGTTTAATCCTCTTTATTACTTTCTCTTTCAAGTAGGGGAAAATTCAGTTTGGAAGGGGTAAAGACCAGTTTCAGAAAGGGCAATGTAAAGTAGCAACTGCAAGACCACGGAGGAAGCATAAATAAACCAAAATTGTTTTAAAGCACATCAGATAATCTTTCATAATCAATTTGTGTCCAGTAAAACCTTACATTGATATATTTTGTTATAATATTGGTAGAAAATTAAAATTAAGTTCTAGGAAGTGTTAGAGTGAGTTTTGCATATCTGCCAGTATGCAAAGAAAACAGCAAAATTAATATTCATGGACTGTTGAGATGACTCAGTTGATAAAGGTGTTTGGCACCAAGCCTGATGACCCAAGTTGACCCCTGGGACCCACATGATGAAAGGAGAGAATCAATCCTATGATTGCCATGTACACCTTCATAAATAAATAACTGTAATAATTTGAAATTTAAATAATTTAATTATGTTAAAATTAAAATTCACATTTATTCTCTTATGAACATTGTATAAATTACCTTAGTGTGGAATGTCTGCTGAGTTGATTTGCTACTTTATTTCTTGTCCAGGTTCAAATTCCTGGAATAGGTTTTATTTATTGCCAGTAATTTTATTATACAAAACTTTTTGAAATTCACTGAACAGAATTAAAAACCATCTATTTACTTACTTGAATTCCAAGAGGTTCATTTCATGTCGATAATCTCCCTGGACCATCTTTAAGTTTGAGGTGTGCTCTGAAGTAGATGCCTCTATCTTTCCTAAGAGCTGTGTTACCTAAGGGAAGAACATGATGTCTGTGTGTGAGAGCAAAGCCAACAGCCTGTATGCACACATGCATGCACACACCATTTCTTTCTAAAGAAGCCTAGAGCTCATCTAAATTAGAAAATGATTCACTTGCCAGGAGACCAAGTCAGTCACCCTCAGACCTGCTACACTCCTATTGCCCCAGACCCAGTTCTCAGGGCAGTTCTTAGCACTGCAATAGAACAACAGCTCCCACCCCACCCCCACCCATGCCTTGTGTGGATCCCACAAACCATCTCTCCCTGTCCTTCCCACCACCATCCCCCAAATCGGGCAGACACTCCCTGCTCAACCACAAGCCACGCCTGCCAGAAGACCAAGTAGGCTGCCCTTGTACCTTCCCCACTCCTCTGTTATCCGAGACCCAATTCCCGGGGTTGCCCCTTGTACTGGAACAGAACATCACTGGCAGCTTCCCCTTTCCTCTGTCCATGCCCCATGTACATCCCTTGGACCATCTCTCCACAGCCTCCCCTTCCCACAGCTTCCAACACCAGCAAACAGCCCCACTGCCCCATAGAATATTATTTTAAGATGTGTTACAATTGTTTATGCCGTGGAACATTTGTTTAATGATGCAAAGATGTGCTGCATTCTTTTATGCTGCATTTGTTTAACTCTGTAAAGCTGTGTTACTGTGCCTGTCTAAAATACCTGATGGTCTAATAAAGAGCTGAGTGGTCAATAGCAAGGAGGAGAAAGGATAGGTGGGGCTGGCAGAGAGAGAATAAATAGGAGGAGAAATCTGGGAGAAAAGAAGGTCAAGAGAGAGGGGAGGAGAACATCAGGGACCAGCCACCCAGCTACATGGCCAGCCATGGAGTAAGAGTGAAAGTAAGGCATACTGAAGAAAGAGAAAGGAAAACACCAGAGGCAAAATATAGATGGGATAATTTAAAGTTAAGAAAAGCTGACTAGAAACAAGCCAAGCTAAGGCTGGGTATTTATAAGTAAGAATAAGCCTCTGTGTGCAAATTATTTGGGAGCTGGTTGGTGAGAGCCCCAAAAGAGTAAAAGAGAAAAAACAACTACACCCCCACCCCATGAACACACCAACAGAGAGCCAAGTAAAACAGGCACAACACTCAGCCAACACACTCTCTGAAAATCCAGAGGAAACAGAAGCCAAGGAATAAAACTCTCACCCGACCAAGACAAACCTAGAAGTCAACACCAGACCTATAATCACCCCAAACCCAGATGCCTAGACACTACTAGCATTCAGATCCACCCCTTGGGGGGGACCTGGCTAATATGCAGGCAATACCTTGGCCAGAGTCCTCACAACATCAAGAGCTCATTGCTATGTGGTCTCTCTGCGCATTTGTGAAGTTCCCTTATAAAAGGTGAGGCCCTGCCCACCTTCTCTCTCTTCTTCTCTCCTCAGCACTCCCTGCTCTCTCTCTCTCTCTCTCTCTCTCTCTCTCTCTCTCTCTCTCTCTCTCTCTCTCTCTCCCTCCCTGTCTATGCAGCTAGCAAGTAAGTCTTTGTCACTTTCAATCACTAACTCAGGAAAAAATTTATCCATCTCAGAGCTCTGATGCTGTTTGACAATGCTTCTGCTCATTCACTTATCCTTCTTAGATCTGATAATGTTTGATGACCAGAGACCTTTAGATTTGCCAGTTAACAGCTCTCTCCCTCCTTCACATTAGAGAGGGTATGGAATCTTCCCAGCCTTTTGCTATGACACCAAGATATAAATCTGTTCCAGTTGTTTTACAAACTTGCAGATACCCACACAGGTCCACCCTGCCATGAGACTCATGTCAAGACAAACCCACAGGGGGTCCCCCAGATACACCAGCCCCTGTACCAGCTCCAAGGATGACAAATGGGTGAATATTGGCAGGTTAACTTCACCCACATGCCTACTCATAAAATCTCCATTATCTCCAATTTTGTTGACACTTTTACAGGATGAATAGAGGCATTTTCCACCTCCAGAGAAACAGCAGATGTGATGACTCAGGTACTCCTGAAGAATACATCATCCCTCAATTTGGTGTGCCCTCTTCCCAAACTCCTGGGACTTCACTGCTAGGCTCAAGTGGGCACCTACCCAGCAACCAGAATCTGGTTTAACAAGACGTTCCAATGAAGGGCATATCTGCTCTCATGTCTCACTCATTCACCCTTGCCTCTTCTGTACAACCAGGGAACTTCTCTGTTCCATGCTTTCTGGCAGTTATCACTCTTCCCATAACTAGCCCCACTCACGGAACCAATGATAACAATCTATTTTTTGTTCTCCTAGGAATCTGCCTTCTCAGTTCCCTCAAGGAAGAGATGCCTGAGGTCTCCATGATGACAGCTATTTGAATGCTCCTTCACTCACACTTCCCACTGTGCATGACCCTGATTCCCAACTTCCCCCTCTCCACTTCATCCAAACTAGCAGGAAGCATTCTTGAGAATTTGGCATCCCTCATTCCTGCCATCCATAACTTACCCTTTTTATAATGGTCAAAAGGGAGGAATGTTAACATTCAGACCTGCCCCTTGGAGGCCTGCCCAATACGCAGGGAATACCTTGGCCTGCTCAGGGCCCTGACAACATCATGTGCTCATTGCTACATGGTCTCTCTGTGCATGCACGAAGTCCCCTCATAAAAAGTGGGCCCACTGCTCACCTTCTCTCTTTTCTCTCTTCTTCTCTCTTTAGCCCCCTGCCTGTTCTCTTTCCCTCTCTTTCTGCCTCTTTGTCTCTCTCTCTCTCTTTTCCTCTCTTTCTTTCTCTTCCCATGAGGCAGCTCTGTGCTCCATTTTCCTCTCCTCTCTCCCTTCCCTCTTCACTACTAATAAAACTCTCCATGTGAACACCATCTGCATGGTGCGAGTGACTTTCTGCTGTGCCCCTTGGCTCTACTCACCATGGCTTCTTGCCTTGCCCTTTTTATAATACAATAGACAGCAGTGTAAGAACAGTCAATAACAGCCAGGATAATATGTCTCCACCAGAGTTCAGCTATCCCACCACAACAGGCCCTGAATATTCCAACATAGCTGAAGCACAAGAAAAAGACCTTAAAATCAACTATGATGGTTTTTACCAAGATGGTTTTAACCAAGATGATAGAGGTCCTTAAAGAGGAAATGAATAAACCCCTTAAAGGAATCCAGGAAAACAGAAACAAGCAATTGGAGGAAATGAATAAATCTCTCTTAAAAAGTCAAGAAAAAACAAACAGTTGCAAGAAACAAATGCAAGTGTTCAAGACTTGAAAATGAAAATAGAAACAATAAAGAAAACAGAAAATGAAGAAGTCCTGGAAATGAAAAATTTAGGAATGGGAACAGGAGCCATAGAGACAAGCTTCACCAATAGAATATAAGAGATAGAAGAGAAAAATCTCAAGCATTGAAGATATGATAGAATAAATGCATATATCAGTAAAAGAAAATATTAAATCTAAAAAACTCCTGACACAAACATCTAGGAAATCTGGAACACCATGAAAAGACCAACTCTACAAATAATAGGAATAGAGGAAGAAGAATTCCAGCTCAAAGGCCCTGAAAATATTTTCAGCAAAATAATAGAAGAAAAATTTCCTAACCCAAAGAAGGGAATTCCTATAAAGGCACAAGAAGCATATATAATACCAAATAGATTGAAGTAGAAAAGAAAGTCCCCTTGCCACATAGTAATCAAAACTCTAATCATACAGAACAAAGAAAGAATATTAAAAACTGCAAAGGAAAAAGACCAAGTAACATATAAAGGCAGACCTATTAGAATTACATCTGGTTTTTAAATGTAGACTCTAAAAGCCAGAAGGGCTTAGGAAGACATGCTGCAGACTCTGAGAGACCACAGATGACAGCCCAGACTACTATACCCAGTAAAACTTTCAATCACTATAATGGAGAAAATAAGATATTCCATAAATCAAATTAAAAAAAATATCTGTCTACAAATCCAGTCCTACAGAAGGTGTTATAAGGAAAAAATCCAAATCAAGGATATTAACTACATATGTGAAAACACAGGAAATAGTCTCACATCACAAAACCAAAAGATGGGAAGCACACACACACACACACACACACACACACACACACACACACACACATGCACACACATGCACACATACATACACACAACCACCACCACCTTTAACAACAACAAAATAACAGGAATCAACAATCATTATTCATTGATATCTCTCAACACCAATGGCCTCAATTCCCAAATAAAAATACAAAGATTAACAGAATAGATTTGAAAACAGGACCCATCCATTTGCTGCATACAAGAAACACACCTCAACATTAAGGATAAGCATTACCTCAAGTAAAAGGTTATAAAAAGATATATTCCAAGCATATGGACCTAAGAAGCAAGTCGGTGTACCTTTGAATATCTAACAAAATAGACTTCACACCAAAATTAATCAAAAGAGTTGGGGAATGACACTACATATTCATAAAAGGAAACATCCACCAAGATAATATTGCAATTCTTAACATCTATGCCTCAAATACAAAGTGTTTGTAAAAGAAAAACTATTACAGCTTAAACCACACACTGATCCTCACACACGGAGAGTAGTAGACATTAATACCCCCACTCTCACCAATGGACAAGTCATCCAGACAAAAACTAGTCAGAGAAATGTTGGAGCTAACTGATGTTATAAACCAAATGAACCTAACAGATATTTACAGAACATTCAACTCAAACACAAAAGAACATACCTTCTTCTCAGTACCTCACAGAACTTTCCCCCCAAATTGACAACATGCAAAGCAAGTCTCAATAGACATAAGAAAACTGAAAAAACATCCTGCATCCTATAAGACTACATGGATTAAAGCTGAATATCAACAGCAACAGAAACAACAGAAAGCTTACAAATTCATAGAAACTGGACAACTCACTACGGAGTGATAAATGAGTCAAGACAGAAATAAATACTTTCTAGAATTCAATGAAAATGAATATACAACATACCCAGACTTATGAGATGCAATAAAAGTGGTGCGAAGAGGTAAGTTCTTAGCACTAAGTGCCTACATAAGAAAACTGGAGAGTTCATACTAGCAACTCAACAGCACACCCAAAAGCTCTAAAACAAAAAAAGTAAGCATACCCAAGAAGAGTGAATGGAATGAAATTATCAAATTGAAAGCTGAAATCAATAAAATAGGAACAAAGAGAACAGTACAAAGAATCAATGAAACAATGGGTTGGTTCTTTGAGAAAATCAACAAGTTAGACAACCCTTATCCAAACTAATGAAAAGACACAAAAGAATATCCAAATTAATAAAATCAGAAATGAAAAGGGTATATAACAACAAACACTGAGGAAATCCAGAGAATCACAAGGACATACTTTAAAAAGCTGCACTCCACCAAAATCAAAGAAATGGGTAATTTTCTCAATTGGTACCACTTACCAAAGTTAAATCAAGATCAGATAAACAATTTAAATAGACCTATAGCCCCTAGTAAAATAGAAGCAGTCATTAAAATCTTCCATCCCCCAAATGCCTAGGGTCAGATTGTTTTAGCACAGAATTCTAGCACTTTCCAAGAATAGTTAATACCTGTACTCTTCAAATTATTCTACAAAATAGGAATAGAAGGAACATGAATTGCTCAATTCATTTCATAAGGCCACAGTTACCCTGATACCCAAACCACATAATGACCCAACAAAGAAAGAGAATTAGAGACCAATTTCCCTTATGAACATAGATACAAAAAATACTCAATAAAGTATTTGCAAACCAAATCCAAGAACACACCAAAAATCATCTACCATGATCCAGTGGGCATCTTTCCAGAGATGCAGGAATGGTTCAACATACAAAAATCTGTCAATGTAGCCCACAATGTAAATAAACTGAAAGACAAAAGCCACATGATCATCCCACTAGATGCTGAAAAAGCCTTTGACAAAATCCAACACCTCTCATGATAAGCATCCTGGAGAGACTAGGGATACAAGGGACATACCTAAACATGATAAAAACCTTCTATAGCAAGTCAATAGCCAACATCAAATTAAATGGAAATTCAAAGGAATTCCACTAACATCAGGAACAAGACAAGGTTGTTCACTCTCTCCTTATCTATTTCAATATAGTACTTGAAGTTTTAACTACAGCAATAAGACAATTTAAGGAAACCAAAGGGATACAAATTGGAAAGAAGTCAAAGCATTGTTATTTGTAGATGATATGATATTATATATAAGTGACCCTTAAAAATTCTATCAGGGAACTCCTACAACTGATAAACACCTTCAGTGAAGTGACTGGATACAAGATTAACTCACAAATCAGTTGCCCTCCTGTATACAAATGACAAAGGGACTGAGAAAGAAATCAGGGAAACAACACCCTTCATAATAGCCTCAAATAATATAATATAATATCTTGGGGAAATGCCAGCCATGCAAGTGAAAGACTCATAGGACAAAAACCTCAAGACTTTGAAGAAATAAAGATCCCCCATGCTCATGGATCTGTATGATTAACATAATAAAAATGACCACCTTACCAAAAGCAATCTACAGATTCAATGCATTCCCCATCAAAATTCCAACACAATTCTTTTTTTTCAACAATTTCAATATTCAGTCAAATGATTCACTGAACAGTCGCTGAACGATTAAGTACATGATGCTTACACATTAAATACATGACAATTATACATTAAACACTTGGTGAGTACAGACAGTAAAATATTATTCAGCTCTTTCTTAAGAAAAATTAGTTTGAAGGATATTTAAGGATATAGAGAAGAATTTGCATTATTGCACTTCACAAAGAAAGTTTAATAATCTATTATCTCAGTTTTATTGTATGTGTTCATAGGTATGTATGAACATATGCATATGTACACAACTATGCACACAATCGTTGGTGAAATGTGGGAGTTAAAGCAAAATCCAAATGTGACCCATGTCACTTTTCATGGCTCTTCCTTCTGACTGTCTGGCAATCTTTCCAGTTCTCTCCTGCCTCTTCCCTGGATGCTGACTTCTTCCAGTCCTTCCTCTCCCTCTCAGCATTTCTCCATGGGTGCTGGAAGGAGTGAACCCACCCCTGCCCTCAGCCCACTCCCTCCCACTGTCCCCTGGCTTTGACTCCCCTCTTCCTCCAGGCCCTCTTTCTCACCCTCTTCCTTGAGCACACTTGGCCATGGAGAAGTGTAGACAGTTAGATCAACAGTGAGTTTATAGATCCCAGAGCACAGTCTGGCCATGGGTACTGGAGCTTGATAGGACCTACTGGGGGAGCCTGCCAACACAATTCTTTACAGACCTCGAAAACACAATTCTCAACTTCATATGGAAACACAAAAAACCCAGGATAGTTAAGATAATCTCGAAATAGAAAAGAATTTCCAGAGATATCACCATCCCTGATTTCAAGCTCTACTACAGAGCTGTAGTACTAAAAACCACATGGCATAAAAATAGATATGTTGATCAATGTGACAAGTTGAAGACCCAAGCAGAAATTTACAGACCTATGGACACCTGATTTTTTTATATAATGAAAAAGAAAACATCTTCAATAAATGGTGCTGGTCAAACTGGATGTCCACATGTAGGAATACAAATAGATTCATATCTATCACCATGAACAAAACTCAAGCCCAGATGGATCAAAAACATCAACATAAAACCAGATACATTGAACCTGATAGAGGAGAAAGTGGGGAGTAGCCTCGAATTCATCAACACAGGAGACTTCCTGATGATATAACAAAAACATGCTATTGACACTCGCTCCATTTTGTTATTTCTTTACTTCCTCTCTCCCTAGTCACAGTCTATTCTTCCCCCACTGTGTCCTCAGCCTAATGGCCAACGGTAAAGCTCAGATCCCTAATTGGCAATGTGTAACTGCTCAGATACTTGGTACGTAAATGTTCGCATGCACATCGAAACTCCAGGGTAGTTTCCAAGGAAGCAGACATGGTGGGCATGAGATTTGACCTCCATTGTTTCCAGATAGTGTTCTAACTTGACCACAACAAACAACTTGTGACATGACCCCAGGCATGTGAGATGGGTAACAAGAAGTTCAAGAAACTTTGAGGAAATTCCTTTAGGTACAAGAACTGGATTAAAAACAAATGCACAATGACAGCACACAATTGAGCCTAAACAAATCCCCATCTCAGAATGTAACCACAGCTCCAGTCACAGATGAAGAGTGAAGACCAGCATCTTCCAACCAGTTGTTCCCCTAGCAAAGAAAGAGGTGGTAATGGGGGGATCGGATGGATAAACACCAAGTGAGCAGCCAACCATGCCTGGGCAGTTTCTTTTCATAAGAGATATTAGTAATTAAAATATGGCAAAAGCATAAAGACTGAAAATGAAATAATAGGCTAGTCTGTGCATGGCAAGGGTAGGGGAAAGAGAGCAGCCAAGAAATATTTATGAAAAGCTTCATTCAAAACACCCTTGGTAAGAGTGGGACAAAGGTACTTTTGAAAAATGAATGCAATCCACACTAAAGACCTTTGAATCTTATATCCATATAAGCTATAGCTTTTTGGAATGAATTAACAGTATATATTAGTGATTTTAAAATTCTATTTTTTTTATTTGTATGTGTGTGTGTGTGTGCGTGTGCGTGTGCGTGTGCGTGTGCGTGTGCGTGTGTGTGTGTGTGTGTGTGTGTGTGTGTGTGTGTGTGTATGCCATGTGTGCTAGTGTCATATGAAGGAGTCACAGGAGGATGTGGAATCCCTGGAAGTTAGAGTTACAGGCAATCGTGAACCTGCCCAACATGGATGGGTTTTGGGATCTTAATTCAGGTCCTCCAGAAGGGCAGCAATTGCTCTTACCTACTGAGCCATTTCAAGAGTCCTAATAATGATTTTTTAAAACAACTATTTGTTCTTTACTGGTCAAATAAGTAAAATACAAACAAAGATTAGGGCAAGATATGAAAAATACAAATTTTACTTGATGGATGTACTAGCCCATGACACTGGTAAACAAGTAGCATTTGCTCATTTTTTCCAGCACCAGTGAACATTTGCAAATAAGCACCATGACCACAAAGGGCATTTTAACCTGTTCCATATACAATAAAAGCAGAGGCTACACATATGCACTGTGTTAAGTGGAAATTAGTAGAGCAGAGCACATATGAAGAAACCAAAGTGCAGCCACTTGAGTAGAGAAACAGTGTTTTAACTTATGTCTCTGACGGCTGCGACAAGGGACACATTTGGCCGCAAGCTTTGACTGCTGAGCTTAGGAACAGCAGTGTTCTGTGTACTCTGAGCACCCCTTCCCCACACCCTCACCAGCCTGAGTACCATTCCTCATGTGAGTGGTTTTCATTTAAGGAACTCGATGAAACATTCTTCATGGCACCCCAGCTGAGTCCTCCCCTCCCTGTCTATTTCCCAGGAGTCAGGTTTCTATTTCTGTCTAACCCACTTCTCTTTCCACTATGCCTCACAGATATCCTCTTGCTCAGCCAATTGCTTCATTGTATTTGCTTCTCAAAGGGTCTGGAATAACACTAGTATAGTGAGAAAACCCACTCTACAACCACAGTTTACCCAGGGAACGAGAATGAACAGGTCTCCTACTGAGTGCACACGAACAAGTCGACAGTCAACTAGCAATCTGCAGATAGCTCAGTAATTGTGGGCATAAAGAGTGAGTCAGGAAGCCCAGGCAACAGGCAGATCCACTGAAGAAACAGTGTCTATGATCCAGATCCAAAGGTGTTTATGCTTTTTGTAAAAGCTCTAGCTCACCTTAGGGTTTAAATAGATATGTAACATTATCAACACCACTAATGTTGGACCTTTAATAATATCAGGTTCCATGGGAACTTCTTTTGTGTATAAATCCTGAGCTCCACAGTGTTGAAGGAAGCCAGGAAATGAGCAAATATCAGCAATGATGGAAACAGCCCGTGCTCACAGTGGAAGCCTGTCCTGGGACGCAGAAGGCACTCATTAATTGTTTGCTGGTTCAACGGACTGAATTCATATTGTATATGAATGAGCTTCATATGAAATCCCGTGGAAGTAAAGGGTTCTCTTTTCTGACTGATGAGCTATCTATCACCTTACTGCTAGTAGTAACTGATGGGGGAATGTCTTTCTGTATGCTGCGAATATGTGTTGCTCTGATTGGTTGATAAATGAAGTTTTGGTCTATGGCAAGGCAGCTTAGAGGCAGGTGGGAAGTTCAAAGAGAAAGACAGGAAGAAGGCTGGGGGAGACACCAGCGAGCCACCCAAGGAACAACATGTAATGGGATGCAGGTAAAGCCACGGAACATGTGGCGATAAATAGATTAATAGTTGTGGGCTAATTTAAGATCTAAGAGCTAGCTAGTCAAAGGCTTGAGCCATGGCCATGCAATTATAATTAATATAAGCCTCTGTGTGTTTATTTGGGGGGATACAAGTGGCAGGCTGGGACACAGGAAATCTTCCTACTACAAGTAACTTATAATGTCCTCCAAATCCCATCTCTTTCCAGTTACCTTCACATCCAAGTTCTTGGAAACAGTTTCTAGGGCAGAAAAGAGTTCTTGAAATGATTTCTCAACTTGTCGGCACTCATGCCTGATGAGCTGGATGTCTCCGGAAAGCTTCACAATGCTTGAATCACATCTAGTGTTAAGATGGAAATCTGTGTGAGATCAGCAAGTTCATAAAACTGTAAACTGTAAGCAGGATCTAGGTATTCACTTGACGTTCAAATTTCTCCATGCTGGCAGATGTGGGGGCCATGTAGAGACTGAAAGAAGCAAGTGTGGTCACAACACTGAGGTACTGTGGGAGCACTGTGAGGAGTGGAAGGAAATGTTATATTTCAGCTGTAGGGATTTTTCTTTTCTTTTTTAAAGGCGAGGTCTCACTGTGTACCTCTGATGGCCTGCTACATAGACAAAGCTGGCCCTGAAATCACAAACCTACAGCTGCCTTCCCTCCCCAGGGCTGGAATTAAAGGCATGTGTTAACATGCCTGGCTAAAGCTGAGTGGTTTTTGTTTTTGTTTTTTACAGATTCTGGTGTTCAGGCAATATACTCAGTTGCCTTGGGTTAGTCAGTTCTGCCAACTTTTCCTCTTCTTTATCATGCTCTGAATCCACTTTTCTCTCTCAGCCGTTTTTTTTCTCTCTGTCAGTTTTTCTTTGGTTAGAGAAAATATCTGAATTAACTAAAATGTTCTACTCTATCTTCAAAAACATTGTCCAGTTCTTTTAGCTTCTAACAAAACTTCTCTTCCTGGACTAGTCTCAAACTGGTGTTGGTAGGACAAAGGCACTTCACACTGACACCTGAATAAAACTTTCGGTCCTTAGGCAGCTCTGGGTGTTTCAGGGAAGGAAGTCTGGTGAGAGTATGGCAGGGAAGAGCATGCAGAACTGTGGCCCTCTGTTGCCTACGCCTCTCCAGGAGACTCTGCCTGCTGCGTTAAGGACCAGTTTCAGCTGTTGCTCATGTGTGAGTGAATGGTAGGACACAGCACTGAAGAACTGGTTAGTTGTCATTCTATAAAACAACTGTTTTTGATTGTCATCAAATAATAGTTGCAAGAAATCACAATTTCATTTCATCATGCCAAGTAACATAAATATCTTAGGACTACTAATATTTTGTAAACTCCACAACTGAATTTTTTTCTTTAAGACTTTGGAACCAACAGTGAATTAAGATAGTAATCTTGTCTAGCACTCTGTGAAGGGAGGCTATGCTGTGGGGAGACAAAATAGGAGTCAGTCTGATTGAATGAGAACAGCATGCTATGCACCCATGTTAGGAATGAGAACAGTACACTATGCACTCATGTCATGGTCAAAAACTGTTGTATACATTTGTGCATACTAACTGTAATGGTTGGAATGGCAACTCGGCTGTTGATTTGTTAGAATGCCCTTATGTGAATCCACGTTGAGACCATACCTCCCCAAGACGAGAGAGGAGCTGCTGCCACTTGCATTACTTCCTGTCCCCTCTGCCATCCTCTCCTTTCTCTCCACTCTCTGGGACAGCAGCTGGTGTGCACAATGGAGGCTCTAACTAAGAAGCTGGTGTCAAACAGACCAGGCTTCGAGTCCTAGCTCTGCATTTCTTAGGTTTGTGATCTGGGATGAATTTCTTAACACTTATGAGTTTGGATTTTCTACACTGGAAAAGAAGTAGTTCAGGGACCAGTGTCGCTGAAGTCATCGTCTGCACAGCTGCATCATTTTTACTCCACATTATCCCATTGGCGAATGTGTGCACATGTCTTCTGAAATGCTGCCAGCTCAACTTTCAGGACTCTTAGGTGGCTCTCCTAACAGTACTACTACCCAAAGTTAAGGCCAGGAGGGGGCAATGGGTATGAATTATTTAGACAGTGCTTGGCACTGTGGGATCATATACATGAAGTTGGCAGCTTTATTTACTATCTGAACGTTGTCCCTGGTGTATTCTTACCCTGCAAACCTAACCCCATGGATGCTGAAGTCCAGGATTGATCAACAGCTCTTTATTCCCAGGGGCTGTTCTTTGTGTCTACCCTTCTCTAGGATAATTTTGCTTCTGATAAAACATGCCCATTATAAACCATGTTTTCTGAGGCTGGTTGACTTTATAGACATAGAGCCCACAGATATGATGGCTGAATGTGTACTTCTCTACTACAGGAAATATTTTTTTCTGGTATAAATTACTTCAAAAGAAACATAGACTTGAATTGCTGGCTTTTTACATCTGCCATCTCAACTACAGACAGTGTCTGTTGCCCACACCCTCAAAAAAAAAATCTCGATGAAATAAATGTACATAGCTGCTCCTTCAGTGCTGTTGTAAATATTTTGTTCTTTTTAAATGTCAAATTGTATGATGCTTGAATTGTGTTCTATAACTGAAAATTCAGTTATTGGATTTTCATTCTATATTCCTTAGCAGATATTTTATGCTCCCTCCAATTCTTCTTTTAATTTTAATTTATTTCTTTGTTGGCCAGATTTTGTTTTTCTGATTTCAGTGGAAGAGCTGCTTAGGCATATTCAAATACTTAAGTGTTAAAGGAGGCTGTTTGCTCTCACATTTGTGGAAGAATGACTTAAGACAATATTTTCCTTCCATTCATGAACTGACTAGAAGGGTACAGGTGTATTTCATTCTTCTGATGGCACCTGTCTCCTGTCACCCTTGGGAAGGTGACTTGGCTAAGATAGTTTTTATTTCATTCAAATATTATAGGTATTGTGCCATTCTTTTCAGGAATATTCCACATCCATGTAACTTTGTTAAAGTACATTGTTATAATTTAAATTTTTTAAAATCTCTTCCTGGGCTTAATTTATTAAGTCAAATTTTACTGTTGAGCAAATAACTAATAAAAATTACAGTTACTGTAGGGTGAACACTAGCTGTTTCAGGCATCTTGTGGATGTTAATGAGGTATCTCCCACAGGTAAGGGTGGTCACTGTGCAGTGGGACTGGGCTTGCTCCTCCCTGCCTGCCCCAGTTCTCTCTAGAGACAAAGCTGAATATCGTTAGGGAACTCTGTGGTGTCACCCTTTGCTTTTGATGTAGAAATTCGAGTGGTGTAATTAAGGTTCCTAAGGCCATTTCCACATGCTTTTCTGATTTACAACTCCAAGACTTCTTGATATGCCTCATCCTAATGGGTTCATCTTTGAAGGAGAAAAATAACTTCACTGTAGATTTAATGCTGCCCTTAGACAGCACTAACTTAGAAGTTCATGCAGCTTTTTGTGAAACTGGGAGATTTTCAGTTTGAACTCTTGCTTTCTATTTCTGGGCAATTCCCCTCATAAGGTATATTCTCCAACATTTTTGTCTATCATCTCCTCTCTCTCTTTCTCTCTTTCTCTCTTTCTCTCTCTCTCTCTCTCTCTCTCTCTCTCTCTCTCTCTCTCTCTCTCTCTCTCCTCTCTCTCTCCTGTCTCTCTGTCTGTCTCTGTCGGTCTGTCTGTCTGTCTGTCTCTCTCTCCCTCTCCCTCTCTCTCTCTCTCTCTCTCTCACATACATTTATCTATCATCTTGGAGTTCTGACCCCACTCCAGCTGCATGGCCACACACGCGCAGTTCAGCAGCTAAACAAGGGGTCTTGCGTCTTACATCATCAGTGCACGCTGGTGATTATGTGCATGCGGCATGGTCATGCAATCAACGCATGCTTGGCATAGCTCTGTAAGCCCGCTTGTGCATGTTCACAGGAACCCTTAAAAAGCCGGACACAAAACTGCCAAATACTGGCACACGCTATACGACCAGCTCTTGAAAGCCACCAGGTCCCTGTTTAAGTGTGGGAAAGAAGGCCACATGGGCTAATGCATGCCCTGCTGGGCCATTGATTGAGCCTTGTTCAAAGTGCCACCTAGAGAGATAAGTGGTCAGCTGACTGCAACCAGGCACCCAGCAGCGTGGGGACAAACAAAGACCTCCAGCAGACCTCCTAGGCTTGGCCATGGGCTCGAAGGGAACCCAGGATGTAGCATGGAGGTGATCTGTTTCCTTCCTGTTGGACACCGAACCACTTACTCAGTCCTGAATTATACCACCAAATTGAATCAAATCATATTTCATTCAAAAGGAAGTGTTTATTGCTTCTGTTTTTCAAATATATATATATTTAAGTGGGGCCATGGGTTCACTCGTGATTATCTTATTAACTTGATATATAACTCACACAAATCTAAAAGACATTGTCTAATAAATATAGAATGATATGTAAACATTGTGTTTATTTACTTGTATATGATATATCTGGGTTGTCAGTTAATTTTTCTTTGACGACATCTAACCACGAGTCTTATTTCCTAAACAGTATTGACCCTTTAGAGGAATAAAGTGACACTTCAGAACTGTGGAGTCTTTGCTAGTGCCACCAGGTTATCTGTGTTGGAGGACACTGGGCTCCTCACCTGCCTCTACCCCTCCTGCTTCCCCTTTGAGCACCATGCCCATTCTGGTTAAGATCCCACATACTTCCCAGATGTGACAGTTTGAGACCTTCCCTTTGGGGTCCTGCCCCCACTTTTATGACCAGGGTCCTTTTGAGCAGGGAGAAGTGGTAAATATTTAGATAGAGAGACCTAGACGATGAGAGGAAAGATAGAAACACAGGACAGCCTTGGGAGGGCCTTGGTCAAAACTCACTATCCCAGAACTTTATTCAAAAGGTTTTTTATAACAATGCCAAGGGAGGAGACAAAAGACCTCCCCCTTGTTAGATACAACCAAGTGTAGACCCTTCCAAACACCTGGTACCCAGGCCCATGGTCCAATCATCCTCTTATATAGCCCTGCTGGTAAAGCAAGCTCAGATCTCACTAGGAAACCTCTGTGGGCTCCAACACTTCTCTTCTTTGTCCCCACTGCCTCTGCTGAATAATGGGGGGACAAATATTCAACCAGACCCCAGACCAAAAATTTAGATATGTTTCCTAAAAATTTTGACATGTATTCCTCTGTCCTAATTAATGTTAATTCATGTAGTCATCCTATAGATTATATTTTCCCGTGCCTGTCCTCTGCACTGGACATCCATGGCTAGTGACTTAGTTCAGGCCCTCCCTGCTTCTACCCTGGATTGCTGCAACAGACTGCTCCTGATGTTTGTGCCCTCTTTCTGTGTACACCACCACTTCAGATATTATTAGAATGCCACCAAATATATCACCCCTCACCTAAAACCCTCTGTGGCTATTTACAACCTTCTACATGAAGTTCAAACTTCAGCCCACAAGGTCCCTCATTTTTCAACTTTGGCTGCTTCTTTGGCATTATCTCCCATCTTTTCTTGAATGCATACTCCAGAATAACATAGCCAGAATACTCTTCTCTTTGGCAGGCCTTGGAACACGCCTCAGCAGACCTTCCCTTTGTTCTTTTCCAAACATTTTCCCTCCTCCTGTATGAAGTGTCTTTCCCACCTTTCTTAGCTGGTTACTACAAATCCTTCAAAAACTCATCCTGAGTATTGGCTCCTTGGAGCAACCTCTTCCACTCAGTGTGGTTTGAACATTTACAACACACCAGGCTTTCAGGACAGTACTATCCTCATTGCTGGCAAGCTGTTGATAGAGGTGGTTTTGCCAGGTGAACAGTGAAGAGCTGAGAGGGGACTGTGTTGTTGAATCTTAGCTTGGTATATGGTAAATGATAAGTTGAATGAGTTGTGGTTTTGTTTTTGGTTTTGAGATTGTAACCTTGGATGTCATGAAACTAGATATATAGAACAGACTGTCCTTGAACTCACAGATCTCCACCTGCTTCTCCCTCCAGAGGTCTGGGATTAAAGGTGTGTGCCACCATTCCTGGGTATGAATGCATTTTTATTGAACTGGCAGAATAGATATCCTGTAATAATCTGGATTAACTCTGTATCTTTCCAAATCCAAGTGCTGTCAGTATGATAGAATTAGGTGAGGCAACTGACAGGTGGTAGACCATGGGAACTCCTCCCAAATGAACCAAATTAAGGCCCTCGTGGAAGTCTTCAGGTTTCTGCCACACAAGAACACTGTCTATTCCCCTGGAAGATGCAGGTCTCACAAGACAATGGACTTGCTGTCCTGGAGTATGGATTCCCAGCCTCTGAAATTATGAGACACTTGAGTTTTTGTTCTTATAAATATCAAGTTTCAGGTATTCTGTGACTGCCGCATAAATAGACTAAGAGAAGTTTGACTTCGATGACAGCCATCTAATTCTCATCTGCTAATTTACTTTTTGGAAAGAATAGGATGAAGGTGGAAAATTCAAGGAACAAGGATCTGGCAGAAGATGTAGAGGTGGAAGATACCTATGGTAATCCACTCTCAAGTAATTTCCCATGTGTCTGTCAGGCCAGTCCAGCCATAGTCATTACCGAACTTCTGATATATCTGTCAGTGTTTCTACCACTGTCATTATCTAGGAGGGATTTTTATGATTCATACACTGGTAACTCTTGATTTAAACATCTCATGCAAAAGGTGCTACTCAGAACTCCATTTGTCTGATTTGTATATAATCATTGGACACTTTAAATACTTTATTTCCCAGAATGTAACACACTTGGGGATATTGTGTGTTTATGTGGGTGTTCTGAGTATAACTGTTGGCATCTGGGCAGTTGAAGGCTGTAAAGACAAGACTCTGGGTATTCCCACTAACACAAAACTGGACATTCTATGTAAGAGCTCCTGGAACTGAGAGTGAGCATCAGACTTTCAAAGTTTTGTGAGGCAGTTTCTTAACTGCAGGTCACCCACTTAACTCAATGTAAATCGGCAGTTCATCTTTTAAACTGTGAAATTTTTCTGAGAGGAATTCCATAGCCAATAGTGTCTGGTAAACCTTAGCTGAGCACATTTCTCACCTGGCTACTCTTCCTCGAAGGTCTCCAACTCCATGCTGGTGTTTGGTGTTTAGCTCCTGCACTGCAAAGTTAGTTCCTGTGGCTGCCTGGTCTCGAATTCTTATTTGGTCTTCTAGGATCTGTAATTTTGAGTTACGGCCATAATTAATTTCCCAATAACATGATAAGAGAACATCACTAAAATGCACATTGTGGTTAGGCAGATGGGGAAAAGGGAGAGGGGGAGAGGAGGGGGAGAGAGATGTATTAACAGAGGGAGGCTGATGTAGTTTCAGCTGAGTGCTGCCAAGGGCTAATGAAGTCTCAATAATTTTTGAACACTAGCCAGAAAGTCAGGCTTCATGTGAAATCTCTGAATTCAAAAACATTGTCATCTACTATGAAAATCAGTATGGCTGTTCCTCAAGAAGCTGGGAACAGATCTTCCTCAAGATTCAGCTATACCACTCTTGAGCATATATCCAAAGGACTCTGCATTCTACCACAAAGACACTCATCCGTGCTGCTCTATTCATAATAGCGAGAAATGGAAAATAGCCTAGATGTTCATCAACAGATGAATGGATAATGAAAATGTGGTACCTTTACACAATAGAATATTATTCAGCTGTTAAATAAAAAACAAAATCATGAAATTCTCAGGTAAATATATACAGCTAGAAAAAAGTAGTCTTCAATGAGGTAACGGCCCCCAAAATACAAATGTGGTATACATTCTCTTATATAGGAATGCTAGCTTTTAAATATTCAACAGGCATGCTACAATCCATATAACCACAGAGGTTAGGGATAAAATAAGGGCCTAGCAGGGAGGGGAGGGTCTCTGAAGGAAGGAGGAATAAAATATATGGTTATGAAGAGACACGGTGAAGGCTGAACAGAAGGATTGAGTAGAGAGGAGGAGGGAAGAGGGGTAAAGAGGGAATATGAGGAGGGAACAGCTAATACTAAGGGCCATTTGAGGGGTCATGTGGAAATCTACTAGAGTAGAGGCTTTTAAATATTTATATATATGAAAGAAATCTAAAAGAAGTCATCAAATAATGGAGAAGACAAAACCCAAACTAGACATCATTTTGTAAAGTGTCTACTCTACATTTCTTAGAGATTATAAAAGACTTACATCATATGTATGTTCAGATTTTATCCCTATTATCATATCTCAAATGTGTTCTGGCATTTTCCTATAGTACCAAGTTGGTAGTGTTGACAATAGTGGTTTTAAAAATATTTTACACCAACTTGTAACTATTAACTTAAAAATAAAAAAAACCCCTATTCCTTAAAAGTAATATTTTAGTTGAAAAACAACTTCAGTGTACACTGACAAAATGTTTAGTTGAGCAAAAAGAGCATAGTATTTTGGAAAAAAATAACTTGTGATTTATGGAAACATTTGAGTTTAGTTTTATATTTAACAATAAGCAACAGTATTTTTCTAAGAAAAAAAATCCCTGCTCTAAGGTGTTTGACTCCTTATTGTGGAATATTACTTTAACTATGTAATGGTGTGTTGTATTTATTTGTGCTACATTTGTTTAATTATGTAAAGATGTGTTACTGTTTTATCTTGCCTGCCTAAGGCACCTGATTGGTCTAATAAAAAGCTGAATGGCCAATGGCTAGGCAGTAAAGGGATAGGCGGGGTTGGTGGGTAGAGAGAATAGGAGGAGGAATCTAGGCTTGAGAGAGAAGAGAAGAGAAGGAGGGCGAAAGGGAGGGAGACGCCCAGGACCAGCCAGCCAGCCACAGAGTAGGACATACAGAAGGAAAGAAAGGTAAAAAGCCCTGAGGCAAAATGTAGATGAAGAGAAATAGGTTTAAGAGCTATAAGTTTAAGTTTAAGAGCTAGTGGGACAAGCATAAGGTAAGGCTGAGCACTCATAACTAATAGTAAGTCTCCATTGTCGTGATTTGGGGGCTGATGGACAGAGAAGGCCAGCTACAATGCCTCTTATGGTATTAATATTTCCACTATAATTTCAATCAACACTCATCGTACTATAGCACCCAAAGATGGGAAGACAAATGCCTGAACTGTGTTTATACTTGATGAATTTTACCAGGCAAAAGGAGGTTTTAAAAAGTGAATGATAGGAATGGAAAAGACCTTACACACACAGATTTCCCCCATTTTTTAAACTGGCAGATTGGGACAATCTGTGAGCAAGGAAACCTGACCCCTAGACACTGCTGTCAGTGGTACTTCCTGTGCATGGACAGCCAGTTTCCTGAGGCCTCTGCTAGGTTGGACACAATCCAGGGGGTGGCCCGAGCCCATGAGGGCACCACAAATTGGACTTTAGTTGGGATAAGGAAGGGAGTGTAAATCAGATGACTTACATGGAGAAATGAGACTGAATCAAAGTCTATTGCATATACGAAATTCTGAAAGATTTTATAAAATATATGTGTATTTTAAAAGTAAGCATCAAAAACGTTTTTGGTTTTGTCTTTTGCATTGCTTTTCCTTCAGTAAAGACCAGTTATGAGCCAGGTGTGGTGGTGCATGCCTTTAGTTCCAGCACTAATCCTAGTGCTAAGGAGGCAGAGGCGGGTGGATCTCTGTGAGTTCAAGGCCAGCCTGGTCTATAGTGAGTTCCATGACAGCCAGAGTGACATAGTGAGACCCTGTCTCAAAGAACAAAGAAACAAAAAACAAAGAAAATGGAGATGAAGGAAGTAGTTCTGCAGTACCTGGAGATTTTCTAGGATGAAACCAAGTAGAGTATAGGAGCGGCCAACTCACTGTAGTGTAGACCGGTGATGTACATAGCAATGCACACTGCAGACCATCTCAGTGTAGTGTAGACCTGTGATGTACACAATGCACACTGCAGACCATCTCAGTGTAGTGTAGACCTGTGATGTACACAGTGCACACTGCAGATCATCTCATTGTAGTGTAGACCTGTGATGTGCATAGTGCACACTGCAGATCATCTCAGTGTAGTGTAGACCTGTGATGTGCACAGCAATGCACACTGCAGATCATCTCAGTATAGTGTAGACCTGTGATGTGCACAGCAATGCACACTGCAGACCATCTCAGTGTAGTGTAGACCTGTGATGTACATAGTGTACACTGCAGATCATCTCAGTGTAGTGTAGACCTGTGATGTACACAGTGCACACTGCAGATCATCTCAGTGTAGTGTAGACCTGTGATGTACACAGCAATGCACATTGCAGACCATCTCAGTGTAGTATAGACCTGTGATGTACACAGTGCACACTGCAGACAATCTCAGTGTAGTATAGACCTGTGATGTATACAGTGCACACTGCAGATCATCTCAGTGTAGTGTAGACCTGTGATGTACATAGTGCACACTGCAGATCAACTCAGTGTAGTGTAGACCTGTGATGTACATAGCAATGCACATTGCAGACCATCTCAGTGCAGTGTAGACCTGTGATATACATAGGGCACACTTCAGATCATCTCAGTGTAGTGTAGACCTGTGATGTTCATAGTGTACACTGCAGATCATCTCAGTGTAGTGTAGACCTGTGATGTACACAGCAATGCACACTGCAGACCATCTCAGTGTAGTGTAGACCTGTGATGTACACAGCAATGCACACTGCAGACCATCTCAGTGTAGTGTAGACCTGTGATGTACACAGTGCACACTGCAGACCATCTCAGTGTAGTGTAGACCTGTGATGTACATAGTGCACACTGCAGATCATCTCAGTGTAGTGTAGACCTGTGATGTACATAGTGTACACTGCAGATCATCTCAGTGTAGTGTGGACCTGTGATGTGCACAGTGCACACTGCAGATCATCTCAGTGTAGTGTAGATCTGTGATGTACACAGTGCACACTGCAGATCATCTCAGTGTAGTGTAGACCTGTGATGTACACAGTGCACACTGCAGATCATCTCAGTGTAGTGTAGACCTGTGATGTACATAGTGCACACTACAGATAATCTCAGTGTAGTGTAGACCTGTGATGTACATAGTGTACACTGCAGATCATCTCAGTGTAGTGTAGACCTGTGATGTGCACAGCAATGCACACTGCAGATCATCTCAGTGTAATGCAGACCTGTGATGTACATAGTGTACACTGCAGATCATCTCAGTGCAGTGTAGACCTGTGATGTACACAGCAATGCACACTGCAGACCATCTCAGTGTAGTGTAGACCTGTGATGTACACAGCAATGCACACTGCAGACCATCTCAGTGTAATGTAGACCTGTGATGTACACAGCAATGCACACTGCAGATCATCTCAGTGTAGTGTAGACCTGTGATGTACACAGTGCACACTGCAGATCATCTCATTGTAGTGTAGACCTGTGATGTGCATAGTGCACACTGCAGATCATCTCAGTGTAGTGTAGACCTGTGATGTGCACAGCAATGCACACTGCAGATCATCTCAGTATAGTGTAGACCTGTGATGTGCACAGCAATGCACACTGCAGACCATCTCAGTGTAGTGTAGACCTGTGATGTACATAGTGTACACTGCAGATCATCTCAGTGTAGTGTAGACCTGTGATGTACACAGTGCACATTGCAGATCATCTCAGTGTAGTGTAGACCTGTGATGTACACAGTGCACACTGCAGATCATCTCAGTGTAGTGTAGACCTGTGATGTGCACAGCAATGCACACTGCAGATCATCTCAGTGTAGTGTAGACCTGTGATGTACACAGTGCACACTGCAGATCATCTCAGTGTAGTGTAGACCTGTGATGTACACAGTGCACACTGCAGATCATCTCAGTGTAGTGTAGACCTGTGATGTACACAGCAATGCACACTGCAGACCATCTCAGTGTAGTGTAGACCTGTGATGTACCCAGTGCACACTGCAGACCATCTCAGTGTAGTGTAGACCTGTGATGTACACAGCAATGCAAACTACAAACCATCTCAGTGTAGTGTAGCATTGACCTGTAATGTAACATAGCAATGTAATGAAGACTTCTGTAACACTGGGCAAGGCATATCCACACTAAGACACAGGTATGCATGTGAGTGTGTGTGTGTATGTGTGTGTGTGTGGGGGTGGCGTGGGGTGGGGGAGAGGTGCATCATGGGACAGGACCACAACAAATGGTATTGGTAACTTTGGTTACTTTTTAGTTTCAAAGCAGAATATTTGAATTTTTAACTTTATATAAAACTGAGCAAATACACTTTAAAAATAAGATAAAAAAAGCACAAGAAGTCATTGCAAATGTTATTGCTAAGGGTTCACTGAGGTCAGGCAGCCAGCATGTGCCTCAATGCAGGACCTGTGCAGCAGCAGCAGCAGCAGCAGCAGCAGCAGCAGCAGCAGCAGCAGCATCTCTTGCTGTCTTTGTTTGCTGTGGCACCAGGAGCGACGACTGAAATCATAGTGGAAATATGACCATCAGAGGGTCAAACACCACATAGCAGGGAATTTCTGTCAGAAAAATACTTGTTTGTTGGTGGTTGTTGTTTATTTTTTGGAGGGCCAGCCATCCAGCTCCCAATAAACCACACACGGAGGATTATTGTTACTTATGAATGCCCAGCCTTAGCTTGGCTTAGATCCTACCCAACTTTTCTTAATTTATCCCATCTACCTTTTGCCTCTGGGCTTTTCCCATTCTCTAACTTCTGTAAATCTTACTCTTATTCCATGACTTGCTGCGTAGCTGGATGGCTGGCTCCTGGGCCCTCCTCCTTCTCTCTTGCTCCTTGATCTTGCCTCTCAGATTTCTCCTTCTATATATTCTCTCTGCCTGCCAGCCCTGCCTGTCCTTTCTCCTGCCTTCCTATTGGCCATTCAGTTCTTTATTAGATCATCAGGTGTTTTAGACAGGCACAGTAACACAGCTTCACAGAGTTAAACATGCAACATAAACAAAAGTAACACACTTTACAATAACATTATTCTACAACACTGGTCGCTTATTGTTAAATGTTTAACAATGTGCTGCTGGCTATTATCCTTACTACATAAAAGAGCTTATCATATTAAACATAATTAAAACATGCTGAAACCCCAGAAGATATATTAGCAAAGTACATGGACAGAATATTAGCTGAGAAAATAAAAATTATCATAATCAGATTAACAAGTGGATTCAACATCTTGAGGAAAAATAAAACGACATCTAATTTCTGTACATTAGTAAGAATTGAAACAATAAATCTAGATGTTGGCATAAGCCCAATGTGAAGCATCCCAGAGGATGTTAATGGGGTGTAAATTAGTGCAGAGCTTGTGGAGCCAGTTTAGCAACATATATAAGGAGCTTTTATTATGTCTACACTCCAGTGATTCCACTTCCAAGAATATATGTTGTGGAGGTAATCCAATACACAAGTGTATTTCAATATTAAGAAAGTAATTAAGCCAATCATGATCTATACACTACATAAAGAGATTTTAATGACGTGAGTTTACAATTTTATGTTAAAGATTGTGCTTGCATTGATAGTAGTCTGCCTCCTAAGTGAAATGCTCATAAGGACTAGAAGGAGAGTTCTCTGGGTGTTTGTAGAGATTGTCATTTGGTAGTAGAATTGTGAGAAAATTTTCCCAGGCTTCAAAATTTCTTCCTAAACTTTCAGATAAATTATAATAAGGAAACATTGCTTTTAATAATTAGAGCAAATACCCTCCAATAGAGCAGTATTGACTATAAACATTTCCTTTATTGAATTCAAAATAAATTAATTTTGAAACTTACAGTGAATTCCTGGTTAAAAAATTTTTGTTTTTCTAGGTTTGGTGGTGCATGCCTGTACCCTAGCATTTGGAATGCAAAGGCAGAAAAGTTATAGGTTTAAGGCCAGCATGTCTCAAAAATCCATTTGACTTTTAAAAGGGACAAGCCACTTAGCTGCTGCGATTGTGGTAAGATACCCCTCTCCCAATTCTTTCAAGGACTTGAGTTCAATTTTATTTCATATTTGAATATACTTTTAGGGCCAATATGCAAATGGACTAATTGGGTTGATGCATCTGGTTTCCTTTAAAATATTGGAAAGCATCCATTTCCCTATAAAATGTTCATTAACTGAGTTATTTACTAATGCTAGCCTAATAGTTTCTGCTTTGCCATGTTTAATTAGATTATCTTAACATCATGAATACTTTTCTGTGGTCCTGGGGATCAGTCTCAGGGCTTATATATGCTAGGCAAGTGCCCTACCACTGAACTATACTTTCAGCTTTTGATTTTGCATGGTAAGTTCTTATAATGTAGCTCAGACTGGCCTGGAACTTTCGATTCCCTTGTCTTACTTCCAACTCCTGAGATTACAGGCACGTGCCAGCATGCCTAGATATATAAACACTGCTATCACATTCAGTTTTAGAACTTCAT
Organism: Peromyscus californicus insignis; assembly: GCF_007827085.1. NCBI lineage: Eukaryota > Metazoa > Chordata > Mammalia > Rodentia > Cricetidae > Peromyscus > Peromyscus californicus. The sequence goes on along the minus strand of NW_026294480.1, from coordinate 75,916,077 downwards.
GGCAAGTTTTTAACTTTCTCCATTCTCTCAGTTGACCTACATACAAACATCCAATTTATAAATACCTTCAACCTTGACTTGAGTTCAGGAGCCAGTTATACTGAGTTAACCCCATGGATGGTGTCTGATTTTCTATTTAAAAAAAAAATCAGTCCTGAAATTTCACTGGTATTAGATGGGGACAAGTACAGTGCAGGACGTTGTTGTCAATTGTCGTGATCCTACAAGCATTTGAACTTTTGCCTGAAGTATACTCTCCAGATCCCTTGCCTGAAAGCTGTCCACCTAGACTCATGGTGCAGAAACACCACTAGAAGTCTGAATGATAGAGGCCTGTAGTGAAAATTTGTTAACCATTATTTACTCTAGGGATTTTGTTTGATCAAAACTTTTTGTTTCCTTTAACATCTTAAAAAAAATCATTTTTTTTAGTCTGGTATGTGATTTAGTAGTGAACTAAACAAAGTCTCAGCCTCATGGAAGTTGTATTTGGGAAAGGAAAATGGACATACAGTGCTCGATGTAGGTTGTGGTGAGAGCTGAGGATAAAAGTAGAGTTTAAGGGAGGCTGAAACTCTTGGGGTGGAGGGGAAGTGGTATCATCTAGGGTAGCATTTGAGTAGGAACTTGACAAAAATAAAGAGCACTCAGGGAATGCTACAGGAAGATGGTCTAACTCAAGAGAGCATCAGTGCATAGCTAAGAGGCTGGCGGAAAAGAGGACCGGGAGCTGGTCACTGTTGGGTTCAGGTGGTTGATGCATACAAAGCTCTACTTGGAATTATCACGGTCTTACAGATTTAGACTCATAAAGTCCATTAGTGCAATATTTGGCATACTAAAGAATTTTCTTTACTCTCCTAAAATCGATGTATAATATTTTCTAAGGAAAGTTTTGTTTTATTAATTTTTATCATAACTTGTAGTCAAAAAGTTTAACTTTTTCTTTGAAGCAGTAACAACACATTATTATAATTGAAAAATGATTCTGGTGGTTGATAATCTTTGTTCAGCAGTGATGCTAACATGTGGAAACAGACCTACCTCAATGTTTTGGTTGAGTTTCTTGACGATGCTAGTGATGGTCTGGATGTGACTTTCTAGTAACTTCCTGGCAAGAGATTCTTCTTTTTGAAAGCCATGGGCCCCGTGGAGGCAAGCAGAGAGGTCCTCCTTGATGCGGAAGGCTTGCTCGAGGAGGAAGGCTATGGTGCGCTCCTGGTTATTCAGCCTGTCTTCCAGAGGACTTGTCTGGCTGGTTGGAATGACAGGAAGAAAGGGGGAACCCCTAACCAGAAGAAAGAAAAACCACACTGTTACAGGAATGAGTAGGAGGATGCCTTAGTCACTCTTTTATTCTGTGAGGAGACACCATGACCAAGACAACTCTTACAAAAGAAAGTATTTAATTAGGGGCTTGCTTACAGTTTCAAAGGCTTAGTCCATTATCATCACAGAGGGGAGTGTGGCCGCCTGCAGGCATGAAGTATCTGAGAGCTTTATATCCCCACTCACAAGCAGCAGGCAGAAAGAGATCCTGGGTCTGGTATATAAAGGCTTTTGAAACCTCCAAGCTACACCTCCTGATCCAGTGGTTCACAATCTTCCTAATGCTATGACCCTTTGATACAGTTCCTCATGTACTGGTGACCCCCAACCATAAAATTATTTTGTTGTTACTTAATAACTGTAATTTTGCTACTGTTACAAATCATAATGTAAATATCTGATATGCAACCCCAAAGGGGCCACAGCCCACAGGTTGAGAACTGCTGTCCTAATTCTTTCTAAACAGTTCATCAGCTGGGGAATAGGCCTATAAGAGCCTATGGGGGCCATTTTCATTTAAACCAAGGAACCAGGAACTTGAACTCATTTTCTTACTGCTACATCTTCATTTTTCTCTCCTGTGAGACATTTAAACACTTTCAGAAGCTTGATTTGTGTCTTATCCAAGGACCAGGTCAGACTTAAGCCTTGTTATTATATTATACATCTTTTCTTGTCTCTCAAGCTAGAGTTATTTCATACTCAATGATGACAAATTTTAAAGCCCAAATGGTAATAGTTGGGAAGGAACTTATAGTAGACCTGAAGGAAGATAATAGAAGCCTTCTTCAATGACTTATGCCATTATATATCCTTGTATACAAATTCTATTTTAATCTAAAAAAAAATACAAGTTCTTATATATAACTTTAAAAATGCCAAACGGGGTCCTGGGGAGATCACTCAGTAGGTAAAATGCCTGCTGTGCAAACATAAGGACCTGAGTTCATATCCCCAGAACCCCCATACAAAACCAGGCACAGTGGTGTTCACCTGTGACTTTAGTCATGGAGACAGAGGCAGGCAGATCCCTGGAGTTATTGTTTAGCCAGTTTAGCCAAATCAATGAGCTCCATATTCAGTGAGAGACCCTGCCTCAAAATAAAAGGTGGAGGATGATTGAGAAAGATACCTTATGTTAACCTCTGGCCACACACACACACACACACACACACACACACACACACACACACACACACACACACCATTCATGCACAAAGTGACCGTTTGGAGAGGTTTCTATGAGGTTCTGTCTTCTAAGTAAAATTGGCCACTGCAAAAGAATTTTGTAGTCAAACAAAACTGGAAAACATTGTACACAATATCTTTCTCTTGGTGACTTACACTGTGTATTATCCTATTAGTGTTTAACAGTATTATATTAATTTTACAGGAAAGGATAATAGGTTATAGAATAGGTAAATAACTGGTCCAAGGTCATTCCAGACATGACTTGATTATTTTATCCCCGAGTATAGATCACTTCCAATGCTCTTGAGTGAAGATTTCTGACCTCTTAAAAGGCTACAATTTCATTAGATTTATGTAGAAGAAGTATATTAATTTTAACTAGTCTGCAATGCTATTAAATTTCGTGGGGGACTTGCATTATGCTGTGGTCCAGGAAAGGGTTTTTTTTTTCCCTTGGAGCTTTTGTTTAACCCACTGAGCTTCTGCAAGGGCACTCATTATAAAGGTGTGTTTCAGAGTGAATGCCGATGTGTTCTGAAGACTTCGAGTATCAGCTAGTGTTCTATACAGGTATGTATAAGTATTCCAAGAGTGACATAAGCAAAGGGGAGTTGGGGTGGTATAACCAGAAGTCTAAAGGAAGCTGGCTCAGCAGTGGTGTAGCAGACCAAAAAAGCCCTCAAATAGGCAGGCCCCTCTGGAGCCGTCACCACACAGAGCATACCTTTCCCTGCAGCCTGAAGGTACTAGTACCACCTTGACACAGCATGTCTATATTTTAAACAGAAAAAACATAGGGTGAAGAATAAGATGTTTACAAACTGAGCTTGTTCACCCTTCCTTCTTTAAATGAGAAATTTCTAGAGGATTTATCATGACACTTCAGCCTCTTTCATTGATTGAAACTATGGCATATGGACATATTTTATGACTTAGAAACAGTTTGTGTGACTATTAAAAGATTGTGGGGTTCTACTGCATTGTGCTAGTGAGCTTAGGCACTGTAAGAGCAATCCCCCAGCTTCTGGATGCTAATTAACTATAACCCCGTGAAGCAAAAGAGCCCAAATCATTGAGTAAGCCACTATGGACTCCCTATCCACAGAAACTGTAGGAAAATATTTGGTGTTTTATGCCACTGTGTTTTAACAGACATTGCTATGTGGCAGTAGATAAGAAATGTAGACAATGATTCATCTGAAATTTGGGGTAGACTGAGGCTAAGATGGTGATTCTGGACATGAGGGGAGGGCAGACATCATAGAGACTAAGGACCCAGAAGTTAGATTGGAAAAGAGCTTGGGAAAGGCAGATATTCTGCAGGTTCTAATTTGGGTTTAATGAACAATGATTCCCTTAATCAAAATTGCAATTAAAAAACACTAGATATAGGAGAAGAAAATAAATGAGATATTTATATTTAAAGTTTCCTGTTGGGTAATCTGAAATGTACCTAGAGATAGGGATTTGGATGTTTTCTGGAAGTTGAGTGATAGTTAATGATTTGGATGAGGACAATGAGATTGGCTGATATGTGTCTGCATGTGCATGCCCAAAAATGTATATGCCACAGGGAGAAGACGTTTTCAGCATTGTTAAGTCTGGATTAATCACACCACATTTCCCTACAATCCTATAGATATCAGGCACTTACAGGCACTCCTCTGGGATTGCCTGTCAGCTAGAGACACACAGTGTGTCAGTAGGTATCTGTGAAATGGGGAGAGGAAGTTGCTGCAGATATTGTGGTCTAAGCAGAGATTAGATACTAACATTACATGCTCACTAGTATCACTTAGAAATGAATTGTCCACCTTGGTCCTACCCTATCTTACTGTCCACCTGGGCCTCAATCCTATCCCATTGTCTAACCTGGTCCTGCCCTATCTTATGTCCACCTGGGCCTCTATCCTATCCCATTGTCCACCTTGGCCCTACCCTATCTTACTATCCACCTGGGCCTCAATCCTATCCCATTGTCTAACCTGGTCCAACCCTACCCTTATGTCTACCTGGGTCTCGATCCTATCCCATTGTCCACTTCAGCACTACCCTATCTCACTGTCTACCTGGTCCTTGATCCTATCTCGTCTACCTTGGCTCTACTCAATCCTAGATACTGTCTGCCATTGAGTGGAGGCCCAGAGCCTGCAATGTGATAGAAGAGATCTATGCAATTCCTGGAGCAGCCTTTGGTTCAGGGGAACATGTTGCCTTCCCCTCAGCCCAGGAGTCCTAGTGACTCTGCGTAATCCTTGGTGAGGCTGTTCCAAGACCATAGCATTCTATACGTAGCTCTAGATGGGGCTCAGGGGCCACATGCAGCTTTAGCCACCTTGAAAAATTGAAACTTTAAAGGAACTTGAACCTTGAGAATTAGTGTGACCACTGTCAGGCCCCCAGAGGAGCCCCAATTCCCTTGAAGGTAATGGACAACTCCAACATGACAGTCCCTGCTCAGCTCACGCTGGACTACAGGAGCAGCAAATCTCAGAAGCAGTGAAATGGGTATCTGCCTGCCAGGAAGGGCCATTTCAAAGCCCATGCTAGCCTGTAGACTTTTCAGTCCTATTCACAGGTACCTGTTATCCATTTCAAAGTCCACACTAGCATCCTGGCCCTTCTCACCCCCTCTTCTACCCTAAATCCTAGGCAGTTCCCAGTTCCAGTTCACAGGCTTCCCTTACCTCAGCTACAATCTTATAACCCACATGACTTTTCAGCCACCTGCGTGATTTTTCCACCACCCACTTCTCAGTCATGGCCATGCCTGGTCTGCTTCTTTTTCTCTCTGCTCTGGACTCTTATAGATGCTCCATCTCTGTGAGAGAAACCAGTTCAGTTGTTTCCTACTGCATTCTCACTAACAACTGCAACAGCTGGTGAATATCTATCTGCCTTGAAGAAACATGACTCATCTGAGACAAAGCACAGAGTGAAAGGACCTGGGTCCTTTGAAAGGTCCTTGGGGTAAACTTTCTGGGTTGCTGATAGTTTTGACAAAAAAGCAGAATTAGAATGTCTACCCTCTTCTCAACCTGGGAGAATTCCTATGAGAACTTGGAAGACCTGGAGAGAGAAAGAGCATTGTGTGTGTGTGTGTGTGTGTGTGTGTGTGTGTGTGTGTGTGTGTGTGTATGTGTGTGTGTAAGTACATGGTTGTTGCGATGTGCCTGCCATCTATGTTTTCTCAGGAAGGGTTACCAGCAGGCAGATCTCAGCAGGTGGCCTGCTCTGGGACTTGCTTTGGTGGAGAGAGTCATTTTGTCCAAGTCATATCTACTGGGACAATTTGCATGTAGTGTGTGAGCATAAAGGCCTGGCTTTGCTCTAAATCAGAACAGCTTTCACGGGCCATCTCCACTTCTTTGGAGATGCAACCTGAGTCAGATAATCACTTTGGCCTGAGATAAGAGACAGCCCAGCCTGGCTGTGGAGGATGAGCAGCAGGGAAGCATTACTTTCAGCTTCTCTATTTACTGCCCTGGGGATAAAATACTCATATGAAACTTCAGACTCTCCTATGGGACTTTGAGAAGGGCCAGGAAGAGCTGAGGCATCTATAAAGTATGGAAAGAGTCACAATAATAAGAAACAGGAGGAGCAACTGCCTCTAGGCAGTTTCCTCCATAGAATCCCACTGCAAATGGCAGAAAAGCTCAACTTCTCCCCGCACCTTGCCTCTTCACAAGCAGCAGAAAGTAAAAAACTCACGGAAGGTTCTTTGTAGGCTTGGCAGAGGTTGCCTGTGTCTTTCTGGAGCTTGGTGCTCTATGCACACCTTTCCACCTCTGGGCTCACAATATGAGAGAGACATAAGATAAATATATGGGGACTGGAGAGATAGCTCAGCAGCTAAGAGCACTGACTGCTCTTCCAGAGGTCCTGAGCTCAATTCCCAGCAACCACATGGTGGCTCACAACCACCTGTAATGAGATCTGGTGCCCTCTTCTGGCCTGTAAGGACACATGCAGACAGAACACTGTATACATAATAAATAAATAAACCTTAAAAAAAAAGATAAATATATGAAACATCTGGAAAACCTCCTCAGCTGGATTATATGTAACAAACAGATCAGGTCTGTGATGCACAGAGAGAAGGCAGGTGGCATGCAAATAACCTGCAAAGGACCAGAATTCACCAGGCTTGTCCATTTTTCACCTTCTATCACTGGGAATGCCGTTTTCTCTTTCTTAATAAACTGCCTCTATTTCTCTCATGAGTCATATGTCCAATCCATTGTTCTGGGACATGAGAACCTGGGGATCTCATCAGGTGTGCAATCGATCTGTACTTATAACAAACCTCCTGGAGATGCGTGTCTCCACTCCTGCCCCAGCCCTGGGCTTACAGACTTCTGCCACCACACCTGGCTTTTACTTTGCACGGGTACTGGGAATCTGAACTCTGGTCCTACTAACCCATCTTCCCAGGCCCTAGAATGAGTGTTGTTGTCTGAAGTGTAAATGACAGCACTTACCCACCTACCCACCCCCTCTTGTGGCTGGTTCATTCTGAGAAAAGGTCCCAGCTCACCTCCCACTGGTTTTCCAGCCTTCCCTCTGACCACGCTGCTTTTTCACTTGACACTTGCAGATCCTTCTGTCACATTTGCTCTTCCTACAGTTATTTCACAGCTGGCCAGAGCTCAGTCCCAACATGTTTCCCCTTCTGCTCTGTTACTGTCATAATACCCCAGCTCGTCTTCTCCACAGACTTGTCGGTACATAAACTTAACCATTCTTACTTCTTTGGGCTGATTTTCTTTCTTTTTAAACAAAGATGTAGCCGTTTTTATTTTATGTGTGTGTTTGTTTGTTTTCCTGCATGTATGTCTGTGCTCCGTGTGTATGTAGTGCCGTGGAAGCCAAGAATGTTGGATCCTTTGGAACTAGAGTTCCAGATGGTTGTTGGCTATCCTATGGTGCTGGGAACTGAGCACAGGTCCTCTGCAAGAACAACAAGCTATCTCTCCAGCCACTTCATTTATTTTTCTGTCCTCTGTCATTAGAATAATACCCTTTATTTCCCAGAGTATCCTCAGCACCCAGAATAATGCATGGTACATTGTGCAGAGGTCAAGCAATTATAATTGACTAATTTCCCTGTTCTGTTAAGGCTCAGTAAAAAAATGACTCTATAAAGTTGCAGGTCATTGCAACCTCAGAGCTTAAGTTTACTCTCCGGAGCAAAATAAAACAGCCCAGACCAAGTAGCACTGTTCCTTCCTCTGTACATTCTGTACGTCCAAGAATGAGGAAGGAGGAGGAGGAGGAGGAGGAGGAGGAGGAGGAGGAGGAGGAGGAGGAGGAGGAGGAGGCAGCTGTGCTAAGGGCTTTGATTAGTCAGATTCAACCTACTACTCATTTGGCTCAAAGTGTTCTCCTGGAAAATTACCAAACGGAATGAATATATATGCATTCCTCTAAAGCTCTACCATACTGACAGTGTCACTCAAGATTAGGTGTGTGAGTGGAAGAAGATGCAGGCCCTGCTGATGGTGATGTGTAACCCAGTGGAGATCTGTAGATTCGTTCATTAATTTCTTTGAGCTAATGCTTCTTTGTGGTCTGCATTCTACGTTGCCAATAAAGGGGCTCTCTGGTTTTCTGTTTTAGATAGATGCTTATGAAGGATATTATCCCTCCCCCACATTAAGATCACTCTCTTGGGTGTTTTTATTGTGGCAGACACTGTTGATTACATTCCTAAATTCCTAATGGCCATCACAAACTTCTGCCGGATTTGGTTCTCTGGCCTGCCCCTTACATCCTCTATGTTGACCCCATTCTTTTAGGCTGAAATGTGCATGGTTTATATAGAAACAAGTGAAGCAACTCTAGAGAAGGAGATGCAAGAGGAAACTTGCTTAGACCATCTTGGCCCTCAAGAAAGAGGATGAACATTAGGAAACATTCTTTTCTGCTGGATGTTGTCATGGTATGTGGTTCAGGGAACTCTTAAACTCATCTTGTGAATATGAAACAAAAAAGAATGCAAGAAAAAGAACAGAAAACCCTGGCTGCTTGACAATTTGGTTAAGCCACCAAATTAACCAAACTCTAGATTTTTTTCACTGTTGTTGTTATCTGTGCTAATCAGTATCTTTACATTGAAGCCATATTTGCTTGGGGTTTTCTGTCTTGTGCAGGTAGAAGCAATGTGTATCTAGTGACTTAAAAATTACATTATTATTAATTTATTGTGTGTATGCATATATTGTGCATGCATAGCAGCTATGGCATATAAGTGGAGGTCCTGGGGATCCAATTCAGGTGGTCAGGATTACTAGTAGGTTCCTTTGCCTACAGAGCTGTCTTGCAAGCCCCTATATTTAATGATTTACCAATAAACATATACCAGTTATTAAGTATTCATTAAATCTCTTACTTTGTGACCTAATGTAACTCAGTGTTTCTCATAAAGACATTTGAATTAGTGATACGGGAGGACAGGGAGGTTATTAAATAGAGATTTGTTGGCTTCACCACAGATCTATTAAATCATAATCGTAGAATGGGTCAGGGGAGCTAGGATGTGTGTATAAGGAAAGCACTTACATGATTCAAATGTACTCTGAATACCAAGCATCACTGTGTTGGTTGAGATTGGTAGTGTGATCTGGGAATAAGACAAGGCAGAGTATACAATGAATTGCTGAAGTGTGAAACATGAGCTCTCAAGCTCTGTAGACATTTAGAAGCATCTTGGCAAGTTGGAAAGCAAGAGGATGTGGGTGAATCACGGGCTCCACCACTTCAAAGCCAAGGGCTGCAGTTGCTGGATCTTCAAACAGGGCCAACAGGCCTGCTTTGCTGTTTGGTGATAGTGAGAGGCCTATGATAGCTAGAAGCCTATAGCAGGGGGTAGACCAACCAATGCCATACAGCAGTGCTACAGGCCAGGGCTCTAAGGGGCTTAAGTGCCCTCCCTCTGAGGGATGCTGTAAGCTGAGGTCAAGATTGCTCCTAGGCAGGGAATGCAGAAGCAGACCTATCCCAGCAGAGGGACCGGTGGAGCAGGGCTGCCCCTCCACTGGCCCATCTTTGGTCCTGCTGTCATAGCTGGGTCAGTTATGTTTCTATTCTATTGGGCATGTTACTGAAGCCTCTGAGGAGGCAGCACATACTGCCATGCAAATGTATTTGCTTACACCATGGAGACATCTAAGGACTTATACAAATACTGGGCTATAGTTCTTTTCCTGTGATTTTTAAGGTTCATTTTCAAGTTATTTTCTATCTATTTACGAAGGTGTCTGGAAAGCTTGTCATGCCTAAAGACTTCTGTTACCTAGGGCATAATTATCATGCTTGTTAACAATGCTCACCAAAGCTGTAACCAATGCTTTGTTAGTTCTAGTCACAGGCTTCTCAGACGACAAAGGCCCTACTTTCCCCTGCCCGATGCTGATGCTGTAAGGGAGATTCTTTCCTTACTTGCTTCTCTAAAGCAATAACTGGAAGAACAAACCTACGAATATATGTAATGGAATAGAATTTCTGATGGTGCTATTCTTCAGATCACCAGGTTATTACTATTATTGAATACTATTAGTCAAATCAAAGGGGATAACCTGAGACCTTTCACTAGCAAGGTGTGGCCACCCTGGTTTTATAAACACACACAAACAAACCAACTAACTCTACTAATGCACTGCACTAATGAGATCTTGATTTAAATTTCACCTGGTAAGGAAAGAAATGACTGAATATCTCAGCTGTATCCAGACGGAGTCACTAGCCACAGGAGAAAAAGCCCCTGTGGACCTCTCCAGGAGGCTTTGCACACATCACCGACTGTAGCTGAATCTGAACAGACTTTCCCCAGACTCTGAGTTCTGCCTCCCTTGAGTTGGTGTGACTTCCACCAGCTGTGCTGTGGCTGGCAGAGGCACTGGGACACGAGCCTCTCGCTTAGCTGCCTATTCTGTCCCTGTGAAGAGAGCACTAAATTTACTTAGGAGCTTCTGAGAACCATTTTGGAAACCTGTAAAAGCCAGAGACAAAAAAACGGTAAAACTTAGACCCTCTTCTGAACACAAGAGGCCATACTGAGAAGATTTGTTACGTTTCACGAGAGCAACTTTAAGGGCTAGTTATATTCTGAGTACATAGAGTCCTGTAAGGAAATGTAAAGATGTAGCGAGTGTTCTGATGGTTTAGGAAAATAATTCTGTGAGTGCATGGGAATGATGAGAAAGAACTATGTTTTATAGTTTCTCCATTGCTTGTCTATAACCAACCTGGCAGATGGACTTCGCTGGTTGTGGAAGTAAGTCTTTGTTGTCTTACTTAGCATAAGTCTGAATGCTCTGAGGGGTGAGAGAGGCAATTCATGTTTGGGCAAAGATGCCCAGGACTGGTGGGTTGCCAGCACAGAGCCTGCGTGGGGACATGCCTGGAAAAGAGACAGCTCCAAACAAACAATGACACATCTGAGAAGAGACTAGAGGGCTGGCCGTGGATCCCCAGGACCAGTGAAAAGCTGTGGATGCCTCATGTTCAGTGAAGGTTTAAGAGGACTGTAAAGTTACTGCTGTGTCTGGTGTGAGTGGCTTCCTTTCTTGTGGAGACGTTGGAATGGGTAAAGGTTCTAAGTAAAACCCTCGTGTGGATGGAAGCAGGGTGGACATCTGGGTTGCACATACAAATAAAATGTGTGCCTGAAGCAGCAAGTGGTTGAGGATGTTTGGAGTTCCCATAGAGCTTGGTAGCCCATCAGGACATTTCCCCTGAAAACATGCTCTCTCTCTCTCTCTCTCTCTCTCTCTCTCTCTCTCTCTCTCTCTCTCTCTCTCTCTGTGTGTGTGTGTGTGTGTAAATAATATGTATATCTATGTGACTTCAGTATAAAAAACATTGTATGTGGAATTGTATGACCTGGGCTCAAATTCTTTCAATTCTTGGATGGCACAATGAGCTGAACCATGGCCACACAAGATATGCTGATGTCTTAATATCCATTACATCAGAACGTGACCTTATTTGGAAGTAGGGTCATCGCGAATATTGCTAACTCTGACCTTATAGTGGAGTTATCAGGGGCCTTAAGCCAATATGGCTGGTGTCCTTACCTAAGATGGCCTTGTAAAGGACACAGGCAGAGTGAGAAGAGAGAGGGAGAGGTTGAAGTGAAACATCTGTAAGCCAGGGAGTGCCAAGGGTTGCCAGCTACTACCAGAAGCCTGTGCAAAGCTGTGCAGCAGCTCTGCCCTGAGCACACAGAGGAACCAAATCTGCTGACTGTGACTTTGGACTTGTAACTTCCAGGATTGTGAGATACACATTTTCGTTCAGCAACAACAGAATGGTGATGCTCATGGCAGTCCCGGGAAGTTAACATGGGTGTTAAGTTGTTGGAGGGGAGGTCCTAGCACAATTCAATTTGTGTCCTCTTGCTTCCACATAGTCCTTAGAGCTAGTATATCACTCATAGAACCATATTTTAATTTTGTTTCATCTCCACAACGTCCTCATCAAAAACTTTTCCCAATGCAGGAGACCGAGACTCGGAAGCTGTCGCAGTTGAGAGGTATCTTGGCGCTCCCCATCTTCCCTCCCTCACTGCAGCGTTCATTGTTCTGATGTCTTTACACCTTCCTTGGAGATGGTGGTGTGTTTAGTCCCTGGCTTTTGGTGTGTAACTTGCTTCAACACCACGGACCTCTCCTCTAGTCACCTTCTTCTGCTTGGTTCACATCTCTTCTTGCTGAAACCCCCCACTGTCTCTCTCTAGAGAACTGAACTTGGCTGTGGTCCATGCTCCAGCAGGGTCTTTCATTTGTCATTTCTTGGATGTGGCAGAAACTGAGACCCTCCTGAGGCAGAGATAACTGGGTTTCTTTGGGCAGCTTTGCTCTGATGGGTTTTGGGGTCTTTGCGAGTAGCACAAGATGCCTATGGCTGTGCCTACTCATCACCAGCAACTTACCCAATAAGGTGAATGTGGGCAGATTACAGAAAAATCAAAGACTTCCTGTGGTTGGTGACAGCCCAGTCTGACCTGCCCTATCCAAAGCTTAGCAACAGAGTCTCGCTTTCCATTCTTATGTATCATGATGTGAGATATCTGTCTCTATCACATAGTAACAAACAGTGAGTCATGTCATAAAAGAATGCCTGTCACTGTCTTAAGAAGACCTGGTAATGAATATCTTCACACCCTGAATGCCACATTCTCACAAACAGAAATTATTAATCCTTTATTGTCTCACCCATTTGATACACTGAAAATTTTATCTCAATTTTATTATATACTGTTTGACTAGCAGCCAGACTCATCCTCCCAAAATGTACCCCCAAGAAGGTTGTTGAGATATATGGTGACTATAAGTTGGCCTAGCAACTGCTCAGTGTGAAACAGCTTTGCTTCTCAGGCTCCCTTTTGATTTAGGAAACTTAGAATTTTCCCCTTAGGCAAGACAGACAAAGATTCTGATATTATAGAAATTTGTTTATATTTCCATCCGTCTTACTTCAAACATCCTCATCCCCTCTGCATTCATGCTTGACAAACTTTGTTCTTGCCCAGGTGTCCACATGCTCAAATGCCAACCTATCAGCAGGAATTGTCCTGACAGGATTACTAAGAATTTTTGCCTCTTCCTTCTCTGGAATGGAAGGTATGTGAGGTCAGAATCTCTGTCTAATTTTCTCACTGGTGACTTTGCAAGTGCCTAGCCCAGTGCTTGCACATACTAGGTGCCCAGTAAATTTGTGAGTGAGTAATGACAAGCTTTGGAAGGACTAGAAGGGACCTCAGGAAGCATTTGATTCCAAGGTGAGAAAAAAAAATTCTCCCCTTACAGGAAAGCCAATTAAATAAACATAAGAGATTCATGAGCACAATTTGTTTTCCATTCAAAATTAAATCCTCAGAGAGGATAATACGTGCTCTAAAATCTTAACCACCTACTTTATTACATAGAAAGATGTAGATGAAAAATCATGGGCTGAATTGAGTAGCCTCAAGAACTCATCACCAATCATTTGAAACCCCGCCTTCTTACAGAAGGCAAAAATTGACCAGAGAAGGGAAAAGGGGCTTTCTTTCTCAATCACAGCCTATTGAGCTGTGGACTCCATTAGTGTTGCCTTCTACCAGCTGGAGAAAAGCAGTAAGAAACAAGACTTTGGTGCTTTCCAGTTCACTAAGCTTACATGAGCGTGTGCACACTGTCATAAAGCAAGTATGTCTGCTCACTCTGAATTAACAAATAGTGCACATTAGAACTATTTACTGCCCTTAATTTGGTGACACCACCACCATTGTCCTATAGATAGGAGCAGTAATTCAGCTGCCCCACTTATGGATTATTTACTATGACCTAACATTTAACAAGTATTGATAACTGGGTTTTGTTTCAGGCCAAGAAGTACCCTGTGAACAGGCAGTCTGCAGCCTCTTCAGTATGTACATCTCTAGGCTAAACTTTTCCATAGGATAGCATGATCTCTTTTGTTACTCAGGTTTTGATTTGAGGGCTTTTTATTACCCTTTTCTGAATATTACCCTTAAACATATTGACGTATGTCTGTAAGGACGAATCCTTGGAGCTGTGTAATGTCTACTCAGGTGCTTTAATGAGTGGATGATGACCTTGACTTGTCTAAGTGCCTCCTTTGCATGCCAGTACACTGTTGCCAATTGGTGATTTACAGGATATAGTTATTTAAAGAAAAAAAAACACTGTTGATGTTTTTATTAAATATGCCGATTCAAAATTCTGCAGTGATAGTAGCAATGTCTGGATGTCATTTTGTTTTTCTGCTAGTCAGCGTCCCATAAGCATTTCTGTAAGTACAGCTCATACAATTCAGTCCCCCGTCACCTGCCTTATTCTCAATCATATCTGTCAGCTATAGCTCATCAAAAATTGATATTCACTACAACATGTTAGACCACTGCAGTGTTATTAAAAAGCACACAGCTGCAGAGACCCTGCTTTTGGGGCTGCAGTCTGAGAGAACCGAAGTCAGTAGCACAGTGTACCTAACCATCTCAAATGGTGAATAAAATAGACACACGGCTTAGGCATTGGGGGATGGGACTGTGTGTGTGATTGAGGGAGAAATGAACGTTGGGGCCAGGCAATATTTGTCTTAACTCCATTTTTCTGAGATCCAACCGGTTGAGATAGCTAAGCAAATAAAGTGCGTACCGCCAAGCCTGATGACCTGGAACCCACACGTGCAAGGACAGAACCAACCCCCAGGGGTTGTCTTCTGGCCTGCACATGTGCACACAGGCCCGCACACATACTTACAAAATACATTCATGAATAAACGTCATTAACCTTTTCTTAGGCTGAAATCCAAGATAATGTTCTAAAATTTAAAGTTGGTTATCGTTCTTTAGGAGTTTATTCTCTTGTCCCCTGGAATGTAGGTCACTCTGGCTCCAAACTGGAATTTTCTTAATAGATTGGAAAAATGATTTCTAATTTCCATTTGTTGTATGCAGACAGGTGGAAACAACTGTCCCGTCTAGGATGCTTAAAGTCAGCTAATATGTCATTTATAATCAATTTGGGGCATACTGCATTCATTGTTCCTAACTCAGAAAAATTCATTTATCTAAGTGGTACATTTTAAAATGAAAAATCATTTCTCATGTTTTGATCCTCCCCCTGCCCCTGTAAAAAATTGTAAATCTATACTCATGTAAGCAATCTCAGGTATGGAAAGCATGAGAAAAACTGAAACCCTGGATTACTGAAATGAATTAAATTCATTTGGCTGAGAACAGGAAAATTCTTAACTGTAACTATTGCAATTAAAGGCAGAATTTAGGCAGAATTTAAAATTTCATCATTTTCATTGTTGAAGATGACTTTAAAAATCAGTCTACTGTTTACAGTCTTTCTTCACATTGACTTATTTATTTGGCCACATTTCTTCTGTGGTTATGATGCATGTTATTGACTCAGAATGATTTCAAAGCTGCAGAAGAGCCTTTTGTCCAACCTCCTTGTTTTGCAATTGAAAAGAAGGCTCTAAACTTCCCAAATGCAGGGTTGACAGCAACAGTGGACAGACCAAGACCAAGTCCCCACTGCGGTGAAGCCATTAATAGAGCGCGGATAACCCCCTTTCGTATGCTGAGAACAAGACAGCTCTAATCGGATGCATTACTTCTAAAGCCCACCCTTAAACACTAGAATTCGGGGACCTTTGGACAATATGAATCTGCCAATAGTTGCATTCTAAGGGCCAGAGCTGTGACACCAAGGTCCCCCTCCTGTGCACCACTCCAAACAGGCTCCAAACACTGTAAGTAAAAATGTAGTGGAATTCGGTTTTTTAAAAAGTCAAAATTTTTCTGATGATTAACGTGTCTCAAGTTTTCCTGGGTTTTTATCAGTGTCAACAGATCTGCTCGGTTTAATTGGAAAGTTATCTATATGTCATGTTGTGTTATGTGTCAGCTCTTGCCCACTTGTATTATTTCCCCCACAAATCTACAGGAATTTATGGAGTCACTTAAAGAGAAGGCAGTAACATCCGTCTAGAGATAGTGAGGTTTGCCTGTTTGAGGTTCAGGCTTTTCTGGAAGCAGAGACTATTTATGGGATTTCAGAGGTTTCATTCAGCCACTATAATCACTACTGAGTCATTAAATGCAGCAAATAGTTAAACCGTTGGCTTATATACTTACTTGTCAACATATTCAACTAGATCTGTAGAGTGCTTGGTTGACATTTTGGCTGGAGAAAATCTTACCTAAAACAGAGGCAACAGATTCAAAATGTATCATGTGATGCTTGAGTGGACTACTCTTCATCTATCCTGTACTTAAACAAATGTTTTTATTTTAAACAAAATATAGACCACCAGTTAACCTTACATATACCATTTGTATTGTTAGTGACTAAAACTGAAATTGAGTTTGGGGGCATTCCTAAAGAGCTTTGCTTCAATAGGTTTGGTAACACATCAGGAAAAGCTTTTTAGAAGTTAAAGCCATACATCAATCCAAGATGAAAACTTCTAAATGAAAACTCCAGTGATTATTGATTGAGTTTTGAAAGAAGTCCAAGGATAGTGAATTATTCCTGACATAGTAATTTCCTAGGGGAATCAGCTAATTTTCAAAACAGCCCCAAACTAGAAAGCTAGTCAATCCAAGTAATTTTATATTCTAAAAAACCCTAGATGTCAGATTATTATAGATGAGAAATAAAAGCATAGAAGAGCTGTATGTTAATTTAGTAGCATGAAACAAGTTGGCTATATGAACATTTAGCTGAAAATATCTAATTCACTATTCTACTACTTCTAGAAGTTTCTATTTCCATAAAGGTTGATAATTCAGTAACATTCCTATGAGGAAAATGCCAAATATACCTACTATTTCCATGTATTAAAACAACTAAAGTTATAATGCCTTTTTAAAGTTTAAAAACAAAGCACATTTTATTTTAGTTTTAATAGCCAATCACTGAATGAGATTCAGTGGAGGGAATGTAACTGGTATTCTAAGTTAACACATTGAACAAGGTATGTTTGTTGAATATTTTTCTTGGGTTATACTACTGCATAGTAAAATGATTGGTGTGGTGGTTTGAAAGAAAATAGCCCCCTTAGGGACTGGCACTATTAGGAGGTATAGCCTTGTTGGAGGAAGTGCATCACTGTGTGGGAGGGCTTTGAGGTCTCCTATGCTCAAGATATGCTCAGTGTGGACACAGATTTCTTCTGCTGCCTGTGGATCAAGATGTAGAACACTCAGCTCCTTCTCCAGTACCATGTCTACCTGCATGTCGTCATGCCTTACCGTGTTGACAATGGACTAAACCTCTGAAACTGTAAGCCACCCCAATCAAATGTTTTCCTTTATAAGAGTTTCCATGCCTGTGATGTCTCTTCACAGCAATAGAAACCCTAATTAAGACAATGGGATTAAACATTAAGATTTTTTGTTCAGAAAGAGTTCTTTAGGAAGTTTTAATGAAATCAACTATTTCTTGGTTGATTCCATTAAAAGTGTAAGGGCCAAGACACTTACTTGCAAATCCCTCTCCTCTGAACAAAATTAGAAAACCAGGCAACCCTATTATCAAGAAAATTGATAGTGGTCATGCTGGCTTGATCCAGTCCAGTTGGCAGGAGGCTATCAGAACAGGCTCCCAGCTGGTCAGGATGGGGCCAGAGAGCTTTTGGGAGAGTGCATTGGCTCTGGACATATTGTGGAGTAGTCTGCAAGAGGTTGGATATGTCTTGGTCCGGGCTTACCCTAAAGCAATGGTTCTCAACTTGTGGGTTGCAAACCCTTGAGGGGGTGCCACATATCAGATATCCTGCATATTAGATATTTACATTATAATTCATAACAGTAGCAAAATTACAGTTATGAAGTAGCAATTAAATAATTTTATGGTTGGGGGTCACCACAACATGAGGAATGGTAATAAAAGGTCGCAGCATTAGGAAGGTTGAGAATCATTGCTCTCAAGAACACCCCACTTGTCCATTTGTGTTCTGGATACCATCCTATGTCTCCAGAGGACCGGAACAGATTTCTGCCTACACTGCTTCTCGCTACTGTTTCCCACTGCAAATGCTTTGGGTCCTGAACTTATTACTCCCCTCATGCCGGCTGTTTCCTTCTCACCTCTCCATGGAACGCCAAGGGTGCTGGGAGTCTGGCCTTGGTACTTGTTATCAACTGGCTAGTCTTTGACTTATGCACTTGACAACCAATAATGCTGTGTAAATATTTGTGGAATGTATGTGTCCAAAAGGAATGAATTACTAGGATATGCTCATCACTTCTACTTTGGGAATATAGTGTGTGTGTGTGTGTGTGTATGTGTGTGTGTGTGTGTGTGTGTGTGTGTGTGTGTGTGTGTGTCTTTTCAATATATTCTTAGAGGCTAAGATGTGATTATATGTGAAAATTACTTCATAAATTATTATTATGGGATTTTTCCATATGTGTCAATTTTCATCTGTTCACAATAATATTCTAAAATGTTATAATTCTTATACTATAAAATCTTCTCATATATATTCTGATTTCATTTTTCTAATAGCTCTATTAGATCAGTATCATTGTTTTTTCATCATATATGACAAAAGTTTCTTTAAATGACTAACTTAAGATGACTCATTTTATAGGTGAGGAACTTGAGGATTGGGGAAGTAATGGGTCATGTGATGATAATCACATTTTACACTGAGTCTGCTTCGCTTGCTAACACTTTAAGTAGCTCATTAGAACCCCACAACAAAAGGTAGGTCTAACTAGCCTATTTTATATAAGACGAAAAACTGAGGTTAAGCAGTCACCCAAACTAAACAGAAACTCAAAGCCAGCACTCGATGTCATGCTGGCTTTCTGGTACCTGTTTCATAAGAAGAGACTGTATATACTGCTCAGATATTGTTAGAACTACCAAAGTCCAAAAGTACAGCTTGCTTTGTATGACCTTTGTCATTAATGGAAAATATGAGAAGTATGAAAAAGGAACATTACATATAACTATTCTTTTTTCTTAAAGAATCTTTATCACAGTAAATCATCATCAAATTTAAAAACTTATCCCCATATTAAAAATCAATCCAGTTAATGTATTTATAAACTGAGACGATTTTTTTCAACATAGCGTTGCTGTGCTCAGTGGCTTTATCCAGGCAGAACAACAGGAACTGCAAGAAAACAAAGAAGGAAGCCATTCTTCTGGGATTCCTTCAAACGCTAAACAACCCTGAGCTTTAGAGAAACTGAGCCAATTACTCCATTCTTAACATGAATATCTGAAAGTACTTGCTTTCATTTCTTGGTCACTAGCTGAGCCAGGAAGGGTGCCATCGGGTGGATCTGGCTGTTCTTCAGCAGGCAGGGAGGCACTTTTGTTTACATCTGTATCTAGGCAACCAGAATGCAGAAGAATCTGATGAGGAACTATGGCAAGTGAATTTTTGCATTGATGGCATTTTAAAGTTTGATGCTAGTTTCTCTATAGGTGGCAAAACGTCAAGAGAGGCTTCCAACGTGTTTGACATCTGCGTCTCCCTTCCCCACCCAGGGTCCTGCCACTGCCAGCATCACATCTGTAGCTGATGAGCAGAGCATATCTCCACAGGTGCTTCCAAAAAGCATTTAGAAACTTTGTTGAGGTCAAATTGCCCTAAAATATTGGGAGATATATCCTATTGTACCCAAGAGAAGAGCTGAGGGTCTTGGAAATTTTTTTTTTACTTTGTTTATATATAGTAAGAAATGTAAGAGGGAAACATGAGAAATTTAAATTTTTAAAGAGTTATCCATGGGTAAGTACCTGAACTCATAAAGTTGATTCCCCAGCTTTATTATTATTACTTTTTGTTGACTTGCTTTTAATTTTTGAAAGGGAACAGAGATATGCTTTCCTTCCTTTAAAAGCCAAAATGCTAAGGAATCTTGACTCATTCAAACTAAAATTTTCATGCTTCTGAAGCATCTTTCCAAGGGTTGTTCAAGAGCATTGTGACTTAGGAGGGATCTGTGATGTCGATGGGGTCCCTCTCATACCTCAAGTCCTTAAGTCCCTAGGATTTATGAACCTATGGTGGGTTTCCTTGATTCTAATTGCTCATTCACTTTGTCTAATCGAGTAAGAAGTGACCCAATATTTCAAAACCTACCCCAGATTTAATTGATGAGTTTGATGAGAGTACAATTTTCATCAAGTTAGAAACAGCGAAAAGGAAAAAATGTCACTTTATTCCTTAATCTTTGTCCATGTATACTGGTTGAGGAAGCTCTTTGAGGCCATCAGAGGATCATCATGGACAGTTCAGTAGCAATGGCAGATAGCATGGGTCCGGACTTAAATACTGGATTTTTGCTTAGAAGAAATTTTATTCAATTATTTCAAAATGAAGTAAATTATTTTAATTTTAAAATGTTTTTTCTCAGTTTTAAAATTAGAATTTGCACGTGTTAGTATTCACTTGGCTTTCATGTGTAGAAATTGGCTAGGTTACTACTCAAATTATAATTCTGGGTTTGCCTTGCTTGAAGGACTTCTTCAGGGTGGTGAGTGATAAACCTTAATCCAGAGATAAAGATGACCCACGATTTTGGCTCCAATATTACATCCTGCAATGCTACGCTAAGCTTTAGAACTTTGAACTAAAGTCTTGTCTGGTTTACAAGCAGACTATGATTCCCAGCTCAATCAATTATTTCCTTATCCAGGACTAAGTGACATTGGCACTAATCAGTCATTGAGTGAAATTAAGTGGTTCTGAATTCCAAGAGAATGGCGTGAAACCCCAACACTTTATGCACTGTGGGTTAAATTGCATCACTTCTTCAAGCTTTAGCTTTCTCTCCTGTAAAATAAACTAATATTGATCCCACCAGATGGCTGATTAAATGCAATATATAATAAATTCAATTATATACTTACATTTCTCATCTGAGTATCAAGCTACTAGAAGGTAACTATTACTAGTTATTATTTCACAAGGCAACAATTATCTAAGAAATGGATTCAAGCAAGGTCTGTGTCAGGAAAAACAATTGAATCTGATCTTGCTCACCAATCTTTTTGGATTATTTCCTCCCTTCAATTAATTTTTTCCCCAAGATAGGCTCTTACTTTATATGTAGCTTAGGCTGACATTGAACTCATGATCCTCCTGCCTCAGCCTCTAGAATGCTGGAAATATAGTCATGTATGACTGTACTTAGTTAAACTTACTGTTTAACCCATGGTATTTGGCTAGAGAAAAGAGCCCCACTGAAATGGATAGTTTAACTGATTTGGACTCAAGATGTGAATTACTGCTTTGTTTACAGAATAATGAATGTGTTTACTCTCTGTCTCTGTCTCTGTCTCTCTCTGTCTGTCTGTCTCTCTCTCTCTGTCTCTCTCTTTCTCTGTCTCTCTTTCTCTGTCTCTGTCTGTCTGTCTGTCTGTCTGTCTGTCTGTCTCTCTCTCTCTCTCTCTCTCTCTCACACACACACACACACACACACACACACACGTATGCATACCATTGACTTCTGAACTGTGTATGTGAAATCCTTCCTGGATATCTATGATCTATGACTTTTGCTTATTTAGAGTTAGTAAAGTATAATTTAACGTACAAAATCTCAAAATGCTCAAGCTCAATCTACAAATGTTTTTTAATGACTCTATGCTGGTAGTCAGTAAGTCCATAAAGAAATATGCTGAGGTGGGATAGTCAGTATGCAGGGCCATCCAAGACAAAACCACTGTGCACTGCTAGCTTTAGGGACTGCCAGTCGCTGTAGGTTTTTTTTTTTTTTTTTTTTTTTTTTGTATTTACTATGATTTCTCAGGTACATGCCTGGGAATATTTTCACAAAATAAATCTACTAAAACTGCTTTCTGATGGGTAGAATCAAAAAGTCTTGAGAAAGGAGCAACTATTTTTAACTCACATAAGGAGTGATATGGGCAGTGGCAGGTCTGGGTTTCTGTCAGGTGCTAGGTCCTCAGGTGAACTAGCCTCTATCCTGGGTCTAAGCAGGCAGTTATATTGGCAAAGTCTTCAACTTCCTTTTCTCCTTCATTTTCCCTTTGTGCCTCCAGCAGCTGTCTCAGCACTACTGGGCCATCCCTTCTGGGGAGACTCGTTTGGAACTGGAGTATGTCTCTGGGTCTTTCATCTTTTCTTTGCTATTCTGATTTTACCTGTTTTGATCTTATAATAACATCTGATCTGTGTTTACCATTTAGTATTTTTAAATTATTCCTCACGGTCCACCTCATGATTCACATGATAAGGAAGGTAGTGCAAGTATGACTATCCAAATATTACATACAAAAGTACGAGGTGGTTCAGAGGTGTTAAATGACTCACATGAGTCAATGATGAAGCCAACTAACTCTTGTTTCCCAAACCTTACTCTCGTGTTTCATTCCAGAACATGTCTGGAACGGAATAACATCTCTAGTTTCAGGACAGGACACATGGATTACCTAACAGAATCTTTAGTGCTTCCTTTCACACCAGAATGAGTACATTCAGCCCTTTTTTTTTTTTTTAGCTACTCATCACAGGATAATTTATTTTATTTTTTTATTATTAAGAGATTTTCTATTCATTTTACATACCAACTATGGATTCCCCTGCCCTCCCTCCTCCTGCCCCCCAGCCTTCCCCCGCAAATTCCCCCCATCCCCACCTCCTCCAAGGCAAGGTCTTCCATGGGGAGTCGGCAGAGCCTGGTACATTCAGTTGAGGCAGGTCCAGGTCCCTCCTCTCTGCACCAAGGCTGCACAAAGTGTCCCACCATAGGCACTAGGCTCTAAAAAGCTGGCTCATGCACCAGGGACCGGTCCAATCCCACTGCCTGGGGGCTTCCTAAACAGTTCAAGCTAATCAACTGTCTCACCTATCCAGAGGGCCTAGTCCAGTCCTATGGGGTCAGCTATTGGTCCACAGTTCATGTATTTCCACTAGTTTGTCTTGTCGTCTCTATACATTCTCCCATCATGATCTCGATGTCCCTTGCTCATAGAATCCCTCCTCTCTCTCATCAATTGGACTCCTTGAGCTTGGCCTGGCGCCCAGCCGTGAATCTCTGCATCTGCTTCCGTCAGTCACTGGATGAGGGCTCTATGATAACAGTTAGGGTATTCAGCCATCTGATCACCGGAGTAGGCCAGTTCAGGCACTTTCTTGACTATTGCCAGTAGTCTAGGTCATCCTTGTGGATTCCTGGGAACTTCCCTAGCACTCTGCTTCTCCCTATTCCCATGGTGTCTTCATTTATCATGGTATCTCTTTCCTTGCTCTCCTACTCTGTCCCTGTTCCAGCTTGAACCTCCTGTTCCTCTATGTCCTCACCCCCCATCCCTTGCCCTCCATTACCCCCCCACCCCCAGTTTGCTCATGTAGATCTCATCTATTTCTCCTTCACTGGGTGATCCATGCATCCTTCCTAGGATCCTTCCTGCTATCTAGCCACCCTGGAGCTATGGGTTGCAGTCTGGTTATCCTTTGCTTTACATCTAGTATCCACTTATGAGTGAGTATTATGGTGGTATTTTATTTGTACTGAAATGTGATTTTAATTGTATGTTAATAAATAAAGTTGCCCGGGGGTCAGAGCTATTAGAGCCATAGCAAAAGCTGGGCGGTGGTGGCGCATGCCTTTAATCCCAGCACTTGGTAGACAGAGCTAGGTAGATCTCTGTGTGTTCAAGGATACAGCCAGCATTGGAGACACACACCTTTAATCTCAATCCCAACCATAGGAGACCTGGAAGTCTCTACAGACAGGCAGTGACGAGGCAGTCATGTGTTTGGGTTTACAACCAATGAGAAGGCAGAACAGAAAGACTATATAAAGACAAACACATAGGAAGTAGGTCTCTTTCGGAGAGCTCTCTTGGCTGAAGAGGATCGCTGAAGCAGGAAGGGTAAGGCTCTTAGCTCTGACCTCTTGGCTTTCTTCTCTGAATCGGCTCTGTGTTTCTTATTTAATAAGATGGTTGGTTACATCTACAGAGTATATACCATGTTTGTCCTTCTATGTCTGGGTTACCTCACTCAGGATGATATTTTCTAGTTCCATCCATTTGCCTGCAAATTTCATGATGTCATTGTTTTTTACTGCTGAGTAGCACTTCATTGTGTATAGTACTACATTTTCCTAATCCATTCTTCAGTTGAGGAGCATCTAGGTTGTTTCCAGGTTCTGACTATTACGAGTAATGCTGCTATGTACATAGTTGAACATGTGTCCTTGTGGTATGATTGAGCATTCCTTGGGTATATATGCCCAAGAGCAGTATAGCTGTGTCTTGAGGTAGAAAATTCTCAGAAACTCCCATATTGATTTCCAAAGTGGCTGTACAAGTTGACTCATCATAGGATAATATTTTTAAAAACTATTTTTATTAATCTTTTGAGTATGTCATACAATGTGTTTAGATCATATTCACTCCCATTTCCAACTCCTCTGTGATCCATCATCCAAGTCCAAATTCTGTTGCTCAAACACTCTTGGATGTCAGGCATGTCCTAGAGTATGGTTGACCTACCCAGGACCACACTCTTAAGGAATACTGACTCTTCCACTCCCAGCAGTCATCAAATGCCAATACATATTTAGCTAGGGTGGACTTTGTGCCCACCCACCCCAACACACTGGAATTTTGTTTAGCTTGAGCTTGTACAGGTGTTGTGCATACTGTCACAATCATTTATGAGTTCATATATGCAACCGCCATAGTATGTCCAGAAAATACATTTCCTCCTAGTTATCCACTACCTCTGGCAAATCTTTTTGCCCCCCTCTTCTACAGAGATCCAGGAGCCTTGTGGGGAGGGGTGTGATTTTTATGTCCCAATTAGGGATAAGTACTCCATAGTTTCTTATTCTCTACATGTTACCAGTTGTGAATCCCTGCTTTAATTGCCATCCACTACAAAAAGAAGCTTCTCTAATGTGAGCTGAGAAATGCACTGATCTATGTGTACAGCAATACATCCCTAGGAGTCATTTTAATATAATGTTCATTTAGCAGAATAATAGTAGTCAGTTCCCTCTTCAGACCTATGACCTTTTTAGCCACAAGTTCTTGGCCCTGATAATGGTGCCAGATGTGGATAAAATGGTGCCAGATGTGGATATCATTTCATGGAGCAACCTTTAAATTCAGTTGGAAAGTAGGTGCTTACTTTCAAGATGTTCATGCCACTATTGTACTAGTGGGCACATACTTTCAGGAGAGTTACTGTTATAGCTCATAAAATTTGCAGCTGGGTAAGTTAATTAATGGTTCCTTTACTCCTCTATACTATGCATAACACCTTTCAGCACTATGAAAGCTAATCAATATGGATAAAGCTTCTAGGACAATACAAGCTTGATTTCTCCATGTTCTCAAGTATATGGTGTCTTCAGCAATTGGGCCTTCCTGGCAATTCTAGAGGGTAACCAAGAGAAACAGCAATAGCCTATAATGTTTTGGGGTCTGTGGGATCTCACTGGCCAACAACTCAACAAAAGAGGCAACCCATTCCTGGTACTGGGATAGCATGTGGTGTCTAGTTGGGGTATTGTACTCCTGTTATGGGGTTACTTCATTTAAACTCATATATGTATATGTATAAGTATATGTACACATTTTAGGAAATTTCTACAGTAGCAAGTTTCTATATTTCAAAAAGGTCATTAGTGCTAGTTATCCCTTTCCATACTCCTATCTCCACCTTGCCCTCCATTTAGTGTTTCTTGTTCCCATGTTCCCCTTTTCCTCTTTATGTCATTGGGTTCTATCTCCCCTGCTTTGAAAAATTTCTCCCTTTCCCATGTCCTCTTACTAGTTTCCTAACTTCCACAGGTATTCCAAATGAAATTCACACATCTAAGGCTCAAACACAGCATCCACATATGAGAAACAATTGCAATATTTGTCTTTCTGGCTCTGGGTTACTGAACTTTGTTACTTTTCTATTGCTGTAAAAAGCAATGACCAAGACAGCTTGTGGAATGAAAGAAGGGTTTATTTGGGCTCAGAGTTCCATCACCGTCATGGTGGGAAGCATGGCTACAGGTGAAAATGGAAGCAGGAACAGCCTAGGGCTCACATTTCAGACCACAAACAGAAAGCTGAGGAAGCACACTGGGAATGGCACAAGGCTTTTAAACTTCAGAGCCTGCCCTGCACCGTGACGTACTTCCTCCATCAAGGCCACACTTCCTAAGCCTCCCCAAACAATGCCACCAATTGGAGACCAAGTATTTAAATGCTCTAGACTGTGAGAGTCATCTCATTCAAACCACCACACTCATTTCTGCACGGAAATTTAAAAAATAATCTTAAATTTTATATGGATACACTAACCAAAACAATCCTAAACAATAAGAGAGCATCCTTGATTTTAAGTTGTACTACAGAGTTACAGTAATAAAGCAGTATTGTACTGGCAAAAAAAAAAAAAGAGACACATTGATAAATGGGATATGGTTGAAGACCTGGATATAATGCCATGCAGCTATAGCCACCTGTTTTGTTTTGTTTTTTACAAAGACACCAAAAATACACACTGGTAAAAAAGACTGCATCATTAAAAAATAATAATAATAAATTAAAAAAAAATAAACATCTTGGGCTTCTTGCCCAGAGCCAGGTAGACCACATGGCTGGGTGGCAGGTTCAGGGGCTGAGTCCGCATCTGCAAAAGCTCCAAGCTGCTGTGCACCCTCCCACTGACTTTACTGGGCAGTGACAGCATGTCACCCTCAGCTCTCCCTCTCACCTGTCATCGCCATCCCATCTCCAGTGCTACCTCTCTCCACAGTGTGTGCACCACTCCATCTTACTATCTTTCTCCATCACATACTTATTTATCACAGTGACACACACACACACACACACACACACACACACACACACACACACACACACGCCTGCAGGGCCCTGACTATGCTTGGGGTTCTTCTGCCCTCCCCAGGCCCTAGTTTCTTCCTTGACTGTCTTAAAATTTTTATTATGCATGTCTTTCACTCCTTTAGTTATATTTATTCCAAGATTTTATACACACACACACACACACACACACACACACACACATATACATTTGAGGCTATCATGAATGAGATTATTGGTCCCCTGATTTCTTTCTTGGTATATTTGTCATGTGTATATAGGAATGCTACTGGTTTTTGTGTTAATTTTATATACTGCTATTTTGCTAAATGTGTTTATAAACTCTAAGAGTTTTCTGATAGAGTCTTTAGTGTCTTTTATGTGTCAAGTCATATCATCAGTGAATGCAGATTCGTCCTTTCCTAATCTTATACACTTATCTTCCTCATTTGTCTTGTTGTTGTAACTAAGAACTATATTGAACAGGAATGGGGAGAGTGGACATCCTTGTTTTGTTCCTGTTTCTACTGGAAATGCTTTTTTTTTTTTTTCTGTTTAGCAAAATGCTGGAGGTAGGGTTCCTATATACTGCATTTACTGTGCTACAGTATGTCCACAGAGGACAATCTGGGTAAATGGTAAATTTTACATCTACCTACAAAATCAGATAATAGTACAGTATTGAAATTTTCATATAATAATCAGATATATGAAGATCTTAGAAATAGTTCATGGAGCACAGTAATTACTATAATAAATAAGTAAACAAATGAATGAATAAGTAAATAAAGTTCATGTTCTCTTAGGCCCACTTTGTCAATTTTATTGAATATTCTAGGTGTAATTTCTTATGTAGTGTTAATATATGTTAATTGAATGAATAAAATAATTTGTGTTTTGGCCATTAAGAATTGGAGAAATGCTATTGGAGGAACAAGAGAGCTCTTCTTTATGAATGCCGTAGACTTTTCCTGAGTGGGACAGGGGGGTCTGTCCCATCATTTACACACAGATGTGACCCTTAGGACTTCTGCCAAGTACCTCGACATTCTGAGAGTCCTCTTGGACTTTTGGAATCCTCTGTTTAGTACTTTGTATTTAAGGTAATAATTGTTCTGGGATCACTGGAAATACAAGGATGAAAAAGAAAAGAAATCAGCTGTGACCAAAAAGCTTAGTCTCCCTGTAGGAAAGACCGTGTGCCTCCAGCACTGTGGATTCCATATTAAGGCTGGAAGGGCTGCATCACCCAAAATGACCGTCCTTCTGGACCCCCTATTCTACCCTATCTAAGGTAACTTTAGTGAAATCCACGGCTCCACCCCACCTCCTTCCTTCCCGTGTTAGAGTACGCCTGAAGGAAAACATGTAGCCACACTGCATATCTTGGAAGTCAGGATCAGTCTTAAGCTCCCTGGTAATTCCATCTTTCCTCTCCACCACTCTCCTGATCTGCTAGAGGGTTTCTGTCCTCTTTTCTTTGGCCTCTAACTGCCATCATTTTCTCTCTGAGTGATAGGTTTGCTGTTTGTTTTATCAGGAAAACAGAAATAATTAGAAAAGAATTTTGACAAGCCTCCCAACACACTGCCTCCACTGTTAAGACCCGCCCAGTGTTCTGACATCATCTTACGTAAAGCCCCCCTTTAAGAGGAAAAAACCCCTCCCCCTCCTTCTTCCTCTCTCCCTCTGCCTCTTTATGAGGCTGCACGCACCTCCGCTTTCCTTTCTCTCCTTTTCTATCTATTTCCCTCTGTTTCTCTCCCTTCCTCCCTCTTTCTCTCTATTCCCTCTCCCCTCCACCTTTAAGAAAACTTTCCACATAGATGCCATGCCTGCATGATGGGCGTAACTTTCCACTGTGCCCCCTTGGCCGCCGGCTGCATGGTGTGTCTCCTTGGCTCAAACCCGCCAAGGCCTCTTGTGAGCGGTTCTATAACACCACTACATGAGCAGAGCTCCACGTGTCTGTGCCTGTCTGCCGCCTCTCCTGTTTCTACAGCTAAACCATCTGTGCTCATGGTAAAGACAATCAACTAATGGTTTGTAGTGCCCATACCATTTCATACATTAGAGAATATCACTCCAGGGACATCCCCACTTTCTTTACTGTAATTATTCACGTGGAAATAAACACATCTTTAATGCTTCCTGCTCAATTGGAATCAAATAGTCTTCGCTCTATTTTCACTTTCCAACTACCACTCAACTTGTTGTTTTTCAGGAAAAAACAAAACAAAACCCCTGAAACTGTTGGTGATAGTCCTTTCAGTTTTTGTTTTTGTTTGGAATCTACTCTTTGCTATGGTTTGAATTGTACTTCCCTGTGCTCCAAATTCTCAGGTTGACGCTCTAAACCCCAAGTTGATGGCACTCGGAGATAGTCTTTGTGTGAGAATTAGGGTTGAGTGAGGTTATATGGTGGGGTCCAAATCTGATTGGACCATGGTTCTCTACAAGGAAAAAAGTATTCTCCCTCTGTCATGGACGACACACAGCGAGAAGGTTGTCGTGTGAACAAAGGAAAGGGGGCCTTGTAAGAAACTGAAACTACAGCCCCCCAATTTTGACTTCTGAGTCTTCAGAACTGAGAGGAAAAAGTAAACTTTTCTCACATCAGTCACCCACTCTGGCATTTTGTTTTGACAGTCTGAATACTAATTAATGTCTTCTGTTCCTTTTTTTTTTTTTTTTTTTTTTTAAAAATCTGACAGAATTTATTTTTGATTTTGTATGGAGTACTTGATTCCAACTGTATTAGAATTTATTTAAATATACCATTCACTGCTTTTTTTTTTTTAAATTAATTTATTTTGCAATACAATTCAGTTCTACATATCAGCCACGGATTCCCTTGTTCTCCCCCTCCCGTCCCCCTCACCTTCCCCCCAACCCCCCCCCATTCCCATCTCCTCCAGGGCAAAGCCTTCCCCACAGACTGAGGTCAACCTGGTAGACTCAGTCCAGGTAGGTCTAGTCCCCTCCTCCCAGGCCGAGCCAAACAATCCTGCATAGGCCCCAGGTTTCAAACAGCCAACTCATGCAATGAGCACAAGATCTGGTCCCACTGCCTGGGTGCCTCCCAAACAGATCAAGCCAATCAACTGTCTCATCCATTCAGAGGGCCTGATCCAGTGGGGACCCCTCAGCAAAATGCCCAACAGTCCAATTAAGAAATGGGCTATAGAACTAAACAGAGAATTCTCAACAGAGGAAACTCAAATGGCCGAAAGACATTTAAGGAACTGCTCAACATCCCTAATCATCAGGGAAATGCAAATCAAAACAACTCTGAGATACCACCTTACGCCTGTCAGAATGGCTAAGATCAAAAACACTGAAGACACCTTATGCTGGAGAGGATGTGGAGCTAGGGGAACT
Organism: Peromyscus californicus insignis; assembly: GCF_007827085.1. Classification (NCBI taxonomy): domain Eukaryota; kingdom Metazoa; phylum Chordata; class Mammalia; order Rodentia; family Cricetidae; genus Peromyscus; species Peromyscus californicus. The sequence goes on along the minus strand of NW_026294480.1, from coordinate 75,885,823 downwards.
CTCCTCCACTGCTGGTGGGAATGCAAGCTTGTACAACCACTTTGGAAATCAATATGGCGCTTTCTTAGAAAATTGGGAATCAATCTCCCCCAAGATCCAGCTATACCACTCTTGGGCATATACCCAAGAAATGCTCAACCACACCATAAGAGCACTTGTTCTGTTCCTTTTAATTTGTATTGAAGGTATGCACCTCCAGGTCTCCTGTGACCTGTATGTTGTTAAGTCCAGTGGTTAATCTCACTCAGGTTTCACTGTCCTGGTCCCATCAACAGCATTGATGGACATGTCTTTTATGTGAAACTTCCTTTATGAGGCTCCCAGAGAAGAGTCTCTTCCCCTTCAGTACTGTTTCCTGGGTGTCTTGTCCCTCTCCCTGGGTTTTTAGTCAGTGAACAATTTCAGTTTGCCAAGGACTTTCTCAGAAGTCCCACATTCCTGGAACTACTCATTGATGAAATAGTTTATGGTGATACTTTTATTTGTGCTGAAATGTGATTTTATTTGTATGTTAATAAAGTTGCCTGGGGATCAGAGCTAAGAGCAAGCCATTTAGCAGAAGTCCGGCAGTGGTGGCACTCGTCCTTAATCCAATCACATGGCAGGCAGAGTCTCTGTGTGGTCAAGGACACAGCCAAGCGGTGACCCGAACCTTTAATCCTAGTACCAACTATAGAGACCTGGAGGTCTGTATAGAAAGGCAGTGACGAGGAAATCATGTGATTGGGTTTAGAGCCAATGAGAAGGCAGAACAGAAAGGCAATAAAAAGACAGGTCACACAGGAGAAGGTCTTTCTCTCAGGGGAAGGATGGTGGTGAATGGTAAGCTAAAGGCTATTTGCTAGTGCTCTGATCTCTTGGGCTTTTAACTCTGCATTTGGCTCTGTGTTTCTTATTTAATAAGACTGTTAGAATTTCGTCTACAATAGTTGCATACACATCTCTGAATGTTGGAGGAGGATCTTTCTCTGCCACATAGGGCACAGCAAGGAAGTAGTTGTCTGCACAGGGGTCCCCATCAGAAACAGAACCTGCCAGCAGCACTTTGATTTTGAGCTCCTGTGCTCAGTAGTTGACATTTATTCACCACCTTAACAAATTCCCCCATTCTAAAGGCTGCACATTCCCCAGTCTTCTTCCCAATTAACTGCTTCCTCATACTGTCTCCTCCATTGCAGCAAATGGAAAAAGCCTTTTCAAGTTACTCAGATACAACCCTGGGAATCTTCTTTGACCTCTGTCTTATACCTATCTATTCTCCTCACTTTCAAAATTACTTACTTTGGTCTTTTCTTACCCTCTCCTTTGTAGTTCAATCCATAATTATCACTCTCCTGAACACTGTCTTTCTAAAACAAAGCTTCCTTTTACCAAACTACCTACCACTAAATCATTCTGAGTGGAACAGCTATTTTGTTAAAGCCAAGACTGAACATGAAGTGAACCATAGGTTTGCACATGTGTTTACATTCTTGGTCATTCTGCCTTGCTCATAATAGCAAGTTAATAGAAGCAGTCTAGATGTTTATCAACTGTAGAAAGCTTTGTTGCTAGCCATCATTCACAAGTAATGACACAGAGACTTCTCACTAATTATGAAAGCTCGGCCTTAGCTCTTATAACTTACATTAACCCATTTATATTAAATCTATGTTTTGCCTCACAACCTTTTACCTTTTCTTCATTCTGTATGTCCAACTCCCTCTATGTTTCATTGGCATCTGACATATGCTTCAATGATCTTCCTCTCTCTGCCCAGAAGTCCCACCTATCTCTTCTGCCTAGTTATTGACCATTCAGCTTTTTATTACACCAATCACAGCAACACATCTTCATACAGTGTACAAATACTCTGCAACAATCAATAAATGAATGGGTGTGTACAGTCAAATTTTATATAGCTGTAAAGAAAAATGAAAATAAAGGAAGTCAAATGATTACTTTACTGTTTATTATCAGTAAAATCCATGCACAAATTTCACAGTAAGGGATGGGGAATCTGAACCAGGTCACCAGTGGTTCCTGCTCCCATGATTTGCTCTCTGTTTGTCCTCTGAAAAGCCTGTACATCCCTCTGACCTGCCTTATCTTTGGGTCACATCCACTCTCAATGAAAACTCTGCCTCTCAAACCTAAATGCTCCTTCCAATGGGTTAGCTGACCCATGACAGGATTCCCATAACATTTCCCCTTTTTTGTCTAATTAAAAAGGAATGGTTCTAACTCTAATAAAACTATATACAATAAGAATTATTATCAAGTATTGTCCAGAAGAAAGGAAAGGTAACAACCTTAGCCAAAATGAAACTACATCCAACAAGAAAAATTATTAAGTAAGAAATATGTTCTAAATGTCCAGAGCATAAGTAATTGACGAATTTATAGAGTTTATTCCAATAGCTGTCTTCTTCTGAAGAATCCAAAATTTTGTACTCAATATATTTTTAGCTAAGATTTGGGAGAACTGTAACTGTAACTGTCTAGTCTTCAACATCAAAGACCTGAGAAGGAAAATAATTTTACCTGAGTGAGCAGGAAGTGCAAGCAAGTGGCTTCCAAAAAAATGTAAGAAATGACAGAAACAGCTGGCTTCCTGGACAGTTACCCAAGGTTCTTCTGCAATGCTGGGGCATCCATCTTTGGCCTACAGGTCTAGATCTTTTTCAGAAGCAGGAATTTTGAAGTACTGTCCTGTCTTGGCAAAGTTCAGCAGTTGCTTTTTTTGTGTGTCCTACTTGTCCAGATTGGACATCATATTTACTGTCAGCAGTTGAGGCAAGGCCAGTTCAGCCCTATAGGCCAGCTTGTGCCACAGAGAAAGCAAACTTCATATGAAGTGTCTTTGGTGCCCATCCTCCTCCTCAGAAGTAGATTGGTGCTACCAGGAGCAGAGGCATCTCATGTCAAGAAAATTCTAAGTTATTAAAACATTTTAAATGCCATATTTTGGAGGTCTTTGAAGTGTTTGAAGATTACCTATCTATCTGAAACATGTCTCTACATACCTACAAAACCTAACTAACATGATTATAAGTTTGGTAATTATGGGTGACTATTAACCTGTATTTTTTAATTATCATATATTGATTTTAAGGACTACAGCTTTATATTGCATAAATAAACAAGCTGTAAAGGCACAACCTTAAGCAAAATTGGAAACAGATGTACAGTGTAAAGACAATTACCTCAAATTTGTAACAATATACAAAAATATCTTTAACAGAAGTAGAAACATATATACAATATAACAAAAATAACCTTAAATTTGCATCAATACACAATAATATCTTAAACAGAAGTAGAAATGTATATATAATATAACAAAAAACCCTTAAATTTGAATCAATATACAAGAATCCATACCAACATAAATTATTTAAAACTGATAAATTGCTTTTTTAGTTTGAAAGTAGATTTAATAATCTACCTTTTATCCTATCATATCTTTCCCCCCTTTTTCTTTTCTGAAGAAGATCCTGAATCTAATCTCTTGTTCAGTCCCTTACCCTATAGCAACTTGTAATCAACCCCCCTATATGATGACAAATATCCATCACCCCAAGGAAGACCAAAAACCATCCACCTCACATTGGGGAAGTGGGTATCATTTTCTTAGAATTACTTCCTGCTGTCTGGGGGCCAAAAGCATCTCTAGGGGACGCTGTAAAAACAGAAACAATGGTTAAGTCTTGAGAGAACTAGCTGTGTCATTTATTGTCAGTCTCTGGGTAATGGGAAAGTTTAGAGCGTGTCTGAAGTCCTGGCTGGAGTGGTACATGGGGATGCACCATCTCAGCTGGCCACCTTAGAATTGGCCTGAGCAGTTTGTAGTCCAAAACCAAAACTTTGGGTGGTGTTTATTGGCTTAGTGGCATTATTATAATCCAGGTAGAATTGCCATTGTGTGGCCCCATCATCTTTTGGAGACTTCAGAGATGACTGTTAGGAACATTTATCATTCACTGCAGAAAACTGAAACATATTGTCATATGCTGTAAATCTTAGGGAGGTTAAAGGATCATGATCTGTTAAATACATCTGGGATATCTAGGCTTAACTCCTAAATATCTATTTAAACTCATGCCTGAAATTATGTACAGGAAGCTACATGAAACCTAAGGTTAGAATTAGTTAGTACTTTATAATATCATTACTATCAAAACAGAAAGTTTAAATTTTGAAATAGTAGTATACCTAAACAAAAGTTTTTAAGAGTCAAAATAAATTTGAGGGGTATGAGATTTGTGACAATAATAGTCCCTAGATTTTGGTTTTCTTCTGTCCCATAACAGGTGGCTGATCTGATGTGAGACAGAGACTCTTGAATTTTCTTTTAACAACGTGCTTATTTAGAGAAGGAGGGAGCCACACTCCAACTCCAAAGCCAGCTTTACTTTTTAATTGAGTTGGGGTTACATAAAGACCACCTATTTAACATGACTGTAGAGACCAGCAAAAACAAACATTTCAAAAGGCTTATGAAATTTTACCTTGTTGAAGGTATATTATACCATTAGGTTTACCGTGTTGGAGGTATATATTCCTTTTTTTTTTGATAATTTTTTTGGGGGTATAGTTTTCTCTTCTTCTTTAGACACAAAGGTCTTTAAATTTCTCAAGATGGATGTTTTTATTTTCCTGGAAAGACAAAAACAGAAACCTACCCCAACCCTAATTTGGTGAGTTTTTCCTTTCGACAGTTTGAATTGCCACATCGATTGATGAACTATCATCTCTCCTAATCAAGAGGTCTCTCCTGTTCAAATTGAATCTTTATTAATTTTGATGGTATCTGATGAAAGGTCGGCCTTAGTTTAGACTTGTCCCACTAGCTCTTATAACTTAAATTAACCCATTTGTATTAATCTACATTTTGCCTCATGGCTTTTTACCTTTCTTTCATTCTGTATGTCTGACTCCCACCATGTTTCATTGGCATCTGACACAGGCCTTGATTATTACCTCTTCCTCTCTCTGCCCCAAAATCCAGCCTATCTCTCCTGCCTAGCTATTGGCCATTCAGCTTTTTATTATACCAATCACAGCAACACATCTTCACATAATGTACAAATGTTACACAACAATCAATAGATGAACTGGTACATACAGTAAAATTTTATGTAGCTGTAAAGAAAAATGAAAATTTTAGGAAAAGGGGTATAATTGTAATCAGTATATTAAGTGAAATAAGCCAGATGTAGATGTAATGGTCTTATTAAATAAGAAACACAGAGCCAAATGCAGAGTTAAAAGCCCAAGAGGTCAGAACAGTAGCTAAGAGCTGAGACTAAAACTGCCTTCTTATCACCCGATGCCACTGCCGTCCTTCCCCTGAGAAAAAGACCTACTTCCTGTGTATCTGTCTTTTTATTGACTTTCTGTTCTGCCTTCTCATTGGTTGTAAACCCAACCACATGACCTCCTCATCACTGCCCGCCTATACAGACCTCCAGGTCTCTATGGTTGGTATTGAGATTGAAGGCGTGTGTCTCCAAGCTGGCTATGTCCTTGGACACACAGACTCTGCCTGCCATGTGATCAGATTAAAGGTGTGCACCACCACCACCCAGCTTCTGCTATGGCTTGCTATTAATTCTGATCCCCAGGCAGCTTCATTTATTAACATACAAATAAAATTACATTTCAGCACAAATAAAATATCACCATAGCCAGACTCAGACAGATACCCCATTTCTTTCACATGTGGAAACTAGATTTCAAATTATCTATGTGCCTGTGTATATTCATATATGCACATGTGTATATGTCACAAAACTAAAAAGGGAGAAAGAATTTTGTTTTTGTAAGTTGATATTTTAAATATTTATTGTATGTGTGTTTGCATATGTGCACACGTGCCACAGTATGCACTTGGTCGTCAGAGGACAACTTGAGAGAGTCACTTCTCTCTTTCCATTGCATGGATTCTAGGATCAAACTCAGGTCCTCAGATTTGGCAGCAAACACCTTTACCTGCTGATAATCTTGCCAGCTTGGGAGAAGGATCTTAAAGGAAGGGGTAAATAGAGTCATGGAACACATGTGTAAGGAAGCAGAATGGAGGAGTGTCTGTGGGAAGGAATGGGACCAATCAGAAACGTACATGGTGCATAAGGGAAAGCAGAGGAAAGGAAACATATAAAGACAAGGTATAATTGTAGCTGGAGTTTTTCTGTGTCCACCTGGCTCCTGCAGCCACTCAGACCCAAATAAACACACGGAGACTTATATTACTTATAAACTGTATGGTTGTGGCAGGCTTCTTGCTATCTAGTTCTTACATCTTAAATTAACCCATTTCTATTAATCTATAAGTTGCCAAGTGGCTTGTGGCTTACTGGTACTTTTACATCTTGCTTCCTCTGTGTCTGGCTGGCGACTCCTGACTCTGCCTTCCTATTCCCAGAATCATCCTCTCTGCTTGTACTGCCTATACTATACTTCCTGCCTGGCTACTGGCCAATCAGTATTTTATTTATCAACCAAATCAGAGCAACACATTCACAGCATACAGAAAGAAATCCCTAGCATATAATAACACACATGTGCGAAAAGGCCATAATAAAATATATATTGCTTTGTATTCTAACCTAAAACATTAAAAAGAATGAGGAGGAAGACTCCTACTTGAAGGGGTGGGTAGGAGAGATTGATAGAGGATGAATACAGTCAAAGTACAACATAGACTTGCAAGGAAATGTTCTTGTGAAACTCATCATATGTACAATAAATACATACTAATTAAAAATGGGGAGAGCAGGTGTGGTAGCACACACTTGTGATACCAGCACTGAAGCAGGAAGAAAAAGACAAAGACTGGCTGTGGTGGTTTAAAAGAAAATGGCCCCCCCAAAAAGTGGCACTAATGGGAGGTGTGGCCTTGCTGGAGTAGGTGCAGCCTTGTTGGAGAAAGTGTGTCACTGTGGGTGTGGGCTTTGAGGTCTTCTATGCTTAAGCTATACCCAGTGAAACAGTTCACTTCCTGTTACCTGCATATCATATGTAAAACTCTCAGCTCATTCTCCAGCACCATATTTGCCTGCATGCTGTCATGTCCCACCATGATGATAATGGACTAAACCTCTGAACTGTAAGCCACCCAGTTAAATGTTTTTCCTTTAAAAGAGTTGCCATGACCATGGTGTCTTTTCACAGCAATAGAAAACCTAACTAAGACAGAAGCTGGTAACAGAGACTAGGGTATTGCTGTGAAAGACCTGACCAGGTTTTTGTTTGGAGGAATTTGGACTTTGTTACTTTGGGTTAGGAAAGCAGTGGAATACTTTAAGCAGTGCTTAATGGGCCATGCCTGTGGCAATGAAGAGACAGCGGTGCTGACAGGGGTTTCAGAAGAGCAGAAATTTAATATGTTGTCTAGAAATCACTCTTGGGATATTTTGGTGAAGAATGTGGCAGCTTTTTACTCTTGTCCGAAAAGTTTGCCAGAGGCTAAAGTAAAGAATTTGGGTTAATTCTCTTGGCAGAAAACAGCCCAGTATTGACTGTAGATAGAGTTTTCCTGCCTGGCCCACAGTCAGGACAAATCTCTCTCACCTGCCAGTCCCACAGCCACTCAGACCCAACCAAGTAAACATAGAGACTTATATTGCTTACAAACTGTATGGCCGTGGCAGGCTTCTTGCTAACTGTTCTTACAGCTTAAATTAATCCATTTCTATAAATCTATACCTTGTCATGTGGCTCATGGCTTACCGGCATCTTCACATGCTGTTTGTCATTGTGGCGGCTGGCAGTGTCTCTGACTCAGCCTTCCACTTCCCAGCTTTATTCTCCTCCTTGTCCCGCCTATACTTCCTTCTGCCTGACTACTGGCAAATTAGTGTTTTATTTACCAACCAATCAGAGCAACACATTTGCCATACAGAACATCCCATAGTAATTGACTCTGTTTTGTGGTTATTCATGTTAACTCTAATGAAGAGTTATAATGAAAAGGAGCAAGCTGAGCAAAGGAAAATATTTGAAGAGAAAAGGAGCACAAAGTAGTGGAATGAAGCTCAGTCCTGTATTCAAGGAGAAAAACAGATTAAGAAATGGAATAAAGGGAGTGGTGACCTCAGGGCAAGATCCTACCCAGCTAAGTTTCCAACTTGTGAAAAGGAATTAAAGGAAAGCTCAGAGCTGGGAGTGGTGGAACACGCCTTTAATCCCAATACTCAGAAGGCAGAAGCTGGTGGATCTCTGAGTTTGAGGACAGCTTGGTCTACAGATCCAGTTTTAGAACAGCCAAGCTTAGGCAGTGTAGGACAGAAAGCTGGCGAAGATGTAGTTGAACAAGAGGGCCATGTTCCAGACCCAACAGGCAGAAGAACTTGGCAGATTTGGCCATGTGTCTCTGGCTTTAGAGTTAAGCATAAAGGAAAGGGACTATTGAATTTGCCTCTGCAACTAAGGAAAGTCATTGAGGCCAGGCATGTGTCAGGCCCTGAATGGAGTACTAGAGAGGCCATTGTGTGAAGCTGTAAAGTTAAGGCCTGGATTGCCTTGGAGAACCCAAGACATTGGAGATGACAGAGCTGTGGGATATCTGCCAAGATATCTGCTAATAACAGAGTGGAACCAGTCAAAGAGAAAGAAGTGTGTTGCAGTTAACAAAGTTGAAAGGAGTTGGAGATCTGGAGTGTTTTGACATCAGACATAGAGATACAGAGTTTGGAGTTTGCCCAGCTGGTTTTCAGTCTTGCTTTGGTCCAGTGTTTCTTCCCTATGCTCCTTTCCCTACATTTTGGAATGGTAATGTATATCTTGTATCATTGTATGTTGGAAGTATGTGATTTTCTTTTTGATTTTAGTTTTATAGGGGATTATAGTTAAGAGATTGCATGAATCTCAGAAGAGACTTTGAACTTTAGACTTTGAAATAAGTTGGAGACTATTATAGACTATGGGGGTTTTTGAAGTTGGACTGAATGCATTTTTTCATTATAATGTGGCTTCAGCCTTTGGGGGCCAGGGAGTGGAATGTGGTGGTTTGAAAGAAAATAGCCCCCAAAACGATGGCACTAATGGGATGTGTGGCTGTGTTGGAGTAGGGGTGATCTTGTTGGAGGAAGTGTGTCACTATGGGGGTGGGTTTTGAGATCTCCTATGCTCAAGCTATAGCCAGTGAGACAGTTCACTTTCTGTTGACTGCATATCAATATGTAAAACTCTCAGCTCCTTCTCCAGCACCACGTCTGCCTGCATGCTGCCATGTTCCACCATGATGATAACGGACTGAACCTCTGGACTGTAAGCAAGCTCCAATCAAA